>NC_035109.1:192647163-193290690 GCF_002204515.2 Aedes aegypti | reverse complement strand
TAGCCAGAGTCTATGAATGAAGAGTTGCGCAAAGAGAACTGGCAACAAGTTCCCCCATCACAAATCATTTAATTATTCTGGCCACCTATTTTACTGTGTGCGCTTTCCAGTGACTTCACTCAAATGCACTCTCAATTCGAATGTTTTTTTTACAAAGTCGCAAAGAACAAAATTGAAATTGATCTCTGGTTTTGTAATTAAAAGTAATAACAATGAAGTGTTTAGTAGAGAATTGCAACAACACATACGACAAATAGCATGAACTCAAAAACTTGATCTTTTTCGGTTTCCGCGTGACGAGCAACTGAAAAAAAACAGTGAATTTCTTTTCGCCGTTCGCTTCCCCTCTGAGAATAGATCGAAAACAGCCGCATCTGTAGCGTATGTCTGGGTTGAATAAACGTAAACGTTTTCAAACTATCTAATCTTGTATAGTTTATTCAATTTCAGTTGCATTTCAACTATGAAACGGCGTTATATACTTCCACTGATTGAGGGTGATTACCTACATTTCCGTTACATAACATGTTACAAGAAGGGGGTTCATTCACAAATTATAGGCCTTAAAGAGCGATTATTTTGTTACATCATCGTATTACACCGTAACATAAACCGTAGCAGTTTTTTTAATTTCGTCAAAATAACAATAGGGGCGGTCCATTAATTACGTAAGACAAATTTCGGGGTTTTTCAACCCCCCCTCCACCCATGGTAAGATTTTTTGTATGAAAATCAAAAATAAATTGTATGGCGCGTAAGAAATCTCAGTCTGAGAAAGCTCCTGAAGAAAGGCATTATTATCATAATAAACTGTTTTCAGAAAAAAAACCTGAAAAAAATCAGGAAATATTCCATCCATACCCTCATATCTTAAAATTTTATATTTTTGATTTAGTTTCTCATGCTTTAATTTTACATCAAGTATAACAAGAGTGAAACTGTCCAACAATGAAAAAAAATCACCACCAAAAGCACAAATCTAGAAAACCAAACAGTGTTCAGACCTGAAAAAATGATCGATTGATCATCTCCAACGAGTAACCTATCAATCTTTTTTTTTTTTTTGATTCACCAGATGTTACTTTACTTTACTTTTGCTGGCTCTACGTCCTTCAAGACATGACCTGCGCCACAATGTTACGCCAATTAACTCGGTCCATAGCTGCTAACCTCCAATTTCTCGATCGCCCCACACTTCCAAGATCCTGCTCCACTTGGTCAAACCACCTAGCTCGTTGCGCTCCCCTTCGTCGGCCGGATTTGAGGTGAACATCATTTCATAGGGGCCCAGATAGCCGTAGCGGTAAACGCGCAGCTATTTAGCAAGACCAAGCTGAGGGTCGTGGGTTCGAATCCCACCGGTCGAGTATCTTTTCGGGCTGGAAATTTTCTCGACTTCCCAGGGCATAGAGTATCTTCGTACTTGCCACACGATATACGCATGCAAAAATGGTCATTGGCATAGTAAGCTCTCAGTTAATAACTGTGGAAGTGCTCATAAGAACACTAAGCTGAGAAGCAGGCTCTGTCCCAGTGGGGATGTAACGCCAGAAAGAAGAAGATTATTTTTGCGGGATTGTTGTCCGGCATTCTCACAACGTGTCCCGCTTATCGTACCCTTCCAGCTTTGGCGACTTTCTGGATACTGGGTTCACCGTAGAGTTGCGCAAGCTCGTGGTTCAATCTTCTCCTCCATACGCCGTTCTCACACACTCCGCCGAAGATCGTCCTAAGCACACGTCGTTCAAAAACTCCTAGCGCTTGCAGGTCCTCTTCGAGCATTGTCCACGTCTCATGCCCGTAGAGGACTACCGGTCTTATCAGCGTCTTGTACATGGTACACTTAGTACGGAAGTGAAGTTTACTAGACCGCAAGGTCTTGTGGAGTCCGTAGTAAGCACGACTTCCGGCAATGATACGTCTTTGAATTTCTCTGCTGCTGTTGTTATCCGACGTTATCAATGATCCATGGTAGACGAATTCGTCCACCACCTCGAACTCATCCCCGTCGATCATCACGCGTCTGCCAATACGAGCTCTATTGCGCTCGATTCCTCCAGCCAGCAGATATTTCGTCTTCGACGTATTCACCTTCAATCCAACCCGATCTGCTTCACGTTTCAGCCTGGTATACTGTTCAGAAACCACCTGGAACGTTCTTCCGACAATGTCCATGTCGTCAGCAAAGCAGATGAACTGTCTGGATTTATTGAAGATCGTGTCCCGCATGTTGAAGCCCGCCCGTTTCATAACTCCTTCTAGCGCAATATTGAACAGGAGGCAGGAAAGACAATCGCCTTGTCGAAGTCCTTTGCGTGTTTCAAACGGGTCCGACAATGCACCTGATATCTGCACACAGCACTGTACACTATCCATCGTTGCTTTGATCAGTCTAGTCAGTTTCCCGGGAAAACCATTCTCGTCCATAATCTTCCATAGCTCTTCGCGGTCGATGGTATCATAGGCCGCTTCGAAATCGATGAATAGGTGGTGCGTAGGGACTTGATATTCGCGACACTTTTGGAGGATCTGCCGCAACATAAAGATTTGGTCTGTCGTCGATCGCCCATCCACAAAACCGGCTTGATAACTTCCCACAAATCTGCTTGCCAGTGGCGATAGACGGCGGAAGATGATCTGGGAAAGCACTTTATAGGCTGCGTTAAGAATGGTGATCGCTCGATAGTTCTCACATTCTAGCTTGTCATCCTTTTTGTATATTGGGTATATTATTCCTTCCTTCCACTCCTCCGGTACTGATGAAGCCATTCCTCCTCTGCGCCGTTTAGGTGTTCATCGTTGTGCTGCTTCCACCTTTCAATCACCTCACGTTCGTCCGTCAAGATACCTCCATCCTTATCCCGGCACATTTCGGCTCGCGGCACAAAGCCTTTGCGGGATGCATTGAGTTTCTTGTAGAACTTTCGTGTTTCTTGAGAACGATACAGTTGCTCCATCTCTTCGCACTCCAACTCTTCCAGGTGGCGCTTTTTATCCTGGAATAGATGGGTTTGCTGTCTTCGCTTCTGTTTGTATCGTTCCACGTTTTGAAGGGTGCCTTGCTGCAGCATCATTGCCCGCGCTGCATTCTTCTCGTCCAAAACCGTCTGACACTCCTCGTCGAACCAACCGTTCTGTCGATTTCCTTCCACGAACCCAATGGCACGTTCCGCTGCGTTGTTAATGGCTGCTTTCACACTACTCCAGCAGCCCTCAAGAGGGGCTTCGGTGAGCTCTCCCTCTTCCGACAACGCTGCCTCAAGGCTTTGCGCGTATTCAGTTGCGACTTCGGGTAGCTTGAGTCGTTCCAGGTTGTACCGTGACGGGCGTCGGTACCGAATGTTGTTCACAACGAAGAGTCGCTGGCGCACTTTAACCATCACAAGGTAGTGGTCCGAATCGATGTTTGCGCCGCGATAGGTTCTGACGTCGATAATGTCCGAGAAGTGTCTTCCATCAATCAAAACGTGGTCGATTTGCGATTCAGTCTGTTGGGGTGATCTCCAGGTGTACCGATACGGGAGGCTGTGTTGGAAGTAGGGACTACGTATGGCCATGTTCTTGGAGGCGACGAAATCAATCAGTCTAAGGCCGTTTTCGTTCGTAAGCTGGTGAGCGCTGAACTTCCCTATAATCGGTCTAAATTCCTCCTCCTGGCCAACCTGAGCGTTGAGATCTCCGCTAACGATTTTGACATCATGGCTTGGGCAGCCGTCGTATTCACGTTCCAGCTGCGCGTAGAAATCGTCGTTATCGTCATCGTCACTTGCTAGGTGAGGGCTGTGCACGTTGATTATGCTGATATTGAAGAAACGGCCTTTGATCCTCAACTTGCACATTCTGTTGTCGATTGGCCACCACCCAATCACGCGCCTCTGCATTTCGTCCATCACGATAAAAGCTGTGCCCAGCTCATGTGTATTGCCGCAGCTCTGGTAGATGGTATAACCATCCCTATACGTATGTACCGTCGACCCTTTCCAGCAAACCTCTTGCAGCGCTACGCTGTCGAACTTGCGGTCCCTCAATAATTCGGAAAGAATGCGGGTACTTCCCAATAAATTGAGAGACTTACAGTTCCATGGTCCGAGTTTCCAATCGTTAGTCCGTTTTCGATGCCTGGGTCTATGCCGATTGTTCCGGTTCGAATTAACATTGTATGCTTCCTGTATTAATGATTTTTACGGCTGGCTTGTAAGGCCTGCACCAACACCCTGTCTCGCCGGAGGATCATCGTGCACAGCACTGTATAGAGTCCCACGCTGGCACTAGGACGATGATCAGCCGCTCCTAACATGGAGAACAGACGCTGTTTTGGGCCGCCCCTAACATGGAGAACAGACGCTCTGATAAGCTACACCCTCAGAAGAGAGGAGCCCCCTTCCTTGTCGGCATACGACCAAGGTCCCACCAGGGTTGGTTAACCGATCTTCCCTACGGTTACTCGTATCCCAGGCGGCACCACGGGGAGGTAGGGATAGGAGTTACTGGACCAGAGGCTAAGGACCACAAATGGGGTCTATTTTATACCTGCAGGTACGCGAAGTACCTATGGTACGCATTGTCCAGTCATTTATCACCAGATGTGTGCTCTTTAAATTTTGAGATATGGCATCTATTCATCTTCATATTTTAAGCAAACTTGTAAAGATTGGCATGAACTCCAAGTTTTCATGATTACCAAGCTCTGCATGAAAAATCCACGGAATGCGTTTATCTGAAAATATCGATGCACCGTCGCAGTGATAATAAAAATTACCAAATGATTCAGATTTAGCAAATTTGAAACGTTCAAAAGCCCACATAAAATTCACGTTGCATTTGAATTCCGCACATAGCGCGCGTTACCGCCGCTGCTAGATATGGATTTAAAATGAGCGCCGCAATAAAAATGTTGCAAAACAGGGCTAATGATCACTACTTTAAAGACTAGTGCTAGGGACAGTAGAGCTAAACCATAGTAAGAACTTTTCAAATCATGGTGGTTGGTGTTTTGAATTGGTCAAGAGTTTAATCCATTCAATCGAACGTTAAGAGTTTTGTTTTGAAAATATGTATCGCGATTTCGGGACCTTCCTCAACCGCCAGGACCATCTTTATGACATCAGTTTATTGTTTTTGAGCTATTAAATGGCATCTTCAACCTCCCTTAAACAGTGAGCTGGTAGGTTTTCATTATCGCAGTACTGACGTAGACATTTCTCAGCGCCATTCAGGTGTTCATCGAAGTACTGCTTCCACCTTTCGATTACTTTGCATTCGTCCGTTGCTCCCTCTTTTATTTCCGCACATTACGTCTTACGGCCTAACGGTCTTAGGAGCCTTCCTTAGTCGAGTGGTTAGAGTCGGCGGCTACAAAGCAAATTCATGTTGAAGGTGTCTGAGTTCGGCCAGTCCAGGATATTTTCGTAATGGAAATTTCCTTGACTTCCCAGGGCATAAAGTATCATCGTACTTGTCACTCGATTTACGAATTTAACAATGGCAACTTTGCCAAAGAAAGCTATCAGTTGACATCTGTGGAAGTGATCATAAGTACACTAAGCTGAGAAGCAGGCTCTGTCCCAGTTAGGATGTAATGCCAAAAAAGAAGAAGTATTTCGTTCGCTTGTCTATGTTTTTTTTCAAATGGCGCCCGACATAAGTCCAGTTTTGTTCTGTAAAATAAACACCAATCTTATTTTTGCAAAACAATTGAATAAAACGTAAATCCGATGATTTATTCTAGAGTTTAAATGTGCCATACAAAAACCATTTAATTTTTTTGTCTTCCCGTTTCTCAAAAGTTTTTGGCCAAATTTTCCACAGCTCGGAAAATATTTATCAAAGTCTGAATACCCTTTAAAAATGTCTCAGAAAACTTGGTGATTTTATTTTAATATTTTGGATATTTGTTCAATTTGTTAACCAAATGCCGGGAAAATATTTGTGTCGGCTTTATAGTTGTTCTGTTACATGTTTTGGGATAACAAGTCAAAAGATCAGAGGAAAATTACAAGTCTGCCTCAGAATTACATACTTACTTTTTATTTAAGAAAACAACCTTAAATATGTCATAAGAATCAATCACTACTGCTGGAATAAGATCTCCGAGATTTCTTCTTCTTGCTTTTGGTTTTTTTCTGCTTTTCTTTTTTATGCTTCTTAGAAGACTTTTTATGATGTCGACGTTCCGCCTCGGAGTCCTCGCTGGATGAAGTGGATGTTGAATGTTTGCGTTTCAATTTTTTCTTCAGTTTTTTGGCAGCCTTCCTGCGCTCCTTCTCGGCACGTTTTTCCGCTCGAGCGCTCTCTTCCTGCTCTTCTTGGCGTCTGAGTTCTTGCAATGGAGTCAAGTAGTTCAGCTCGGGAGATTCACTGCTGGATTTTTTTTCTTCGGGTACAATGGTTTGGCGGGTTTCATCGATCTGAAGGAAAATTACTAATGTTTTAGTACTTTCAGAATTTTCTGTTACAATGAGAAGTCCTAGGAACTAGATCCACGGATTTTTTTAACTGTTCATAAACTATAGTGTGTAGTGTTCCTACTGTAAAAAATGTGAAGCGTGGTGAAGCTGGCGTATTTCTCTATTCTCTATTAAAAAAAATGATTTTAAGGTGATTATATAATGAAGCCACACCTCAATTTCTTAAGAGCACAAGGCTTGAGAACCAAACAGCGCTCCGCGTTGAAAATTTATCCCATTGATCACCACCAGCAAGCAAGCATTTTGATTGATTTTCAACGCGAACTGTTGACAGATTCTCCAGTCTTGTGCTCTTGAAAATTCAAAGTTTGGCTTCGTTTTATAATCACCTTAAGGTGGGTAAACACTGATATTTCAATTCATATTGTGCATCCCGATAAAATTCAGAAAAAGAAATTTGCTCATTTTCCTCTTCTTTACCAACGAACTTGAGATAACACACGATAGACTCATCGTGGCATCCATGAACAATCTATGTTCAAACTATCGTTGAAAAGAAAATAGCTGTGTTCAACGAGCTGCTCGAACTTGGTTGCAACCACTTGCGAGTCAGCTTTTGGTGTTCATTGAGCCACTCCAACCTACTTCGAGTCGCTCGGGTTTGTGTTCATTGAGCCGAGTCCAACCAACTCCGAGTCACTCGAAACAGGTTGGAAGCTAGAGTCCGAGCTAGTTCAACCAGCTCGCAGTAGCTCGTGTTTTTGACGTTTAAAAACGTAAACATTGAGAAAAAAAGCAAAATTCCGAAGCGATACGGATTGTTAAGTGCACGAATTTTTTTTCACGTGGAATTCCGGTAAATTAGTAAAAATAGTAAAAAGAGCGTTCATTGAGAAAGCAGCTTGGAGTTGCTCGAAGTAGCTTTGACAGTTATTTGTTGACAAAAAATACGAGCTAGTACAACCAACCCCGAGCAAGTTCGATCAAAGTCATTGAACACAGCTAATATTTCTGTTTTATATCATATCGGTCATTCGGTGATCTATCGGATCATATGCTTGCTAACAACACTTTCAGTTCATCTCTGTCCGGTAGAACCGATAGGGTAACGGTCGTATTTTGGACCCCCTAAGGAAGTGATTTTAGTTTTTTGTTCCAATTAATTAATTGTACAGCGTAACCAAGTCAAAGAATACAGTGGGGCTTCGCTCGTTGGGGGTCCGCTACATGGAATGACTCGATGGTTGGATGTTCGCTGGTTGGAAAATATTTCAACTAAAGAGCACTCAAATGTCAACAGAAAATGTCTTTGACGTCTGAGTACTGTCGCATTGAAGTCTCCATATATAGAACTAATGCATATTTATATGCGCGTTTTGTGACGATTTGCTCTCCAGATGCGTTAGTATGGAGCATTTTCACCAGCTGTCAGTCGTTCCAATTAACGGGTCGGATTCGCTAGATGGAAGGCAGTCGTGTTCCAACCAGCGAATCCCCGCTGTATGCTAAAATGTAGAGAAAAACTTCCTCTATGAGATAAAAATGCCCATACGGTCATGGAAAAACCACAAAACATCGAAAATAGTTGAATTACATTACATACCAATACATTTTGGACCCTCAAAGTATATATTTTGGACCCCCGGCATTTTTTATCGTTTGGCGACAAAGTCCACGACACTGGTTGTATAATATGCTTCCCCGTAGTCTAATCAATCGATTGACAATGGAAAACCAAAGAAACTCTACGCTTTTAGTTCAGAAATTTGAAAACAGTTTTTGTTTACATTTGAAAAATTTCAGACGACTTCAATTTCTGTGTGTAACGTGTTGTAACGGTTGCATGGATGAACCGATTAAATTAAATTATTTTCAGATAAAATAAACACATTTTCCATGTACAAACGGTTGATGCAAGTACAGAATAGCCCTATCTTTCCAAATGGCATGCGAACTGAGTTTGTCTTTCGATTCAAACTGGGAAATTTGCAGGAAGACGGCCCAGAGGGTCCAAAATATATAGGGGTCCAAAATATATTGGTTACCCTATCACATCCCCAAAACTACAAAATTGATCATCATTTATGGATAGCAAATAAGCCATTTTACGAAGCCTGGTCAAATGACAGGTGACCTGGGATTTTTCAATCATCGGCGTCAGTTTTCGCGATGATGATGGTTGATGACTGTGCGCATTTCTAGCGTAGCTTTTCATCCAGGCGAAAACTTAAATGGAGAAAAATTATTAAAATATTTCTGATCACAAAAGTGCTTTTTTATGTGCAATATGGGTAACAAAGAGGTAGCTGATACAATAACTAGGTGTAATGTTGCAGTAACGAACACTTTTGGATCTCATTTTTGTCATTTTCTCCATGTCCTCGTTTGGTAAGATGAGGCGTTATTGAAAATCACGCTGGATTTAATCCCAGGTCTCCTGTCAATTGACGCCGTTGCGGCGATCAGCTGTTCCGAAACGTCTCGTAAAATGGCTCATAGTTGCACCTTAAGGCCGCACAGGACGTCATCATAATCACCCTATCCATTTCAAGAAGCAAATCCCAAGAACCACTTTATATATCGATGCGAAAATGTATCACTTGATTATGATTCTATATATGTAGTGCACAACCCAATAAATTCTCAGCTTCATCGGTTCACTAAAACTCGAGTTTGCTTCCACAAAGTTTTGATGATAATTGTTAGAGTGAGACGAAAGATAGGGAAAATAACACGGTCTCCCGTGTCACCTTAAGCACCGCCAACACATAGGCCAGAAGAAGTGGTTCACCCAGAGTGAATTTATAGCAGAGAAAAAGTAGATTTTGTATGAAAATTGACAGGAAAATGAATGACAAGTTCATCCACTTCTCCTGGCCTATCGGAAGGATTTTGGCGCGCTCGAACTGACAAATCCTCCGTTGTAGTGAAACTTCTTCCGTCGACGTTGAACTGTTTTCAAAAACAGTCGAGATAAAAGCCGAGCCGGCAGAGCAATGACCAGGTACATGGCACGGGACGACTTTTAGGACTTTTAGCGTAGTCAACATCTCCATGTGTTTACTCATTTTCGGATAATTTGAATCGAGAGTGTAATCAGAATGCGAAGTTTTGTTTAAGGCGAAGTAGGCCGTCATTGAAATTTGTTCGCGTCGTTGATGATTGTTGCTAATTCATCTCACGATTTGGAATCAAAGAAAATCAGTTAGTTTTGCACTGATACAGCTGAAAAAGTATCAGCATACTTTATGCATGTTAGCACGTACAGTGATACTTTTCAAAGTCAATGTAAACTATCAAGACTGAGTTTTATCACTTTGAAATTCAAGCTGAAAAGTCATCATTGTTGCCAAAACGAATGACGGGCTACTTATCCTTAACGATCAACGCTCCGTCATCGTAATCATCATCATCATCGAAACTTGAAAAGCAGTTTTTCTGTTCAAAACTAAAAACTATTCGATGAAAATGTGTTCACTGTGTTTCGGTAGGGGAACAGAATTCAGTGAACATATTTTCCTGTAAATTTTCTTGATTTTGAACGAAAAAACTGCTTTTGAAAATTTCGAAATCAATGACGGATCCTGCCCCCTTAATGTTTCCCAGGTAACCATAAGCCGTATATCGGGCCCAATCCCATTTATACGGCTCATATAGTGCTATTTAACGGCTTATTGGCATTATATCAGCCGTAAATCAACATTTTGGCCCAATATACGGCTTATTGGTTACCTGGGTTATGATCCATACTCGAGCAAGTGTCGCAATCAAATCACTGATTGCTTGCAGGATGCCTTTTAATGTTTGCTCTCCTTCCAAAACCATCGAAATGTTTAATGTGCTTCAACTTTTTGGCACATAATTAGCTCATTTAACAATATCAAAAATTGATAATTAAACCATAGCAAACAATTAAACAAAACAATGGTCTTTATTTTCACAGTTCTTACAACTGACAGTGGGCGATATTCACTTATCGCCCGGAACATCCTGGCTACGAAGAACATAGTGTATCGATATATGGTTGTCATGGGCCTGGCAATGACAGTGAGTTCGTTCAAAACTTCGCTTCGGAAGCAGGCTTCCCAAATGTACCGCCTCAGAACAGTATTTCGACGGCTGTCATCAACTGCTTCCCCCGACAGCCTTTTGAATGAACTATCTATGACAGCCTACCATAGGCCAGGAGAAGTGGATGAACTTGTCAATCATTTTCCTGTCAATTTTCATACAAAATCTACTTTTTCTCTGCTATAAATTCACTCTGGGTGAACCACTTCCCCTGGCCTATAGGCTAGGAGAAGTGGATGAACAAGGATGAATCTGTCATTCAAATACTTGTCAAATTTCATACAAAATCTACTTTTTCTCAGCGATAAGTTCATCCCTCATTCATGCTAGGTGAACCACTTCCCCTAGCCTATGGACTTATCCACGGTCTTCTTTTATCATTAACTTTCTTTTTCTTTTCTGCTCTAAATGCGGGCAATGTTTACATAAAATGACATCCGGACGACGAATGTTCACCGGATGAACATGAAGTGCAAGGAAATCGTTAATTTTTTGTAAACACGGCCCGCAGTAAAAGGTGCAGAAGCAGCATGACGTCATTGTAAATTAGTTCATGAGGTGGTCATGCGACATGCAACGATGCCGTCTTGTACAGCACACGACAGTTCGATCACATAGGCCTTTTCATGTGACAGGTCCGTCTATGCAGCGGGAAGAAAACCATTACTGCGGGCCGTGTTTACAAAAAATGAACGATTTCGTTGTGCATTCATCCACTTCGTGTTCATCCTGTGAACATTCGTTGTCCGGATGTCATTTAATGTAAACATTGCCCGCATTTAGAGTAGAAAAGAAAAAGAAAGTCGAGGATAAAAGAAGACCGTGGATAAGTTCATAGGCCAGGAGAAGTGGATGAACTTGTCATTCATTTTCCTGTCAAATTCCATACAAAATCGACTTTTTCTCTGCTATAAATTCACTCTAGGTGAACCACTTCCCCTGGCCTATGGACCAATGCACAAGTTCACTATTTGACGTTTGAGCGGTGCCGTGTTATTTATGTGACCATGGAAACGCGTGAACTTGGCACCGCTCAAACGTCAAAATAGTGAACTCATGCATTAGTCCATTGCTTGTTGTGTGTTCGTTTGCCGATGACAAGCTCGGTTGTTCATTCATAACTTGTCTCGTACACCCGAGCGTCACACTGGCAAAATGAATATGCAGTCGGAGCCTCTCGTGTTCTGTATTTCGGGCAATGTAATACGTCACGCTTAAACTGTTTCACACTTATTTTTTTGAATCTTCAAAACGTTTGCCATGCTTTCACTAGACTATGCACTCACAAGACGAACATAGTGTTAAAAATGATCATATTATAAATGCTTTTCAAATCATGCTACTTAAGTAACGTTCATAATCACACTTGTGTACAATATTGTAATCTTATGTGTAAAATGTTTAGCGTGAATTTCAAGTTTCATGACAGCATTTTCGCGACAGTTGGCTCGAGTAGCCGAAGACTGTTACTGCCGTTCGGTGGCTGTAATGTGAAACAGCCCGTTCGGCTCGCTACGGCATGATCACAAATGCTGTCAGCTGAGTTCGTTAGCCAGCGACTGTTCCAATACAGCCAACACATAGGGACTGTCGGTTCGGTATTTTCTGCTGCTGTCGTGTCGTGGCTGTACATTTGGAAAGCCTGTTCGGAAGTCCAACCGGCGAACTCCAGATTGGTGCTGCGAAGTCAATACAATAACAGCTCGTCCCGTAGTAAACTAGTGATCATTTATATGAGAGATTAGCGTAAATAAAATGGAATGATTTGGCAACAGGCCAGCAGTGCTGAGTTCGTTCGGCGTGACTTTCTCATTGCTAAAAAGTGTATTTTGTTTCGTTATAAATCTTTGAGCTACATTTCCAAACTAATAAACAGCAGAAAAAATCACCAACTAAATTTTGCATTGACAAACATTCAAAAAGGTAAGTACTGTTTCATATTTTTGGCTCTATGCAAAACAAACTCAAAAATAAGTTAAAAAAATACTCATATATGAGTTTTCCGTTTTCTCCATTTATAGTAGGTGCCATATGTCTTCAGTTACGGAAGATCACAAATTCAATTTTGTTAACCTGTCTTTCGTGACCATAATACCGGATCTGATGCGAGATAACATGATAGTGTCTAAAGTTTTTAAATGCATATTTTTACAGCATTACAGCATCGCAATAAATTATAACTTGCTTAACCACAACCACGTCCATAGGAAATAAAATGCCACCCATATGCCTAGAAGCGTTGATGCATTGTGGGGCATTGAAAACCATACCACAGTCATGAATCAAAGATAAGACGATTCCGAAAGAAACGCCAAAACGTATGCTTTCACTAACACATCATTCGTTTACCTCTAAGATAAATTGCTGTTATAGTGTTCTGATCCATAATATGAGTAGATTTTATCCATAATACAGAACCTCCTCTCCCACTGATCCACATCTGTGCGACGTTTGAAATTTCGATAGAAATCGACACATTTTGGTAAATAATCGTGAGTTTTGAGGTGTATTCCCAAAATCAACTATATTGTGCAGTGCCCGGTAGGGAATTTTGTTTTGTACAACGTTACTATTTATGATTTTTAACGTTTTTTTTTATTCTGAAAAATGACCCTTAATTGAACCATAATTGTGGGGTGACTGTTTATGTTTATGTAAAGATGTCTGTTTTTTACTTTAATGGTATTCCACATGATTCATAGTACATCACTGTTTAGGTTAATTTATTATTTACAGTCGACTCCCCATAACTCGATATTCAAGGGACCATCGACTTATAGAATTACGGAGTTATAGAATGTACACGGAAAAATATTCCGTGGTTAAAATTACTATTTTAGCTGACTACGCCCATTCTTGAAACTACCATGGAATTTCAGACCAACTTACTATGTTTACGGTACGTCCTACCACATTACTGGTACGTTTGACAGAAATAATTTACAACAATCTGATTTCGACTACAGACATGGTAAAATCAAACGCATTTCTGGTCTGCTGAAAATTGCCGGTGCGAGCGCTTGAGTTAACCTCCTAAAATTGTAGTTTTTACCGCACAATGTGCAAAGAAAAAAATTCTGTATTTCTATTACATAAATGATCACCTCTGCAAGAAAGTAATACAGTAAGGACCCGATTTTGTCAGCCCCTCGATGAATTTTAGGCTGACAAAATCGGGTCATTTTATTTTGTTCCTGTTTTTCAAATTTTTAACGTGTTTCATGGTTACATGGATTTTTAAGAGGGCAATGGACATGGACGTAGCCAGTTTTTTTTTTATCAGGGGCTCCCCCCTTCCTTATATTGGTAATATCGATTTTTTTCACTTTTAATAAAAGGCAGTGCCATTGCCTCCTCTGGCTACGCCCATGCGTGCATGACATCAAACATCATCATTAACTTTAATGTAAACGTTGTAAAACATGACGATTACATTTTTTTGACAAATTTAAAATAGGCTGACAAAATCGGGTCAAAAAGCTGACAAAATCGGGGGCAGACAAAATCGGGAGCTGACAAAACCGGGTCAGTACTGTATTATTTTGTTGATTGTACTCTACAAACTATTGTTTGGAAACTTTTTTCGAAATGCTCGAAAAATCACATTATTTTGACATGTTTTTTTAACTTTTATTAGAACTTGCAAGTATTTTTTCATCTCCAAACCAGAATCAGACCACGTTTCCCCAAATAGAAGAAAAATTTTAAAATAAATATCGAGTTATGGAGAGAAATTTCCCTCTCAAATGACATCGACTAGTGGAGATATCGAGTTATAGAAATATCGACTTATGGAGAGCACGATGTATGGAAATTTGAAGGGACCAAAAAACCATCGAGATATAGAACATCGAGTTGTGGAGAGTCGACTGTATTTCTAACAGTTTTTTTACCTTCCATACACTGAGGAAAGCAAACGTAAGAATGTCATAAGATTTGCTTATGGAATTACGACACAAGAAAAATCTTTGAAATTCATAAGACCATTGTATGGTTTTCGGCAGATGTTGTTTCCATAATACACCTCGAAGGAATTTCGTAAGATGATCTTATGAACCATCATTGACTTGATAACAAAATCCATAGATAGTCTTATGAATTACGTTCTGAACCATTCTTGGTTCCATAAGACTGTCTTGTGTAATTTGAGCTTTAGATTATAAATTTCAATGAATGAATAATACTAATCCGCGTTGAAAAATAGGTTAACCAAATTGGGAAAATCAAATTTTCATCCATTTTGTCACGCCGCAATTCGATCAAAGCACTTTACTGTAAGCATTAGAATCGATTTGCGATACGACAAAATGGATGAAAATTCGATTTTCTCTAGTTGGCTAATCTATTTTGAACGCAAAAAAGTATATCATAGCAGCGAAACATTAAAACAGATAAAAGAAAAGTTGTGAAGAACGCCTGAATTGTTTTTTTTTTTTTTTTTTGTCGGTAGCGATAGGGGTAGTACTGGCACTCTTAATCTGCCCTAAGCTCCTTCCCAGCATTTGCTTTTATAAGCCTCTATTGCGTTCATCACACAGACGTTCCTAAGCAATGTTGCTCAAATGGTCACTGTGTACGCTAGCAGCAATCAGCCCTTGCCGTAGTTTTACAGTCTAGTAGTTCAAAATACTATCAAACTATGATAAGGCCTGAAATGCTACTAGAGTGGTTAAAGTGAAGAACGAAATAGTTTTATTAAAAGGTCTTCATTCCCCATTTCATTTCATCACTCACTATCGTCACTTTTATTTTCGACACTATCACGTATATCATCGATTATCACTCATCAACTTTCGTAATACACTTCAGATATACTTTCTATTATATCACTTTTCACATCACACCATTTTCATATAAATCTGTTAGCATTACCATCTGTTAGCATTACTAAGTAATTTAAAAATATTCAATTTAAATGTATCATTATTTTTGTTGCTGTAGAGTCATTACTATTCAAACTACGATTTAGCACTATGATCAAGAAAGTTACATTAAAAAAATCAATTCGATCCATTCTTCTGCACTCGCTGTCATTATGTATTATACTTTTATCATGCACGTTTGAAGAACTAGGCAATTATGTTTATATTCAGAAAAATGATTGCACAATGTATTATGGCCATTATTAAATTAGTAGAGTTCACATCATTATTATTATATTTTTAACAAAACTATCAGAATCACTTCACCTTAATTTTCAAATTTTCATCACTATAGATTTAATTATAAAATCACTATTAGCACCAACACAATCACTAAATTTAATAACGACGAGTGTAACGCACAGTTCCATCAAACACCCATTCTTATGTTGCATTATAACACGATTGATCACACGTTAGCTTCGAAACTTAACAACCATTACTGATTAGTACAAAGGATGCTACAGCTCGTGGTAAACGAACTGAACCATCAACAACCAGCACTGGTTTATAAGTAACTAATGAGCCCTGGCGGTCCCTCCGTTCGAAGAGGACCTGATAATATGCCGAAACATATTAACAGATCCTCCGCCTGAATGCAGCCGTTTCATGATAGGGTGCCGGTGCCATTAGTGGACTACCTAAGCTATAAAAATCATAACAAAATAACGAAAAGCCCTAACAGAGATCTTTTGGCGTCAACAGAAAGATTTCAAGCTCTATTATATGGGAAAAATATAAAAAGAGTGATAAAACTATTTTTTCAACATAAAATCGCTTGAGCCACTATTGGTACACGTGTTCCAGTAGTTGCGCTAGTGCTCCAGTAGTAGACGTTCGGGAACGATACAAGGAATTTTTAACAAAATGATAAATTTTTACATTGGTTTAACATTTTTCCCTCGGAACAACAACTAATATCTTTCGAATGAATCATAAAGATCATCTCTGGGACTTTTCTTCATTTTTATACATCCATTTTAAAAACTGCTTCCAACCGTTGATCCATTACTGGAACAGGACGGCAACTATTGGTGCAAGGGAGCCAATTTTTTACGTAAACTTTATTATTTATATGACTTTTTGATAAAATAAAAAGCTGAAATTTGGCACATCAACTAAACTAGAGGCGATCTATCCACCAAAAATAGCGCATGCCGTTTTTATCGAAAAATGTACGTTTTATTCCATAGTCCAATCTACTGGTACATTACAACCATTGGTACCGGCACCCTAAATCATGAACCGTTGGAGGTGTGCCAAAGTATTGGGAAGGTGATATGTTTCACAGACGGGTATTATTATGGTGCACCTTCTACTTTGGCACCGTCAAACCCTGTGATCGTGGCCAGGGAGATAAAAGAAAAGTTGTGAAGAACGCCTGAATTGTTGCAGCTTTACGTTAGGGGAGGATTAATGGATGAGGGGGGGTTTGTGATTTCTTACGCGTCATACATATTGTATCGAATTTTCATTCACAAATCTTTTTTGTTTGAATCCAATTCCTTAATCTGTTCGAAAGAAAGTGTTAGTTACAGCGGAATTGATGATAAATAGAAAATATTTACCATTAGAAACGGAGTCAGCCAGCGACAAATCAGCAAACACGTCCATTTCGGAAGCCATATTGAATTTCTGATAGTGAAATGAGAAAATTTGCCTCACGTGGTTCTTCGCAATGATGAGCAATGGGATTCATAAGCGTTCTTATGACATTGACAATTGATTGTTATGAAAAAATTACACTTGTCTTATGAATCTCAATCTCGTCGAATGAAATACACAAGTGTCTTATGAACCAACAAAAAAATAATCAAAAACGCGTTCATTAGTGTGATCTTATGAAAATCATGCGAGATTTTTGCCTCAGTGATAGCTTACCTTCAGATAATTACGGCACTGATACGTCAAGTGACCGGCGTATCCGCACTTTTTGCATGCCGCTCGAACAGTGTTCTTTTGACCTCCCCCAGTGAGAAACTCCATTACATCAACAATACTACAGAGTAAACTATGCACTTTTGAACATTTAAAATTTATGTTTTAGCTTAAAGTTTCAGAGAAATTAAATCAACTTCGATCCCACGATGTTGTTTACAAACATCAAATAAAGCAATTCCAGGGATGTATTCAGTCATCGTTTTATACCAGTTTTGCAACCATAGTTGGTCCGTATACAAGTTGTTTGCTTTTAAATATTACACGGAGAAATATTTTTACCTAATTTTTGAGTTTACTTTACACTGAAATGAATTTTATTGTAGAAACTACTGAATCCATGGTAAAATTAAGAACTGCACCAACGATTTTCAACCGACTACATTAATCTGTTAACTCTACCAAAACATAGTCAACATCACTACACAAGAAAATTTCTTCTGTTGATTTAACCAGAGTTGTAGTATTTTTGACTAGAAACATTCTTGATTTGAGAAGTTTAGCATCATACTTTTGACCACACTGTGTTGTACGGTGGGTGTCACGGATTGAAATACAATGCTCTGTAGTGGATGCTACTATGGACATAGTCAAATTTACTGCATTGCTCAGTGATTTTCACCAGATTATAGCAAACTTAACAGATTTTTGTAGTCGGTTGAAAATCGTTGGTGCAGTTCTTAATTCTACCATGGATTCGGTAGATTATACAACAAAATTTGTTTGCGTGTACCCAAAATTAAGTATATCGATTATAGTTTCAACCCAAAATCTCTCGGTTTTCTCTTTCTCCCACACGAATGTTGTCAAAAATAGAGTGAGCTGCATCTACCCAATGGGGGTACTTTGGCCCAATAAGTCAAATTTGGGTAAATGCAACTTTTCTCATGTTTGGGTCGAAAGAACTCAATTTTGCGTTAAATCAACCCAGAATTGAGTTTATTTTTCTAATGGAATTAAAGCCAAACTACCTAGTGGGGACCTTGGAAAATTAGCCAAAATTGAGTTATTGGGCTCAACTACGGATTTGCGTTGAAACAACCCAAAATTGAGTTGAATTCCGTCTCCGTGTAAATACCTAATTCGTGATCTACACGCTACACGGGAAAAAATTCTGTGGTAAAAATAACTATTTTAGCTGACTACGCCCATTCTTAAAACTACCATGAAAATTCAGACCAATTTACTATACTACGGTACACCCCACCGCATTACTGGTACATTTGACAGAAATAATTTACAACAATCTGATTCCAACTACAGACATGGTAAAATCAAGCGCATTTCTGGTCTGCTGAAAATTGCCGGTGCGAGCGCTTAAGTTAACCCCCTAAAATGGTAGTTTTTACCGCACAATTTTTTTGCGTGTAAGAACAGTCTACCCAAATATGGGTAAAGTTAACCCATAATCGATGAAAAGTACACACACTCATTTTATGGGTAAAGTGGGTTCTACCCATAAATAAGTAAACTCCCAAAACCCATAAACGGGAAAATGATTATTAGCAAAATTATTGGAAAATTACCCAAATATGGGTACTTTATTTTACTTTTCTTTGACGATTTTCAATAATTATATCGATAAAACGAAATAAAATTGTTACAATCATACAAATACAAGTTGTACTGTTTTTATTAAAAATATTATTGTAATAGTTTCTGCATACACATTAAACAATATTCAAAAACGCGTTTTTTAAGTATTTAGGGTTTGTTCACAAATTTCATAACGCCAAAAATGACCATTTTCGACACCCACCCACCCCCTCGTAACGCATTTTGTATGAATATATTTCAGATTTTGCATGAGTTGTAACATCTTAAAGACACCCACCCACCCCCTTTAGCGTTATGAAATATGTGAATGGAGCCTTATATAAGCTGTTGGTGACACAGCCGTTGTTGTTGGTGCTGTTGGACTGCTCCCGTTGAGTGAAAATCACCTTCCAGAAGCTTTCGTTGAACCCCAAGTTGACTAAGTTCAACAATCCAGAATGTATCGTCATAATTAGGTCCTAAAATGTTTAATGAATTCTTGTTTTTATTTAATAATACGAAAGAGCATGTTATTGCAACTACTTTAGCAAGTTTTCCAGCTCAAATAACGGCTATAACATTTTTAAACTTCAATTTTAAAAATGGTTTCGAATATAAACCTTGACACTTGTGATCTTGTTTGACATTCACTTTTTCGACAAAAATGCCACAGGGCATATAGTTTGAACACTGGGGTTGTTCCTATCTGACATTTCGGAAGGGACACGGAAAACAAAATATACCCAACATTTGAGTTTAAACCAAAAGGTGTGACAAAATCATAAAAAAATGTTTTTTGTACTTAAACCAATGAAAATCAATTAAAAATAAACATGTGTTTCTGCCCTAAACTTAAGCGTTTGGTACTAAAATTGAGACAGGGCTTTAGGACCCTATTGTAAACTGAAATAATTAGTAATTTAAGAATAGTAATCCTTGTTCTGTATGTTTCTGTTTTCGCAATATAAATAAAAATATGTACCTACCTTAAACTTATTCAGTTCAATAGCTAAACAGTTGTTGGACAAAGATTTTAAAAAAAACAGCAGGCTATCGTCACGCCGATTATTGCCGATGTTTTATTTTTCATCCAAATATGGGTAAATGACAATACCCATATTTGAGTAAAGCGACTTTACTCAAAATATGAGTGAACTTTACCAATTTTTATTGGTAAATTCTACCCATATTATGGGTTATATATGAAAAACTCATATATGGGCGAATCAACTACCTATTTATGGGTAAACTGATCTTAGCGTGTAACGCAGAGTCTAATGCAGCCCACAGACGCTCAGACGGTTTGACCAACATTGACTCCGCCCCCAAGTTAGTCAAACCGATTTATTGTCGCACCGCCACCAAACCGGATCGCGCCAGTGAGACTCGCGACGCGCCTCAACTCGCGCGATTTTGAAATCAGTTTTTTAGTGTGGCGCTGCATTCTTACGATTTTTATGAACACAGCGCACTATTCACATATTAGCTGCGACGCAAGGGCCCGAGAAAACAATAATTATAAATAAATGTTGGTCTTGATTTCTACCGGATACATAATATGTTGCTGCAACCGTTTGACCAACTGTCAAAGTTTGTTGCAGCAACACCATATTTCTTCTCATGTTTTGAATGCTCTCGGCAAGCCTAGTGAATATGTGATTGTTATTTTTTTTCGATTTCTGTGGCTGTGGGTGAATATTTCTATGGCAATAATCGTTGTGCGAAAGAGCAGAACTTTCAGAATTTAAAAACCGGAAGAAATGGATATTGAGGAGAAATTACAATTACAATTCGCAGAAAGTATTCCGGCAGAACTCTAAAATATGAGGGATCTCTTTCGGTGTTATTCTGAGCAGTCATCGATATGAGAATGGCTAGGGTAATTTCTTAAAAGTTCCGGAGTCTTTAGCGGTTTCCTCTAGTTATTCTACTTTGAAGTCTTTCCAGAACTATTGATTATACTAGGGATTCCACCAGAACGTCTTCCTGAGTTTCTACTAGGAATTTCATCAACAATTCCTCTAGAAATTTATCCACAGATTTACACAGAAATTCCTCCGAGGAAAATTCTTCAGGCTGGCTTTCTTCCAGAGGTTCCTTCAAAGATTCCTCCGCTAATTATTCAGGGTTTCCTCTACTAATTCCTTCAAAGATCAAAAAAATCCTTAAGTGATTTCTTCAGTATTTTTTCAGAGTTTACGTCAAGGCTGACTTCAAGAATTCTTCCGGAGATCGCTATCACAATTTTTCAAAGATTCCTTTATTTTATCTAAAAGTTATATCATTATTCAGGAATCACATAACGAATTATTTCAGATACTTCTCAATAAATTTATAACCAGAAATTCCCATAAGGATTTCACCAGAACTTTTTTCAGGGCTTCTCCTAGGACTCCTCCTTAAATTCAACCATCAGGAATTTCTTCAGCGATTCTTTCTTGTAATTTTCTCTACAGAGTCCTCCAAAGATTTACACAAAAACTTCCGAGGGATTTATTAATTCAATGCTTCTTTCAAGAATTCCTTCAAAATATCCTCCACAGATGTATTTAGGAATTCCTCCATCGAAACTTCAAGAAATTCTATACAGATTATATAAGGTTTTTTTTCCCTGCGCTTTTACTAGGAATTCCTCACGAAATTTTTATAGAGATTGCTCAAGAAATTATTACAGGAATTCCATCAATAATTCCACCAGAAATTTCTCCTATGCATCAAAAACCTTTCCCTAGGAATACCTCCAAAAAATCCTTCAGTGATTAACCCAAACATTCTTCCAGAGATTCCTACGCGATTTTCGCTAGAAATTCTTCAAAAACTGTAGAGATTCACTTCAGGAACTCTTACAGTGATTCCACCCAAAATTTCTCCAAGGATTCATTAAGGAATTCATCTTGAGATTCCATCAGGAAGCTTTTGGGAATTCAGCAAGAAATACTGCAAAAGAATTCAAAACAAATTTCACACACGGGATTTCACCAGGAATTCCGCTTGCAATTTTTCGAGAGAGGAACCTCTTACTTTCAGGGGATTCTTTTAGGGAATCTTCAATAAATTATTTTATGAATTCTTCCAGTGTTTCCTTAAAAGATTTTTCTTTGGATCCCTTAAGGATACAAAGGCATTCGACCTCGGATTTTTGAAGGAATTACTTCAAGAATCTACCGGATATTTCTCCGAGGATTCCTAAAGGAATTTATCCATCAATTCCTTCCAGTATATCTTGGAGGATTTTTTTCCAAGCAATCCACCAGGAATTGCCTTAGAGAATCCTGTAGAAACTCCTTCAGGGATTGCTTTAAAAGTTCTTACGCAGATATATTAAGGAATTTCCCCAGTGAATTTCTCCAGTGTTTTCTTTGGTGATGCCTCCAATGATTTCAGTATAAACTATTCCATGATTTTTTCCAGAAATTTTTCAAAAAATCCTTCAAGGAATTCAACTAGAAATTCAACCCTTCGAGGAATAGCTGGTCGATTCTCTCGCGGTTTTCCAGAAAAAAAAGTCATTTGAACTTGTGGTTTTTTATTGATACCCTAGAGGAATTTCTGATAATCCCGAAAAATTCGAAGAAGGAAAATCCTAGTCAAATCATTGAAGTATTTTCTGGTAGAACTTCTGGCGAAGCTGTATTAGATTTTTCTGGTATAGAATTTCTAGCGAAACTCTATTGATATTCTTAACCCTGGAAGAACTCATGGCGAAATTTCTTAAAAAACACCATTCCGGAAGAAATAGTTAGATAAAATACTGGTGAAATCTCTGAAGGAACCGAAGGGTTTTTTCCAGAATGTTTTGGAAGAACTTTCAGAAGATTTTCTTGAATTTCCGGTGAAATCAACGGAAAAATATTGGCGAAGCTTCTAAAAGAATTTTTAGTGGAACCCCTATGAGAATTTCAGCTCATTCCTTGAAGATTTTCCTGATAGAAATCATGGAGAATTATCTGTGGGGAGGATTCCCTAATTACTTGTGAAATGTTTATAAGAAATTTTTGGTAAAATTGCTGAATTAATTTCTGAAAACCCCCCAGAATCTCTGAAGATATTATGTGAGAAATTCCTTGAGAAATTTCCGATGGAATCTGTAGAGTTATTCCGGTGATAAAATCCTGAGACATTTCCGGAAAAATCTTAGGAGGAATTCCTGATAACCTTTGAGTATCCTTGGAGATATTTATTCCTTGAAGAATTTTTGGAGGCTTTAGTGATTTAGTGGCTTGGAATGATTAGAGTCCGCGGCCACAAAGCAACGCCATGCTGAAGGTGTCTGGGTTCGATTCCTGGTCGGTCCAGGATCTTTTCATAAAGGAAATTTCCTTGACTTCTCTGGGCATAGAGTATAATCATACCTGCCACACGATATACGAATGCGAAAATGGCAACTTTGGAAAAGAAAGCTCTTAGTTAATAACTGTGGAAGTGCTCATAAGAACACTAAGCTGAGAAGCCGGCTACGTCCCAGTGGGGACGTTAATGCCAAGAAGATGAAGAATTCTTGCAGGAACTCCAGATGAAATCATAGGAGGAACTCCTGACGAAATCCCTTGAAGAATTCCCTATGGAATCACTTTAGGAACTCCTGATGAAATCCCTGGAGGAATTCCTGATATAATTCCTGCTGGAACTCCTGATAGAATGCCCAGAGAAATTCCTTATGATATCCCTAGAAGATCCTGATGTTAGTCGTAGGTGACCTCCTGATATAAACTCTGGAGAAACTCCTAATAGAATCTCGGAAGAAATGCTAGCTGGAATCTCTGAAGGAACTCTTGATGGAATTCCTGGATGAACTCGTGATGAAATCCTCAGAAGAACTCTAATGGTAGCCCTAAAGGTACTCCTAACAGAATCCCTATTGGAATTCCTGATAGAATCCCTAGAGGAACTCTTGATGGAATCCTTGGAGGAATCAGTGGCGAATCGTAACCTCATTTTCTACCTGTTCTATGATTCTAAAAATGACTATTTCGACAAATTTAGAATATAAATCAAAAAATAATCGAAGAGTAAATTATTGAAATTGTCCTTTCTAACAACTCTCTGCTCATTGCATGCAAATTTGTTGCTGAAATTCTAGAATTTATATTTGTGGGATAGGTAGATTTGAGGTTAGGGAATCGTTACTGGAGGAATATAAAGAAATTGTAAGAGGAACTCCTGATAGAATCAGGAGTCCCGATGAAATCTCTAGATGAACTCCACATGAAATTTCTGGAGGAATTCCTGATAAGTTTCCTGAAGGAATTCCTGATATAATCTATAGAGGAACTCCTGATAGAATCTCTTGAAGAATTCCGGGTGAAATCTCAGAAGAAACCCTGGAGGAATTTCTTGGAGGAAATCCTAAATATATTATTGAAGGAGCTCCTGATGGAAGAATTTCTGATGAAATTCATAGATTAACTAGTGATGGAATCCCTAGAGGAACCACTGATAGAATCTCTGGAAGAATACCAGGTGGAATCTCTGAAGGAACTGCTGATATAATTGCTGGAGAAACTTCTAATGGAATTGCTAGATATATTCCTGATGGAATCCCTGGAGAAGTTCCAGTTGCAATCGCTGAAGGAACTCCTAATAGAATTCCTGAAGAAATTTCTGATGAAACTCCTGTAAGGATCTAGAAGAATTCTTTATGATATCCCTAGAAGGAGTGGATGGAATTCCTCAAGGAATTCCTGATATAATCTCTGGAGGAAATCCTGATTAAATGTTTGGAGGCAATTCAGGTGGAATCTCTAAAAGAACTCTGGAGGAACTCCTGATGCAATCCCCAGAAGAACTCTGATGGAAGCCCTAAAGGTATTCCTGGTAGTATCCCTATAGGAACTCCTTGGAGGAACTCCTGATGGAATCCTTGGAAGAACTCCTATCTATAGATATTCTTGAAAACACTCCTAATCATTGGAAGGACTTCTGATGGAATCCCTTTAGGAACTCCTTATAAAATCCCTGGTAGAAATCTTGATAAGTTTCCAGATAGAACTCCTGATAGAATCCCTAGAGGAACTCCTCATAATATTTCTAGAAGAAACATTGATGGGATTCCTCGAGGAACATTTGATTTAATCTCTTGAAAAATTCCGGGTGAAATCTCAGAAGGAACTCTTGATGGAATCCCTGGAGGAACTCCCGAAGAAATCTCCAGAAGAACTCTGATGAAAGCCCTAAAGGTACTCCCGATAGAATCCAGATGCAGATACATAAATACAGATAATATAGATACAGGAGCCCCTGATGAAATCCCTGGGGGAACACCTGAAGGAATCCTTGGAAGAATTTGTAAAGATATTCTTGAAGGAACTTTGTATGGAATCTTTGAAGGAATTCCTGTTGAAACCCCGAGAAGAACTCCTAGAACTAGAGCAACGACGGATAGAGTCCATGGAGGAATTCCAGGTGGAATCTCTGAAATATCTCCTGATAGAATCCCTGGAGAAGCTTCTGATGAATAGTTGAGTTCTAGGTGCAACCCCTGAAAGAATTCCTGATCGAATCTCTGGAGGAATTCCAGATGGAATCCCTAAAAGAATTCCTGATGGAATCCCTAGCCGAACATCTGATGATACCCCCAGAAGAATTCTTGATGGTATTCCTACACGCAGAAAATTAAATATACTAGAAAGCTTAAATGTCATACTAAAACCATATTCGGTCTATTCACCCCTTGTAATGCATATATCTAAAATATGCTTTGCTAGTATAAAACTCATTTATATTTGATCATGCTTATTTGGGAATAATCTAAGTGATACATAAAGAGACGAAATTCAATTTATCCATTGAAATGTTTTTGTTTTCATTTTAAAAATAAAAGTAAAATTGAAATTTAATAGTTTCCATCAATTTATTGAAATTGTTACATTTTCACGAAAAACAAATATATGTTATACTCCCTGCAGGAAGATTATTTGCATGGTTGGTGTCTCAGCAGAATTTTTGTCAAACTCACTTGGTGCGGGGAAGACCATTGCAGATTGAAGATCTTCATTGGAAGTTGCGCTTGTAGATCAATAGTGGATCATAGCATGAAGTAGTGCACATTCTACCGGTGGCATTCCCGGAACAGTTTTAGTTTTCACGTTCACGATGGCCTCGGCGATGGTGCTCTTCTCACAAACGAGAACTCCATCAGAACGGGAATGTTTTCTGGGAGAAAATGATGTTGCAGTATTTGGTTCCGCAGCTGGGAAGTGCTATCTTGCGAATAAACTTACCAGGTGTTTTTTTACTTTATGAATTTGTCCGATATGCACAAAGAACTAAATGAATTCTTGACTCGTGCAAGATTTTTTACAATGGCCGACACGTAGCTCGCTACTGATAGAACACGCCTGCAAGTGAGTAACATGCAAAGTCCTCTGAGCAATTATGGATGATCAATATGCTCAGCTGAAAATATTTCTTAATTATGCATTGGAAAGCTTATAATGAATTTGATTTTTAAGCATTTCAATGAATAAAATATTGAAATGATTTCAATCGCATATAAAATATATTAACTAGAATTTTACATTCTCTCCGTGTACATAGTTTATCTTTACAATTTTACTTCTTGGACCATAGGATAAGCAATAGTAGTTTACGCAACAAGTTGCAGAATGACGATTTTTATAGCACGAGTCGTACATTTATTCAACGAGGCTTACCGAGTTGAATAATTACGACGAGTGCTGTAAAAATCGAGTTCTGCAACGAGATACGTACATTAAGGACTGTTCATTTTATAAAGTGGACACCTTGTACGTGCTATATCTTTTTAATTTATTAATAAAATCGCAATCGGTTTTCTGTACATCGTTTGACTTATATTGTACAATATTGTGATAATAAAAAAAGCCACCAAAATAATTAAATTTCACATGAATATGTCACAATGTTTAGAACGGTCGATTTTTGGATGTTATCAAAATCAATGATGATTATTAGAAATTTTCTGGAAAATTTGGCGATCTATATTCTTTATTTTCAAAAACGGCTTGTTCTTCGAAAACATCATCAATTGAAAGCCTGTTGCAAAATATCATTTTTGGAGCAATAATTCAATTTTTTACCGATTTTTTTGAAGAAAAATATTTTAAATTGAAAGGTTACTGGTATGAGTGAAATTTTTAGGTTCAAAGTAAGTTCTGACGGAAAAACAAATATAGTATTTATATGGAAAATAAACTATGCAATCGTACAGTTGTTTATTTAGTCCCCACCTTATATTTAAAGTACAATAGAAGAACAAATGTTTTATCTCCAGAAAACCTCTCAAAGCACAATGACAATCCTTAAAGTTGGCAACTCTGCTGCTAATAAATCGAATTTATTTTCCACGTATTATTTTCATAATATGTCAATCTGAGATTTCCAATAAAAATATTTAGAGAAAAACGCCTAAAATTTGCTGTAGATCGATAAATATGCGAAAATGATTTTAAAAGTATGACATTTTCGAATAAAGTGACTATAAAGAGTAAAATTTATACACAAGAATGCGATTATAACTCACGATTTAACTCTTATTTATACAAATATAGTTTGTTTAGTAAGCTAGGCCAAATTTTAACATGCTTTCTACTTTCCTTTTTTCTGGGAGTAAAAGGATGGTGTATCTGCAAATTTGACCATAAGGGATAAATCCCTAGAGCGATCTAGTGTCAGGGAATGGTGGAATATTTTTTATTTTTTTTTAAGCTCTACCTACATTAGAATAGTTAGGATACCAACACACAATTTGTTCTAAAAATAAGGATTTTTGTTATGCGAAAAACAATGCTTAACTTTGATGAACAGTTTTTCTTAGGAGGTTTTGGAAAAACTTTTCAGTTCTTCAACCAAAAGCATTTTGTGAGATTTTATATTTTCATAGCATTGTAGAATAATAGTTGAACGATGCACAGAAAACCGATTACTATTCTATCAATAAATGAAAAATATATAGCATAAACAAACTGTCCACTTTATAAAATGAACAGTCCTTATCATTATTATTATTGTACATTATCATTATCATTATTGTTTTATTAAAATTGTTATAAGAGGTTTGACTGTATTGTCCAAACCATTCCATATACGCTTTAAAACTATATATGGAGTAGCTAAATCACGACATAACAATAAATCCAATATAACCCAATAATTTAAAGCCTTTTACCCTACTGCACGGTAATAGGAACCATACATATTGAAAAGGGTCCATTCACCGTGCATTTCTGTTTCGAATGAATCATAATAAGGACTGTTCATTTCATAAAGTGGACACCTTGTTTATGCTATATATTTTTTTTATTAATTGATAAAATCGCAATCGGTTTTCTGTGCATCGGTCAACTTTTATTCTACAATCAGTTTAAGTTGGGCACTACTGTGAAACAGTCCTGATATTGTGTGGTGGTTCCGTGCTTCATGCTCTATTTCGTGCAATTATCACAATTTAATAGCAAAATGAAGAGTATTTGATTAAGACGTGTTCGTGGATAAAGAGGGAAGTGAAGGGCTAATGAATAGAGTGAAAATGATATGAAAATAGTGAACTTTTCAAGTGATTCATTTCTGCCTAGCAGCCATTTTTTCGCGTCCAAGTTTTGTGGGAGAGCATGTCGTTTGTGTGTGTGTTTAGTGCTACAGATAATGCCACGCCTTTACATGTATGTCCATTCAAACGAACAGCTGTTACTAAACAAGTGTAGCACAGTAATGCGAACATAAACAGTGCCATCGATCCATGCAACCAAATTACTCTTCATTTCAGTGCTATTCTCTGAATTTCACTGTGCAGTGCACTCTGTGCTAATGTCTCACTCTCAGGGATTGAATCCTGAGAAAATTGAGAGAATCTCTCACGTATCGCTCTCTGTAACTATCATAACATGCTGCACGTTATGAGAGACTGTTTATCGTATACTGCTACAACTTTGATCAGATTGGGGGGATAGTAGTGCATGATAAAACCCCTCTAAACATGCTCCAAGCCTGGGGGACACTATTGCTATTGGAAGTTCGTGGATTGTTTATCGTGCCAGTAAAGAAAAACACCTATCCCCAACGGTAAACAAGCGAGAAAAATGGATTTTATCATCGCTCTCTCGTTGGGGCTCTCGCTCGCTGCTTCCATTTATCAGACTTGTTACACCTTGCGATACAATGACGATCGTGGACCGCAACAGATGGGATGTTTTTCTTTGCTTGCTTTGATCGTGCTTCATACTCAAATGAGAGCGAATCCTGCAATGCCTGCTCACTCTCCTTCGCGTAGTATTTGAAAGCAAAACGCACAGCAAATGTCAACCATTTTATCTCGCGCAAAGCCTCAGTGACGCAACACACAAATATTTTCATCTGTCTCCATTCACACACAATACCTAGGGAGAGTGTACCAGTTATGGCTATGGAGATTCCCTATTTTGTCATATGTGTTTTCTCGAAAACTTTCACATTTGAAAATCTTTAAATGTTTTAACATCAAAGATATAATTGATATCAAAGTTCTTAAACACACCAAATGATTAAAAATTTGAATATAATCAAATCACGTATGGCGAAATAGAGAACCATTAGGTCCATAACTGGTACACTTACCCTACTGTGAAATTCTGCTGCTTTGGTCTCGAGAAATGACTGAATCTGACTTGGTTGTTTATTAGGTTTTGTTAATTGTTAAATGCAAGTAGGTTGTCGGTAGGCATTTGGAATTTTTCCTTAGGGCGAGGTGATTTTTAAGCAAGCGTAACTTCATGTTTGTTGTTTGATAGAGGTCTCCGATCAAGGGTCATTATGTTACATAACGCTTTTTATGCATTGACGTTTATGCACGGCCGTGTGAAATACATCATAGCAAAAGTAGAAAAAAAAATCGAATATTTTGCGTTATAGTATAGACAAACAGACGTAACACAAAAAAATAATCGTTCTGAAGGAAAACGCTTTGTTCCAATGTTTGGTGGTTGACCAACAACTCACGCGTATCGGTTTTATTAGAGTTTGGCATTAGTCCACAATCGCCACATAGTTTCCGGTATGGCAGACAAAATGGTGCTTAATGTCCATGTGCTTTGTTCGTGGATTGTATCCTTGGTTCCGTGCGATACAGATGGCTGATTGATTGTCGCACCGGATGGGAATCGCTCGCACGCCGAAAATCTGCGATTGGAAGTGGTGCCACCAAAGTGCTTCCTGGACCGTGCGAGAAAGCGCAACGTATTCCGCTTCGCACGAGGACAATGCAACTGTTGGTTGCCGTTTTACGTTCCACGACACAGCTCCTCCCATGAACGTGAAGACGTATCCGGTGGTGGACTTCCTGGAATCCGGCTCTCCTCCCCAATCGGCATCTGTGTAGCCAACCAAATCCGCGCAACGTTCCTTGGAGTACGTCAGTCGGCTCGATCGGGTGCCTCGCAGGTACCGCATAATGCGCTTGACAGCATTCCAGTGGGTACGTCCGGGATTCGCGTTGAATTGGCTAACTTGGTTGACCGCGAAACTGATATCCGGCCGCGTCGTTTGCGCCAGATACGTGAGACAGCCCACTGCCTCCTGGTAGGGTACCTCCTTCATTTCGCGCGTCTCTTCCGGTGTCGTCGGGGACATGGACTTGTCCAGCTTAACATTCGCCTCCGCTGGCGTGGAGACTGGGTGGCAGTTCGCCATGTTGAACCGCTGCAAAATGCTGTCGACGTAGTGCTCCTGATCTACCCACAGCTTGCCATTCTTCCTGTCCCGCGTGATCCTCAGTCCCAGGCAGAAATTCGCTTCGTCGAGGTCCTTCATCTTGAAGCAGTTGTGCAGAAACGATTTCAACTTCTGCTTCAGCTTGGCATTGTTGGTGAAGATCATGAAATCGTCCACGTAGATTGTGACGAAAATCATATTCTCACCGTCGATCCGGAAATACAGGCACGGGTCGACCTTCGATTGCTCCAGTCCGAATTTCTTCAAGGCCTGGTCCAGCTGGTTGTTCCAGACACGGCTCGACTGTTTGAGCCCGTAAAGTGCCTTTCGCAACCGACACACTTGCTTCGAGGTGCCAGCAAACCCTCTCGGTAGCTCCATGTAGATGACCTCGTCCGATAGTTCCCCTTGAAGGAACGCAGTGACGGCATCCATCTGCTCCACGTCAAGGTCGTGCTTCACTGCCAGCGCCAGAAGGTATCGAATGGTGGAATACCGTACCACCGGGGAATACACTTCGTCGAAGTCGATGCCTGGCCGTTGTGAGCACCCTTTCACCACCAAGCGCGCCTTGTACCGCTCGATGTCACCGGTTGGTCCTCGCTTCGTCTTGAAGACCCACTTGTTTCGGATGGCCTTCCTGTCACTAGGAAGACTGGTCAGTTCCCAAGTTTCGTTCTCCTCCAAGGCTGCAATCTCCTCACGCATGGCCGCGATCCACTTTTCGCGATCCGGTCCGTTGAGGGCTTCTTCGTAGCTTTGCGGGTTATCGAACGACGTCTTGGGGCACATCGGGGTGGACTGGGGGGAAACAACTTCGCCAGAAAACGAACTATACGTAACGTAATCAGAATACTTGCCTGGGGTTCGGCGCTCCCGGTCGCTGCGCCTAAGCCCTTGCTGCTCAACAGCTGGCCTACCAAGTTGCGACGGGAGCGCAGGCTCATTCTCGGAATCCAGGACGTCCATGAACTCAAGATCACTTGAGCCGCTATCGGATGCAGCCGACTCCTCAGAATCGTCTTCGTCGACATCGTCGTCGCCGACACTCGGTTCCACAACCGGGTGTTGTCCGCCACTTGCGTTCGGCTCGTCGACTGTGTACAGCTCCATGAACTGTATCTGCTGCTGTTCCTCGCTGATTCCGACCAAATTTTGCGGTTCTCCCTCTTGAACCACAATCACGTCACGGCTGATCTGGACTGAACGCTTGACCGGATCGTACACACGGTACCCCTTGGTACCATCGGCATATCCTACGAAAACGGCTTTCTGGGATTTGGCGTCGAACTTCTTCCTTCGTTGCTTCGGGACGTGGACTAGTGCTAGCGACCCGAAAATGCGCAAATGTTGCAAATCCGGCTTCTTACCGGTCCAAGCTTCTTCAGGAGTGGTCTGGAGTGACCTCGTCGGGCTTCGGTTGACGAGGTACGCCGCCGTTGAAACCGCCTCGGCCCAAAATTCTTTTGGCAGGCGCGAATCGTTTAGCATGCTTCTGGCCTTCTCGATGAGTGTCCGGTTCATTCTCTCCGCTACCCCGTTCTGCTCAGGGGTGTACGGACAAGTCTTCTCGTGCCGCACTCCATCTTTCGCCATGCTGGTCCTGAAGGTCTTGTTGACGTATTCGGTCCCGTTGTCCGTTCTCAGAACCTTCAACTTCCTCCCTGTCTGGCGCTCGGTCATGGCCTTGAAATTTTCGTAGGCCCCAAACGCTTCGTTCTTTCGTTCCAGGAAATAGAGGAACACCTTTCGACTCGCATCGTCGATGAACGTCATCACATAACGACTGCCACCGACAGATGGAACTTCGATGGGTCCGACCAGGTCCGAGTGGACTAAATCCAATAGCCCTTCGGCTCGCGACTCGCTGGAAGGAAAAGGATTACGTGCATGCTTACCCTCGATACAAGCGATGCACTCGGGGATGACGTCGTTTGCCAACTCGATGCCGTCTGCCATCGCCATCAGCTTCCGCAAGCTCTGACGATTGAGGTGACCAAGCCGTCGGTGCCAGATACCGGTGCTCGGTGTAAGCATTGCCTGCTCGTGCTTCCGGTTCAGCTTGTACAGGCCGCCTGACTGCGTACCGGATGCGATCACGATCCCATCGTGCTCACGAACCTCACACTTGTCCGCGTCGAAGACCACCTTCAGCCCCTTTTGGCAAATCTTGCTGATGGATAGGAGATTGGTGGCCAGTTCCGGAATCTGCAGCACTTCCTTCACTTCGATCGGGCCTTCCGAGAGATCCAACTTGACCAGACCCTTCGCGACTGACATCATGCTGCCGTTGTTCGCCGTTGCCACCGGGTGCGCCATGCGGTGTTGCTCGACGAAACCATCGCCACTCCGAGACATGTGGCACGTGGCGCCGGAATCGAAATACCACTCTTTATCGCTTACCTCGCCCATCGCAAAAACGCTGCACAAAGCTTTGCCAGCCGTTCTTGGTGAGTTTTGCTTCTGTGGACACTTGGCTGCAAAATGCCCCCGCTTCTTGCAGTTGTGGCACGTGTCATCCTTCTTCGTAGGACCATTGTTGCCACCACGCCGCCTCGATTTTGGGTTCGAGTACAACGCTCCGTCACCGCCGCTGGTCTTGGGTCCACTCGGTAGCTTCACGTCCTGCAAAATTTTTGCCTTCACCGCGTCCGACGTTAACGCAGTCCCCGACGCCTCAAGTCCCATAATCATGGGTTCGTAGTTCTCCGGAAGTCCCATCAGCAACAATGCAGCAAGCCATGTGTCGTCGACCCTGAAGCCGATTCCCACAAGTTTATGCGCTGTGGACATCAGCTCGTCGACGTACGATTCCACGCTGCCGCACTCGTCCAGCCGAATGGATGTGAGCTTCCTCAGCAACCCGATTCTCCTCGTCAGACCGTTGTCCTGGAAAGCGTTCCGCAGCTTATCCCAGGCCTCCTTGGCATCCTTTGCGTCCTGGACGAGACTGTAGTTCGTCGTCTCCAGGCTCAAGCAAATTGTGGCCAACGCACGCAAACTGACCTCATCATCGATAACCTGGCCTTGGGCTGGCGACACCGTGTACCAGGAACCTTCTCGAATGAGCGTCATCTTCATGGCGAACGCCCACGTGGTGTAGTTTTCACGCCCCTTCAGCTTCTCGATGATCGGTAGAGCGACCGCATTGATCCGACCGTTTCCTGCGGCCGGCACTCCGGCTCCGCCTCCAGCGGCCGGCAGTCCTCCGCTTCCAGTGCCCTGCGATCCAGCTCCGCTTCCGTTCACCTGCTGACCGTTCGTCATCTTGAACTAACTTCTTCCACGTGGCTTCACTTCTTGAGAAAAAAAATTTTTTTCTTCTTGGCTATGGCCAATCCTGGGCCCATAACCTCTTGCAGAGTAAAATAAAACTCGACTGTTCTGGTTGAATGTCTAACTAATAATGAAAATTTATTACTAATCAACAACCTACGTTGCTAAGTGTTGCTATGGTATTGCCTAGGAGGCTATGCTATAGTACATAAGAGAGTGGGTACATAAGAAGGTATTCGTTGGTTACAAATTCAAATAATCATGGATTGCTTCGATTGCAACACAAACATAATGTTTTTGGCATTGGGCGTGACTGTTCGATGATTGCGTGACTATTAGATTGATGCAAATTTTGAAGTTTTTGCTCCCCTGTGCTTAAACGATGCCAATTATGATGAGAATGATACTCCCGAGGTTTGGAGTGATTCGGAGGAAGTTTGGTTGTGCACACGCTCTTTGAGGTTTATATGGAGATTGCTATGGAAAGGAAATGCCCAATTAAAAAGAGTGCGGAAAGGATCATTTCAAAATAACAATGTTTCCTTTAAAATATGCATGTTCTTACCAAATAAAATTTTCTTCTAGCAAAAATAACAGAAGAGCAGAAACGGACCAAATCAGAGATATATTATAATGAATTGTGTTATGCTATATAAAATTATGTAATATTTTATTGGATTGTATCATGAAATAGTATATTATAATACATAGGTTATACTATTGTATGTTAAAATATGAAAATATGAAACTAGATCGTACGGTAAACTTTACACTGTTGCAGCGTTTGTGTGATTTTAAGTTCCATCTGTTTCTGTTCCTGCCAGTGTGAGGTCCCAAACATAATGTCAGAATGATTCTTTTTTTACTTTTCAGGTAAATTGACTTTACCAAATCGTTACATACAAAAAGTGTTTCATTATTATTTTACAGCATGATTGTAGTTTACTATATTATCTATTGTATTGTATTGTATTTTACTATATTATCCAACAAACATATTTGTTTTTTTTTCGAGCAGTGAACAGTAAATTATACATCTATTGCAGTTTAATCTGATGAAACTACAGAGTATACTGACCGATACATAACAGAATTCTATTAACACTTGTATGTAAAATTCCAATTTTCAATAAATTAAATTTCAATTCTATTAAACTTTTAGAGAACAAAGTAGGAACAATCGATGGATCGATGTTGGAGCTGAAAAGGGACTAAAGCTGCATATTGCACACGGCCCTCGATTAAGTTATATTTCATAATTTCTTCTCTCTAGGGTAGGTGTACCAGTTATGGACATAATGGTTCCCTATTGTTACTTTCCGCGTGTCTAATTTTACTAGTAATTTCAATATAAATTCAAGAAAAATAAGAAGAAGGAAACTAGACTAAGGAAACTAATACTAAGAAAAAACTTTAAAAAACTTCAATTCAAAACTTAAAAAAAAAACTAATTAACAAGCAAAATTTTCAAAACTATTTACATTTAAGCCCTCTCAGGGTCTATCCGGGAGAATCATTACTGGGGCGGACTCACAACCCACACTTGCTTCGCGACTTTAATTACCACCACGAAAGAGAGAGGAAAAGGGAATTGCGTGTGAAATAATTATGCTTTCAACACTGTATTTTCAGCAAAGAATTCATTTTAAAATTTTATTCAATTTGTTTAATGGTAACAGGGTTGAGGGATCAAGGAAGGAAAATTGAAAGGAAGTGCACTGTACTGCCCATACTCGCAATACAGTCCCATTAGGAAAATCATCATGTCGAGAAAAATGCATCTGAACATTATTGCAACAATTTTCACAACGCCGCTGCAGGCAGCAGAAAATTCTAATGGCACTACTCAACACATCATCACAAGAGTTGAAAAAAATGATCAACTACTGAAATATTGTTAATGCGATTGTTTTCTGTGTACAAATCAAAGATACTTGCAGATGGGACTCGTTATCCGAGTACTTTTCTCATCACATTCAAATATACTCGCATACCAGTCCCATTACTTGGGACTCGCTTACTTTGTTATTGCGCACCTTGACACATTAGTTGCCAAGTTTTTATAGATTCCAAAGCACTTTTCCTTTTCCTATTAGTGCTTTCATCTTTTAATTGCAATAGTATATAATAAAATACTACTTATAAAATATAAAACAATACGGTGCTGATAGTGACAACCCTGAGGACATTTCTGGGTTCGATGGAAGCGTTGCGACTGGTCAATAGAAATTGGATTCAACTAGGTCCGTCCCACTCGGGCTCAGATTGGGTACCACTTCTAGTACTGCATTTGGTCCCTCGGTAGTGCAAAAGGTACCCACGTTTGACAGATCGTAGTACACTTTGAACGGCATTCTAGATTACCTTATGAGCCATAAAATTTTGGGTAACTGCAAGGGACATGGGGGTCTTTAATTTGTCTTTGATTCAACTGCAGCACGTTTGTGTTGGATCTGAATCACATGTACTCAGGCTGGTAAGTTGTGGATAGTTTCGGCAGGGCTGTTGGACATTTTATAGATATCCATAATGCTGCCTTTTTATTTATCAGAATTTGAAGATACCAGTGAAGATGTGCCTTTTCCCATGTTAGCCCAAAAGCTTACCTCTCCATGTCGTTGAAAGCTAAACCTACCGGAGATTTAATTTAAAATTGGCCAGAAGTCGAAAGTTATGACAGCTATAGGTTTGACTTGGAGGGGAGCAGTTTACATTATTTTAAATTTAGACTCTTATAAGGATTAAACATGTTTCTACCACTTTTCTCACCAGAAGCATTGTGAAAAAAAATCAAGTTATGTCAAGCAGAACATATTTTTTATGAAATAAAAATGGTTTAAAACATTGTAATTTGTAGTATGTCTTTTTCTTATGGGATGAACACTATGATGCAAGATTAAATAAATCATAATAGGAATAGGGTTGCTTGAATTTCGTAGTAATCTTCTGGTGGGACTCTTATGCGAGTACTTTCAATATGGGACGCACATGATTTGGTATTTTTTTCGCATTTTGTCCATACAAAGATACAACTTTAAGTGTGATACCATGAAGTACACTAATAATAAACATGATTCATGAAGAAAACTCAAAAGTGATGAAAATTCAAATGGGACTGTTTTGCGAGTATGGGCAGTGTATATCACCTGAATACGCCAGTGGTTCCAACGAGCATTCCGAACTGGGATCGTTCGATCTCGTCGCGCTTCACCGTAGCTGGACTGGAAGCAACACGGTCGTCTGATGGAGTTTCAGCTTCCACTATCGTATCACTTCGACGACAGTTGGCCAATTCGAACGGCGGTTGAACTCCTGTTAGCACTTTAGCGATACTTCGATCCGCTGATCTACGGTGGCCACGGAATTCACTGGAGAACACCTAGTATCCGTACGCACAATCCAAAAGCGGTTTTAACTTGTCACACACGACTCAAGATTCCGTTACAAAAGATCTCTTTCCTTGGCCTGCATATCCTTTTTATACGCTTAGGATGATGCAGCAAAACCCATGGGTGGAACATTTCCCGGGAGGTATTTGTTTCCGCACAGTTGGTACAAGGCGCCATGATGCAGTGCATAAGGAAGGAATAATGGTGTAGGGTTTTATAGGACGGGGATTTGAATTCAAATATTTAAATTATTTTTATTTACAAATTGTTTTTATTTCATTTATTTTTTTAATTCATAGGGATAGGGGGGAAAGGGATTATATTTACATATTAGGATATTTACATTTAAACTAGGGTTAAAGCATAATTATTTACAAATTTACAAAATTATGAAAATATAAACAAAATATGAATATTTACAAAAAAAAAGAAGAAAAATATATATAAAAAAAACAAAAAGAAAAAATACAAAAAAGCAAATCTGAATTGTGACCTATCACATAGGTAACAATTATCCCGGATCGGGTGAAAAAAAAACGAAGTTTTTTTTTATTATTATGGAGTTCTCTATAATCGAGTTATCAGATTACGAAAAAAAAAAGTTCAAGCAAAAGTTCTCTCTTCTTCCAGATTTAATTGATTTGGAGCAATGATTGATCCTATGCGGCAAGTGCTGTTGCTCGAAATCACCTAAATTTGGAAGAATGAGCCTGCTTTTGCATGAATCCGGTTTTTGTTCTCTGCCTCCGACTATAGGATTCCCAGGCGTCCAACTATAAGTTTCGCTACACAACTCTCTGCTCTGCCAATTTTAGTTGATTCTTCGCAATGATTGATCCTGGACGGCAAGTGCTGTTCCGAGGAATCATATAAAATTGGAAGAGTGAGCCTGGTTGTCGCGGAAGTTGTCTTTGTCAAAACATACAATATCCGAATTTTTTTCTTAGAGCTACTATGTGGATAAAATTGCCGTTTATTCTGTACATAGTTCTCTTCTCTTCGAAATTCATATTGATTTGGAGCAATGATTGTTCCTTTGCGGCAAGTGCTGTTCCTCAAAGTCACTTGAATTTGGAAGAGTGAGCCTGCTATGAACAGAAATATAGCAATCCTTTCTGGTCGCTTGAAGGAAAAGAGCCGGAGCTTCCAAGGTCTTTCTTTTAGGTAGAGGGATCTGCGTGTCGAGATTTGGTCAACTATGAAGACCTATTCAACTAGTAGTTCTCTGCTATTTAAAATTCAATTTAATTGAAAGCAATGATTGTTCCTGAGCGTCAAGTGCTGTTGCTCTTAATTACGTGAATTTGAAATAGTGATGCTCACTATCTAGTTGAATACGTACTTCTATGTCGCCATGATCTGGACAGGTGATTTGTCCCGAGGATTAATTAGAATTATTAAATTGTGATCTACAAGCTGCAATTGAAATGCTAGAAATTACAAAACCATATTTCGTCAGAAAAGCTCGCATTTTGCCACTCACAGAACCCACTGAACAAGGCCTAAATTAATTATTTTCCTGTCAACATTGGTTGACAAAATAACTTAGACTATGACTTAGACTTAAACAATGATTACTTCTCTTTTTTTGTTTAATGACGTCACAAGATTTCTCTTGGACCAGATTTTGTTTTCACATACTCACATTCACACATCTTATTCAACAAACATTCATCAAGCCACTCAATCATTTCATTTCCACTCATTCCCATTCATAATTTTCCAGTTATTCATTCACACTTTCCCATTCAGTAATCACATTCATCCTACTTTATTACTACTAAAACATGATTCTAGGGCGCCCTTAATTAATGGTTGTTCCTTAGATAACTCAAGCATCTCTTATTCAAAGAGAACTGGTGATCTTTTTGCAAAACCTTAATTTAATGAACCGATCTCAATGCTGCTTCTTTACTCTCTCGCATGCGAGAAAAAAATGCAAGCAAACATAAAAGGCTTTTAATTACTACAGCGAATGTCGACCATACCAGGTTGAAAAAGCCTTTTACTCAGCCCTGTGTATGTCGACTAAATAAAGAAGGTTCTTGTGTGGGTGTGAAATGTCAAAGTATGTTCACATCTCTCACGAAACAGGAGTTGGATCTTCGTGAATCGGGAAAATATTTCACCTTTTCACGGTTTTCACCACGGTTTGCAGGTGAATATTGATCATACGTATCGCTGGTGCGAAGAAATAAGTTTGTTTTAATATTTTTCTTTCATTTCAGGTACATTGTTGATTTATATTTAAATCCAAAGACGGGAAAATAAAATTGAATGAAAAAGAAAATACGTTGAGTTATTTTGTTTGTGCAGAGAAATGCCTAATGTTTTAGGATTACCGTTCATACAAGTAATTGAAAATTAAGCGTATGATTAAGTTATTATACTGGACATAAAATTGAGTAGAGTAAGGTGGGGCAAAAGTTCGACCTTAGTGGTATAATCAAAGTTTCCTGGAAAACAATAGCAGTTAAAACAAAACAAATACCATACAGTGAACCTTCAACATATTGGCTATAATTTTGCTGAACAAACTTGTGTCAAAATATTTACTCATTTTTAGTTATAACAGTTTCAAAATTGATTGTCTTATTCGAACTTTTGCCCCACCGGTGGGGCAAGAGTTCGAATCTAGTGTGGGGTAAAAGTTCGCTGGCTAAAACACAAAATATTGATACTTTTATGACAGGCATACTTTATACCAGCCGTAAACTTAAGTTTAACGAAAAATACACACTAAATTTTCATCAAAAAATTGCCCAAAACCGGGTTAATTGTAATATACTCAAAAATAGCTGTTTTTCGCAAAACTAAGTGGAAATGTAAAATTTTGGTGACAATTTTCACACGATCAGACATATTTAACTAAATTTGAAGATAATATGTGGGTTTTAGGCAATTTGCAAATTTTTCCGTGATTTTATACGTGTGTCGAACTTTTGCCCCGCTGATTCGAACTTTTGCCCCACTATGGGCCAAAAATTGTTTTCAAGCATTTATGCAAAAACTAATACACCTCAAAGCAACCTTATTATAGGCCTAGAAACGCCCTTACATAAAATATTGAAAAAGATTTTATCTTCAATTGGTTCCATGCAACGAAAGTTTGACCAAAAATTACAATATTCATGTTGAAAAACAACAAATAGCCATAACTTTTGCAAATCTCAATCGATTTTTATGATATTTGGAGTGAAAGTCTCTTACTTAAATAGCATTCGAACCACCATGACATTCATAAGATTATTTTTGAATTGAGCTAGAAATCTTAAAAAGAAACTCTTACCCCACTCGAACTTTTGCCCCACTTTACTCTAAGCTCAAAAATGATTCATGGCTAGATGAATGATGTTATGTTTGTGTAGGTATTGGTTTGCTCTCATGATAAGTAAAGATATGATTTTATGCACTAATTGCGGATTGATGCCGTAGGGCGCTTCGTAGAGCCACAATCTGCACATAAAATGTAGGATGAGCGCTCGCAGTTTCCTACCGGGTGGCCAAAATTGCCACAACTAAAGCATCTGTCTTCAGGTGGGGGGTGGTACGAATCGAAACAGTACTCCTGGGCCGATGATATTTTCCTATGGCATTCAGGATTTGTTGGTTTCAAGGGTTGAAACTTTGAGTAGCATGAATGCAGTTTGGGTGATCGGGGATAATAGGAATATGTTGATTGCTGATTAGAAAATGGGTAGGATGACCGATGCAATAAATTGGACGGATAATCACTGTTCCATGATTTCGAAAAGCATTGTATATTAGGCATGTAAGTCTTGCAAGTCGTTGGTGATTGTGAATTGTCACATTTCAACTGTGATGAAACGTATGGTAGATTCTGGTGTTCATTTAAGTTCATTGTTCCGCTCAAAGAATTAGAATCTATCGCCGTCGGTGGATTCATGTCGGCTTTTTGCATGTCGATTACCGGTTCAGATTCAACAGAACTATATGTGGAATTGCTCGGTACACTGCCGTCGGCAACTGAAATTTGCACAGATGATTCTTCTTCGTTCATTTCGGCAAGTTTACTTTCCAGTTCTTTGACTCGAAATAACAAAGACTCCACAACAGCTTTGTCATCAGCGCTCAGATTCGGGTGTTTTGCAGATAACTGCATGTAGTCAGACAAGAATGTCGAAAACGTAGCCATTGCCATAAGATCAATTCACAAAATAATAAAAATCAAAATGCAGAAAAAGCAATTCACAAAAGAAAAAAATCACACAATAGATTCAATTCACTACACAATCAATTCACAAAAGAAATTCTATTCAATACAAAATCAATTCACTCGTCAGTAAAATGAAAATAATTCTATTCAGGACTGAAACAATGAGCTATAGAATGACACTTAATTGTTCAATGAACAAAGGAAAAAAAAAGCTATTATCATCATCCGAAATGGTTTTATTCTAACACAATCGATTTTGCAATTTGAAAGCACAATTTAGTAATTCTAATTTGAAAAAAATGGAACGAAATTGAAATTTTTCGATTTTGGATTCTCCCGGAGCACAATTCAAAAAAGGTTCTAATTTTGGATATATTAGAAACTTTTTTGTTCACACACTAATTGTGAAAAAAAAAAAATGTGAAATAATTATGCTTTCAACACTGTATTTTCAGCAAAGAATTCATTTTAAAATTTTATTCTATTTGTTTAATGGTAACAGGGTTGAGGGATCAAGGAAGGAAAATTGAAAGGAAGTGCACTGTATATCACCTGAATACGCCAGTGGTTCCAACGAGCATTCCGAACTGGGCTCGTTCGATCTCGTCGCGCTTCACCGTAGCTGGACTGGAAGCAACACGGTCGTCTGATGGAGTTTCAGCTTCCACTATCGTATCACTTCGACGACAGTTGGCCAATTCGAACGGCGGTTGAACTCCTGTTAGCACTTTAGCGATACTTCGATCCGCTGATCTACGGTGGCCACGGAATTCACTGGAGAACACCTAGTATCCGTACGCACAATCCAAAAGCGGTTTTAACTTGTCACACACGACTCAAGATTCCGTTACAAAAGATCTCTTTCCTTGGCCTGCATATCCTTTTTATACGCTTAGGATGATGCAGCAAAACCCATGGGTGGAACATTTCCCGGGAGGTATTTGTTTCCGCACAGTTGGTACAAGGCGCCATGATGCAGTGCATAAGGAAGGAATAATGATGTAGGGTTTTATAGGACGGGGATTTGAATTCAAATATTTAAATTATTTTTATTTACAAATTGTTTTTATTTCATTTATTTTTTTAATCCATTGATTTTATATTAAGGGTAAGTGGTATCGAAGGATAGGGGGGAAAGGGATTATATTTACATATTAGGATATTTACATTTAAACTAGGGTTAAAGCACAATTATTTACAAATTTACAAAATTATGAAAATATAAACAAAATATGAATATTTACAAAACAAAAAGAAGAAAAATATATATAAAAAAACAAAAAGAAAAAATACAAAAAAAGCAAATCTGAATTGTGACCTATCACATAGGTAACACTATTTAGCCATACAAGATAATTTGATTATTTTCATCATTCTGTGTGTTTAAGTAGTTTGATATCAAATGAAAATAATAATGAAAATAATAATTTTCAAATATTTTCATTCCTTATAGCAACTAGTCCAGTGGAGGTGCACGAATTACTTATTTATAATTGGTTTGTTATACTAATTCATTGGCATAATTTACAGAAGCATCATGGAGTCATCGGAGATACTAACATAATCACTGCTATTCATATTTCAGCATGTCGTTCTATTCCGAAAATTGTAATTCGTCCTTATTTTGGAGACTACCTAATGAGGTTAGTTCATCACATTCAAAGAATGGAAATTCTGAAACATCTATATTCATATCATATACAGCTATAAATTCCATTGGATATATTTTATTATAATTATTTCATTTATTATATGCTGGGTATTGGGAGGGTGCATTAGGGCATCAGAGAAGTCACAGATGGCCGGTGTAGTAAGGTGTCAGCCGGAGTATAGGGGAATGTGCCGTAACATCCTTACACTACATGCTGCTACTTGAAAATTAATTAAATGTAATTGTCCTTGTTTACTACAGTAGGCTACAGCGAATGAAACGAAGCGTCGGATGTAATATTATTTTGTTTGTCCTACTTAAACATATGGAAGCTGGAATTTTGTTTTTGATGTATCCGGAAACTTTATTTACACATCGCTGATTTTTTTTATTTTTATTCAAAGTATTTGTTTATTTTTATCAGTCTTCCTTCGACCAGCCTAATATCATCAGTAGGACAAATATTCAAAAGAAAAATATATGTCGGCCGATATAACACTACATGCATTTAGATGCTGTTTCACTGCGTCATATTTTATTGTTACTACCATTTTATTTTCATATTTTATTATCATATTATTATATATATTGTAATCTGTTCTACTATATAACATATCACTATAATTGAATTTATCATGTTTTTGTGAGGGAGGGAGCATCAGGGCATCATTGAATTTACAACTGGGCAATGAAGTGGAGTGCCAATCGGAGTCAGGAGAAAAAGTGTTAGTCGTTCGCGTCTAGTACTTTTCTCTCCAACAGTTGTAAAAGATTTGACGCGTCCTTCTTCTAACAAACCTTTCCGTGGAAAGCTCGACAAGTATTGCAAATTCTAATACTCAATCTGTTGGATCATATGGCTGGAAGGAGATTCTCTATTTCCCGCGGGTTTCGCGTAAGTGTTTCTACTTACGGGTCCGCCACCCCACTTTCGGCCCTTCATACAGCGATATGTTGAATGCAGATTGGTAATAAAATTTGACCTTACTGTTGAGTGGAGCCGCATGCAGAGCAAGACTCAAGCAAGGATTGGTGGCTACCTACATATATATATATATATACATACATCGGTCAACTTTTATTCTACAATGTAATGAAAATATTAAAATTTTCAATATGCTTTTGGTTGAAGAACCAAATAGTTTTTCCAAAAACTTCTAAGAAAAACTGTGCGTCAAAGTTATGCATCATTTTTTGCATGAGAATAATCCTAATTTTTATGAACAAATTGTAGGTTGGTATCCTTTACTTTTCTACTAAAGGTAGAGCATTAAAAACATCATTAATATTCCACCACTCTCTGACACTAGGTCACTTTAGTGATTTATTTATTTTAGTCAAATTTGCTGATACACCATCAATTTACTCTCAGCAAAAAAGTAAAGTTAAAAGCGTGTTAAAAATTGATTTAGATTACTAAAGAAACTATATTTGTATAGAAGAGAGCTAAATCTTGAGTTTTAATTGCATTCTTGGGTACAAATTTTAGTCTTTTTGATCGTTTAATTGAAAAATCTTATACTTTCAAAATCATTTACGCATAGTTATCGATCTACAGCAAAGTGTAGGTGCTTTTCTCATATATTTTTGATCGGATACCTTGGAATAACATATTATGAAAATAATACGTGGAAAATAAATTCAATTTCATTACACCAGTGTTGCCAATTTTGATTATTGTCATTGCGCTTTGAGAGGTATTCTGAAGATATTTTTTTTTTCTATTGTATTTTAAATGTGAGGTGGGGACAAAATAAACAACTCTTTGATGGCATAGATTATTTTCCATATAAATACTATATTTTTTTTATTTTTTTTTTTTATTTAATCATTTATTTAATAGGCTCATGCGCCATTAGGCATTACGGAGCCGAATTTTTTGAAATATATTTACAATTTCAAGCTTGCTTCTTAAGTATAGTGTTAGCTTTGGGGAACCGTAAAACTCGCGGTTTGGTCGAGGTTAGGGGTAACAATCATATATAGGAAGGGATAGGGTAATAGGGCTTGGCGTTGGCAGTCAGCAGCATGAAGTTGAGGCGTATTTGCTGCTGGCCTAACGATGGGTGGACTGTACAACCTGTAACGATGCAGAAGAAAAACAATTTTCAAAGGGGACACAAGGTGGACAAGTGGAACGACAAGACAAGAAATTAAACACTAATTTCAGCTTGCTTGATAAAAACATACACAAGCTTCATATACTCTAGGTCAAGTCTACCCAACACATCTCTAATGTCTTCCTTTTCTGGTTTCCCTTGGGCCCTGAGGGATACACGTAATTTGGATCTGGCAACACCGTGTTCAGGGCAATCCCAAACCACATGATTGGCATCTTGATAGCCTGCACCACAGCTGCAGTGATTGCTGTCTATGAGCCCTATTCTATAGAGATGCGAGCCTAGTGAATAGTGATTGGACATAAGACGACACATTACCTTGATAAAATCTCGGCTTATGTCCAAGTCATTAAACCACGGTTTCTTCGATACCTGCGGGAGAATGGAATGTAACCATCTGCCCATGTCTCCTGCATCCCATTTTTGTTGCCAACTGATCAAAGAGTGCTGACGAGCAATTGTAAAAAATTCATTGAAGGCGATTTGTCTGTCATAAATGTCACCTTCCATAGCGCCCACTTTGGCGAGCGAGTCCGCTTTCTCATTGCCCGGAATCGAGCAATGAGAGGGGACCCAAGCCAAAGTGATAGTATATGATTGATTCGATAAAGCACTCAGAATAGTTCGTATTTCACTAAGGAAATACGGAGAGTGCTTTACCGGCCTCATTGAACGAATAGCCTCTATGGAACTGAGGCTATCAGTAAAAATGAAGTATTGATCAGAGGGAAGAGAGGCAATTCGCTCTAATGCGTAATGTATAGCCGCTAATTCTGCGACATATACGGAACAAGGGTGTTGAAGTTTATGGGCGGCGCTATGAACCTCATTAAATACACCAAAACCAGTGGAATCATTTGTTTTTGACCCGTCGGTGTAAAACCTTTTATCGCAACTAACATGACCAAATTTGCTCGCAAAAATTTTTGGTATGTGCTCCGAGCGAAGCAGATCTGGCATTCCACGGATGTCTTGCCTCATGGACAGATCAAAAACTACAGTGTTATTCATGGAGGCTGGGAAACAACAACGATTGGAAACATTCGAAGAAGGGTTAACCTCCAGAGTCATGTACGAATAGTACAGAGTCATAAATCTTGTTTGAGGATTACGTTCGATTAGCTTTTCAAAATTCTCAATTACCAATGGGTTTGACACTTCACAGCGAATGAGGAACCTCAACGACAATTCCACGAAACGATCTGATAAAGGCATTACTCCTGCTAATACCTCTAAACTCATGGTATGAGTCGAGTTCATGCACCCTAGTGCTACCCGGAGACAGCGGTATTGGATACGCTGTAGCTTCAGGATGTGTGTATTCGCGGCGGATTGAAAACAAAAACTACCGTATTCAAGAACCGACAGAATCGTTGTTCGATAAAGCTTTATCAGATCTTCCGGATGGGCTCCCCACCATGTTCCTGTGAGTGTACGCATGAAGTTGATTCGTTGCTGGCACTTCTGGTACAGATACTTGATGTGCTTTCCCCAGGTGCATTTAGAGTCGAACCAGACCCCTAGATACATATGTGAAAGGCTTTGAGTGAGTTCCTTACCCATGAATTGAAGCTCGATCTCTGCAGGATCACGCTTCCTAGAAAAGACAACCAACTCAGTTTTCTCCGGAGAGAATTCGATACCCAGCTTTACAGCCCAAGTGGACAAATTGTCCAGAGTCTCTTGCAATGGTCCTTGCAGATCGTCCGCCTCTGGTCCTGTAACAGAAACAACGGCGTCATCCGCAAGCTGTCTTAGCGAGCAATTTCCCATGAGACAATCATCGATATCTCTAACGTAAAAGTTGTAAAGGAGGGGGCTTAAGCACGAGCCCTGGGGGAGACCCATGTAACTAATTCGTGAAGTTGTTGAGGTTCCATGAGAGAAATTCATGTGTTTCTCAGACAACAAGTTATACAAATAGTTATTAAGAATCGGGGAAAGACCACATTGGTGGAGTTTGTCTGAAAGGACATCTACGCAAACTGCATCAAAAGCCCCCTTAATATCCAAGAAAACTGAACCCATTTGTTCCTTTCGAGCGTAGGCCAGTTGAATTTCTGTAGAAAGCAGCGCAAGACAGTCGTTCGTTCCCTTGCCTCTGCGGAAACCAAATTGCGTATCTGAAAGAAGGCCATTCGATTCAACCCATTTGTCCAGTCGAAAGAGAATCATCTTCTCTAACAACTTTCGGAGACACGACAACATCGCAATTGGACGGTACGAGTTGTGGTCCGATGCAGGCTTTCCTGGCTTTTGGATAGCAATAACTCTCACTTGTCTCCAATCATCCGGAACAATATTGCTCTCCAAGAAAACATTGAATAAGTTCAACAGGTGCCTCTTCGCGACGTCTGGGAGGTTTTTGAGCAAGTTGAACTTAATCCTATCCAATCCTGGGGCAGAATTGTTACATGAAAGGAGAGCAAGTGAGAATTCTGCCATCGAAAAGGGTAGGTCCATTTCGTTTCGTTCAAGTGGATAGTCACGAATTATCGGTTGCACTTGGACGGAATCCGGGCAAACTTTCTTCGCGAAATCGAATATCCATCGAGAAGAGTTTTCGCGATCTTCATTTACCGGTACCGCGTTCCGCATTCTTCGGCCAACCGTCCAAAGGGTTCGCATCGAGGTTTCTCGTGATAGCCCGTTGACAAAATTTCTCCAATATCCGCGTTTTTTCGCCTTCACGAGATTCTTGAACTTGCGATCAAGAAAAGAATACCGCTCGAAATTATCCCGCGTGCCGCGTTTTCTGTAATCTTTAAACGCGATGGATCGTTCGTGATAGACTCTAGTGCATTCATCATCCCACCACGGAGTAGGAGATCGTCTTCGTACCGAAGACCCCGGGACCGGTTTACGCTGCGCTTGTAGAGCACTGTTTATGATCAACGCGGACCAAAACTGGTATTCTTCCTGCGGAGGAAGTGTACAAGCCGATTGTACACCTACTGAAATCGTTTCGGCATAAAGTTTCCAGTCGATATGCTTCGTAAGGTCATAGGCAACATCGATCTGGTGTGTCTGACGCGAGTTATTGGTAATTGAGATTCTGATAGGCAGGTGATCACTACCGTGGGGATCTTGAATAACTTTCCACATGCAATCCAATGATAGTGAATTCGAACAGATTGAGAGGTCTAACATGCTCGGAGGATCTGGAGGTTTAATTCGTGTTGCTTCCCCAGTGTTTAAAATAGTCAAATTGAAATAGTCACAGAGGTCATATATTAAGGTTGCGCGGTTGTCATCCCTCGGTGACCCCCAGGCTGTACCGTGAGAATTAAAATCTCCTAGGAGCAACCATGGCGCAGGCATAGCTTCGCATATAGCAGCAAGATCTTTGCGAGACATTCTAGCGTTTGGCGGAATGTATACGCTAGCTACGCTGAAGCCTTTACCTCGGACTGTAATATGACATGCAACTACTTCAATGCTTGTCATCGAGGGAAAGTCGATTCTATAAAAGGAGTGGAGCTTGTTGATCCCCAAGAGCACCCCTCCATAACCATCCCCTCGATCCAAACGAATAATATTAAAATCGTGGAAAGTGATATCTTTATCCGAAGTAAGCCATGTTTCACAAAGTGCAAATATATCACAGCTTGTGCTATGAACTAAAAATTTAAACGCCTCAATATTTTTTAGAATGCTTCTGCAATTCCACTGTAGCACTTCGATCATATCCCTGACCTCATTGGATTGATTATCCATCGAAAGATATGAAAGATTCAAGGATCGGCCATTTTGAAGTCAGTTGCTTCAAGAAAGGTTTTACCAAAGAAAGTGCCATATTTATAACATTTCTTGTAGCGGGGGAGACTTCTAACATTTCGAAGATGAAATCCACTAACCCAGAAAGAGTCAGTTTTCCAGTAGCATTAACATGCTCCTGCTGACGAGTTTGTTGATTTTCTGGGCGAGAAATTGGAACAACTGGGGTTTTAGATGTTCCTGGAAGCGACGGAAAGTCTTCTGATGAGAACTTAAAACCAGGAGGTGAAGCCTTTTTGGTGTTTCCGCCACTTCTTGATTTAGCCAGAGGGGTTGGATGATTTTGTTGACCAACAGGAACGTTATGTGAAGCATGCTGTTGCGAGTGCCGTTTTGCAACAGCTCGCTTCCTTTTCGTTCCTGTCTCAATGACGGTATACTCTTCTTCCCCCTCAGTGTCAGAGCCTTGATCCGGCAGGGATGTGAAGATGTTTTTGCTGATAATAGAATGGGTCGATGGAACAACCGTCGGAGCGATTTTTTTTAGCATTTCAGCATAAGATCGCTTCGACCGTTGCTTCAAAGAATTGATTGTATGTTTCTCCCGCTCTAAGTACTTCGGGCATGCGGTAAGCTCGTGAGGAGCCTGGCCACAAGAGATACACTTTGGTTCCGTATTGCAGGAACCACCAGCATGTTGATCACCGCATTTGCTACAACGTGGTTTGTTGCTACAGTAAAGTGCAGTGTGGCCCAACTGCTGACACTTTTCGCAGTGCATTACCGTCGGTACATAGAGACGAACAGGTAAACGAAGACGACCTATCACTAGTACACTTGGTAGAGCTGATCCGGCGAAAGTTACCCGAAAGGAATTTGACGGCTTTTTTGAGCCGTCAGGGAAAGTTTTGTTCATTTGACTAACTTCCAACACCGGAACAAGTGGAACGGCACGATTTTTAAATCCACCAGCTCCGGACATGATGTCAGCACGAGTTAAATTGTGTTCTGTGATCACACCATAGCATTCTACCACGTGACTTGGTATATAGACCTTGTACTCAAGCGAAAAGAGCTCAAAAGAGGCAATCTTGTTCGCCTGGTCGCGATCACTGACTGTGACTCGCAACTTATCACGGCTGGGTGAGTCTATCTCCAGGATGCCGTGAAACCATTTTGCCAGATCTTTCTCGATTTGAAGTTTATTCAATGGTTTTCCATTAGCTTTGGGCCGAAAGAAAACCAGAAAGGGACCCTTAGATCCGGGTGGATAAGCTTTTGGGCGGGGGTTCGCTGAGTTAGGAGATAGGCTGGTAGAAGGGAATGAGAGGGGTTCGTTTGAAAAAACAGGTCGACTACATTTGTCATCCGTTGGGGTTTGAGACGGGTGCCGAGTTTCATCAGTTTCATCAGCAAAAAGGACATCAAGGGGAAAGCCAGTGTCTACGGGCGCTTGGTTGGTCTCCATGATCTCAACAGATTGGGTTTGTAATGATTGCTTACGGGCCTGACCTGCCGTAACTTCATCATCTGATGAAATTAGGTACTCCGGCGAACCCCCGCCTGAATCATGCGGCTCCATTGCACAGCCACAATAAGGAGGCTGTTAGCTCGTGATTAACTAAACGAATTATTCACTTTTCCAATTTGGAGCAAAGAAGTTACTGTATTACAACTTATAAATTGACTACAAACTAAAAAAAAAAAAAATAAAAAAATAACAGTGTTGTCTCAAAAAAAAAAAAAAAAAAAAAGATATTTGCGAAAAAAACACTTAAGGAGAAAAAAAATATATACAAAAAAAAATTATAATAAAAAAAAAAAAAAAAACTTAAGCGTAGTCCTACGTCGAATTAAATTCAGTAGTGCTACTTAAACAACGGGAAAAAAAAATAGCACAAAAAAAAAAAAGCAAAAAAAAAAAAAAAAAATTGGGGACCACTGTAGTTTGTGGACCACTGAACAACGGGAGAGCGGCGAAGAGAGAGAGAGAGCGGATCAAAATAATTACCAACACTCAGCAGTACTATTCGATGACCTTGCCGCCTCTTACTTTCCGTCCTACACAATGCCTGGCTGCACGGCCGATAGGTACACCGATTGTTTGCTGTCCGTATCTGCTCGCCCTTCGAAAGTACGGTGCTTTGTTGGGTTGACTGCGGGTGATCACTTTAGGTGTGACTGCACTGCGCCGATGATGCCGATGACGGGGTGATTTGATGTGGCGTTGTTGGCAAAATGTTTGCACCGCGGATCCAATGGTGGTATAGTCTGATTATAGCTTTGCTATAACCAGCTACTTCCTCCACTAACGATCGATGCTTTGTGATACGCTACCGGTGGGATTTATTACCCGTACAAAAAAAAACTCACTAGGGAGAAAAAAAGAATACACTGTTTTAACTCTCGCGCAAAAAGCAACACGTCCGACTCTGACGAGTGATCGGTGAGGAATGGAAATACTATATTTGTACTTCCGTCAGGATGTATTTTTAACCTAAAAATTACACTCATATCAGTTACTTTTCAATTTAAAATATTTTTCTTCAAAAAAATCGTTGTAAAAATGATTTTATGATATCTGGTAAAATGTTGCTCCAAAAATAACTTGATATGTTCCAGTAGGCTTTTGATTGATGATGCTTTTGAAAAATAAGCCTTTTTTGAAAATAAAAAATATAGATTGTCGAATTTTCCAGAAAAATTCTAATAATCATTGATTTGGATAGCCTAAAAAGTCGACCATTTTGAACATTGTGCGTTATTCGTGTGAAATTTAATTATTTTGGTGGATTTTTTATTATCACAATACTGCACAACATACAGAAAACAGATTGCAATTTCATTAATAAAATAAAAAGATATTGCATGTACAAGGTGTCCACTTTATAAAATGAACAGTCCTTAAACAAAATCTTATTTGCATAAAATCTCATGGTTCATACGATGAAATACATCTTACTAGAAGTATCTACAGTGAAAACATATTGAAATTATGAAAAGTTTGATACTTTAACGTTAAAATGAAATATGTGACTTTTTGGCGTTTCTACTAAGTTTTTTTTTTTAAATCTCATTATTAAACAGAATTCACATGATTTTGATCACACAAACTAGGTTTTCCAAATTGCTTTGTGACAAGAACTACTTCAATTCACCAGTTTTATCTTATTTTGCGGACAAAAGAACAATTTGTGAAAATTGTATGAATATTCTGTAGGAATTTGTATATGTGCACTCAAAACAGTTGCATAATGAGAGAGCGTTGCGTAATGAATCATTACAGCACTAGTTTCAGTTACGTAACACTTCAGTGCAGGAATGTAGGTCGTTTCATGACAGATTGGCGTGTTAAAAACCAGCCTTTTTCGATGAGATATTGCAAAAAATTGCTTAACGATATTTTGCTTATGGCTTTCGGATGTTTGATAGGTAAAGAAAACAATTCATTATTAAAATTGAATGTAAACCTCTTGTAATGGATCAGTGATGAATCGTTGAATTGATCTGTCATTAGGCTAAGCTGAATTTGTCCGCGTTAGAACGATACATCACTGCAATTCCAATTCCAGGATATTTTTACATTTTAAAATATGTGTCCCACGTTTGCGATGCTTAGATTCTGTAAAAGTATGTACATCAAAGTCGACAATAAAGCGCTATAAAGTTATCGCCATAAGCAAATCTCATCATGGTTCGGGATAATTGAATTTACTTGCTGACATTTGGCGTATGTAAAATATACTTTATTAACTGTCCGTTATGTTTCGATTCTCCTATTTATTTAGTCTGCAATCACATTGAGTTGCTAAAAAAGCTACGCGTTCGTTTTTAGTTATTTGGCCTTACAAAAATAACACCTCTCTTACAATCTAACAAGTATAAATTCTCTGTTTTGCATCACGGTTCTTGTAATTACTGCTCTACGAAAGCTCGATGATGTGGTTTGACTGAGTTAGAATTTTGTTTGGTTCGGTAAAGCTATGAGTTAGTATGGGCCATAACCAAAGCAGACATCACACACTTGTCCTGGAACAAAACAATCATTAGTTTAATTTGATACAGCAAAATAAATAAAAAAATCACTCAGAAAACTAGAAGTTTGAACCCAAACAAAATAAAGGTATTAGTAATAAATTAAAGCAAACCAATATGCATTGGCTCTCATTGAATGAATGCCAAAATAATTAGAATACTAATTACTAGTTAAGTTAAATTTTCAAAAAAAAAGATCACATATTTCATCGAGTCCCGTTATTTTTCTTATGTTGGTATAGAATTTTCAGAAGCTTGTTCCAGTATGAGCTCTTTGAAATTGTGATTCTTCCAATTTGGTTCAAACCGAATAGTGTAACTTAAATTAATCTGAAATATCAAATATGACTGACTCGGGTGGTGCAGGCTCAGGTGCCGGTTGACTAGGATCTTTTTGTACTCTAAAGCAGAAGGTTATCCAATTTTTACTGTTGGTTCTGGTGTTGTTGTTTCTAAAAAAGAAAGAAAAAACATACAAGAGTTAGAAAAGAAGTCTAAATATTCAGAAATTTAGAGATTCCCTACTTAACCCAAGAGTGACCCCTACTTAATAAGACACGACTTATATTGCGTACAAGTTTCATGAGAAAGGCCGGATTGCTGTACATAGCGTGATCAAAGTATTTTGGACAGATCGTTATAATTTGGCCATTTGCGGCAAAATAAAATGGAAGTGGCCAAATTATATACGCACCCTAGTTCATTTTCCGTACCAAATGAGAAGCAAGCGATAAGACTCGAATTCACCCTTATGCAGCCCCCAACACGACCCACCCTACTGACGCCTCTGTAATGAAGAGTACCATCGGTAAAAATCAGCACGTTCGATTGAATAGGTTGATCACTTGACTCAATTCAAAACACCAACTTGGGCTTTGAGGCCGTGCGGTAAGCGGCGTCAGTCGTTCAAGCATATTGCGCCACAAAGCGTGGGTTCGATTCCCGCTACAGTCGATGGAAACTTTTCGTCAAACGAAAAATTCATCACTGGACTACTGGGTGTTCCATGTTGTCCATTGCCTAATGTTCGTGATTGTTCAGTCTGTGCAGCCTTTGGTTGAAGACGGATCAAATTGTGTTTATAACCATGATTTGAAAAGTTCTAACTTTGGGTGTGTTCTACTGTTTTTAGCACTAGACTCTGATGTGAAAAGTTGTTGATTTGGAACATCATGTCTTTTGTATGTAAGAAATCATATTGAGATCAATTCAACCACTTTCAAAAGATTTGAGTTGGTGTCGAAGTAAGATTCAGGACTTGCACTCCAAAAGTTGAAGGTTCAATCTTGGGTCAGGCGGAAACGTTTATATTATTTTATTTTTATTTCAAATCAAAACATGCAACATTGAATTTAAGTGCTGTTACCTTGATATTGTCAAGATTTGAGGTGAAGAAGAATCAAAGCCAAACCTCAAATTTTCAAGAGCACAAATCTTGAGAACCGAACACCCGTTTGAGCTGAAAACTTAAACGATTGGTCACAACAAGCAAGTGACCAATCGATTAAGTTTTCAGCTGAAACGGATGTTTGGTTCTCCAGATTTGTGCTCTTGAAAATATGAAGTTTGGCTTCGATTCATCTTCACCTTAACAGTACCGTAATCCGGGGTAACATTGATCAGCGGGGTAACTTTGATCGGTATGACCCATCTCGTGAAAAGGTCGAATCATCATTTATCGATGAGATATTTTCAAATCCTGATTGGTGCCTCTCTTTCTTACATACATAAGCTAATGAAAATTGAGGTTTTTGCGAAAATTGCGTTTCGTTTGTGCGTAATTTTGTCAACTTTTTGAATCAATGATTTTTATCATCATGGATGACACTACCGAAGATTCATGTCTCACACGAGTTCTGCAAATGGTATGAGCAAGCAAAATGCGATTGTTACTAAAAATGACATCGCCAAAAATGATTCCTATGTCAAATCTTTCATATGTTTGTTCAATTAAGCAATAAAAACGAAGTACTATTAAGAATGTAGGGTTTCCTTAGGAAATTGCCTAGCTTTGGGCGTATTGTGCGGTTCAAAGTGATTTTATTTTTGAAATATCTCAAAAAGTTAATGACTTGTAAGAGTTTGGACTTCATTTTCGGCTTCAGGGGCCATGATTTAAGTAAGCAACGATATTTTCAATATTACCGAACGTTATTAACATGGGTGATCAAAGTAACCCCATATCAGCTAAATCAAAAAATCACTTAAAACATTTATTTAAACATACTTAAATCTTTTAAAACCCGAAATACAGTATATAGTCACGAGCGGTGGGTGCCAGTACTTGTTTGAAAAATATAAAACTGGCGACATTTGCATTTTCAAATGAAAATTTTCAAAAATATCCCAAAAACCGATCAATGTTACCCCGGATTACGGTAGTGCAAATCCAAGGGCAGAACTTTTTTTACCCAAATCTGAATCGTTCGTTATGGCGGTACTACTCGGACTAGTTTCCTACGGTGGAACTAGTCTATACCGATGGCAAAATCCCGGCGTTGACAGATCCCTCCGTTATTCTTGCTTCGCTGGTAGCCGATGAAGTCCGAGATTTTTTTTTTAATTTTTTTATTAGTATCATTCCAAACATTACATTCATTTCTTATATCTAGGTGTTCTGTGTTATTAGACAACACTATCATCCTAATTTGGTAAAACAAATTTAAGATTTATTTAACATTTTGTTAACAACATATTACATTTCATTTGCCGTAGCAGTTCAGTTTTTTTACAGGTGAGTTGATTTCACCTGCTAATAAGAGAAAAAAAAAAAACGTTTTTAATATACTTAACCTAACTTAACCTAAACATATAACGCATTAATCGTGGCAATAGAAGATTGTAATGATTTTTGCCTGAAATTATTAATGATTGTATTTGACATTTGTTCCAATGTTTCAACATTGGATATTCTATGTAACTCATTGGTACTAGGGTAACGGTCGTATTTTGGACCCCTTAAGGAAGTCATTTTAGTTTTTTGTCACAATTGATTAATTGCACAGCGTAACCAGTTCAAAGAACATGCCAAAATGAAGAGAAAATCTTCCTCTACGAGATAAAAATACCCATACGGTCATGTAGGATCCAAAAAACGTCGAAAATAATTGAATTGGGAAGCCCTGTTTTTCATTATTTTGGACACACCAATACATTTTGGACCCTCAAAGTATATATTTTGGACCCCCGGCATTTTTTTGTGGTTTGGCGACAAAGTCCACGACACTGATTGTATAATATGCTTGCCCATAGTCTAATCAATCGATTGACAATGGAAAATCGAAGAAATTCTACGCTTTTAGTTTAGAAATTTGAAAAAAGTTTTTGTTTACATTTGAAAAATTTCTGACGCCTTCAATTTCTGTGTGTAACGTGTTGTAACGGTTGCATGGATGAACCGATTAAATTAAATTAATTTCAGACAAAATAAACACATTTTCTATGTACAAACGGTCGATGCATGTGCGGATTAGTCCTATCTATCCAAATGGCATGTGAATTGAGTTGATCTTTCGATTCAAACTGAGAAATTGGCAGGAAAATGGCTCAAAGGGTCCAAAATATATTGGGGTCCAAAATATATTGGTTACTCTATACCAGGGAGGAAGCCTCAGAATCATTTTCAAAATTTTATTTTGAATTCTCTGCAGAGCTTTCTTCCTGGTATTACAACAGCTAGTCCATATTGGTACAGCATACAACATGGCTGGCCTGAAAATTTGTTTGAATATCAAAAGCTTGTTCTTAAGACAAAGTTCTTTTAATAAGGGGATAGAGACATTTTACATATTTATTACATTTGGCTTGAATGCCCTCAATGTGATTTTTGAAAGTTAAATTCTTATCTAGCATGAGCCCTAGATACTTAACTTCATCTGACCAATTTATTGGAACCCCTCTCATCGTGACAACATGTCTACTTGAAGGTTTCAAATAAAGAGCTTTTGGTTTATGTGGGAATATTATTAGTTGAGTTTTGGAAGCATTAGGAGAAATCTTCCATTTTTGCAAGTATGAAGAAAAAATATTCAAACTTTTTTGCAATCGACTACAGATGACACGCAGGCTTCGTCCTTTGGCGGAGAGGCCTGTGTCATCCACAAACAAAGATTTTTGACATCCTTGAGGTAGCTCAGGTAAGTCAGATGTGAAAATATTGTATAATATTGGTCCCAAAATGCTGCCTTGAGGAACACCAGCTCTTACAGGAAGTCTTTCAGATCTGGAGTTCTGATAATTAACCTGAAGTGTACGATTTGACAGATAACTTTGAATTATTCTAACAATGTATGTTGGAAAATTAAAGTTTTTTAATTTTACAATCAAACCTTCATGCCAAACACTGTCGAATGCTTTTTCTATGTCTAGAAGAGCAAGACCAGTAGAATAGCCTTCAGATTTGTTGGAACGGATCAAATTTGTTACACGTAAAAGTTGATGAGTGGTCGAATGTCCATGGCGGAATCCGAACTGTTCATTGGCAAAAAATGAATTTTCGTTGATGTGGGCCATCATTCTGTTCAAAATAACCTTTTCAAAAAGTTTACTGGTGGAGGAAAGCAAACTGATTGGACGATAGCTAGAAGCTTCTGCAGGATTTTTGTCTGGTTTTAAAATTGGAACAACCTTAGCATTTTTCCATTTATCAGGAAAATATGCTAATTGAAAACATTTGTTAAATATACCAACTAAAAATGATAAGCTACTTTCTGGAAGTTTCTTGATGAGGATGTAGAAAATTCCATCATCGCCAGGAGCTTTCATGTTTTTGATTTTTTTAATAATAGTTCTCACTTCTTCCAAATCAGTCTCCCAGGCATTTCCGAAAACGTTCTCTTGATTGAAATATTTTCGAACTCCTGAGTAACTTCATTTTCAATTGGACTAGTAAGTCCTAAATTAAAATTGTGCGCACTTTCAAACTGCATAGCAAGTTTTTGAGTTTTTCGCAATTAGTTAGTAATAATTTGTTTTCCTCTTTCAATGCCGGTATTGGCTTCTGAGGTTTTTACAAGATTTTAGATAATTTCCAAAAGGGCTTAGAGCCAGGGTCCAATTGAGAAATTTTATATTCAAAATTCAATCAATCTTAACCTTTCCTAGTTAGTGCTCTCTTTTCCTTTGCTTCCATTCCTGATTGCTCCCGTGATTTCTTTCCTGAAAGTCAACAACATGATACCTACCCGGGTAGAGGAGAATAGCAAAAGAATAACAAAATTTACCATTAAAATAGAATGTTTGAATAGCAAAATTTGTTCTTTGTTTGTTTGAAATAAGAGATAAAATAACAAAAATAATAACTAAGTTTGTATGGCATAATAACTAAATAATAGCATATTTTGCCATTGTAATAACAAAATAATAGCAAAAATATAAGCAACCGTAAATAACAAAATATGTTATTATTTTGATATTGATAACAAAATAATAACTAAATAAGCTATTCACGAGTAGATCAAAATAACGATACTTTTAGTTATTTGACTTTAATATTTAAATTTAGCATGATTAAAAAATAAACTTTTAGCTCTCTTGCTAAAAAACTTTTGCTTTTTGAATCTTTAATGAATATCATATAAACAGTAAAACGAGCTATTATGGCAAAATTTGATATTGGTTTGTTTTCATAAATTATTTAAATAAAGTTTTCAAATATCAAAATAATGACATATTTTACTATGATGGCGATTTTTGTTATTCTTTAGATATTTAATGTTTTTTAGTATTTTTGTACAAATAACAAATTTTACCATGATAGTATATTTTGTTATTGATTAGTTATTGCATGAATTTCAAGTATAACATATCAATGACAAATTTTGCTATGATAGTATGTTTTGCTATTGATGAGATATTTAATGTCATATATTAATAACATAATAATGGTTAAACTAGATATGATAGCAAAATTTGTTCTTATTTTACCATTATTTTGTTATTCACCTCTACCCGGGTATCCAATAAGAGCTCTCTGTCCTTCCACTCCTTCCTGCAGTTACTCCTTGTATCCTCTCCTAAAAGTTATCAACGAAAAATTATCCATTATGTCTTTGAACGTTCAAAGTCTATGCGCTAGGGATATGACTAAGTTTGATGAACTGCGCCAAATTATGAGTGTATCCAACGTAGATGTTGCATGCGTGAACGAAACATGGTTGAATGACAGAACTGGTATGGGAACTATTAATATCGATGGATACAACATGATAAGGAATGATCGTTGTGGGAAAATTGGTGGTGGCTTTATAATATACTTGAAAAAGTGGTTGAAATACAAAACTATTGAAGCGCCGCAAGTTTTGATTGGAAACCATACCATCGAGTTTATTTTTTGTGAAGTTTTGTGCAACGGTAGTAAGTTATTAATTGGTAATTTTTATAACCATCCAGATTTGGAATGTTCCGATTTAATCAGCCATAAACTAACTGAATTTGGGATACTGTATGATGAAATTATACTGATGGGAGATTTTAACACCAATATTTTGAAACAGTGTGGAAAAACCGATCGGTTTTTGGATACTTTAAACGCGTTTGGTCTTCGGAATGTCGGTCAAGAACCAACTTTTTTTCATTCTCATGGAGCCTCACAGCTTGATTTAATTATCAGTAATAACCCAGATAAAATCCTTAAATTTGGACAAATTAGCGTCCCTCTTATCTCCCATCATGATCTCATCTATGCCTCTGTTGATTTTAACACAACTTCTGAAACAAATGAGTTCTACTATCGTGATTATAAAAATATCAATCCAAACATTGTGATTGCTGAATTCCATGAACTTAATTGGAATATTTTTTATTCGAATACAGATCCCATTACATTAATAAACATATTTAATCAGTACATTAAATCTTTGCACGACAAATGTGTTCCATTGAGACGTGTTAAAAATTCTGTTGCTAGGCACAATCCATGGTTCAATGCAGAAGTTCAAAGAGCAATGATTGATCGGGATCGACAATACAAGAAATGGAAGCGTACAAACGTTGAAGATGATTTTAAGCTATTCAAAAAACTAAGAAATGCTGCAAACACATTGATTTTAAGAGCTAAACGTAATTATTTTAAAAGTCAATTAAATTTTCATAGCAGGATCACGAGTCCGTTGAAATTGCCTTCTCCTCACGTTCTTAAGACGGATCAAGAGTTTAAGATCATCGTCTATAATCACGGATTCAAATTTTACTACACATTTTGGAATTGCAATGCTCCGGGCTTCAACAATGGAATTTGTTAAAGTTTCAAGAGCATTGTCAATATCAAGTTTAGTTTCTAAAGAAATGTTAACATCAAGATTAGAGTCAACATACGTTTCATATATATTCCAGTCGGCTCGTAAATAATTGAAAGTGGAGCTGATAGGATTGAGAATCGCTTCATGGGATTTTTTGAAATGTAACAGGGACATGATCAGAATCAAAATCAGCATGAGTAATCAGTTGGCTACAAAGATGACTAGAGTCGATTAAGACCAAATCAATCGTAGATGGATTTCTAGAAGAGGAAAAACATGTGGGGCTATCAGGGTATTGAATTGAGAAATATCCTGAAGAGCACTCATCAAATAAAATTCTGCCGTTGGAATTACTTTGAGAATTATTCCATGACCTATGTTTGGCATTAAAGTCACCAATGACAAAAAATTTTGACTTATTGCGAGTCAATTTACGCAAGTCAGTTTGGAGCAAATTAACTTGCTGTCCAGAGCATTGAAAAGGCAAATAGGCAGCTATGAAAGTATATTTACCAAACTGTGTTTCAACAGAAACACCTAAAGTTTCAAAAACTTTAGTTTCAAATGATGAAAACAGTTGATGTTTTATACGCCTATGAATGATGATTGCAACTCCCCCGCATGCCCCATCAAGTCGATCATTACGATAAACAAAAAAGTTAGGATCTCTTTTGAGTTTAGATCCAGGTTTTAAATACGTTTCGGTAATAACTGCTATATGCACGTTATTACCCGTAAGAAAATTAAACAGCTCGTCCTCTTTACCATTCAGAGAACGAGCATTCTAATTTAAAATATTTAAATTATTATTTGGATCCATTAGAAAAACGTAATCCAATAACAATTCGACTTGTAAATTTTACACCTACTTAGACTGCTTCAGTCATAGTGGTGGCTTTGAACATTGCATCAATCATTAGATTCAATTGTTCAGTTAGAAAATTAAAATCAGAGGCAGACGTCATGTGATTTTCCATTAGAATTTCCGGTAGACGAAGATGCGGAGTTACCTGTGGCGGTAGGGATTTTTTCCATTTGATTTGAAACAAGTAGAATGGGTACCCATGGATCGAACAGGGGAGGAGTTCGAATTTCCTGCTACGATATCGGCAAAGGGTTTACCGTGGGTAGATACATTCGAAATTGAAAGATTCGAACGGCTACCCGATGGATTAAAATTAGTTTGTGAATGAGCATGATTATGATCTTCCTGATGGGTATGATTCATGATCAATCGATCGTTAACTGAAAAATGAGCATTGTTCGATACTCTACCAGGCAAATTCCGGAAACGACCGTTATCGTAACGGATATTATCTTTCATCTGCCTGGCACGAGCCTCAATGACCCTTTTGCGTGAAGGACAATTCCAAAAATTGGACTTATGGTTAACCCCGCAATTACAGCATATGAATTTGGTGGTATCTTCCTTCACTGGACAGACGTCTTTGGCGTGAGAAGAACCTCCGCAAATCATGCATTTAGCATCCATGCGACAATTTTTTGTACCATGACCCCACTTTTGGCACCGAAGGCACTGAGTGGGGTTCTGGTGATTTCCTCCAGGTTTCTGGAAATGTTCCCATGTCACACGGACATCAAACAAAAGTTTTGATTTTTCTAAAGCTTTAATATTATTTAGTTCTTTTTTGTTATAGTGAACTAAATAAAATTCTTGAGAAAGCCCTTTCCGAACAATGCCAGATTGGGTTCTCTTTTTCATAATGATTACTTGGACTGGGGAAAATCCAAGTATATCATTTATTCCATTTTTGATCTCTTCAGGTGATTTATAGTCACTTGAGAGACCTTTCAAGACAACTTTGAACAAACGTTCAGTTTTGTCGTCATAAGTAAAAAAATTGTGCTTCTTCTCTTCAAGATGTTTGAGAAGAAGTTCGCGATCTTTAAGAGTTTCCGGCAAAACGCGACAGTCTCCTTTCTTTGCGATTTGGAAGGAAACCTTGATTCCCTAATGGAGTTCAAGATCTCCTGCCTAAATCCCGCAAATTCGGAACAACTGACCACGATAGGCGGCACTCTTTGCTTCCTCACTTGAATCAAAGAGCCTGGGCTAGAGGCTGCTTCAATTTGGTGTTCGGAAAATTTGTCTAGAGCATCGAACTGATTGCTCATTTCGATACACTTATTCATTTCACCCTTGGAAGAAAGTTCGCATACCGGGGAAGCGTCCTTTCTTCCATTCTTGCCACGTGTAGTGACAGTTTTAAAACCCACTTTTTTGGAAGGAAGTAGTGAATTCAGAGATTCACCCTTCCTTTTGTTAGTTGTTGATACCATGTTTAGTTAATAAACGAAAGAAGACGTGACCTTTGAGAGGTTTTTTTTCTCAAGACGGTGTCCAAGAAGGATTACCACCGCTAGCTTTCGCCAACGGGTCCAACGAAAAATCGAAGGCACGGGTCCAAACAAGGATCGTAAAGGGATCAATAGTAGAAAAAATAGTACTGAAAAGTACTGTTTTAGTAGCACTGAAAAGTACCGTTTTAATTTTAGCACTGAAAAGTACTGTTTTTGTAGCACTGAAAAGTACTGTTTTATTGCTTTAGGTAGTTTTTAAGAAAACTTCCAAGAGCAGAGATAATTCGTGTACGCACAGCACGAAGGTACGATGCGTACTGATGAAGTCCGAGATGATTTCCGTTTCCGACGGCTTATTACCGATACTACGTTATGCTCGGTCTAGTCTCCGTTGGTGGGCTTAAATTATTCCGATCGTGCACGATGGTCTCCTTTATTTTCTCTCTTCAACAGTCTAACTTGAAAAGCTCCGAGGTCCGTCGTTGGTATATTGTTTGACAAGTATTATGGAACACTATGCCCAAACAGTTTCAATGCAGTGGATCGTAAGCATTTGCCCCAACGGAGCATCTTGAATCAGGTTTTCCTCGAAAACCCCAGATATAGTCTAAAATGGCAATCAAACAAAACTTACTCACCGTTTCAAATCGACTGCATTGGGTCCTTCGGTTTCTGGTGCTGTGCCGTATGCAGCAGAAAACATTGAAGGCCTTCGGACGGGCCAATCATGGTGTCCCCTAATTGAGAGATATACGCTGAGACTTTTCATTAACGCTATTCGGACCTGCAATAGTGTTGTTGAGGTTTAAAATTTCGTAAGATTATTCAACTAGTTTTATATCCAACCTCTCCATTTAGGAAGCAATACAGCAGAGCAATAAAAAATCCCTGGAACGATGTTAGGAAGTGCGTCACGTACGACCAAAGGGCAAACTCCAGCGCTGTTCTATCCAACGGTGCCTCAGTCATGTTGAGTAAATTTGTTATCCCTAATAATGGCACTAGAACAACAGCCGCACGCACCGCTTTTCGCACTTGCTCCACATCGCTTGTGTGACTCTGACGCAGCTTAACGATTAACACTCTTATAATATTCAGTAAAAATATGAAGTTTAACTGGAATTGAAAAAGGAACATTGATCAATTAAAGTTTTGACAAAGAACAGGAGAATTACTAACCAGAACTACAGCTAATCTTGGACCTTCTAGAATCCAGTAATAAGGCGTTAGGTTGTATCCCCACCAGCATCTTTTAGGCCGCAACATCGTGGATGTAACATAATGAAATTAATTAGCTTTTTCAATATATTATTTGACTATTGATTAGATAGACTGAAGTGATGGTAAAATATAAGGCATCATACAAAAATTGTGCTATAAAAAGAATCGGCAAAACATTATTTATCTCATCCAGAAATCTTCAGGAATACCTCCATAAATTTCTTTAAGTAATTCTCTCAGGATATATTCCCTATTTTTTTCCTGAGAATCTTAAGAATTCTTCCAAAATTTTAAGAATAGAAAGTATCTGCAATTTCTATTCAGCGTCTTTAGTAATTCCTCTTGGAGCTTTCGAAGGAAATAGAAGTATTATTCCATAGATTAATATGAATGTTTTCCAGAATTCTTAATGATTTTTTTTTCTGAATAAAAAATGTTGTACACTTGTTGCAGAATTAGATTTTTACAGCACTACTACGAGTGTAAAATGTACGACTCGTGCTGTAAACATAATCATTTTGTTGAAAGCTATTATTCTGTTCACCATTATTTTGCAATCTCAAATTATTGTTGTATTGTAAAACAGTTGCGTAATGACTCTAACGATACTGAATAATTCAGTGCAGGAAAGTAGGCCATTTCATAATAGATTGGTGTGATAAAAAACAGCCTATTGCGATAACAAATGGCAAAAGGTTTTGTCATTAAATATAATGAGAAGCGGCAAACGAAATAACTTTTATTTGAAAGATATTGTTTTTGACTAACGGTCAAGCATTTCTTCAGTTGCATTCCGATGCTATTTAGGAACTGTTATGTATACCTTTCTCAAGTGATATTCCTTATGACTCTGGTACCTTTTACTTATTCGTACCTACGGGATTTCTAAGCTATAAATAATGGCTGCCGTAAGAGCAGAAATATAGACTTCCCGGACTGTGGACTGATTAAAATATTATTTTATTCTTTATTTCCAGGATATAAAAGGAACTATTATAAATGAGTTCATTTATAGTATGTATATATTTATAGCATATATACATAAGTTAATGTGCGTAGCGATTTTGTTTGCTTTTGCTATTTTCGAGAACTTTCTCCGTGTTGGTGATCATGGTTACATTATTGAATAACAACCATGATTTTGAATTTGGAACAAATTTGATTTTGTGTTAAAAGTAACATATTAATCATGGGTTGAAACGGTTACAACAATAATAATTCCCCTGTGTTTGCAATGACAATTTTTCTTGAGATTGTATCTCAATTCCCAAAAGTTGGGATAAACGATTATGAGCGCGCTTGCTTTGTTGGAAGGGATTCTAAAAATAAATAAGGAACAAAAAATTAAAAATGAAAAAAAGCTATTTTTTTGAATTTTTATTTTTAACGATAGTTGTTTAACTTTTCCAATCGTCATATGGATAATTATTTTACCCGGTTTTTACTCTAAAAATTAAAAAAAAACCTAACTGATGTCAAAAAAGTATGAATCTTTTTTTTTCTCCCCTTCAAAATTTTCGGATTTTTGAAGAGGGGGTGACATACAAGAAAATTAATATTTGTATCAGCCTTATATGGAACCGTCTAGCCTCGCTTCAAAATTATATTGATTTTTTTTTAATTATGAGGGTGCAGAAATTAATTATGAAGAACAGCCAATGTTTCAAAGAAGGAAAATCTCTAGAGAGTGGCTTTTTTTTTTGAACATTTTTCTGTTAATAAGAATAAAATAGTTTTTAGGGGTTTTATCTATATAAAGAAAAATGGAGTGGTGTTTGTATGTCATGAAATGGCTTGAAAATGGATGGACGGCCTGACGTAAGTTTTTCACTGATGCACTCGATAAGGGATGCCCGTGGTTGTGCGAGGCCCCTCAGGTGTAAATTTATAGTAAACGTCTCTTGGGCCGATTAAGTTCAGCATTATATTCTATAGAATGCTATATATGCTATTTCTTATTCTTACTATTGGTGGTAGATAATCAATATCAATGAAAACCCAGCATTAGAAAACCCCCTTCCTGACGCAAGGTTAACTATTAAAAAAACCTCAGACTGTAATAGACAGTATATGATGAATGAGCTACCGTGAAATAGTGATGTCGATGATTTTTGCGGTGCGATGATGATGAAGATGATGTGGTTTGTGATGATCCGATGCGGTACCGTTCCTCGTTCTACTCACTTCTGCTGGCCTACGTATTGTGCAGTGGTAACAGCCCAAATGGCGGTCAGTGCCACAGGACCTCCCCATCCGACCATCGCGTACAGTGTGTGTGGAAAGCGGCCCTGGAACACTGTCACGGTGACCACGTTGTGTAAATATAATCCTTCTATGAACATCCACATGAACATGCAGGTCCTGGCGTACTCCAACAATATATATGAGGCCTCGCAAAGGTAAGGCTGAAAGTTGGGAAAAAAGATGAGCATAAAAAAGATGCAGAACGACATTCTAGAGAGTAAAGCATACACATGTTTAGAATGCAATGCGTGAATAAATTTGCATCGGATATGCCGCCGACCGCCGTTGATAAAACGTTTCTTTGGTCTCGAGGGTGCACCATTTATTGGACTCATATCCGTCGTGCATCGATGTGTTTTCAATATTTCGTAAAGCCATAGATGGTGAGAAATGTAGAGCACGACCTACAGTGTTTTATGGGCTCAACATTTACTCAAGTTTTAAGATTTTGACCACTTTTTTCCTTAATGCTCTACCAATTTGACATATGTACCGTAATCCGGGGGCAAATTGATCACTATTTCACAACTTTTTGTCATGTTTTCTTTTGGAATTAAAAAATTGTCAAATTTATTTTGGTAAAATCAGTACTTCATTGATCTCTATTGGTTTATGTAATCGATTTCTTATTTAATAAAATTTAACATTTGAAAAAAATAGTTTTAATGCCAAAAAAATTAAAATGGCACATTGGGGTGAAATTGATCACTATATAATAAAGCATATTTTAGAATGTAAAATCACCCTGTCTACTAAATTTGGGTCTCCTGAATCTGAAAATGATGTCGAAATTCTTACAACTCGTGTATATCATCATTTTATTGCCAAATTAAACTATGTAAATTTGCATAATACGCCTAAATGAATGCAATTTCTCTTGAAATACGATTTCAAAAATGAGTTCAGAACTTCACACTGAAGTTTATATAACATTTTTGAACACTCAAAGGTTACATGCAGGCTTAGCACCAGCGGATTTGTTAGTACCGTCATTTCCAACAGTATTGTTAATACCTTTAAAAACTGTGAAAAAACTGCACACTGCAAACTGCAAAATGCAAAACTGACCTTAATAAAAACGAAATAGTTTAAAATCACCATTAGACATCTATAAACTAGAAAACATGGAATGTCCGTGATGGCAGCAAAGTATTAAGCATTTTTGAAAGGAAATGCTATTTGGTACCGACCTGATCAAATTCACCCCAGTGATCGATTTGCCCCCGAATTACGGTACAGGTATCTTTATATCACATTAATCGAATATTGATTTGTGTTTAGCACACATTGTAATTACATAAAACTGTATTTTGAGCATAGAAAAGGTAATCTCTAATGATAATTTCTAAAACTAATCTTTAAAAAAATATTCATCGAAGGCATGAGCGGCATTTCTAATAGATTTGAATTTATGGAGCCTTTGTTCATTGCCATAAAATGCAAACGGATTGAGCACAGTTGTTGATTTTTTTCACCAGTTTTCGAAAAACTTTCCTATTACAATCCGTGTCGATTGTGATCTTTGGTTAACTGGTTTAGAAGATATTCCGATGTTCATTGGGTCGAAGGATTGACATTTCCCATATAAAATTTTGTTGATTACCATTTTGGTTTAGTTAATTTATCTAGTAAATAAAATATAATTTAGGGTATTGATGAGCGAAAAAAATCGTCAGTCAGTTGAGTTGTGTCCGAGAAATCTGAATTCTAAGTTCCTATGACTCACATAGGGTGAAGCTAGTACCCTAGGGTCAAGATGAGTACCCTAAGGATAAACTCGATTTAAGCCTACTTAAACGTTATTATTTTGGTAATAATACATATCTTTGATATTATTACATTGACCTCCAACCATCAAAAGTTTTTGAAAGTGATAAAAAGATTTCCAAATAACACCTTAAAAATAGTTTTTTTTATCATCGATCAAAAAAATATTCCGGGACAAGATGGGAACCCGCATAAAAAGATAGTATTAGAAAAAAAAATACTTTTAATTAATTTCTGGGACTTATCTTAAACCCAAGGGTACAAACTTATTAATACATTCAAAACAGTTGAAATTATTTGTGAAATTCGGTACAAGTTTTGCTAAAAATTATCTACAAAAGATATCTATAAAATATCACATTTAAGGTTATTATAGAACGAAGCCACACCTCAAATTGTTAAGAGCACAAGACTTGAGAACCAAACCGCGCTTCGCGTTGAAAATCTATCCCATTGATCACCACCAGCAAACAAGTAATTTGATTGATTTTTAACGTGAACTGTCGTTAGATTCTCCAGTCTTCTACAATCACCTTAAATGATCAAATCTAATATGAAAAAATAATTTTTCAGACTACTATGTATTTTGAACAATATTTACATTGTGATCTTGAATCTTAGATGATTATTTGGCCATCATATCAATTTAATGTTATTCATGCATAAATATATGCATTGAAAAACTTCTTTGAGGTGGGGTGCTTACTAGGGCGGTTGAAATTTTAAAAATGTTTGAGAAACCTATCTCCCATATGCTCCTTACCATCCTTACCATAAAAATAGTGTTCTGTGAAATTTTCAGGTTTCTAGGTGGTGATTTAAGGTGATTATAGAACGAAGCCACACCTCAAATTTTCAAGAGCACAAGACTTGAGAACCAAACAGTGCTCCACGTTGAAAATTTATTCCATTGGTCACCACCAGCAAGCAAACAATTTGATTGATTTTCAACGTGAACTGTTGTCAGGTTCTCAAGTCTTGTGCACTTGAAAATTTAAAGTTTGGCTTCGTTTCATAATCACCTTAAAGGTGGCCCAAAGACAATGTAGGTTTATATGGAAATTACTATGGAGAAATGTTGAGAAATGTTCCAAACAAGCTAGTACTATAATGTAAGTACAAACTTTTTATCCCATATTGAAAACTCATTCTTCAAGAGTTTTGTTTGATGTTCCGACCTTGATGCTTGCTCCTGCGGGAGCGAGTGACGAGGGCAGGATCAAACATGTCGCGCGTCGGTCGAGTGAAGTGAAAAAGTGCAGCGATCGGTTAGTTCTATTTGATGTTTCGACCTTGACGCTTGCTTCTGCGAGAGCGGGTGACGAGGGCAGGATTAAACATGTCGTGCGTCGGTCGAGTGAAGTGATAAAGTTCCGCGATCGGTTAGTTCTGTTTGATCTTCGACCTTGACGCTTGCTCCTTGGCAGTGCGTCAAGAAAGCCCGAGCAGTCGTCAGTAGTTTTCCCTCTCGGGTCGTGCGCCTATTTTCTCTGAGTGCTTTTATATAGCCGAGCAAACGAGTTAAGCTGAAAGTGGATTGTTGTTGCTCAGTCAAGGATGACGGATCAATTGGTGACCTCGTTTCATGATACTATTTCTAATCTATAAAATATGTATGACTGCACATTTAATCGATACAACTGTAGGGCGTAAATATGATTTTTCATCAAACTATGAATGGTTCGTCACTGTGAGTGTCGACATAAACTCTAATTCATGAATTATTTATGTTTAACATTTTTTTGTTTTCAAAACACCCCTTTCTTTTTATATTTATTTTTGTAATTAAAAAAAAAACTTTGAATGGTTCGACACTACAAGTGTAGACTTGCGAAAGGTTCACTTTATTCAACAAACTTTGGATGGTTCGCCACAGTAAGTGTCGGCATAAGAATAAGAGTGTTCAATGATGTTCCAGCCAATCGAGTTTTTTGTTTCTTTTCAAATAAGTAAAATATAATAACACATGCTTTCGTCCTGACAGCTGTAGGAATGTTACATTTAGGTATTTGTTTAACAAACTTTGAATGGTTCGTCACCTCAAGTGTCGGCATAATTTTCCTCTACACAGAAATTGTTCATATCAAATGAAAATATTATATTTTCATAAAAGCATATTTATATTTGACAAATAACTATTTATCATGGCCTAATCACTTATCAAAGTGAATCCTGTGACCCAACGATCCTCCCCATTAACAAACATCCCTCCCAGTAACCTTTGTGGAGATGCAGAGGCAAACACGGTCTCCAAATAGCAAAGGTTACACACTAACATTCCTTCCCTCAATCCCACCTGACTGCAAGGACGTGGCCAGCGCCGTTATTGACCTTGTATAAATAGAGGCACTGAATTATGCACACTGAAGAAGATTATGGCTAATCCCAGCCGAACTTCTCGTTGATTCTTTGTGCATTTTCACTGACTTCGGTCGATCCCGGAATAGCAACCATTGATATGTGTAGTCAGTCTAAGCTAAGCATATTGAAAACTCATTCTTCAAACCATAATAAAGAAATTTCCTAAGGAAAAAAACCAATCCGACGGATAGCAGAAGAGACATTCATGAGTTTGTTTGCTATTATTTAGCTTAATATGGGATTATAGCGCAGCGAACATGTACAAAAATCCCAAACAAAATTAGCTCAAAAGGGATTTGTTTCTTCAGCAACACTCTTCATTAAGGTTTAAAGAATGAGTTTTCAATATGGGATGATTAGGTTCTACTTAAATTACAGTACGTGTTTGGAACATTTCTCAAAATTTCTCCATAGTAATTTCCATATAAACCTACATTGTCTTTGGGCCACCTTTAAATCACCACCTAGAAACCTGAAAATTTCGCAGAACACTATTTTAATGGTAAGGATGGTAAGAAGCATATGGGAGACAGGATTTTCAAACATGTTTAAAATTTTAATCGCCCTAGTACTCATCTTGCCCTGCCTACCCCTATATAGTCTGTTAAGAGAACTATAATTCGATTTATATTGTCAAAATTTATGTAATGTTGCATTAACTGATAGCTACTCTTGATTTTCCTAAATTTTGGTTTGACATTGAAGATAATAACGTTAATTTGGTTTATTCTTTAAAGTACAAAATAAAACTGTGGAATTCACCGATTTATCAAAAAAATGTAAGATTTTAAGCATTTGATTGACATTCAGTAAACCCTATCTGTTGCCACACTCCCTGGGCACAACGGTTTGGTGGAGATGACATCCAATACTCGCGATCAACATGACATGTGTCAGTGATGAATAGAACAAAAAAGTAAAATGAAAAGAAAACAAACTAAAACTTGAGCAAAACGTGAACTCCAAATTAAAATATTGATTCAGCATATTACATTATAAATTTGTTATCCTAGGCTAGTTTGTACTCATAGGTGAGTGAAAAAAAAATGAAATTTATTGAATTTGTTATTATAACTATTCCTATGTTTGTAGTAGCTGAACTGCGATCGGTGTCAGAAAACACCAAGAATTTTGTAACCTCAATTAGCGGAAATTGGATACTGAAAAAGTAAGCTATTATACTAAATCTATTACTACTTAAACTAATGGCCAAATAAAATTATAGCTTTGAAGCTGTCGAAACGTAGCTAACAAAACGGTGTCATCATCTTCCGCAACAAAATTCTTCAAAGTTTTTCATTGCAGTAGTATTGCATGAGAAACAGCACAGCGATATGAGTGCAAGTGGACAACACTCTTGTAAAAAATGCTCGAGGAGAGATTCGGCGGACAATATGGTCTGTTGTGACTGCTGCGATGGTTGGGAGCATTACGGATGTGCTGGCGTGACTGACTCTATCAGTGATACAAATCGATCGTTTGTATGCGTCCGTTGCATAGAGGAAGCCCGTGGAACTACGTTGAATACCATTCCCGAGGATGAAATGATGAAAGAGCGAATGGAAGACGTACCTTCAAAAGGAGCCATCCCGAAGAAAAGCGATAAGCAGAAGGGCGAAGAAGCTACAGGTTCTGTTGTCTCGGTAAGCACGTCAGCGTCTAGCAAAAGGTCTCAAAGAATCCAGATGTGTCTAAACCTACTATAAGAGACCAAGAAGGTGAAGATGCGAATGCTGGAAGAAGAGGAAAAATATTTGCAGGCGAAATTTGATTTGTTGTTGAGATTAGGAGATGAAGATGATAATGGAAGCAGGAAGAGTGTGGTGAGCGCACGCACTAAACGAACTAGGCTGGAAAAGTGGTTGAATGACGGTCAAGCAACGCAGGTAACTAATAAATCTGCTAATAGGCCGCCCAAAGAGTTCTCAGATGGCCAGGAGATTAAGGGTGACGCCAATGATTCTGCGCTGCGGGATAAAAAAATCTATGGTTCCTACTTCTAAAACTGAGTCGGTTTTGAAGAGTCTGGAACAAGTTACTCCCATTAGGCCAGCACAAGGAACCTCAACCCCACTGCAAACAGGTCGAGCTGCGATGACGGATTTAATCTCTCCTACTACCATCACATCAACACTTCTACCTAGCTCTATACAGAACCAGTATCCGCATATCTGGCCGCTATCAGAGGGTCACGCCAGGGCTCCAGAATATCTTCGATTAGGTAGGCAAACTGACGCAATACAGTCTAAGAGCAAACTGCTATTCTCTCCAGCGACAAGTGTCGTCGGCCCAGTCGACGAGTTAGCAGGATCTGGAGCCGTGAAAACACCAGCTACATCATACGTGTACTCACAGGTTCCTTTAGGTACAGTGACCGGTCCAGAAGGCGAACATCTAGCAAATACAGCACTTGCGTTTACTTCAAACAACACAGTACATTACCCCACAGCAAACCATCCGTTCAGTAGTCAGTATAATCCGCCTGTAGAGCGTGCAGCAAACTCAGCTCGTATGACGGCAACGAGCTCAGCATTCACATGGGACAACCGAGGTGCACCTTATAGAGATCTAAACGATGTTTGTGTGCGGCCTCAATCGCGATTAACCAGTTTGGCGTAGTGAGTCAAGCTGGCAACGAAACAAACCAGTTTCCCTCGGCAATGACGTCTCAGGTACCAGGCTCTTCGTATGTCACTACAATTGGCAGTAGCTCTAGTGCTCCACCACCGGCAAACAGTCTGTTCGGTGTTCCTAATTATATCCCATCACTACCAACGTTGGGTCCAACCGGATCACAAATGGCTGCTCGTCAAGTGATGCCCCGAGATTTGCCTACGTTTTCGGGAAACCCCGAAGATTGGCCAATCTTTTATAGCTCGTTTCGGAATACTACCGATGTGTGCGGCTACAACGACGCTGAAAACTTAGCCAGATTGCAGCGTTGTTTACGAGGAAGTGCTCTGGAAGCTGTCCGGAGTCGACTGTTACTGCCGGCGTCGGTTCCATTCGTAATTGAGACTCTTCGAAAACTTTATGGAAGACCTGAAGTGCTGATCAACTCGTTGCTGAAAAAGGTCCGTAACACTCCTTCACCGAAGGCCGACAATCTCAATTCGATTGTGACTTTCGGCCTAGCAGTTCAAAATCTCATCGATCACATGGTCATTTCCGACCAACAGTTTCACCTGGCCAATCCCATGCTTCTTCAGGAGCTCGTCGAAAAGTTACCCACAACTCTTAAAATGCAGTGGGGCTACTACAAAAGTGCAGTGCCGAATGCTAATCTGACAACATTTAATGCGTTTATGTCAGGTTTAGTTAATTTGGCTTCAGACCTTTCGTTTAACACAGAAATTAGTCATCGTAACACCGAGAAACGTGGGGATAAGCACAAAGAAAAGCTTTTCATCCACGCTCAAGAGCCACTCAAAGCAGCAGGTCCCTGTGGAATTTCGAAGAAAGACAGCGTCGACAAATCTATGGCTGCTAGAGGGTGTTCGTACTGCGAAAATACGAATCATCAAATATCTACTTGCCCAAAGTTCAATGAGTTGGATATCGACAGCCGTTGGAAAGCGATTCGTCAGAAAAACCTTTGTCGGTCTTGCCTAATACCACATCGTAAATGGCCATGCCGCTCAAATAAGGAATGTGGTAAAGATGATTGCCGTATACGCCACCATCCACTATTGCATACTGGTTCCGTAACGCCGGTAGTATCGTCGGCAAACTCCGCCAATCGTATAGAACATCAGAACCACCACTTCAACAAATCGTTTGCCCTCTTCCGTTATGTACCTGTAACTATTTTCGGCAACGGTAGACAGGTGAATTTATTTGCCTTCTTAGACGAGGGATCCAGTTCTACGCTGCTCGAAGCCAGTATTGCGAATCAGCTTGGAGTGGATGGACCAGTATCTTCTCTTTGGCTTTCATGGACTGGCAACATAAGCAGGGAGGAAAAAGAATCCAGATGTGTGGAAATAACTATTTGTGGCAGTCGACAAAATAAGAAGTTTGCTATCGGAAATGTACAAACGGTTGATGAGTTACAGCTTCCCAAGCAATCCTTCGACTACGAAAGCCTAGTCAAACGATTCCCCTATCTCAAAGGACTTCCTCTGGAAAGTTATTCAGAAGCTACGCCGCGAATGATTATCGGATTGGAGCATGTGCGTCTACTGACTACGTTGAAACTCCGTGAAGGTGGAGATACGGGACCAGTAGCTGTAAAAACGAGACTGGGGTGGTGTGCATATGGAAAGGGGTCAGATACCAACGATTCTAAGGTACAGCAATTGAACTTCCATGGTAGCCAGATTGTGACCAATCAATCGTTACACGATTTGATGAAACGTTTCTTCGTAGCAGAGGAAGCTACAGTCACTCGGAATCTGGAGTCAGACGACGATAGACGAGCTCTTGACATTCTTGAGAAAACAACTATACGCAAAGGAGATCGCTTCGAGACGGGCCTGCTTTGGCGAACCGATCATTTATCATTTCCAGACAGCCTTCCGATGGCTACCAAGAGGTTGCTATCACTGGAAAAACGCCTGGCACGTGATCCGGAACTCAATCAAAAGGTAAAAGAGCAGATAGCAGCGTACGAAGTTAAACAATATGCACACATAGCGTTGAGAGAAGAGTTGGAACAAGCAGATCCTCAACGCGTATGGTATCTTCCTCTTGGAGTGGTCACCAATGAGAAAAAACCCGACAAAATCCGATTGATTTGGGATGCGGCCGCCAAAGTTGGCGGAGTAAGTTTCAACGACTTTCTGCTTAAGGGACCAGATTTGCTTACCTCCTTACACGACGTCCTGCTTCGGTTTCGGGAAAGAAGCGTAGCGATCTGTGGAGACATATGTGAAATGTTCCACCAGATAAGGATTAGGGAACCGGACAAACAATCACAACGTTTTTTGTGGCGGAACAGTTCGGTCGAGCCCATACAGACCTACGTCATGGATGTATCAACCTTCGGCGCCACTTGCTCACCGTGCTCGGCGCAATTTATCAAAAACAAAAACGCTCGCGAATTCTCTGAGGTCTACCCACGTGCGGTGAACGCAATCATTTACAATCATTATGTGGATGATTTCCTCGACTGCACTGATACAGAAGAGGAAGCAATAGAACTAGTGCAAAACGTTAAGGCGATTCACGCCACAGCTGGGTTCGAAATCAGCAAATTCCGTTCGAATTCTGCAGAAGTACTCTCGGCTCTTGGGGAACATTATGGTGGTCAAAACAAACTATTATGCTCTGATAAGCAGGCAACGTCTGAACGCGTGTTAGGATTGACCTGGATTCCTTCCGCCGATGTATTCACGTTTGACACGACGGCCCTGATCCCTCCGCTGATGCAATCTGGAGGCAGTACGCCTACTAAACGACAGGTTCTCCAGACAATCATGAAGCTGTTTGATCCGCTGGGATTGATCTCCCACTTCATCGTCCATGGAAAGATCTTGATGCAGGAGATCTGGAGGTCCGGCACAAATTGGGACGAGCCTATAGCAGAACACTTGCTTGACCAATGGCATCGATGGATTGAGCTGCTTGGCCTTCTCTCTGAGGTAAAGGTGCCACGATGCTTTTTTAAAGGCCAGCCTTCCGATTCGCTTCAGGGTTTGCAATTACACGTGTTGGTTGACGCCAGTGAAGTTTCATACGCCTGCGTGGCGTACTTGCGTCTGAATACTACATACGGGGGACGATGTGTACTTGTCGCTTCGAAGACTAAGGTGGCACCCTTGAAGCCGTTATCAATACCCCGACTGGAACTGCAGGCTGCACTGATCGGAGCGCGCTTATCTCAAGGCATAAAATCTGCCCTTACCCTGTCGATTGAAAGGTCGGATAGGTTTTGTTGGTCGGATAGGTTTTGTTCTCGGTTTCGCGCGTGTTTTCATCGTCGATGGAGAAAAATTTTTCCCCTGTTTTCAAGCGTCTTGCTGGGTAGTGCTTCGTGAAGCCCAAGCAGGATGAATCGTTGTTGCGTCGTCGGATAGGTTTTGTTCTCGGTTTCGCGCGTGTTTTCGTCGATGGAGAATTTTTTTTCCCCTGTTTTCAAGCGTCTTGCTGGGTAGTGCTTCGTGAAGCCCAAGCAGAATGGATCGTTGTTGCGTCGTCGGATAGGTTTTGTTCTCGGTTTCGCGCGTGTTTTCGTCGTCGTCTGAGAAAATTTTTTCCCCTGTTTTCAAGCGTCTTGCTGGGTAGTGCTTCGTGAAGCCCAAGCAGGATGGATCGTTGTTGCGTCGTCGGATAGGTTTTGTTCTCGGTTTCGCGCGTGTTTTCGTCGATGGAGAATTTTTTTCCCCCTGTTTTCAAGCGTCTTGCTGGGTAGTGCTTCGTGAAGCCCAAGAAGGATGGATCGTTGTTGCGTCGTCGGATAGGTTTTGTTCTCGGTTTCGCGCGTGTTTTCGTCGATGGAGAATTTTTTTTCCCCTGTTTTCAAGCGTCTTGCTGGGTAGTGCTTCGTGAAGCCCAAGCAGGATGGATCGTTGTTGCGTCGTCGGATAGGTTTTGTTCTTGGTTTCGCGCGTGTTTTCGTCGATGGAGAATTTTTTTTTCCCCTGTTTTCAAGCGTCTTGCTGGGTAGTGCTTCGTGAAGCCCAAGAAGGATGGATCGTTGTTGCGTCGTCGGATAGGTTTTGTTCTCGGTTTCGCGCGTGTTTTCGTCGTCGTCTGAGAAAATTTTTTCCCCTGTTTTCAAGCGTCTTGCTGGGTAGTGCTTCGTGAAGCCCAAGCAGGATGGATCGTTGTTGCGTCGTCGGATAGGTTTTGTTCTCGGTTTCGCGCGTGTTTTCATCGTCGATGGAGAAAAATTTTTCCCCTGTTTTCAAGCGTCTTGCTGGGTAGTGCTTCGTGAAGCCCAAGCAGGATGAATCGTTGTTGCGTCGTCGGATAGGTTTTGTTCTCGGTTTCGCGCGTGTTTTCGTCGATGGAGAATTTTTTTTTCCCCTGTTTTCAAGCGTCTTGCTGGGTAGTGCTTCGTGAAGCCCAAGAAGGATGGATCGTTGTTGCGTCGTCGGATAGGTTTTGTTCTCGGTTTCGCGCGTGTTTTCGTCGTCGTCTGAGAAAATTTTTTCCCCTGTTTTCAAGCGTCTTGCTGGGTAGTGCTTCGTGAAGCCCAAGCAGGATGGATCGTTGTTGCGTCGTCGGATAGGTTTTGTTCTCGGTTTCGCGCGTGTTTTCGTCGATGGAGAATTTTTTTCCCCCTGTTTTCAAGCGTCTTGCTGGGTAGTGCTTCGTGAAGCCCAAGAAGGATGGATCGTTGTTGCGTCGTCGGATAGGTTTTGTTCTCGGTTTCGCGCGTGTTTTCGTCGATGGAGAATTTTTTTTCCCCTGTTTTCAAGCGTCTTGCTGGGTAGTGCTTCGTGAAGCCCAAGCAGAATGGATCGTTGTTGCGTCGTCGGATAGGTTTTGTTCTCGGTTTCGCGCGTGTTTTCGTCGTCGTCTGAGAAAATTTTTTCCCCTGTTTTCAAGCGTCTTGCTGGGTAGTGCTTCGTGAAGCCCAAGCAGGATGGATCGTTGTTGCGTCGTCGGATAGATTTTGTTCTCGGTTTCGCGCGTGTTTTCGTCGATGGAGAATTTTTTTCCCCCTGTTTTCAAGCGTCTTGCTGGGTAGTGCTTCGTGAAGCCCAAGAAGGATGGATCGTTGTTGCGTCGTCGGATAGGTTTTGTTCTCGGTTTCGCGCGTGTTTTCGTCGATGGAGAATTTTTTTTCCCCTGTTTTCAAGCGTCTTGCTGGGTAGTGCTTCGTGAAGCCCAAGCAGAATGGATCGTTGTTGCGTCGTCGGATAGGTTTTGTTCTCGGTTTCGCGCGTGTTTTCGTCGTCGTCTGAGAAAATTTTTTCCCCTGTTTTCAAGCGTCTTGCTGGGTAGTGCTTCGTGAAGCCCAAGCAGGATGGATCGTTGTTGCGTCGTCGGATAGATTTTGTTCTCGGTTTCGCGCGTGTTTTCGTCGATGGAGAATTTTTTTCCCCCTGTTTTCAAGCGTCTTGCTGGGTAGTGCTTCGTGAAGCCCAAGCAAGATGGATCGTTGTTGCGTCGTCGGATAGGTTTTGTTCTCGGTTTCGCGCGTGTTTTCGTCGATGGAGAATTTTTTTCCCCCTGTTTTCAAGCGTCTTGCTGGGTAGTGCTTCGTGAAGCCCAAGAAGGATGGATCGTTGTTGCGTCGTCGGATAGGTTTTGTTCTCGGTTTCGCGCGTGTTTTCGTCGATGGAGAATTTTTTTTCCCCTGTTTTCAAGCGTCTTGCTGGGTAGTGCTCCGTGAAGCCCAAGCAGGATGGATCGTTGTTGCGTCGACGGATAGGTTTTGTTCTCGGTTTCGCGCGTGTTTTCGTCGTCGGAGAACTTCTTTTTTCCCTGTTTTCGCGCGTCTTGCTGGATAGTGCTTCGTGAAAACGGTTTGTTTTCGGGACGCCAATAAGTTTTTCTGTTCGCACTGTGTTGCGAAGAGATATTTGTGTTCAGTCGAGGATGGATTACCAACTGGTGAGTTCGTTTCATGCTTATGATAACACATTTTTTCTTGAAAGTGTAACTTTTGTGTAATATTAAAACAAACTTTGTTTGGTTCGGCACTTTAAGTGTCGGCATTATGCTTGTTTTACACAATTTCAATATACATATATTTTTCTCTTTTTTACATTATTAAAAATATCTTTTGAAATGTTCGACATTGTGAATGTTGACGTATTTTTTAAAAATTCTACCATCTCGAGACAAAAATGCACAGTAATACTCATATGTAATTTTCAAACAAACTATGTATGGTTCGTCACTACAAGTGTCGGCATTATTGCTGTTTCATGCAGATGCAGAGGTATTCTCGGTCTCTAGAAGCAACAATCATTACACCCTAACATTCCTTCCCCATCCCAACTGACTGTAAGGACTTGGCCGGCGCCGTTATTGATCAATAATATTAGATCTGCTAAAATTGCACTTCGAGAGTAAGCGGAAACTCCCATCTCTTATTCATTTGGATCCCAGTGCAATTCTTACCAGTTACGATCAATCACGGAGTAGCAACCATTGACATGTACAGTCAGTCTATGCTATGCTATGCTATGCTTACCCTGTCGATTGAAAAATGTTATTATTGGTCAGATTCTTCAACAGTATTAGCATGGCTTCGTTCGGATACCAGGCGCTACCACCAATACGTAGCCTTTCGTATAGGTGAAATCCTTTCCATTACCAATGTAGACGACTGGAGATACGTCCCCACGAAGCTGAATGTAGCTGATGAGGCGACCAAATGGGGCCCCGGTCCAAGTTTCGACCCGGAGAGTAGATGGTTTCGCGGACCTTCGTTCTTGTGGGAATCAGAAGTACACTGGCCATCTGAATTGCAAAATTCGTCCACCACCCGCGAAGAATTACGAACCACCTGCCAACATCACAACTGTACTGTGAAGGATCCCCTGATTGATGCTTACCGTTTTTCAAATTGGAACCGCATGGTTAAAGCAATGGCTTACGTTCATCGAGCGGTCGAAATTTGGCGTAAAAGGCTGAACCAGAAACAACGGCACGTAGTTTTACAAAGCGAAGAAATATTGAATGCCGAGCAATCACTTTGTAGAGAAACTCAAGCGCAAGCATTCCCGAATGAATATTTGATTCTGAAAAGAGAAGGCGAGTGTTGTAATATACCGAAAAGCAGCCCATTATTCCGTCTAACTCCCTTCTTAGACGATCAAGGGATAATCCGTTTCCGAAGTAGAATTGAGGCAGCACCCTATGCAGCATATGAAACCAAATATCCCATAATTCTCCCCAACAAACATCGTATAACGTTCTTACTCGTTGATAGTTACCATCGGCGTTTTTTACATGCTAACAACGAGACCGTCTGCAATGAGATCAGACAACGATACTATATCCCGAAGTTACGCACGCTAATCAAATCAGTTTCCAGAAACTGTCAGGCTTGCAAAGTTAACAAGGCCGTTCCTAAACCACCGATTATGGCACCGTTGCCTAAGGTACGCCTGACTCCATTTATTCGTGCATTTACATATGTAGGCGTGGACTACTTTGGTCCACTAGAAGTGAAGGTAGGAAGAGGTGTGGCCAAAAGATGGGTGGCACTCTTCACATGTCTCACTGTCAGAGCTGTTCACCTCGAGCTGACCCACAGTCTGTCTACACAATCTTGTATCATGGCCATCCGGCGATTCGTGGCAAGACGAGGTGCTCCAAGAGAAGTGTATACAGACAATGGTACAAATTTCCATGGAGCTGGCCGACGACTAAATGAAGAGAAGCAGATGCTACAAAAACTTAGTGAACGATGTGCAACGACATTCACCAACGCCAACACTACATGGTACTACAATGTCCCAGCTGCCCCCCACATGGGAGGACCCTGGGAGCGTATGGTCCGCGCGGTTAAGACAGCGATGAAGGCGATCTCCGAATATCCTAGGCACACGAACGATGAGGTCCTGGAAACTGTGCTGTTGGAAGCTGAAAGCGTGGTGAATTCCCGACCACTCACTTACGTACCAGTGGAAGGGATCAATCAAGAATCATTAACCCCGAATCACTTCCTGCTCTATGGGTCAAGTGGGATTAAGCATCCAGCTGGTGCACCCATAGATGCACGTGGCGGTCTTCGTCATAGCTGGGCCATTGCGCAAGACATGATCAACGGCTTCTGGCGCAGATGGATATTAGAATACTTGCCCATGCTGACACGTCGGACAAAATGGTTTGAGAAAGTCAAACCACTTGAACCAGGTGATTTAGTGGTAGTGATCGACGAAAACATCAGAAATTCCTGGGAACGAGGACGAATCACTGAGGTCATTAAGGGCACGGATGGACAAGTACGTCGAGCAACTGTTCAGACTTCTCGAGGCGTTTACTCTAGACCGGCCGTGAAGCTGGCGTTGCTGGATGTGAGCGGAACGAATGAAGAAGCGACTGGTGACCGCGACGGAAATGGGTCATCCCACGGAAGGGGGGATGTTGCCACACTCCCTGGGCACAACGGTTTGGTGGAGATGACATCCAATACTCGCGATCAACATGACATGTGTCAGTGATGAATAGAACAAAAAAGTAAAATGAAAAGAAAACAAACTAAAACTTGAGCAAAACGTGAACTCCAAATTAAAATATTGATTCAGCATATTACATTATAAATTTGTTATCCTAGGCTAGTTTGTACTCATAGGTGAGTGAAAAAAAATGAAATTTATTGAATTTGTTATTATAACTATTCCTATGTTTGTAGTAGCTGAACTGCGATCGGTGTCAGAAAACACCAAGAATTTTGTAACCTCAATTAGTGGAAATTGGATACTGAAAAAGTAAGCTATTATACTAAATCTATTACTACTTAAACTAATGGCCAAATAAAATTATAGCTTTGAAGCTGTCGAAACGTAGCTAACAAAACGGTGTCATCATCTTCCGCAACAAAATTCATTCACATTCAGTTTGCTTTCCGTTGGGTACGCAGTATGTACACCATACGAGTTCTCTGTAGTAAAGAGAAATAGTTAAACTAGCGTAATAGAATTAGTTGGCGCAGGTTAAAAACTAAAAGTACACAGAAATGTAAGTAACCTGTACTACATAGGCTAATAATTTTATTATTAAGCAAATATATTTCCAGCTTTGAAGCTGCCCAGTTTGGCAACTACAGGACTGTGTTTTAATTCTCTAATCTACGCCAACATTCTTCAAAGATTTCTTGTCCAGAGTCGGACAGAAATAATACGACGGGATTCGGAATCATCAAGTCGTTCCAGTTGAGTGAAAACATCAACAAATCGGTGTAGTGAGTTTATTACTGAAGTTTATAAGACTCCGCTGCAGTATGGCCGCCGATAAAGTGAATAACAGTTTGCCGAGAAAACATCTGCCAATCAAATGAGCTTTACAGGGGATCGAAGTACAATACCAGCTACGGATGATGGAGATTAACTATGAGAAGAATTTCTACGCAAAGAAGTTCAAATTGCTTCGGCAGTTGGGAAACAGTAGATCCCGAATAAACCCACAGCGCATCATCAACAACGGATATAAGGTTGACAACAAAACTTTCTGTACTATCAAGTGATCGATCGTCGAAGCTATCCGAAACAGAAACCAAGATTTCGAGTACACAGTGGTCTACAGTGCTACCAAGAACAAAGGATTTATCGATGTATCCGAATGTTTACATCATAGGAATCAAAGTTACGTCTGTATCAAAGCTTGTTCCAAATACACCAACCAATAAGTTTTCGATTGCTAAACAAGATACACTCAACGAAAAACGTTTTTTGTTAAGGCTTGTCGCATCAATGTTCATCTCTTCTTTCAACTGTAATCTGTGGCTATCGACTTCTGCTGAACTATTTAAATTCAATATAGTTTCTCTAAGACAGTTGAAATTCTTATCTAAGATGAAGTACAAAAAAAGAAGGCTACGGTTTAAGAAATCTGTAAGCAGAAGAAAGAAAAGTGAATGGATAGTTCAGGCCGTTTATGGAATCAGAATTTGTCATCAGGATCAGGAGTCAGTAGAAAGCGCTGATTTAGTTGTTCACGGGGAAGGGAATGTTACCGCAACCACTGTGCGCAATAGATAGATGTGGTGAAGCAACCGAAATCAGTTAACTCTTTCTACATTTACATGTACAACTAAGATGGATCTCTCATTGTATCTGGTTGAGGATAGTTTAGAAGCGAAACATTTTGTCAGTATTGACACAGAAATGCATTCACATTCAGTTTGCTTTCCGTTGGGTACGCAGTATGTACACCATACGAGTTCTCTGTAGTAAAGAGAAATAGTTAAACTAGCGTAATAGAATTAGTTGGCGCAGGTTAAAAACTAAAAGTACACAGAAATGTAAGTAACCTGTACTACATAGGCTAATAATTTTATTATTAAGCAAATATATTTCCAGCTTTGAAGCTGCCCAGTTTGGCAACTACAGGACTGTGTTTTAATTCTCTAATCTACGCCAAAACTATCAATAAATATTATCATAAGATATACTAGTGTGACCTTATTTAGCTTAGAATTAAGATACGAATATACTAAACAAACAAGTTGAAGAGAATCTATGTTGCTGAAAATGTCACCAGCTGGTGGGATGCTTTCCTTGAAATTGTAACTATAACATGAAGAATATCGCCATTGGCGAATGCAGGGAAAGCTGAAGAAATCCAACGTAGAAAGAAACAGCAGTTTACTCCAAAACAATAAACAAATCGAAAAAGTGAAAACACATCTGTTTTATCAGTGGAATTGTTTTTTTTTCCTGAGAAAACTGCTTCTTCAGTTTAGTCATTTTCCCCATTTTGGCATGGACTTAAATAATTCAGTTAAAACAACTCCTCTAAGAAACTGGTGCTTCAGGTTACTCGGAGTTCATTATATAAATTTGTAAAACCAAGACAGAAGGGTTTATGTGGTTACGAAACCTACCAATTATCTTGATATTTCAATACAATCCAACGAAACATGTACTGAGAACTTTTAAATGACATTACCATTTTCAATTTGTAACTGCATTTTGAGTGAAATTCGTAAAGAAAATCACAAGCAATTTTCTTGGATGGTTCCTGAAAGAATGACCGCAAGACATTTTGGAAGAGTTTCAGGACAACTTTTTTGCAAAAATTCTTCGAAAGATGTTGTCATAATTTTGGACTCCTATAATAATTTCTGTTTGAATTTCTGGATAAAGAACCAAATTGCTTGGCACGTTATAGGTTGACATTTAAGAAGCAAACTAAGCGGAATTTTTATTAACTGTCAGAAAACGGTGTTAAAAATTAGCTTTACACAGATTTTTGAACAGCCATTACTCTAAAACTAGTCATTCGATTTCAAATTTTCTTTCACAGTCATAAAGCTTGACTGTTCAACTAATAAATAAAAATATTCTACATAGTCGTAGCAAGGGATAAACAGTCTAAAGGGGAGTATGAAAATATGTCTTCCTAAAAAAAGATCGTTAAAATGGTTCAGAGCTCATATCTCAGCAACCAGACAGAAATATTATAATTTTATTTCGCCGTTGGAAACATTCAGGACCAGCAATGCAGGGAAAAATATCAAACAGAGTCGTAGCAAGGCAAATGGAGAATGGGGGGCTCCCATTTGGAATGTATACCAAACCTATAAAAATATATTTTGATTCCACTTTGCAATTAATTTTTGATGATGTTTCACGATTCGACACTTCGAGTATAGATCTTCAATATAAAAATACTTAACATGGTCGTACCTAGAAAAAAAAACAGTAATAAGGGGTTCCATTAAAAAAATGCTCAAAATCTTCAAAAAATCATAACTGTATAATGAACAAACCGATTTTGGATTTTCTTTTATCATTTGAATGCCTAAAGTTACCGTTTTGTTTCAAATTCCGAACAGACTCATATTCCGAACACTCGGTTTTTGTATGGCGATTTGGTTGAAATGTTTCGCTGAAATATGTCACCAAATAACAAGAAAATGGCAGTCAATTGCAATTCAATTTTTATTAGTGATGATTCTCTAGTTTCAGACAAGAAGAACGAGCTTAAGTAAATTTATTTGCGAAATTGTTCATTTCAATACGATTTATTCGTGCTGTTCGGAATTTGAATCAAGGTGTTCGGAATATGAGACAGAATGAACACAGTGTTCGGCATTTGAATCAAAATGCTGTTCCGTACTGTAACGTAAAAAGAATATTAAAACTAATTAAATCAACATTATTATCGGTACACCCAACAGCAAACAGTTAGGTTTTGCGAGGGAATTGAAATTTACACAAATATCTGCCAATTTATGCCAATCAGATGCATTTGAAGTCACTGTTGGTCTTAAGTGTTCGGAATATGAGTCAAAACGGTATATGTATCAGAAAAAAGTAATACTACACATAGTCGTAGTGAGATGTAAGGTGTTTAAGAGGTATGCCTTATTTCTTGGTCCCGTTTGCCTGTAAATCAAAATTTAAAGCAATGACATGTAGTTGTTTCTCCATAAAATTGATTGTAGGAGTCAAATTAATAAATTTGAATAGAGATATACATATTTGAAAACACTCAAAATTTATTTTACCTTAAAACTATGGAAAGCCTCTTTTTTCACCTGTTTGTCTATAGCTCAAAATTCAAAGCAATAGCATGTAATTTTTTTCGACATAAAATTAATTGAAAAATTCAAATGAAGATGTATAAATAAAAAAAGAAACTTCTGATTACACTCAACATTTATTTTACCTAAGAAAGTGTTAAAAACCCATTTCATGAGTCTGTTTGTGTGTAAATCAAAATCCAAAGCAACGACTAGTAGTTATTTTCGGATTTAATTTGCTTATAGAAGTTAATTGAACATGTTTGAGAAGAAATAGGAATTTTCTTATAACACTTCAAATTTATTTAACCTAAGAAACTACGAAAAAAAACGATTTCATGAACTTGTTTGCTTGTAAATCTAAATTCAAAGCGATGGTGCGTAGCCTTTTTCAAATAAACTTACTTGGAGAAGTTTGGAGAACAAGTTAGAGCAGAAATATAAATTTTTGATTATATTCAAAATTTATTTTACCCAAGAAATTACGTAAAACCCTAATTCATGAACTTTGTTAGCTTAGCTTAGCTTAGACTGACTACACATATCAATGGTTGCTATTCCGTGATTGACCGAAGTCAGTGAAAATGCACAAAGAATCAACTAGAAGTTCGGCTGGGATTGGCCATAATCTTCTTCAATGTGCATAATTCAGTGCCTCTATTTATACAGGGTCAATAACGGCGCCGGCCACGTCCTTGCAGTCAGGTGGGATTGGGGGAAGGAATGTTAGTGTGTAACCTTTGCTACTTGGAGACCGTGTTTGCCTCTGCATCTCCACAAAGGTTACTGGGAGGGATGTTTGTTAATGGGGAAGATCGATTGGGTGATTAGGCCATGATAAATAGTTATTTTTCAAATATAAATATGCTTTTATGAAAATATAATATTTTCATTTGATATGAACAATTTCTGTGAAGAGGAAAATTATGCCGACACTTGAGGTGACGAACCATTCAAAGTTTGTTGAACAAATACCTAAATGTAACATTCCTACAGCTGTCAGGACGAAAGCATGTGTTATTATATTTTACTTATTTGAAAAGAAACAAAAAACTCGATTGGCTGGAACATCATTGAACACTCTTATTCTTATGCCGACACTTACTGTGGCGAACCATCCAAAGTTTGTTGAATAAAGTGAACCTTTCGCAAGTCTACACTTGTAGTGTCGAACCATTCAAAGTTTTTTTTTAATTACAAAAATAAAGGTAAAAAGGGGTGTTCTGTTCTGAAACGAGCTCACCAATTGATCCTTTATCCTTCACTGTGCAGCCACAATCCACTCTCAGCCTCACTCGTTTGCTCGGCCATATAAAAGCACTCAGAAAAAATAGGCGCGCGACCCGAAAAGGAAAAAAAAACTTGGCTTTCTTGACGCACTGCCCAGCAGCAAGCGTCAAGGTCAAAGGATCAAAAATCACTCGTAAACCCCTAATTCATGAACTTTGTGAATAAAAATTCAAAGCGATAGTATGTTAGTTTTTTCAACATTACATTGTTCATAGAAGTCAAGCAAATACGCAAATTTTTAATTACACTCAAAAATTATTTTGCCCAAGAAACTACGTAAAACCCTGTTAAACAAATATTTATGTTTGTGAATATATATTCGAAGCGATGATATATTGTTTTTCAAACATCAAATTGATTGTAGAAGTTAAGTTAATTTATGAGATAGGTAATATAAAGCGATGACACTAAGTTTTTCGACATAAATTTCTTTAGAGTCGTTAAATAAACATGTCTGAGGAAATAAATTGTTTTTTTTTTAATTACACTCAAAAATGATTCTACTGAAAAACAATGAAAATCCCAATTTCGTGCCTTACCCTGATATTAACATCTAAAGCAATACGCAGTTTTTTTTATATTGAATTGATTGTAGAAGCCAATTGGATATGTTTGAGTAGAAATAATATGTTTGATTACACTCACAATGTATTTCACTTTAAACTGTGATATTCATAATTTTAAAGTAAAATAATTTTTGTGTGTGATTGAAAATTCCTTTTCTTTTCTTAAACATGTTTCCTCAACTGATTCAAAGAAATTTATCTTGGAAAACCTCAACTTTGAATACATGCAAACAGTCTCATGAAATATTGTTGTTCGTAGTTTCCGAGATAATTTAAATTTTGAGTGTAATCTGTTATATAACTTCTCTTAATAAATTGATAACGAAATAATGTAAGGTGACGATGGATGGTTTTTCTTAGTTTTTTTTCAATGAAATAGTGTAATCACAAATTTCTATTAGTTATTTAACATATTTACTTAACTTCTACTATTAATTTGATGTTAAAAAATATTATTTTAATTATTTCTTTACAAGCAAAAATTGTCTATTGGACTAGGTTTCACATTGTTAACAAAAAATATTAACATTGATATCAACATTGAGTGTAATCAAACATTTGTACTACTTCTCAAACATATTTACTTCACTTCCACAATCAATTTTATGTTGAAAAAACCATGAACTATTGATTTGAGTTTTTACTTGCTAGCATATATGTTTATTTAACAGGGCTTAACGTGGTCTCTTAAGGAAAATAAATTTAGAGTGTAACCAGGAATCTCTATATCTACTTAAACATGTTCACCCAACTTCTATAAGCAAATTTATTCCAAAAAAGCTTCGTGTTATCGCTTTGACTTTTGATTTACAGGCAACCTAGCTCATTAGGGTTTCTCGAAGTTTCTTAGGTTAAATAAATTTGAAGTGTTATAAGACAATATATTATTTCTCAAACAATTCACTTAACTTTTATAAGCAATTTCATGTCAAAAAAAAAAAAACACTGGTCATTGCTGAAAATGTCGATTTACACACAAACAGTCTCATGAAATGAGGGTTTTTGCTGTATTTTAGGTAGTATAAATTTTGAGTGTTATCGAAAATTTATATTTCTACTCAATAATGCTTACATGACTTCTTCAATCAAATATATGTAAAAAATACATATAATTGCCTGAGATTTTTATTTATAGGTATATAATTTGAAAATATTTTTTTTAGAAATATAAGTACAGTTGAACCTCCATGAGTCGATGTTCCATTACTCGATATCGACTCATGGAATCATACTAAAAATCAAATTTCATGGTTACTATGATGGTCCCCTCAAAAGGGATCCCATAGCATTGCTGTTGCATTACTCGATATTTCCTTGAAATTGTTGACTGTATAATATATTTTGAGTGCATTCAAAAATTATATTTTAAACAAAACATGTTGATATAAGCTTTATAAATAAACTTATCACGAAAAAAATTATCAACGCCTTCAAATATGATGTACAGGTTAACAGGCAGATAGAGGGTATTTCTTAGTTTCTCGTGAGAAATACAATTCAAGTGTAATAAAATAATGCAAATATGTTCACTTACCTTGTATAATCAATTTGAAGTTGAAAACGAAAATATATTTTTGCTTTTATTATTTCTTTACAAGCATAAATGTCTATTGCACTAGGTGTCATGTTGTTTTTTAGGTAAATTAATTTTGAGTATAACATAAAAATGTGTATTACTTCTCAAAAATGTTAACTTCACTTCTACAATCAATTTTATGTTGGAATTTTCATTTACAAGCCTGTATATTTATTTAACAGAGTTTAACTAAGTTTCTTGGGTAAAATAATTTTGGGTGTTATCAGAAACTTCTATTACTATTTAAACATGTTCATCTAACTTCTATAAGCTAATTAAACTCAAAAGATCTACGTGTCATTGCTTTGAATTTTGATGTTCAAACTAACATGCTCATGAGGTAGGGTTTCTCATAGTTTGTTAGGTAAAATAAATTTGAAGTGTTATAAGAAAATGTCTATTTCTTCTCAAACCTATTCACTTAACTTCTATAAGCAATTTCGTGCCCAAAAAAATTACATGTCATCGCTTTGAATTTCGATTTACACACAAACAGACTCATGGAATAGGATTTTTAACACTTTCTTAGGTAAAATAAATTTTGAGTGTAATCAAAAGTTTCTTTTTTTATTCATACAGCTATATTTGGCTTCTACTGTTTATTTTATGTCGAAAAAAAAAACTATGTGTAGCTGCGTTGCATTTTGAGCTACAGACAAGCAGGTGAAAAAAAGGTTTTCCGTAGTTTTTAGGTGAAACAAATTTTGAGTGTATTCAAAAATGTAGGCCTCTATTCAAATTTAATAACTTGATGTCTACAACCAATTTTTGGAGAAAATATCTTATTGATATCGCTTTGATTTTTAGTTTATAGGTAAATGAGACCAAGACATAGAGCACACCCATTGAAAAACCTTATGTTTTACTACGTCTATGTGCATTTTTTTTTCTGAAATGCATTACTTTTAGCATTCAAATGGTAAAAAAAAATCCAAAATCGGGTTGTTCATCATAAAGTAATGGTTTTTTGAAAATGTAGGGTAATATTTCAATGAAAGCCCCTTGCTTCTGTTATTCCTAACTACGACCATGTTTAGTATTTTTCTATTAAAGATCTGCACTAGAAGTGTCGAATCATAAAAGAAAATCAAAATTAATTGCAAAGTGGCAACGAAATATTTTTTTATAGGTTTGGTATACATTCCAAATGGGAGCCCCCCATTCTCCATATGCCTTGCTACGACTCTGTTTGATATTTTTACCTGCAATGCTGGTCTTGAATGTTACCAACGGTGAAATGAAATTAGAATATTTCTGTCTGATGGCTAAGATATGAGCTCTGAACCATTGTAACGCTGTTTTTTCTGAGGTTGACCATCTTTGCTCAGCCCCCTACGGACCGCCTACCTTGCTACGACCCTGTGCGTTATTTTGATATAAGCGTTTAACCACAATGTTTTCGTCAGTGAAAAACTTTCAGCATTCGGACAAATATTTGTAAAGTTATGATTTTTTGAATAACCCGTGTAACGCTGTTTTGGGGTCACCATCGTCTACGGTTTTTTTTCTCACAGTAGCGTGACAGTTAATAAAGTTTTCTTAACAAAGTTGGTTAAGAAAATTAAGGAAATTGTTGAATATTTTTAAGAATAATCTATAGAGCAATTTTTAGAAACCGCCAGAATTTCAAATACATTACAAGAAAACTTCGTCCGAGAATTTTGTTGAAAATATTAATGTTAACATGAACTCTGCTGTCAGAAATACAAGCATAGTATACAAGGTATAAATTGACATATGCTTGGTCCACCCTAGCCCTGTACTGATTGTACATTTGGAAGCGGGATTTGCGGTGCAGCTTACCGTGTTGTCTATGCCATGACGGGAGCTTTCGTTGCCGTATCCTTTGCTTCCGCTTCGGATAATTGCTTGGTCGATGTACAACGTTAATCTAATTATCACCTGTATTACCATGGCCACGAAGAGGTTTTTGTGAATGCGCGTTCTGTTGTTGCGTAGACTTCTGAAATAAAACGGGCAAATGGAAAAGGGACATTTGGCTTGTGATTATTACGATTATTTAAAAAAATGTAGGGAGCAATGGACGTTCTGGTTCACCTTTTTCAGAATATCTTTAATCATCATGAACACGTATTATGATATGAACAGATTTTTTTTTAAGACTTGAAGATATTTTGTACGTACCTAAATCTACAGAATATCACCAACGATATAATAAGTGCTATCAATGAAAGACTAAACCCCACAATTTCCAGTGTTCGCGTTCGTTCGGCAATATCTATTTTGATCTGCGTAAGAAAGCATGGAAAATATTAACCAATCAATAGTAAATTATTTGACGACCAAGCAATTTACTTGTTCATAAAATGAGTGAAGTCCTTCTATTAAATTTTAAATACTTACATCAGCTTCGTCATTGCCACCGGTGCCGGAATAAAGTTTCCTAAATAATTGAATGACCTCGGGGCTATAGCATGGTGTGTAGTTGGTCCATCCAAGTGGAGTTGGTGTAGTTCCTGGTCTGCCCTCCCACCGGCCTTCAGCGCTACATCTTCTTTCGGCAAATTCTATACAAAGGAATATATTATTACTTTTTACAGTACTGGTAAAAATGAAGAAACTGCTAATTGTGCGATATTTATCTAAAATGACCAAATATGGAAACCTGTAGCGCACCTCCTTTACCTACACTCCCGTGCAAAAGTTTTGTTTTACCCCCTAGTTTTGTTCATATATGATTACACGACTAATTTAAAATCTCTATAGCGCATTTGAAAGTCAATATCTGTAAATTTAAATTTACAAATTCATTATTTTTGTAATCCAGTCAAAAGTCCTTCAAGAAGCCTAGCAAAAAAAATACAACGAATCCTTTGTTATTTTTTCACGATTTTTTCAGGTATTCAACCATGTGCTTTGAAGAGATTCCTCTTAGAATTCCTACAGGATTTCTTGAATTGAATTATTTTCGTACTTTTTAATGCTTCCTTCAAGAACCTTTACTAGTTTTCACGGAGTTCGTTCAGGGATTTCTATAGAAAATTATTCCCAGAGTGAGATAAGAAACACCAGAAAATGTCGCAAAGAATCTCTATCGAATTGCTTAAAAATCTCTTAAAGAATTCCACCTGATAATGCATTAGAAATTCTTTTATTTTTTTGTCCTGGAAAGTTCTTTTCGTACTTGTTACATTTTAATTCCAATTGATAGTTTAAGGTACCCTCCAGTTGTTCACTAATAATTTGTTTAAAATTATCAGGAATTAATGAGAATGTCTTAAAAAATAGCACAAAAAATTTTAGGCGTTTCACCACAAATGCCTCCAAGATTACCAAGAAAGGATTCATTCCACGAATTCTTCAGGACAGTTTGCTTTTAAAGTACCATAATCCGGGGGCAAATTGATCACTGTTTTACAACTTTTTGTAGTGTTATTCTTCTGAATTGAAATATTGTCTAATATATTTTGACAAAATCAGTACTCTATTGGTCTTTATCAGTTTATGTAATCGACTTTTCCTGAAATAATATTTAACATATTATAAAAATAGTCTTAATATAAAAAAAATACAATGACACGTTGGGGCGAAATTGATCTCCATATAACAAAGGTTTATGAATGAAAAATTTCCCTATCTACTAAATTTGGGTCTCCTGAATCTAAAAATGGTGTCATAATTCTTACAACTCGTGCATTTGGCAGTTTTACAGTATGGCCCATAAAAAAATGCGAAAATCGTCATATCATGTTTTATGATAGTTTTTACATAGAAAATGTGAATGAAACTAAATATTATTCATAAGTTGTATTGTTCAATCTATTTAGACTCAGTTTTTCGCTTTGGATATGATTTTTATCTGTTACTTTTACCTAACCAGAAAGGAATTGGAAGCATACCTTCAAATTTTATCATGCGGACGTCGAGTTCAATATCTGTGTGATGAAAGCTTCTAAAACATCAACGATGGCGAGGGATTCTTCACAGGCCTTGTCTCTAGCATACGCCCATATCAAATGATAGAATTGACTTATACCTGGGTAATTGGGCACTTAAACATATTTTCGAAAATACGGCTCATTTTGGAGAGCTTTGATTAAACCTTCGTATAAGTGTGATAAGTGGCTCCATCTTCCTCAAAACCTTTGAGCTAGTATTGATATTAGTTGTCTCTAACCGAAGGAACAAATTCCATTCTCAAAAATCTGATATAGGCCTCCGTATTTATTTTTTATTCAACCTTAACAAAAAATAAAGGCATATCAAACCTATAAGATGCAAATGCCCTCAAAACTATGACCCTGGCAAGAAATTCTATTGTGATCATGAAAACCACGTTCTCTAAGAACTCCTCCATCCTCTGATACCAAACAACATAAAATTTTCAACAATAAAGTGTGATTTTTGAAGGTGGAAAGTTTATCACCAGAGTATACGACAATCAGACGCTGTTTCTAGCTATTGACGGACAAAACCTTTGAACTTATTTGCTTTATTACATTATTTAGGACAGTAAGAAAAACATGACAAAAATTGTCCTGGATAGCGAAGTTGTGCCAGAATATACTACAATAATCAGAAATTACATTCACTATCAAAACAATGAAAACACGCTTGTGGATGCTTTATTCACGTTCAAACAATTTTCGCATTTTTTTATGGGACATACTGTATTGCAAAAATAAATATTGAAAATCCGCTATACGCCTAAATATAGGCAATTTCCCTTGAAATATGCACATTATTTGATAATAAACGGTTTAATAAGCAAAAAACTATACTTGCTATGCCTCATGATGAGCAGTTCATACTTAAGCTTACACAACATTTTAAGCACTCAAAGTTGATATGCAGTCATAGCACCGACATATCCAAGTATATTACTTACACCCTCAAAAAGGGTGAATAAGTCTATGTAAAACTGACCCTAACAAAAATAAAATAGTTCAAAATCATCATTAAACATCTATAAACTAGAAAACATGGAATGTCTGTGGTGCTAACCAAACCTTCAGCATCCTTTGGAAGAAATGTTTTTTGGAAACGACCTGATCAAATTCGCCCCAATGATCTATTTGCCCCCAGATTACGGTACTTCCTAAAGTTTTTCTACAGGATTTTTTGAAAAAATCACTGGAAGAATTATCCAGAAAAAAAGTGATTCTTCTAGTATTCCTCGTAATATTCCACAAAATTTCATGAGCAATTGGAAAAATGTTAGTCATGATTTCTCAAATATGTTCTCCGCAGATCTATCTGAATTGTTACACAAATCATTATTTTTTAAATTTCTCTAAAATGGAGAACGACATTCCTTCAAAACTCTCTCGATTAAAAAAAAAAGCCTAACTAAGAAATGTTTAAAGAATTCTAACATTCATATAAAGTTTCTAGCAGAATACGTTCAATTGTTCTTTCAAAAACTTTTTCACGAAAATACTTAAAGATTAAAAGTAATTTGTTCAGGAATTTCTTAGAAGATTTTATTATTGTTTCCCTTAGATTCCATCGAAAAATATACCAGAGATTCATCTTTGTATTTTTCAGAGATTTTTTTTAACTGCACTAACGACATTCCCAAAAAAAATCCCTCATCAATTCCCAAAACAATGATTTTTGAACAAATATTTCATCAGATTTACTAAGATTTTGCAATTCATTCTTGAACTTCTAAAAAAAATCTCGAGAAATTTCATCAAGTATTATTACAGGTTGGGGCCTTCCTTAGCCGAGTGGTAAGAGTCCATGGCTACAAAGCAAAGCCATGCTGAAGGTGTCTGGTTTCGATTCCCGGTCGGTCCAGGATGTTTTCATATAAGAAATTTCCTTGACTTCCCTGGGCATAGAGTATCATTGTACCTGCCACACGATATACAAATGCGAAAATGGCAACTTTGACAAAGAAAGCACTCAGTTAATAACTGTGGAAGTGCTCAATAAGAACATTACGCTGAGAAGCATGTTCTGTCCCAGTGAGAACGTAATGCCAAGAAGAAGAAAGTTATGTAAGCGGATGTTGATCTTAAATAGTGTTCGATTCCATTTTTGTAAAAAAAAAAATGGAAATCGTTTAGAATATGACGAAGATATGCATTGCCGAAGTTGGACTTTTTCTGGGCTCGGTGTAAATTTTCTTCCCCTTGATAGTGAAAGGGAATAACCATTAGAACTAAAAAAACATTTTTTTACAACACTCAGGTTTTTAAAGGATCAACTTCTATGAATTTGGCCCCAATAAAATTCTTGGCAAAATTAATTCTATGGACCCGTCAGATATCGACGACACACTTTCAAAACCTTTTGTAGATCCTCACCATAAACTTTAATTTATTTTTGCTGAAGCTGAGTTTATTTTAGGGGAACATAACTTTGGATAACAATTTCGGTATTACCTTGGGCGATTACGTGTTAATGGGAAGAAATTTTTGACCTACAAGAATTCACTTTAAAGCACTAAAAAAGTATTTTTTTGCCTTTTGGGTATTTGATGTTGCGTGTGTGTTTTATGTCTGATTGTAAATTCTTGCATGAATATTATTTGTATTCATTAAGATTATTTAAAAAAGTGGGGAGTCACTAATCACCATGAGTGAGGAGTCGTCGCTCACCTTAGCTTAGCTTAGCTTAGACTGACTACACATATCAATGGTTGCTATTCCGTGATTGACCGAAGTCAGTGAAAATGCACAAAGAATCAACTAGAAGTTCGGCTGGGATTAGCCATAATCTTCTTCAGTGTGCATAATTCAGTGCCTCTATTTATACAAGGTCAATAACGGCGCCGGCCACGTCCTTGCAGTCAGGTGGGATTGGAGGAAGGAATGTTAGTGTGTAACCTTTGCTATTTGGAGACCGTGTTTGCCTCTGCATCTCCACAAAGGTTACTGGGAGGGATGTTTGTTAATGGGGAGGATCGTTGGGTCACAGGATTCACTTTGATTAGCGATTAGACCATGATAAATAATTTGACGCGAGCAATGGATCAAACACTACTACTTGCTTCGCGATCCGCGCCACTAATTAATCATGCCACGCGAGCGAAGCGAGACACGATTGATCCTGCTCACATTACCCGCCCCCGCAGGAGCAAGTGACGCGAGCAAAGGATCAAACACTACTACCTGCTTCGCGATCCGCGCCACTAATTAATCATGCCACGCGAGCGACGCGCGACACGATTGATCCTGCTCACATCACCCGCCCCCGCAGGAGCAAGTGACGTTTTTCATCACGCCAATCTGTCATGAAACGGCCTACTTTCCTGCACTGAAGTATGCAGTGCGGGAATAGTCATTACTTAACTGAAACCAGTGCTGTAATGATTCATTACGCAACGCTTTCTCATTACGCAATTGTCTTGAGTTGCGTAATGAGTCATAACAAAACAATTTCTCAGAAATTGTAAAATGTTAGTGTATGCATTCCTATATAATTTCTGATACCCTCGAGTGGTCTTCAACGAAATTGCAAAAAGTGTTTTTTGCAATTTCTCATCGTAATAGGCTGTTTTTCATCACGCCAATCTGTCATGAAACGGCCTACTTTCCTGCACTGAAGTATGCAGTGCGGGAATAGTCATTACCTAACTGAAACCAGTGCTGTAATGATTCATTACGCAACGCTTTCTCGTTACGCAACTGTTTTGAGTTACGTAATGAATCATTATACAACAATTTTTCAGAAATTGTGAAATGATGGTGAATGCATTCCGATATAATTTCTGATACCCTCAAGTGGTCTTCTACGAAATTGCAAAAAATGTTGTACGTAACTCGTTGCAGAACTCGATTTTTACAGCATTCGTCGTAATTATCCTACTCGGCAAGCCTCGTAGGATAAATTTACGACTCGTGCTGTAAAAATCATTATTCTGCAACTTGTTCCGTAAACTACTAGTACGTAACTCGTTGCAGAACTCGATTTTTACAGCACTCGTCGTAGTTACTCTACTCGGCAAGCCTCGTAGGATAAATTTACGACTCGTGCTGTAAAAATCATCATTCTGCAACTTGTTCTGTAAACTACTATTATCTATCACAAAAAAAAAACAAATCTAGATTTCAAGTTACATTAGGCATGATATACCGTAATTTCGGCTGAAATTGATCATTTTTCACGGTTCTTCTAGTCTGTTTTCTAGAATGTTAACAATGCCAAACAACTAAATGCAGGAAAACAAGTACGAAGGTGAGCCTCATCGACTTATGTACCGACATTTTCTAACAAATGTCATTTTAGTGTTAACAAATACCTCTAAAATAAAAAATCAGAGGAACTCATTTCGGGGTGAAATTGATCACTTGTCAAAACCATTATTGTTAATTTCCAAAACAACTCTATATGATAAATTTGAGCTCCCTGAATCCGAATATACTTGTAAAATTCTTAACAATGCAATATTTATATAAATAACGAATAGTTAAATTTCAAGAATAACGCGGGAAACGCCTAAATGTATGCAATTTCCTAAGGAATTCAATGATATCTAACAGAAATTCAATTATTTCAACCATATGAGCAAATTGGTACGAGTTTTGGTGATGAAATCTGGTTTGGGGATATATCTTAAGCATCTTCACAAACTTTCAGGTTTATACCATGTTCAAATCCTTGCTTATAAATAGAAGTTCATAGGTGTTTTTTAATAACGCAACGTGCATGATTTTGGAATTTTACGTTATTTTTATAGTAATAAACATTATTTAACGCAAAAAACTTTACAACACACAATTCGACAATAGTTACGACAAGCAACGTTTATTTACTGCAACTTACATTGATATTTGTGCTCCATTACGAATAAATAAAATCGTGTGATACGATTATCAATTTCACCCTACTGATCAATTACACCCGATTTTACGGTACAAGATAATGGAAAAACTTTCAGATGAAATCGGTGAAAATACTCATAAAACAAGTGAGAAACATACTTTGTTCTATTGGATATTTAATGCCAAGAATAAACATGGTATTCCATTCTCAATTCGCTCTCGAGTTGTTCTAGACTACCACTTTCAATTTAATGTCATAGAACATTATTCTTTTCTCCAAACTGAATATGCTGTTTTCTACACTTTCTTAAAACGATACATTTCCAAATATGGAGATAATAATCCTAGAATCTCTTTAATAGTGAAACTTTAAAATCTGCTGAATTTTTCGCATAACAAAACCCATTCAAATTTTTTTGAATTTGAATCGTAAATTTAGTTTTCCAAAGTATTCTTGCCTATGCAAAACGACACTCCAAAGCTCACCTAATTATCAAGAAACGCATAACATTATTCAACCATGTCCGCCTTAATAGATTTCTTAAATTAAGATGATGAAAAATTGCTTTCAAGACTTTCCAATTCGTTACCCAAGACATAATGTTAGATCCACCTGGTTAGCTTTAGCCTTCAGGATCATTCGCCAAATTACAAGGAAGCTTTCAAACAGATGCAAAGTATGCACAGGATAGTCTTGCGGTATGCAATTCTCCGTTGGCAGAGCACATTGCGTCCTGTAAGCGGCATATTTGTGTCTGATGTGTATAACCATAGTATGCCACCATAGTTAGCTTTGCATTTAAGCAGCTCAGCTACGTTTCCCATTTATTTTAATACTGTTTTCTGGTTTTGTGCTTTGCTGGAGGGATACAAAACAGTGACAGCGGTTTAAAGAGCATTGTTACTTGTTGCACAATTAACGGGGTGGAAGCGATATTTTAATCCTTACATCATACAGTTCAGCTTCATGTTCAATTTGCTCGTTGCTTCGATCTGTTCGAGAGTATTGTTTCCGTGTGTTATACAACTACCACCGCCAGTAGTACCGATTGTAATAATAATTAAATCATAAATAAACGATGCGCTTGGGGAAATGGGTTGCTGAGGTTTGTAGCTCTGCTCTGAATTGCCCATAAAAGCATAATTATCCCAAATACAGTCGACTTTCCATATCTCGATGTTCTACATCTCGATATCTCTCCCTATGTCGATGTTTTTTTTCGGTCCCTTCATTCTGCATACATTTTCACTCTCCATATCTCGATATCCTCCTTATTTCGATATCTCCCTATCGCGATGTGATTTTCGTTCCACATTTGCTCTCCGTATGTCGATATGCCCATCATCAAAGGTTACTAGACTAGATTTTAGAGATTCAAAACAATTTGCGAAGACGAAATGACATCTGTTTGTTTTTGAATTTCCTGGCAACGGAGTGATTTTCAATCTAGTATTTGTTAAAAATTTGTTCTATGTCTCGATCTCTCCCTATTTCGATGGTCCCTTCGATATCGAGATGTGGAGAGGCGACTGTAGTAGAAGTAAGCATTGAGAGAATAACGCTTGAAGTTTGAAGTTTGTCGTCTCATACAAATAAATATTAATAATTTTTTAGCACCATCGCATATAAAAATGAGTTGCCTGCAAAATAATATAAACTTGAACATAATTCACATTTTGCAGTTGCTCTTTGGGTTGAAGTTCATATTGAAACTGTTATGACTTCATTTTCATATGCGTTGTAAAGTATATATTAAAACATGAATGTTGCGATGAAAAAAGATGTTGGTTAGAAAATCCATATGGGACACTTATGCTTTTATGGGCATTGCTATATTATGGAACGCCTACTGTGGTACTTACTGCTGGTATCTATACCATGCCCAGAGGGACACGGTTGCCGAATTGCCTTTCCCGCGGGGGTAGGAGGCCAACAAAGGACGTCGTCCCATGTCCAGTTGCAGTAAGGAACTGAAAATCAGAACAAAAATAGAAAATTTTGATTTAAAATGTTAATAAACAAGTAAACGTAGTTCAATTATAAATTGCAGTAATATGATTTTACAATTCCATTTATAAAGCAGTTTCTCGATTTTATCACTAGCCAAATTTATCTCGCTTGATAACACAACACCACAGTAATATTTCAAATTATGTGTCTGTACTTAGTAAATTTGGCATTGTTGAATCTGATGCTGCTTTCAGAAATGTAGTTTTGAACTACAGCTAAACGGATGTTTGGTTCTCCAGATCCGTGCTCTTGAAAATTTGAAGTTTGGCTTCGATGCATCTTCACCTTAATTTAGAATTGCTGAATCTATTACCGTTTTCAAAAATATCATAGCACGTCTAGTTTTTGAGATATTGGCAGTCTAACATTTCAAAATATCACGATTTCATCATTTTTACAAGCTTGTATGGCAATTTATTTGCTTCATGTGTAAAATAATTTTTATCAATAATGTTCATAACATTTTCGATGCTCTAGTTATTTATTTGTGATTTAGGAAAGTATTGTATTTTGTCATATAAGAGAAACGAAGATTTTTGTATGGAGACTGCAAGCATAAGCATAATGCATAAGCATAGATTACCGTACAATTCGTAGTTGCTGCTCCGAACCAGAACAATCGGAGTTGGATACACTGCGAAGAAATCTCCATTATTTTTTTCGTTCGAGGGCCTAAAATTTTAGTTTATGTGCAATATTTTATTTTCATTAGATTACATAAAATTAAATGTCATGAAATATATTTCTCACGTGCTACGCAATACAATACAAATGAAATGCATTCATGATTCAATTACGAGGAGACGAGACGAGGCTAAAAATGCCACAGATTCCTCAGCTCGCTACTCCCATCAGCATCAGAAATATTACGCACTTATTCAACTACTCATGTACGTGATACATAAATATTATTCAACATTATATAAACAGTTTAGAAGCTAAACTTACCTTTTGGCTTTTTTTTTGAGAAGAGTAAACAAAACAAAAAAAAAATCTAAAAGTAAGTCATTTGTTTACCATTTGTTTCCAAACATAAAACATAAAAGTAGACTAATATAAATTGAATTAGATCCAACTTTGTTTTGGATGTGAGTCGCACCTAAAAAATAAGGGTTACATAATTTCAGGTTCTATCTGCATCATTTTTAAAAATTTGCCACACATAAAATATAATGGAGATTTCATCTCAGTGCAGAGATTTAATTAATAGGGCTTGGGATTAGATTACTATCCTCAATGTGCATAAATCAAGAGCTCAAGTTTTAAAACTCAATAACGGCGCCAGCCACATCCTTACGGTCATCGGGGAAAGGAAAGGAATATTAGTTAGACACCCGTTGTTACTAGAGACCAAGATTACCTCTGCAGCAGAGATAATCTCGGTCTATAGTAACAACGGTTGTCTAACTAACATTCCTTCCTTTTCCCGATGACCGCATTTTAAACCCAATTATATTGAATGAAAGTTGAAGGCCTATTTTGCATGTTTAGTGGATAAGATCACTAAACAGTTTAGTAAATCATAAATTTAACATGTAAACATCAATGAAACAAGTGTTTTAAACAACTTTGGCGAGCTGTAGCATACAATTGTGACGTACTGGAATATTTCTGAGAACAGCATTTGATTCAGAAACCCTAAATCCATTAGAGACACATAATTTGATACTTGAGACACGTATAAATGTTATATTTGTTACGCTGTCTTATTGTTTGAATGAATGAATGAATTGGTTACTTTTTTTCTTCGTGTAGTAATATTTTCACCAAGTATGCAAAGCAGGACTCAAATACCCAAGTAGGATATAGTTAGGTTGAAATTATACGATTAAATTCAATTTTTCTACATGCTTGCAGTCTTTATACAGGGTGTCCGCAAATTATCCGTACATACTTTGAAGACATGGCTCTATACAATCAAGCATAATCAATTCAATATTCTTGCATGGTTTTAAACATTGGCTTATTATATTCTTAAGAAGTAAGTTTGACACATTTCCGATTTCAAATAATTGCAAGACCAACCCAAATGTATTGAGGTGTCTTAGAGGGAGCTGTTTTACGAGCTTTATGACGGAAGAGAAATGTCCATAGAACTCACTAGATTTGAACCGCACAATTTTCTATTTCCAGTCTAACTTGAAGCCACTAACCTGTAGATTGCTTTAAATAATAATAGGACATTTGGATTCATCTCTTTTAGGTTTTAGGGATAACACATCTCCAGTATGACTAGCGGCCCTCAGGAAAAACGTTTCCGAAAAATTTAAATTTGTCTATCTCAGTAACAAGCAATTATTTCGAATTTTTTTAAAGTTGTATGTTGTGTTAACATAAAGATATATTATAAAAGGTACATGGACATTGATTTTTCATTGTTTTCAATGCGAGATCATCTTTCCAATATTTTGCTGTTCGGATAATTTGCGGACACCCTGTACAAAATGTTTAGTTTTCTCTGTATTGTAAGATACAATACCTTTCTGAAGCTTTGAAAATAACTTTTAATCCTCGAAAATATAATGAATTTTATTGATAACTATTCATCAATGAAGAAATCCATGTAAATAGCAGCATTTTGATGCTTGGGACAAACAAATGTTCCACAAGGTTATGTAACGCTTAAGCACGGCTTTTAGTTGGATTTTATATCATGCTACGATAATGGATAATTAAATAATAACCAAAACGGCCGCTATTAAATGCATAGATAGCACCACCGTAGACTTGTGTTTTCTATAGAACAGCAATACTGTCACAATGTTAAGCCCTATATACAGTGACGTCGCTGTTTTGGAACGGTGAGTGCCGAAAGAGGTACCTTCAATGATGCATTTTTAGATTTTCATGCATTTTCATTAAATTATTCCTTATTAATCTGAGTACAATGTTTGAATTCCATGGAAAATGCTCTTTTTCCATATTGTTTTATGGATTTTTGCATTATCAACCGAGTATCAGTGATTTTTTTTATATTGGTAGTTTTCAAATAGCATGGAATGAGGTAAATTGTACGTGAGTAATTCGATCTCACCGAGACCATCGGTATGTATCGGGTGGCATCCACAAATTACGTAACGCTCTAGGATTAGGGGGGAGTAGGCTCAAGCGTTACGGCTCATACAAAAATTTGAAATTTTACTCACAAAAAGCGTTACGCAGGGGGGGGGAAGGATCAAAATTTTCCAATTTTAGCGTTACGTAATAAATGGACTCTGCCTTGTGAGAATTTCAATGTTTTGTTACACGCTTGAAGAAAGAACCAATCATGTGTAGTATTTCAACAAAAAAAAAAACTGCTCCATTGTAGATTTGATAGCTTTTCGCAAAGTAAATGACACATGAAGATGCTTCACAATATAAAATATCTCAATGTGATATGAATTTTCTGAAAATGAAGCATAAATCAGCACAAAATCAATTTTTCAGCATGTGTGAAAATTTCACACAGATGCGGTGTCCAGAAGAGTCCGATTTTAAGTAACTTTTCTAAGAGCATTTGATCGTAGGCAGTGCTGTTAAACGTCAAAATTTTGGAAAATTTTAAATGCTTATAGCACTCTCGAATGCGAAATATCGCACCAGCAAATATTGGCAACCGATAATCATTCGGGAAAGGTCACCGGGAAAAACATTTTCCGATGACTTTTTCCACTTGGAGCGATGGTATCAGCAATATTCAAATGTCAAAGTCACGTGAAATTCATGACATTTAACAGCTCTAATCGTAGGGGAAATAACGTAATCTCGGCAGTCTGAGCCGATGCCGCGTTTCTATTGCAATTATCTCTGAAGTAAGAAGATAAGTTATTTGTTTGCTTGTTTACAATTGTGCGCTAGCTAATCCTCTATAGATTCACATCGACAGAATTGTTGAAACCTGGTTTGAAACGTTTTACAATGCTGCGAAGTTTTCATGTGAGTGTGACTATTGTCGGCAGCCTTATTTTATTCGGCACCTCTTCCAATTAGAACTGCGAGTTGATCTGTTGTTCTATTATCGGTAACATGAAATCGACCGCGTATTTATTTCCATTAATGACAAAGTGGAAAAATTGTTTGCTCTAATAATTGTGGCAGAGTGAAACTAACAGTACAAAGCATCACCTGAATGTATACATTGGAGTGTTTTGATAGAAAAATAATTTGAATTTAATGATTCAATTTTGATTGCCGATAATAGTCGAAGGGTGCCGAAGCCGTAAATTACCCTTTATGCTAAAACTAGCAGAGGGTCTATTTTGTCAATTCAAATTGGTGGACCACCACCAGCTAGCCAATGAGTTTCCATTTTAATCCATAAATCTTAGGTATTTCCTCACGAAATATGTCTCATATTTCTTTTAGAACGCAGAGGAATCTTCGTGACGTTGTATACATGAAGGGTGTAGCTTTGTAGCTTTAATTTTAATTGGCCGAATTAAGATCGTCATCTATAATGACGGAATCGAATTTCAATTGCGAAAATCTGATACTGTTTGACAAGAAGTATACCTGAATTTCTTCTTTTCAACTGACAAAATTTGTTTCCAACTAAACTTGACTTGCTGCATTGAAATTGTGGAAATTTCGTAAAAGGTGATACACATTTTGTAATGCAAGATTTGTAAAAAAAACAAAATACAAACATGTTATCAAAAGTTAAAAAACTACCCTTATGGGGTTGTACGAACTGGTGACGTAGGACCACGATGGTTAATTTAACTGAATTTGATGTCGTTCTTGTTGCTCGTTTTGACTTCATACTGTTTTCAGTGCTCGAAACTTTCGTAAATATTTATGCATATAACGATTTGCAGCCAAGTGTACGTTTAATCATGTCCCAAATATACATTATCTCTATCCGATGAATTCGTCATATTTATCTATGAAAATGTGAAATTTCACTTCAGGTTGTATGATCATTTTGAAATTATATTAGTAACCTCCTATGAAATATAAGGTAGCATTGGAAAGAACAGTAGTGATTGAGGCTTGTTCAGCATGCTGAAGCAAAATCAAAGTAATTCTAATTAAAGAATATTTAACAGCAATGTGTTTATAGGAAGTTATTCGAGGGTTATAATGAAAGCTTCAGTCATCGCTTGGTTGATCCTATGGTTTGAGAGAAATATTATTCATTACTTGGCAATGTGATAAATAAAGTCTGAAATATCACTCTGTTAACTCTCTTACACACATTTGGTGGCCCTGAAAAGAGCCAAAGGCTTTGTTAGCTCGGATGCTGTCATAAATGAATCGCACTACAGGATGTTATCAGTTGATTGCCATGGTTAAACGAAGAATCCCCAACGCAAGTGTAGAAATTTGTATAAGTTCTCTGCTTATAAGACGAGCCAGGTGAATGTTTCGTGGTGTGGATGGCACACATCAGCAACAGGTATTAGATCACACGGCTGAAATCGAAATCTGAAAACGTAGCTTAAGTTTGAAATCTTGAGCGATACCACAAGCCGAAAGCTCGATTTGTCTAATAATAGTAGTAATGATGCCTAACGGGCTTGATTATTGACTGCACCACAGATGAGTTTATCACGAGCCGAAATCTCATAAACCAGATGCTGATCAACAGCTCAGCAGGCTTCTGGCTACGAGGTGCTCCTCGCTAAGCAGGTTCGGAGAAGCTCTTACCAGCTCGAAAGCAAAAATGGAACGAAACCGAATCCGGCGAAGGAAGCATGCTCTAATCCCTTAGATTAGCAGATGATGCTCCTCCCATTCGTGCTCTTTTCTTCTAGTCGTCCAATCTGGAAAATGGGTATGTGCCAATAATGTGTTGGGCTTAGAATTACTTGAAAATTGCGAAAAATGATAATGCGTGAGAAATTGATCAAACATGAATAGTTGGAAGGGTTGACATTTACTAAATATTCTATAGATAGCTATTGATAATCAACGCTGCACAGGATCGGAGGAGCTCGTGCCAGCTCGGAAGTCGAAACGGAATGAAACCGAATCCAACGAAGGGAGCATGCTATATACCCTTAGATTAGCAGATTATGCTCCTCCCCTTCGAGCTCTTTCTAATCGACCAATCTGGGAAATGCATATGTGCCAATAATGAGTTGGAATTAGAATTACTTGATAATTGCGAAAAATGATAATGCGTGAGAAGTTGGTCGAACATGAATGAAAGGGTTGACAATTACTAAATATTCAATAGTTCGCTATTGATAATCAATAGTTTTCTTTAATATGAAGGTAAATTTTTGATCCATGGTGCCAAAATTATGAAAATTGTTCAATGGGAATTTCTTTTCAAAAGCATTCTAAACATGTCGCAATTTTGTTACATGTAATCATTTTCGTAATCGAAGTGTTCTCATAAAATATGGCAAATCAAAGACACTGTCGGAAATTCCACTCTAGTTTACAATCGTTGTGAAATGTTGAGCACTCACCCCGACGGCATTGCAGCAGCGTCCACGAATAGTCTCAAATTGACGTGCCATCAATTATTCATAACAAATTAAATTTTGTACGAAGCTGCGAGATTGATTGAGGAATATAAGATGTAATAAGGTTGGAAATATTATTCCTTCAACTCTTTTCCACAAATATTATGGCCCTGACAAGGGCCGATGGCTTTCTTAGCCTCGATACGGTTACAGATAAATAGCACTACGGGATGTTATAAGTTGATTGCCATGGTCAAACGGGGAATTTGCTTATACGACGAACCAGCTGAATGATTCGTGACGTGGATGGCGCACAACAGCAACGGGTATTGGATCCCCGGGCACAAGTCGAAATCAGGACACGATGCTCACTCTTGAAAGCTTGCGCGATTTCACCAGTCCGACGCTCGATTAGCAGCATCTCCTCGGACAGCAACTCTGGGGGCTTCTGGTTTCTGGTTCCTAACGGGCTTGCTTCTGGACCACCGATCACGAGTCGAAATCTGGGAGCGCGGATAAATTTGCGGCGGCGATGACGATGGCTTGGACGCTTCTCCGAGCGGCAGTAGTTCGCCGCTCGGAGAAGCGCCCAAGCCATCGTCATCGCCACCGCAAATCAATATTGCGTCTTCCTCTTCCGACGACACAAATTGGACTGAGACGCGGGTGCAAACGCAAAGCGAGAATGACTTGCCCGGTCGTGTTCACAGTCCGACCGCAAAAAGAAGACTGAGGGAAGAAGCAGGGACCATTTGCTTTTATAGTGGGAACCCGAGCAAAGTCCAACATCAAAATGAAAGCAAGTTAAAAACATATATTGTTTTCAGCATCAAGTTGATATCATAATTTGATATCAATTTGTCAATGAAATATTCGATATTATATTTTTTTTTTTTTTCTGCTATCATTTTAAATTTTTACTTATATTTTCTTTTTATTTAATTATAAATTTATTAGTGCTACATGTTTAAATACTACGAGAATATAAAAATAAAGCGTTTATCTAGTCGCAGCCATGTTTCAATATCAATCCAAAATATGTATATCTCAGCGAGTTCTCAATTTGCTTTCAATGACAGCAGAAACTGTTTTCAATTTGCTTGCACTGACAGCAAACAGAGTTTTCAATTTGATTTCATGGGAACATTTTTCTGCTCTCAGTTTTGATATTTTAACCGTTAAAACGACCAAAATGACAACAAACTGAGTTATCAAAATCTGCGACAGCACAACATCAAAATTAGTTTTCAATATGATCTCAAGCTTTGCTCGGGAAGCGACACCGTCGAAAAGTGCTCCAACGTGATTGGTTGGATAAGAAAGGGGTCAAAATTTATCAAATTTTCAATAGTTTAACAACAAAATTCACTTATCGGATATATTACTAACAATGCGTAGATACATTTATGATCGAATGATACTAAAATCGTAATAATTGGTTCATAAACAACTGAGTTATTTCAAAATCTCCCCTAATTTCGTTACATGTCTCATTTTCCGTACTTTTAAAGTGAAATGTTGAGCACTCACCCCGACGGCACAGCAGCAGCGTCCACAAATAGTCAATTATTCATAACAAATTAAATTTTGTATGAAGCTGCGAGATTGATTGAGAAATATAAGATCTAATAAGGTCGGAAATATTATTCCTTCAACTCTTTTCCACAAATTTGATGGTCCTGACAAGGTCCGATGGTAGATATATAGCACTGCGGGATTGATCAGTTGATTGCCATGGTCAAACGGGAAATCCTCAACGCAAACAGCAACGGGTAGTGGATCCACGGGCACGTGTCGAAATCTGGAAACTCGAGCGATTCCGACGCTCGATTAGCAGCAGCTCCTCGGATCAGCAACTCTGTGAGCTTCTGGTATCTGGTTCCTATCGGGCTTGCTTCTTGACCACCGATGCTGAATTTATCACGGGTCGAAATCTGGGAGCGCGGATAAATTTGCGGCGGCGACGACGATGGCTTGGACGCTTCTCCGAGCAGCAGTAGTTTGCCGCTCAGAGAAGCGCCCAAGCCATCGTCATCGCCGCCGCAAATCAATCTTGCGTCTTCCTCTTCCGACGACACAAATTGGACTGAGACGCGGGTGCAAAAGCAAAGCGAGAATGACTCGCCCGACCGTGCTCACAGTCCGACCGCAAAAAGAAGACTGAGGTAAGAAGCAGGGACCCGTTTGCTTTTATAGTGGGAAGCGACACCGTCGAAAAGTGCTCGAACGTGATTGGTTGGATAAGAAAGGGGTCAACATTTATCAAATTTTCAATAGTTTAACAACAAAATTCACTTATCGGATATATTACTAACGATGCGTAGATACATTTCTGATCGAATGATGCTAAAATCGTAATAATTGGTTCATAAACAACTGAGTTATTAACGTTCAAAATCTCCCCTTATTTCGTTACATGTCTCATTTTCCGTACTTTTAAAGTGCACCCCAATATAGAAAACAAAGACGTAGTCCTACGTCAATAAAAAAAATCAATACTGGATACGGCTTTGAAAGAGGAAACCAATATATCATTAAACCAATAGCAACAAGCTCAAACACTTGCTGAGATTGAATAATTGAAACACTCACGACTCTAAAAAAAATCTTGAGAGTAAAGTAAGTAAAATAAAAAAATTGTGAAAGCCATAGCCGTATATCCGTATCAACTCATGAAAAGAGATTGATACTTTTAAATTTATTAGTTATTAACAGTATTACTTGCAACAGCCAGTCAAGCGATTAAACGAACCTATTATTAATAGTTGCGAATCAGCACTATCAATTACCTTAATTGTCAGTCAGTAAGAATCTTACAATCTTAATTGTGACGGGGAGAGGGGACTCATTTTTTAAAACCTTAAAAGTAATATATGTGGTCAACCAAAATTTAACATAGGATTGCATTTGCACTTCCATATTCGTACATTAAATTTATGCCGGCTTCTGAAAAGTGAACCCTTGTTAACTACCGTCTGCCTAGACCGACTCTGTGGAAAATAAATTCAGTTACTTTCATCCATCACCGTGAGCATGCAATCGAACGCGGAAAACAGGATAAGCTATTTATGTAATACCGTTCATCGAATGGTTATGAAACATGCTGCACCCTGTTATGACACATGCCAAAAAAATTGACGCACATTCCTGCCATGTATGAACCATGGCTACCTGTTTATTCAACTTCAAAAGCATATTTGTTGTCGCAATTTAGTGCATCCCATCTCTGAGAGCACGATGGAATACTGCTAACAATAGATGCAAAAAAGAGTAAGTTCCACAAAAAGGGATTTAGGGAACCAACAAATGATGAATTTGTGGTAGGACATTGAAAAGTTGTCTAGATAATAAACCAATAATTAAATTAGGAATAATCTTAACACTTTACGCGATCATAATACGCACCCCATTTTACGGTACATTAGTTCCAATAGGAGAAAACATGCAAGTACATCTTGCATAACATTATCGGTGAACAGATTGCTTCTGGAGTGTGTTATTGCAGTAATGACATCCTTTGTTGTGGCAAATCATGTTCCCACCTGTTACCATTACAGCTCTAAAAAGTCTTCCTGCTTTTAATATGCCTTTCCGAGAGAACAACGAAATACATTCTAAAGCTTTCTGAAGGACGCCAATATGATCCAGTCTTTGGCAGAATATGTCACAATTGAAATTGAATATACCATCTATTAGAAGTAAAACCTAAGCGAACGGCCACGGTGGTGACAAAAAGTGAAAACATTAGAAAGGTACTAGCAAAAATTTAAGTTCTGTAACAACTAGTTACTTTTAAGTTAATCACTGACAAAACGCGAAAATAACACCTTTTTCAATTGCCCACTTAGAGGTGTCATAGAAAATCACACTTTTAGAAAGATGAAAACATATTAAAAATTTCTTTTTGTATTTCTAATTGTTATATATAAGTAGTAGTAGTAGTAGTAGTAGCGATTCATCGGTTCTGTTTCAAGTGCGTCTCCCCAGATCACAAGATTTATGCAACAAACCAGTTGTTTTGATCTATTATCAACCCTGACGACGATTTCAAACTATATTTAATTAACCTCTGATATTAAAAATCTGTAAAAATATCATAAGTAATTGGTTTAAGCAAGTTTTAAACATTTGGGCTTCCAAACTTTCTATGGAAGACTCGGAATACCTACATAGCAAAGTTTGCCCAAATTTTGAATGCGCTCTTGTTTCAAAAGTAATTAGTAGTGCAGTAATATATTCTTATTTCTGGCATTACGGCTCACTGGAACAGATCCTGCTTATCAGCTATTTTATGAACCTTTCCACATTATACCGCTATTCATAATGATAGGATCACTCGTAATGTTTCGTATACAAGAAAATATAAATGCAGTAGAAAATATCTAATACCACCCAACGTAACAAGCACTCATTTAACAAACACCGTTATGGCAGTTTAATAACATTTACTAATTTTTAATTAATTTACGTTATAATTACGTTACAAGTTAGCTACAACTACGTTACTATTATGTCACAATAACGTTACAATTACGTTTTTATTATGTTTCAATTACGTTTTAATTACGTTACAATTACGTTATAATTACGTTTTAACTACGTTACAATTACTTTCAATTACGTTTTTATTACGTTATAATTACGTCACAATTATGTTACATTTACGTTATTTATTTATTTATTTATTTATTTCGTCAATCATTTGTAGACTACATAGTTACATAGTTTCTTATATTCTAAGATTTCCTAGTGAGTTAAAATATGATTTCAATTTGGTCCGGGGCATACTTAGATCAATTATTTCACAGTGCTCATTGTAAACAGACATCATTTGATTTAGAGGACTAAATTTGGCGTAGTTTGTAAGATAACGATCTAAAGTAAACAAATTTCTGTGACGCAATTGTCGATTAGGAGCATAAAAGTTTAATTTGGATAATAGCTTTGTTGAGTCAATACGTTGTGAAACGATATCGTTAACAAATGCGACCATGGCATATTCCCGTCGCTGTTTTAATGTCTGAATGTTTATCATATCTTTTCGTAAAGGAAATTTTCTCGATTCCCAGGGCATAAGAGTATCTTCGTACCTGCCACACGATATACACATGCAAAAATGGTCAATCGGCAAAGAAAGCTCTCAGTTAATAACTGTGGAAGTGCTCATAAGAACACTAATCTGAGAAGCAGGCTTTGTCCCAGTTGGGACGTAACGCCAGAAAGAAGAAGAAGACATTTATCTACAAAACCATGAAATATATTTGAGAAAAAATCGCGAGTAAGGTAGAAGATAAGGAAATTTAATTGAGATCATAGCGCAGACAAAAACTTCATAAAATTATGTCTGGGTTTCAATTTTTAGAAACTTTTATGAGAAAAGTCTCGTTTTGAAAATAAGTGCGGTGTTAAGGAATTATCTATTCTAACATTTCTAAGTAACTAAACTCATTAAATTTATGCCGTAATATATTTCAATATAGTTTTGAGTTGTTCCGTCAAGTTGAACTACAATGTAAAGTTAAGGGATCTATTTAGTAAGTCACTAAATAGTTTCAAAAATGACTTATTTCAAAATTTGGTAAAATTGGTAGGAAAACCTAAATAAAACTGATTAATGTGAATATGTTTTTTTATGATAATTTTTTCATAAGTTGTTCCATCACATTGGAGAAAAGTTTGCAAATAGGAATGATTATCTTATTTGAAATGGTTTTGGAGCTATTAATTCTTTTAAGTTTTGAGATTTATTGGCGTAATTTCGGTCCACGGGTTACATTAATAAACAATCCTTTTGATTAAAGCCGACGTTTCGAGCATTTATTTGCTCATCTTCAGGGCAAACTACAATTTACAAAAATATACTATTTGTCTGATCAAGTTCGAAATATTAATTAATACTACTTACATCATTGATTTGTTTTTAAGTCAAGTGGGTTTGGACAAACATTGATTGAACGGCTAACCACATTACCACATTTCGGACATAATAACTCAACTCACATAATTTTAATTTTAACGGAGCACAAACTTAAACTGCTTTCACCCGAGCACATCTAAACAGGTTTGACCTAAATTACGCCAATAAATCTCAAAATCAGTCTAGACGGTCGATATTCCATCAAATTCTTTTAAGTATTACCTAGGTCATAGATAAACAATTAAAGTATAAGATTCTTTCCGAGCTTTTTTTGGAAAATATATAGTGTGCGGTATAGTGTGAGCGATTCCGCTCTGTATTGGAAACTTTTCGTTAGGATTTTTCCCGATCATGCAACTGGGTGTTACATGCAAATCCGTTATTTGGTGTGGTGCTTTATTTAAAAGGCAAATTGGACACTTACCCTATTCACATTTAAAGCTTGTTGAAATTATCCATCTTTTGACAAGTCATGAAAAGATTGCTCTGCACTGTTCTAGAATACGAATACTGCATATAAGTATAAAAATCTTTTCAAGACAATTGTGCGATGCACTGATAGCTTGCTTGAAAATAGAATCAATAGGTATGAGAGATTTAGCAGTTAAAATAAAATGATTAGCGTTTTCAGGAGTTCCAACTTGAATTATATTGAAGTAATATCATCTTTAGATTTAACAAGACCTTTAGAGTTGAAGGGATACATCAACGATGTTGACCAAAACAATATTTTTTGAGCTTGAGCTTGAGCTTGATTGGCCGCCCGTGGATGCACTCCAGTATCGCCAGATCAGCTGCACCTACACAAGGAACCAACCGAATGACTGCTTGGGACTAACAGGCATCCTCAGTGTATAAGTGCTGGTGATCTTCTATTTTTAGGCAACAATGGCACCTGCCACGTCAGAATGCAGACCAATGAGGGGGAAGGGGGAGGAATTGATGATGCATTGAACTGACTCCCACGTAGACCGTATATTCCACTGCATCCACGCCAGTTCATGCGGGAGTGTATGGATTGGGGGAAAGGCATGGCAGAGAGGTTTGCTTTTGTGGTTAGCAGACTGCCTATGTATCAGGCGTAAGAAAGGCGTGCGCGTGGAAGTAGGAAGGTTAGGGAAACGGTTTCTTGTCCGTCTCTGGTTCTAGCGTTTGCTATGAACGAATAGTTTGAGCGTGATAGATTTAGAATGGAAGATAGAAGCAAGTGAGAGATATACAACTACAAAGTACGAGGAAAGGGACGGGCCTGGGATTGAACCCATGACCTTTTGCATATGAAGCAGAAGCGGTAGCCATCAGACCACCAACCCCGTCAAAAACAATATTTTTTTTTGCTGTTGGCAAAATATACTTTTATATACAAAGCTCAAATTCCTTAACACCCCATTTTACATTTTCGTTAAAAATCACACATTTTTATGATTATTTCAGAAATCTGCCATAGGATCATCTTCATTGTAATTGGCTTTTGATATATACGCCGGGAGAATGGTAGGACTGTATTTTGTTCAATTATTGGCATAATAGAAGTTGCTCGAATTTTAAGTGGAATTTTTTTTCATCCCTTAACACCCCATTTTACGGTATTTTATGTAACGGCGTTTCTAGGCATATCATAAGGATGCTTTGAGGTGTATTCATTTTTGCATCAATGCTTGGAAACAATTTTTAGCCCATAGTGGGGCAAAAGTTCGAATCAGCGGGGCAAAAGTTCGACCCATGTATAAACTCACGGAAAAATTTGCAAATTGCCTATATAATCCACATATTACCTCCAGATTTGTCAAAATTTGTTTGATCATGCGAAAAATGTCACAAAAATTTCACACTTGCACTTAGTTTTGCGAAAAACTGCTATTTTTAAGTATATTACAATTAACCCTGTATTGGGCATTTTTTTGGTGAAAATTTAGTGTGTATTTTTCAGTAAAGTTTAGTTAACGGCTGGTGTAAAGTATGCCTGTCATAAAAGTATCGATATTTTGTTTTTTACTCAGCGAACTTTTGCCCCACACTAGATTCGAACTCTTGCCTCACTGGTGGGGCAAAAGTTCGTTTAAGACAATCAATTTTGAAACTGTTTTGACTAAAAATGGCTAAATATTTTGACACAAGTTTGTTGTTCACTGTATGGTATTTGTTTTGTTTCAACTGCTATTGTTTTTCTGGAAACTTTGATTATACCACTAAGGTCGAACTTTTGCCCCACCTTACTCTACATGGATTTTTTTATTCCTTGATTAAGGTGAACTTTAGCACAATGACATATGGCTAGTTCTGCAACTGATTAAACATGGAAGTCACAAAGATTCAAAATGAGTAAGAAAACGTGGGCTTCGTAGCCGTGCGGTTAGCGGCGTCAGTCGTTTAGGCGTATTGTGCTACAGAGTGTGGGTTCGATTCCCGCCCCAGTCGGAGAAAACTTTTCGTCAAACGAAAAATTCTTCATTGGTCCACTGGTCGTTCCGTGTGTCCGTTGTCTAATGTAAGTTATGTTCAGTCTGTGCAGCCTATGGCTGAAGACGGTGTAAATTGTCTTTTAAAACGTATTATACAGGTAATACTTTTGATTCACTTCGGTCAAATCGTTTCACAAAAGCCGTGGCCATCAAAATGGGTCTTTTTTTTCAGCGTTTAAAAGTGCATTTAAACAATTCAAGATGACGCTATTGTCCTATGTCCATCTGTATCAAATCTAATCCTCGTATTCCAAATTCTTACCCTAAGTCACAAGGCCATTGGATAAATATCAACAGTTTTGTGTAAAGAACGATGATATTTTGAAAAAATAATGTTTTAAACAATGTTTTATATTCCAATAACTGACCGACAAAAAATGGAGGAGGTTTTTTACAAAGAATGATGATATTTTGAAAGAATATTAAATTCAACGTTCAGCACAATTAATTATGAACTTCTACAAAACTCGATAAAATAAAACGTACCGTTTTCCAATTCAAAAATGCTGAAGAATAATAACATTTTCAAGAATAATTTATCATATATAGACGCTAGTAGTATACTAGCGTGTACATATGATAAATTGTTCTTGAAAATGTTATTATTCTTCAGTCTTTTAGCCTCCACCACGTTGCAAAGCGTAGGTAATATTTATCATGTAGATTCGTGTTTGGCTTCAGATCATTAATTGAGCAACAATTTTAGATGGTTTCTATTTCTGCTAGACCAATCGATTTTTTGATGAATAATCTTTCAACAAAATGTTCTAAACTCATTCAACCAAATGTACTTTCGACCAAACGTCATTCGACCAAACGTCTTTCGACCAAATGTCCTAAAGCCTTATTATTGCGTTACAATTATGTTACCATTATGTTTCAATAACGTTTCAATTACGTTATAATTACGTTATAAGTTCGTTACAATTACGCTGCAATTATGTTCCAATTACGTTGCAATAACGGCACAATTACATTATAATTACGTTATTATTACGTTACAATTATGTTTCAATTATGTTACATTTACGTTATAATTACGTTACAAGTTCGTTACGTTACAATTATGTTACCATTACGTCACATTTTCGTTACACTAACGTTACAATTACATTTCAATTACGTTTTTATTACGTTTTTATTACGTTATAATTACGTAACATTTAAGTTACAATTATATTTCAATTACGTTACAATTACGTTGCATTAACGTTTTAAGTACGTTACACGTAAGTTACAAGTTCGTCATAATTACGTTTCAATTACATTTTATTAAGGTACAATTACGTTACAATAACGTTACAATTACGTTTTAATTACATTACAACCATTACCGGAAAAACATATATCTCCATTTCTCGACTTTTTTCATAAACGTCCTTTAAACCGTTTTATGGTCATTCATGTCAGTATGTTGACTTAAAAATATTTAAAATGACCACCAAGGATAAGGTTCTTAGTTAAAAATGCACCAGAGAGGATTCTAAGATATCTTTATACTTGATCATGTCAATATGCACCATCTTCATACATTTGCATTTCATAAATGATTCACCCTTCTTTTAAAAATAAGCTGTTCTTTCAACTTATCTTTTCAGCTTGTCTTGGCTGAACTGGCTTTATTTGGCTACAACTATGTAACTTGTTAATATATAAGCGATGATTAGAATTTTTAATACTTTTCGCCGAAGGGCATTTCCGCAAACGTCATTTAACCAATTGTAAATCCCCGGTATATTCCTTTTTCTGGTTCTTTCGAGTTCCACCGATCTCGGCATTTTTGGCAAAATGTGCTTAGTCGAAAATGACCAAATATCTTATTATTTTGATTGCTAATTGTTCTTTCTTGTTTATTACACTGGCATTGAATTCGGGGTACAGACATTCAGAGTTATAACATTTGGAGAAAATAGCCATCAAATTCAAAGAAAATGTAGATCTATTGAGGTTCCAAAGATGGACGTTACAATGGGCAATAGTGTCCCTCTCTCAATCACCAAGGCACTCTTAGTTTTTGTCTTGATTTTTGTAGCTTTCCCCAAACCATAAAGCTGACATGAGAATTGAACTGCTGTATGTTGCTTCCCTCGCAAGATAAGTGTTTTTTTTATATTTTGGTCAATATTAAAATTGGATTCTGATCTGTTCTAACGTAAAGGAATAAGAAAACTATCATAACTCCAAACATTTTTAAATGCTGAGATGTTCCATTTAATCAAATGGAACCTACCTTATTTGTTAGGCTTTTTTCGATTTCGATGTATAATGATGGTACCTTCCAAGTGGTCTCGGACATAAAAGAAAATTAATAATTATTTTCATTCTTTCTATCCTTGCCTGTAATATTTAGTTTTATAGCCTAAACTTGAAGACATAGTTTTCCGAACAATATAAGGCGATTCTTTTCTAATTAGGTCGCATGTTCAATCAAATTTTGGTATCGTGATATTCGTTCATAGTTTAAGGTTTACGATGCGGCATTCAGTAAGATCAAGCTGAGGTTGGTAGAATTGAATACCGCCGGTTCAAAATTATTTCTGGATGACAAATTTGACAACGTTTCAGAGCTAGAGTACTTACATACTTCTCAAACTGTGAACGAATGCAAAAATGGTCGGTTGGCTCTCAGCTATCAAAGAAATTTTCTTAGATAGAACAGCTGAGAAGCAGGTTTCGTCCCAGTTGAGTCGTAACGCTAGCAAGAAGAACAACATATTTGGTCCATAGCTGTTTGGAGATGTCTTTTGAAATAGTGTTTATGGAAACCGAGGGAGTCGAAAATTTCCATGGTTAGCATGACATAATTTGTGCTGCGCATCAATGAAAGATCGTCGAAAATGGAAGATTTGGCTTTCCGAGTAATGGTGCATTCCGGTAAATGGTTTTTCCGGGTAATGGTATATTCCGGTAAATGGTTTTCCGGTAAATTGCATTCTGGGTAATGGTATTCCGGGTAATGGTATAGAATCAAACTCATTTACCGGAATGAACTATTTACCGGAAAGCCATTACCCGGAAGGACCATTCACCGGAAAATTATGTCTCTACAATGTTTATTTTCTTCATTAACGTCCTTTTAACCGTTTTACGGCCATTGAGGTCAGTATGTTGACTTAAACATATTTGAAATGACCACCAAAGATATTGAACAGGGGATGTTTTTCCTTCAAAATAAATAAGCATCGAAGACTAGTCAAATATATATTTATACTTGAGCATGTCAATATGCACCATCTTTAAATATTTGCATTTTATAGATGATTCACAATTCTTTTAAAAATAAACTTTCAACTTATATCTGCAGCTTGCCTTGGCTGAGCTGGCTAAACTGGCTAAATATGGTATAGGCTACTATGTAATCTTACTTTTAACATTCGACCATTGCATTGGTTCTTCAAGTGTCCAATGATTCGGATTTTCAATACCATTGATTGTGCGACTTTTAACCGAGGGTCAATTTAACAAATGTCATTTCTGCAAACGTCAATCACCCGAGTGCAAATATCCCTTTTCCTAGAATGACCCATTTCTTTATTTGGTTGGCAGTTCTTTCGAGTTCCACCGGTCTCGGCATTTTTGGCAATATATGTTTAGTCGAAAATGACCAAATATCTTCTTCTTATGATGGCTTATTGCTCTTTTTAGTTTATTACCCTGGCACTGAATTCGGTGTACAGACTTTCAGAGATATGGAATTCAGAGAAAAATTACACAATTAAGCAAACTTAAGGGAACAGTAGGTTTAATGAGGTGCAATATCTTGGAATCCAAAAATGAACGTCACAATGGCGGATTGTGTCCCTACTCTCGATAACCAAGGTATCAAACTAATACTTTATTTTTTAACTTTCCTCAAATCATGAAGCTAAAATGGGAATCGCAGTGTTGTATGTCGCTTTCCTTGCAAGATTAGTGTTTTTCATGTTTTGATACAATTGAACTTTTTTTTCTTACGAGAATAAGAGAACCATCGTAATTCCAAAGATTTTTAGATGCTGATGAGTTCCATTCACTGAAATGCGCCATTACTTATTTGATAGGCGATTTCTTCGATTTATATCGACATTCTCTCTATCCTTGCATGTAATGTTTTATAGCCTAAATTTGAAGACATAGTTTTCCCGATCTATAGGGTGCAGAACTACTTCGGCACCTCCATGATTCACTTTGGCATGGGGGGTTTTTCACGGCAGAATTTTCTGAAACTTTGCAATAAGGAGCACTTCACTACGACGCATATTGTGGCCAAATATGAGCTTTGTCCCTTTTTATAAACCCCACTGCCGAAGTGAATCAAAAGTGCCAAGAATTGGGTCCGGCTCCCTATCAGGCGATACTTTTCTAATTCAATCACAAATGAATTATATGGTCAATCAAATTAGTAATATTCGTTCATAGCTAAGGGCCTGCGTTGCGGCAAAGTGAAGCTATTCAGAAAGATCAAGCTGAGGTTGATAGAATTGAATACCTTCGGTTCAAAATTATTTCTGGTTGGCAAATTTGATGACCCCCTAGAGCTAGAACACATAGGGGTCGTCCATAAATGACGTAGTATTTTGGGGGGAAGGGGGACTTCACGAATTTGTTACGATGTGTGACGAGGGGGGGCGGAGGGTTCTCAACCTGAGAGAGACTCGCGAAGAGAAAAATATCAACGTCATATGCAGCCCAAATTCCGCTGTCACGAAACGTCAAATGCAGCCCGCCGTTTTATGGCTGCAAAAGTGAAAAGTATTGTATTCACAATATACTGTTAATAAAAACCTCAGTCGGTGGAGCAGTTTTTTTCCAATGTTGCTGATCAATCTAAACACAAGATTTGTTGCGGCGTGCAACTGGGACTTTTGCTCAGATGAGCGGGAACGGAACGATCGGTTGATCGTCCGCCAACCTGTTGCCGGGAGCAACAGGGCACAGGACCGATAGCTCGACTGGAGGGGGGACTTAGCAACTCTAGCCTTGGAAAAGGCTGTTTGGTTTGCACTGGTGGAGGGAAAGGCGGTTTGTAACTTTAACTTAACTACTGTATTTCTCTACGAAGTGAATAGTACAAAGGTTGAAATAAACTGAATCATCTCCTTGCGCATGCAAGCTCCTTTTATAGGTGACAGGTAGCCAAGAACATTGCATGCGCAGCGGTGGGGTTGCGATGGAAACTTTCACTGCCTGCTATGTATTACTCGGTGATGCTGCAACAGGATCGATGCTGGATGAAGTGGTGGTAGTGCTTTCTTGTTCACGTTGTACATAGCTGGGCTGGATGGTTGGTCGGCTGGATTGCGTACAGGCTTGATCATGTCGGTCGGAATGATGGTAAAGGGAGGCAAGCAAAACTAACGACGTGGTGCGTGTGTGTGGGTTATTTGGGGTGGTTGTTAGTTGTCGGGATGAGAGGCCGAAATACTCGCGGCGGCTCGAGGTTAGATGGAACAGGGGTGGGAAGGACTCCTAGGCAAACTCATAGGAAACTTCGCGTTGGCGCGAACAAGATTAGTTATTTCTAATATCTACTTCGTTTGCTGGCATAAAATTTCACTCAGAAGGCTATTTATGATTTGGTGTGATGCAAACGCAATCATTTTTTGCTGAGAGGTTCATGTGAAGGTTTGAACGGTTTGCGCATGATTGGTATAAACACAAATTGGAATAAGAAAACACTCAGCAATCACAGAAAAAGAAGACCGTCCTGTCTCAGGCCCCAATTAATGGACGTAGCATTTTTAATAATTTCGGTAAAAAGCTGAAATAATTACAAATAGTTTTTTATCAAACGTTCTTGTCTGACTTATTAAACTTGGGTCATAAAATGGTGATTCAGCTTTAAAACACTATTATGATAAGATTAAACAGTTACTTAGAAATGTTATTATTTTTCTAATAAAAACAATCAAACAGCTTTAAATGGTTATGTGAATATTATATTGTGTTTGTGTCCAAGCTAGTGTATGTATACATAAACAGTTACAAAAAAGTTGAATAAATTGAGTAAAAATCAATGCTCTATCGCCTTGGAAAAATATTGGTTTTCATTTGGGAACAAGACAAAAAATCAACCGTTTCAGTTTCATTCATAATTTCTGTTGGAGTTTGAATTCTTCAAAAGAATACAATACGCTTGTTTAGGCACATATTAACGTTATTGTAGTAAAACAAGATATTCATTCAGTATGTTCAATGTTTCAGAAGATTTTCACTCAGTCAATTCATCGATTTGTTTTGATTTATCAATGCTCTTGATGGAACAGCCAGGATAATAATAAGGACATAAAATTCGAGTGATATCGAAATATTCCTACCAAGCAGTGTTCTTAATCTTTTGGTAATTTAGAGAAAGAGCTCTTTATCATTTCATTGTTTCATTATAAGTTGTGTAAAAAAATGTCAGTTTGGGGAGCGATTATGAAATTTATTTGAAATAACTCTACAGATTATTGTATAAAAATTGTTGATATTTGAAAGATTCCAAATATTACAACTGTTATGTTTTCTCTATCTGGCTACTGTTTGCTGAATGGATTCGAATTTAGAGAATAATGACGGAGATCCATTCCAAATTAAGCTATTTTGTTGAACATATTAACTGAAATCTGTATCTTAACCACGATTAATTTAAAAAAAATCCTCTAATATAACAAACTTTCTGTTTAAAATATTATATAATATGTTGAACCCTTACTCATTGCTGTTAGCTTTATCACAGATAAGCTTTATCAATCCGAATAATATTTTTCCCATTTTTCCACATTCTCAGCTGTTAACTTATTTAAGGTTTTAACAACAGCAAAAGTACTATGAATTAAATTTAACCTGTATAAACTGGAACCAAACTTATGTAACTTAAACAGTTTAAAACAAACTGATTTGGTTTTCCGGGTAATGGTGCATTGCGGTAAATGGTTTTTCCGGGTAATGGTACATTCTGGTAAATGGTATTCCGGTAAATTGCATTGCGGTTAATGGTATTCCGGATAATGGTATAGAATCTTACAATTACGTTACAATTAAGTTATAAGTTACAATTACCTTATTATTACGTTACAATTACGTTACAATTCCGTTATAATTACGTTACATTTACGTTACAATTATGTTTCAATTACGTTACAATTACGTTATAATTACGTTACAAGTTCGTTGTAACGTAATTACAATATTGAATAGTCGAATCTTTTGAAAATCTTTGGAAACCTTCAATAAGTGGGGATTCAACTTTTGTTCATCCCAATGCATACCGCTGAACATTGATCTAAGTTTGCATTTAAAGAGCAATTTCTCAGCTCCTTATAGGGCAAAATTTTCTTAAGCTGCCATCACCATTACTTTACAATAATTAAACATGTATGCTTATTTGTGGCTCTGAATTGTTAGTTGGGTAGTTATGCTTTTTAATTATGTTTTATTGTTTACGGCTAACCAGCCGAGTGTTTTCTTCAATTTTATTTAAATCAAGTGGAGCAGAAGCGAAGTGCTGACCATCAAAACGTGATATTGATTGGATTGACATGAGATACAATATATATAAAGATAATTTCAAAACTTTATTCCTGGAACTTCTGTGCCATAGCAAAATTTGTTGTATGCAGATCTAATGAATAGCTCACTACTATTGGTTAGATTTTACAAATGCTAAATATGATATTGTTATGGAATTCCAGGAGTAAATTTGAGATATCATTTTCAGATCTTTTCTCTTATATCTATCAAGTTAACATCACTTTCAGATATCCATATCTCGATATCTCTCCCTATGTCGATGATTTCGTCGGTCCCTTCGGTCTGCATACACTTTCTCTCTCCATATCTCGATATCCTGCTTATCTCGATATCCTCCTTATCTCGATATCTCAATATCTCGATGTGCTCCTGTTGATTTTTTGTTCCAATTTTTCTCTCCTTATGTCGATATGACCATAATCAAAGGTGATTAGACTAGATTTTAGTGATTCAAAACAATGTCAGAACGCGAGATGACGTCTGCTTCTTTATTATTTTTCTGGTAACGGAATGATTTTCAATCTAGTATTCATTAAAAATCTCTCCGTATCTCGATGGTCGCTTCGATATCGAGATGTGGAGAGGCGACTGTACTAAGCTCTTTTTTTGCCTACTCGAAGCATGTAAAATCAAAGTAAAACAATCTAAAATTGATCAAATTCAAGTGCAACATTTTTACAGGGTCCCTAAATTTTAAATATCCAGAACACAATTGGTTGACGTTCCTTTTTATTAATTTAATATGTTTGCTCAACAAAACCCGAGATAACGTTTAAAAATTTACTATATTTTTTGCAAAGTGAAGTGAAGGGTAAAAATTCAATTAGTTTTTTGTTTGAATATATTAATAATTCCTCCAAAGTGAATGTGTAATTAAAATTACAATTGAAAAACCTGAAAATTGTTCTTATGAAAAATGGAAGCATGACAAATTTTATGCAATCGATGTTAAAAAATAAAATGTGAACGTGATTATTGTTCAAAACATTTTGATTTGACAAGTATATGTGGCAAAAACATGCTGCAATGTGAGTAAAAAAATAATAAATTTACTTGAATTTACATTTTATTTTTTATTGCCCCACCCTCGACATATGTTGATGGAAGGTGAAAAAAAGAAGAATTCAAGATTTGTTCCGGCCCAATTCTATTTTATAAATTTTTAATCGCAATTCTATGAGATGCATCATACACATTTAATCGTAGAATTTTTTTTTCGGTAAACTTAAATGACGAATTCAGTCGGTAAACATATTTTTACGAAAATCGGTAGTTTACATAAATAACTGAGACTCGGTAATCTGTTTTTCCATGAAAATCAGTAAACAATTTTTACTGAATTTCGCCAAAGCGCATCTGTCAAAAACGAAAAATCAGAGCTGCAGATACCAACATGTGCTCGGAATATATTAAAACGTTCTTGGAAACGCACGTGCAGAGCGCCTACATGTAAATATTTACATAGTTTTTTGTATTATGGCATATAATAGGGCGTACAATTCATTCGATTCAGCAATAATTGAAGCCTTTTTTTTCATATTTTTAGGAATATTTCCCGGACCTTCCACTTCTCAGCATGAAATTGCAGCAAAAATGGTCATCGTGCTACTCGGAATTTGATTCAAACGTAAAAGCATAACATTTCTCAAAATGAGTAAAATGTGAGATGTTTATAGTGGTGGTGGTTTATACATTTGTAATGCAATAAAACATTTAGTTTTAACAAATTTGTTTTCATTATTAAAATTTATGAGCTGCGTTTTCTTCTTATTCTTCTTCCAATCAATAAATAATCATATGCCGAATTTCGGTAATAGTGAGCCGAGATTTTCGGCAATGGATTACCGACCTCTTCGTCGAATTTTGACAGCTGGGCTGATTTAACATTTTGCAGCACTATCGGCGCTTTAAGCTTTTACCGAGATTTTCACCGAAATCTCAGCTGTTGGGTTCTCGCAAATTATTTTTGCCGGCCTCGGCGAAACAAATTAAGTGTGTACGTGTGCGAGAGATTTACCGGTCCAAACACGTTTCGCTAAACAAAACAAAGAAAGTTGTACAAATTTCGAAGTTTTTGTCGCAAAATATGATGATTCTTTACAAAAAGATCAAAGACCGGCAAGATTCGAACCCACGTCCCTCACACACTTAAATTATTTCACCGACCTCAGCAAAATGTTTCGCCGAGAATCCAACAGTTGAGATTTCGGCAAACCTAGTTTTTTATATAGTCATGCTTTACTATTAGGGTAATAATCTAGACGAATGTTCGGCTGCTTGGGCACGTCAGGAGTTAATCATCAATATTAACCTCCTTTTCCCGAGCAGCCTAGATAGCCGCGTAGTGTCGGTAGCGGTTTTTTCAACTGGCTAAGAATTAGCACTACGAACTGCCTGTTCCGGTGGTAAAAGTCCACCTCACAGGTGACCCCTAATTTATGGTGTGATGCGTACCGTGCCTAGGAATGAATGGTTAGGGGGGTCTAAATAAAACCTAACCGCTAACGGAGCCTGTGGGGTACCAGGGCGCCCTCCACAGTATTGAGTCCTTCCTGTGCTACCCGGAGCAATGGTGCAGGTGACCTTGTGTTTCTCCGAGATAATCGGCTGCCCTTCTTCAGTCTCTATCCTGAGGCTTAATAAGGGTGGGATTATGAATATGTTGACATTTAATTTAAATTATCACCTATATGGATTCGCATTATGCGTTTTACACAGTGTATTCTGTGCTCTTTCGCCTTTGGCGACTTTAAATAGATACCGATCTGTTTTTTTCGTTGCTGGTCTTTTTCGTGCTGAGATTGCAAAAAGCTTTATCCTGCCTAGTTTGGGTAGTGGCTACGGTTAGGTTAGCTCAGATCAATCTTCAGCATAAAAGAACAGCAACGATCAATCTTTGCAGACTCATGCAAAATGGTGCAGCCCAAGTGGCGCTAGTTCAAGAACCCTACTTTCGTAGAGGGAACTTCTATCTAGGTAACCTTGTGGACCCAGTTTTTGCTACTTTCAGCAAACCTGAAATGGCAAACTCGCGCTCCATGCCCCGCGCATGTGTGCTCGTTAATAAAGCAATCGTTGCTACACTCATTTCTGAGTTAACTACCAGAGATGTATGTGCTGTCACAATCGATGTTTCTGTTGGTGACCTCAACAGGAAATACGTCTATTGTTCGGTATATTTACCACATGATGAACCATCCCCAACGGATGACTTCAAACGAGTTGTCGTACACTGCGTAACAAAAGGCCTTCCGCTGATTGTGGGCAGTGATGCTTATGCTCATCACATCATCTGGGGCAGCTCAGATATCAATTTGAGAGGCTCCAGTCTGATGGAATACTTAAGTAGTACAGACCTTGGATTACTTAACATAGGCAATCGCCCAACCTTCATAGTTTCTAATAGAGAAGAAGTGTTAGACATAACGCTCTGCTCGAATAGAATCAGTCACGAGTTGACGAATTGGCATGTATCAGATGAGGAATCATTATCTGATCATCGCTACATCTTCTTTGAACATTCAAATGTAACTGCACAGACTTTGCGTTTTAGGAATCCCCGGTCAACAAACTGGGAACTCTATATTGAATTGGTTGCGACCAAATTTCATGGATATTCTCCGTCCATTGAAAATCCAAGTGATCTGGATGATGCAGTTGATACTACAACATCCTACATTATGGAAGCTTTTGAAGAAGCATGTCCTCTGCGGTCTGTAAAGACTACAAGAGGGACCCCATGGTGGAATTCCGATCTGACTAGACTCAGGAAACAATGTAGAAGGGGTTGGAACAGACGCCGTTCAGCTGGATCAGAGTCGTTCAAGTCGGCTCGCAAGGCTTACAAGAAGGCTCTTCGTTCTGCTGAACGATTCGGCTGGAAAAACCTTTGTACAAATGTTTCCAGTTTGAGTGAAGTCAGTCGGCTGAACAAAATCCTTGCAAAATCTAAGGATTTCCAAGTGAACGAAATTCGCTTACCTAATGGTGACTTTACTTCTTCCGATGAAGAAGTTTTAGAATGTTTATTCAATACACACTTCCCCGGATGTGTGGACATAGCATCTACGGATGAACCAAATGTCTTTTCATGTAGTTACGAGTCTCTGGCCTCGGCTCGCAGTATCGTAACTACTGAATCGATTCAATGGGCACTTAATAGTTTTGCTCCTTTCAAATCTCCAGGAGCGGATGGGATTTATCCAGTTCTGCTCCAAAAGGGATTTGAATTTATCAAACATGTTTTGAAACAGCTACTTGTAAGCAGTTTTGCTACCGGGTACATTCCCAGATCCTGGCGTGATATTACTGTAAAGTTTATCCCGAAAGGAGGACGTGCGTCGTATGAAGAAGCGAGGAGTTTTAGACCAATCAGTCTGACCTCTTTTCTTCTGAAATTTCTGGAACGCATTATCGATCATCACATCCGTGATGTTTATTTGGCAAACATGCCTCTTCATGTGAATCAACATGCTTACTGTAGTGTATTAATAATATCTACCTTTCATATGTTGATTATCCTTGATCGCAAAGAGATGATACCTTACTTTATAAGAGCCTTGAACGTGGACGTGAAGGGGGAAGTTAGTTAGGTTGCAACGGGTGACAGAGACGGACGCAAATATTACAACTGGCGACGAGCGGTAAAAACAAACTTGGAAAATTCGAGATAAACGGAACGAAAAAAAAAACTGGTTAATGTTCGATGAATTGTGTTTTGCAAATGAAAGCAAACTGGCGATGACTGGAAAAATTGCAGACGCGAGAATTGTGCAGAATTCTCCGTGGATGACGAACTTTGGGAGAATTAGGAGGATTCTCATGGCGTGGGCGGAAATCGATTGGATTTCCCCCGTTTGATTTGGCGAGAATTTACAGAATTCTCCAGGAAACAAAGTTCGGGAGAATGAGGGCATTCTTCAGGAGTGGCGGAAATCTTTGGGATTTCCCAGAGCAATCTGAAAATTAAAGGAATTCTGGATATGAGATAAAAACCAATATAGTAGAGGTTATGTTGATATAACCTGAAACTGCGTAAGAATTCGTCTGTACCGTGGTTGACTGAAAAAGACTATAGCTTCATGCTCACGAGCTGTACAGCATTGCACACATACATCTTAGGCAATAAAATACGAACACAAAAAAAAATCGAATATAATTTACATTCTGGTATGGAACATAGAGTTAAGAGTCATCTCTGTATTTCAGATGGATGATTCACGAGCTGTTCCACCCTTCCGGTGCGATAGAATCGAGGCGAGTAAGCTTGCTCGCGAATGGAAAGCGTGGAAGGAATCATTGGAGTGCTACTTTGCGGCCTACGATATAACGGACCAGAAAGTCATGCGTGCGAAGATGTTGCATCTGGGTGGTCCGGCTCTGCAGACGGTTTTTAAAAACTTAGACGATTACGATTACGTCCCGCTGGTTGCTGTTTTTCCTCCGTGGTATGATGTTGCAGTTGAGAAGCTAGACGAGTTCTTCGAACCGAGGCACCAAAGTACTTCCGAACGTAGGAAACTCCGCCAAATGAAACAAAATACGGGTGAGAGATTTGCCGATTTTGTTATCCGACTGAAGCAACAAGCTGCCGAATGCGGCTTCGATAAATATGGACCTGGCATCGAGCATGTTTTGAAGGAAATCCATCTAACGGATGCCGTTGTTGAAGGGTGTTCTTCAAACGAAGTACGTCGGATGATACTGATGAAGGATTTGTCTTTCGCGGATATTGAAGTGCTTGGAGTTGCTCATGAAGGGGTCGATCAGCAATTGACCGAGATATCAACAGCTCAGTTTGGAACTCGTTCCGAGGGAAAAGTTTACAGTTCCTTCAAAGGCCGGGACCGGCGTGCTACGTTCAGAAACGATACGAGCAAGGTGTGGTTGGCGAAGTCGTGTTTCAATTGCGGTCGGCAAGGACATCTGTCAGCTTCGCCTGCGTGCCCAGCGCGTGGGAAGCAATGCCATAGCTGCAAAAACTACGGGCATTTCGAGAAGCTGTGCCGTAAACGAAAATCACCTCGAACAGAGCCATCGGGAAAGAAGCATATCCAAGCGATCGAAAGCGTCAACAATGAAAATATCGAAAATACGACAAAATGCGAAGAAAGCCCAATGCCGGATAAGGTTTATTACGCCTTCTACTCGGGTAACGAATCCAACACTCTTACCTGCATCGTAGGCGGCATTCCAACGGAGATGCTGATAGATTCGGGCGCTGATGCCAACTTAATCAGTGAGATCGTTTGGACGAGAATGAAAGAAAGCCGAGTTTCAGTCAAATCGTCGGCAAAAGGGAGTAACCGTGTACTTATGGCATATGGTAGTAATACTCCTTTGACCATTGCGGGATCTTTTGTTGCTGACATAACGGTTGGAGTGAAGACGATTCAAGCTGAGTTTCTTGTGGTCAAAGGTGGGCAGCGTTGTCTCCTCGGAGATCAAACAGCAAAGCTGCTGGGCGTTTTGCGGGTTGGGTTGCAGATCAACCGTGTCGAGAGCCCCCCACGACAGTTCAGCAAAATAAAAGGAATTAAGGCACATATCAACATCGACCCTGAGGCTATCCCTGTTTTTCAACCAATGCGACGCATCCCATTACCGTTAGAGGAAGCAGTTGCGAAGAAGATCGACGAACTTTTGAAGCGAGACATCATCGAACCCAAAACAGGTCCCACTAGCTGGGTATCACCACTAGTAGTCGTGGGAAAGGCGAACGGCGAGCCACGACTATGCCTAGACCTTCGACGTGTTAACGAGGCTGTTCTACGCGAACACCATCCGATGCCGATTGTGGACGATTACATCGCGCGGTTGGGAAGAGGAACCATTTGGAGCAAATTGGATATTCGCGAGGCATTTCTCCAGATTGAACTGGCGGCGGAATGTCGAGACGTGACGACCTTCATGACGAATCGTGGTCTCTTCCGCTTCAAGAGACTGCCATTTGGCTTAGTAACGGCACCGGAGCTTTTTCAAAAAGCTATGGATGAGATGTTGGTTGGATGTAGCGGCACCTACTGGTACCTCGACGATATAATTGTTGAAGGGAAGGACATCAACGAGCACGATCGTCATCTTGTATATTGAATTATCCAAAACTGTTACTGTTTTCTTGTCTTATTTTTAACAAATAAATTGAATTCCACAAATATAACTATTCGTATACCAATAATGTAAGAAAAGAAGCAGGTTAGTAAGTATATTTCTTATTTTGTTTTCAGGTTCTTTCAATTCTTAAGGATAGGGGAGTGGAACTCCGATGGGAAAAGTGTCAGATTCGTGTGACTGAATTAGAATTCTTGGGGCACCAAATTTCTGATCAGGGAATAAGTCCTTCTGAGTCAAAAGTAGCAGCGTTGATGTCGTTTCGAGAACCTCAGAACGAAGCAGAGGTTCGTAGCTTCCTTGGGTTGGCCAATTACCTTAACAAATTTATTCCACATCTTGCTACTATTGATGAACCACTGCATCGCCTTTTGGTAAAAGGCACCAAATTTGAATGGACAAAGAGAGAATCTGACTCCTTCCAGTCCATTAAATCCGCATTGAGTAATGTACACAATCTAGGGTTCTACAGGCTAGAGGATCGTGCAGCTGTTGTTGCTGATGCCAGCCCATCAGGGTTAGGAGCAGTTCTACTCCAGTTTGACAAAGAGAACAAGCCTCGTGTTATTAGCTTCGCTTCCAAATCGCTGACAGAAACCGAAAGGCGGTATTGTCAAACGGAGAAGGAGGCCCTAGCGGTTGTGTGGAGCGTGGAAAGGTTTCAATATTACCTTCTCGGTCGGAAGTTTGATATTCTGACTGACTGTAAAGTCCTTGAACTCCTATTTGCTAAACGGTCTAAACCATGTGCGCGCATCGAACGTTGGGTTCTGCGTTTGCAAACCTTCGATTACAATGTGATACACGTGGCTGGAAATGAAAACATAGCCGATACTCTTTCACGCTTATCGATTCAGGAGCCGAAAGCATTTGACCCTTCTGAAGAAATATTTGTCCGTGAAGTGGCCATGCAAGCAGCAAACTGCACAGCGCTCACGTGGGATGAAATTCTGAATGCTTCAAAAACAGACTCCGAAATTTTGAATGTGTTAGACATTCTGAAACACAATGACGTTAAGAGTTTGCCTGTGGAATACAGAGTTATCGCGAATGAGTTATGCGATTTCCAAGGTGTATTACTACGTGGTGATCGAATCGTAATACCCTCAGCATTGAGAGAGAAGGTTTTGAATACAGCTCACGAAGGTCATCCCGGTATCGTGATGATGAAAGGTCACTTAAGATCCAACGTTTGGTGGCCTAAAATGGATCTGGCAGTGGAAAAGTTTGTTAACCTTCCTGTTGCATTCAAAAAAAAGGTACACTTAAGGCATTCCGGGTCATATTGACCCGGATTTGGCACAGTAATATCGCAGGCATTTTTCAACCAAATTTCAATGTTTTTATACTCAAAATAATCGTTAGTTCATAAATTTTTTGAATCTGGGCCGGACACAAGGATTGACCGGGTTTGGCCGCTCAGAATCGACGCCAAACAGATCAAGGTTTGGCCATTTTTGAAAGGGCATGCTTTTCACGATAGGGGTCGTGAAGTTTATCTGTATTGGTTTACAAATGGATGCATATGTAGAAGCTTCCTATCAGAACTGAAATTATTGCTAGTATCAATCATTTGGAGCATCTAGAACTGTTTGGTGGCCACGGAACAGGACTCAGAGCCCCCAGACAGACACCAGAGATATCCGGATATGTGGTCAATTTACACTTCCCGCAGAACCCAAACATGCGACATATCAAAATTTGCAGAATTTTATGAATAAAAAACATCTAAGGGAATCTTAGCTGTCATAAGCCATATTGACCACGTTGTGGCCACAGAACCGGTTCCAGAGGCCCCAGCGAAGTGGCCAATTTTCGAATTATGTACAACCCAGCCATGTGACATATCAAAATTTGCAGAATTTCATGAAAAGAAAACTTCAAGCATTAATAGCTATCCTGAGCCAAAATGACCACCCTGTGGCCACGGAATCGGTTCCAGAGGCCCCGGTAAGCTGGCCAGCTTACGGATTATGTACAATCTAGCCATGCGACACATCAAAATTTGCAGATTTTCTCCTAAAATACACTACAGGTAATCCTAGCTGTTTTAAGCCAAAATGGCCACCCTGTAGTCACAGAACCGGTTCCAAAGGTTCCGGTAAAGTGGCCAGTTAACGGTTTATGTACAATCGAGCTATGCGACATATCAAAATTTACAGAATTTGGCAAGTTTGGAACTCGCTTGGCCAACGAGCGCCGGAGGTGTTCCCGGTTCCCTGAGGTCATTGCCAAATTACATTTTTCATGTCGGTTGTTATTTTTGTGTGGTGTGAAGTTCCCTAGAAACTAGAACATATAGAAAGTTAAATGCCAGCGGACGCATACGGATTCGTTGGAAATCTTCCGAAATATGACCATTTCCGTAAAACTTGTTCCGGAAAATATGGTCAGCCATGTATTTCCAATCATGTATATATTATCCGAAGCTTTATCCATGTAAGCATCAAGCTTCAAGATGATGCTCCCAGCAGCATATTCAGAACTTTTAGACGCACTGACTACTCTATAGTAGGTTCCGGGTGTCCTGGGGGAAGTGGTCAATTAGGAATATGAGCATCAAACTTCCGAAGGTATTTCAGAACCACCAACTGCCATGATCAATATATAGTAGGTTTCATGTGCCCCGAGTAATGTGGCCAAATATAAGTATAAGGTATCAATATTTTAGAAGGTGATGCTTCTGAAAACACTTCCAGAACCACTGGCTGCCATTGCCACTGTATAGTACGTTCGAGGTACCCCGATAGAAGTGGCCAATTCCACCCATGCACGGAATAATATCAAAATGGGTAACAAACTTGTATATTTTTAAAATTCATGCTTCCGGAAGCAGTTTTAGAATCACCGTCTACCATGAACAGTAGGTTCCATGTGACCACTATAATCCATAATAACCATTCTATAGTAGATTACAGAAGCTTCTACACAAATTTCCAATTCGGAACATGGTCAGATCCCCTGGGGCTCTTGTAACCTGCTATAAAGTGGTCTAGCAAGCTGTGATTTTGGAAATGCTCACCTTAAAAAATCTTGAAGTTTGATACCCACATTGATATGATTCCAGGTATATTCCAGGATATAGGTAGCTCCGGATAATATTTATATGATTGGAAATATAAACATCACTGACTATATTTTCCGTAATCAGTTTCACGGAAATTTTTGAATCACTCCCCTCCCGAATGAATGAATCCGTTTTTGGCAACATTTTCGAATGCCATTAAAATTTATATTTTTTGTAAATATTATTATGTCTTTTTATTTAGTCATTTGAAAAGCAAGCCAGCTTCACGCTTACCGCATTTCAGAGCTCAATTTCCGCCGATGTTCCCCCAAATATCACTAAACTTTTAGGAGTACCTTACGCGCCTATTTAATTTTAGATAGTCGTATGTTCGCAACGTTTCACGAACTCATTAATCTCTATGAGTATCTCAACTAGAGTTCCAACATCTTTACTCAGGCATTCACGCTGTATTACAAGCCCACTTGAGTATGCCGGTAGGTGATACAGTCATTGGCGTAAATACGGGGGGGCTAAAGGGGGCTTAGACCCCCCTAGAAAAGTTCAAGCCCTCCCTAGAAAATTTAAACTCTTATGCTAAGTATGTACCTTAGTTAAGGGATTTGTTTGATCAAAGGCGTCAAGCTCCCTCTAGATTTGAGTTCAAGGTACGCTAATGGATACAGTTAATATAAGAATGTTTTCTTCAGATTTGGAACAGCTCGTTTGAACGAAGCAGTATTGTCATAAGAGGAACAAAAAGTATAACTCACCACTTCAGCTCGCTGTTATTTTTATTGTGCAATGACATGTATTGCGTATGTAGAAGCATAACAGTCGTGTTTCTTAGCTTTCCATGGAATTTCATAAAATAAATTGCGTATTTCAAGAAGATTCGTTTTCAAGTATATTCCATTAGTGTCAATATACAGTATCGGACATATAAAATGCACCAAACCGTTATCACATACAAAATGGTCAACTTTAGAGGTCTATATCTCCGCTGTTTCTCAACCGATTCTTTTCATTTTTGTCTTTGACGAACTACAAATCATCCCAATTTTTGATAACTATTGAGAAAGTTTTGCGAAAACTATTTGCATAGCATAGCATAGCATAGACTGAAATTGAGAAAGTTGTGCGAAAACTATTGATTCAAAAGATACAGATAGGTTGAATTTTGACCTAAAAAATGCACCAAGACAAAAAGTGATGTAGCAGACAAACTACACGTCGCACCATTTTGCTGTCTTCGGCGCATTTGGTCCTTATCACTCAATGAACAAATGCGTCGAAGACACCAAGATGATTCGACCCATAGTTTTTTTTGCTACACCACGTTGTGCGTTGGTGCATTTTTTATGTAAAAATTCAACCTATCTGTAACTTTTGAATCAATAGTTTTCGCACAACTTTCTTAATAGTTATCAAAAATTGAGATGATTTGTAGTTCGTCAAAGAAAAAAATGGAAAGAATCGGTTGAGAAACGGCGGAGATATAGCCCTCTGAAGATGCCCATTTTCTAAGGGAAAACGGCTTTGGTGCATTTTATATGCCCGATACTGTATAATCCATAACTTTGACAATACCTAGAGCAATAAATGACTCACAAGAACAGGATTTACACTATACTTCATCCTCAATAAGGTCGATGCACGCTTCAATGAATACGATAGATACTCTGTTTGACGTTGGCCTTTTTAAGAAACGATCTAACATTCTATATCAGTGATGCTCAGGCTAGATTATACTGCGTAAGATATCAAGATTTTGCATGAATTTATCAAAATGTTCCTTATGATATCCTATCGACCGTTTGCTGGAGCTATGAGTTCTTTTACCCTAATGGAATCCTATGTTTTATGATGGGCTACTGAGAATATTGAAAGTACTGAGCGAAATCTGAGTATTTCTTGCGGGATCTTGAGAATGTATATTTAGTAATTGAGAATGCTGTGCAAAATCTGTTGGTTAATTGTAAACTCCTATGATTTCTAAGGCAGCATGTGAATTTCTAGCGGAATACTGTGGATGACTAGTTTTATTTTCAATATTTCTGACAAAATTTTGAGAATACTGAATACCCGACCAGACGGAAGAAACAAGATTATAACAGAATGTGTTTCCCTGATATGATTTTTTTACATCACCAGTTGTCATAAAACATGTGCCGTTTGTAGTTAAAATAATAAAAATTCTAACAAAATTTGCACCACAATAAACTAAAATATAACAAACTCTGTTACATTTATATCAAAATGATTACAGAATATGTTGCAAGGATAATACAAAGTAACAAAATTATTGCAAACTATATTACTGTTCATGACAACAAGCTGATAAATTCGATGTCAAAAATAAAAGAAATGTTGTTATAAATGTGTAACTTAAAATATAACAAGTTTAGAACAAAGCCAACTTGATAACACAATTTTATCAACTTCTATTACTTCTAACTGCTGCTGATACGAATGTGTTATAATCTTGTTATGTGGTTCTGGTCGTGTAGATTTACAGTGAAATTCAGAGATTGCTAGTGGCAGCCTGGAAAGTCCTTATGAATTTTTGAGACTTGAGAATTTTCCGCAAATTATAGTTTTTCTGTATTCTAACACAATTTTGACGATTTGTTCATTTCTTGAATAAAGATCACTTATGCGATTCTGGTTTCCACATGGTCCATATGTACAAATAGTATACATAAAGCTTATAAAACATCATTTAAGATATTTCAGCAATAAAAAGTGTATGGAACGCCTGTCACAATTACCTCTTACGTGACATCGACTTTTGGAGAAATCGATTTATAGAAATATCGACTTTTGGAGAGCACGATGTATGGAAATTTAAAGGGACTGAAAAGTCCATCGAGATATAGAGGATATCGAGTTAAAGAATATCGAGTTGTGGAGAGTGGACTGATTACATCAGGTGACTCTTTCATAAAATCCATCAAATATTGATATATCGCATGGGTGAATTCTATGGAAAGTATAAATTGACTACATTGCCGGGACCTCTTGAAAATACGGAACGAATTATATGGCCACAGAATGGCTGATACATGGCACATTACTGCTTAGATTAGCTTAGATGATTTCTTCATAAAATTCTGCAAATTTTGATATGTCGCATGGCAGGCTTCTTTGGAAATTTCAAATTGGCCACTTTACTGGGACTTTTGGAACCTACGGAACCGATTATTTGGCCGTCGCATGGCAAGCTTCTATGGAAATTTCAAATTGGCCACTTTACCGGGACCTCTCAAACCATCGGAACCGATTATTTGGCCACCGAGTAGCCAAACATGGCCTAGGGCTGCTCAGATTACCTCGGATGTTTTCTATATGAAATTCTGCAAATTTTGATATGTCGCATGGCAAGCTTCTATGGAAATTTCAAATTGACCACTTTACCGGGACCTCTCAAACCATCGGAACCGATTATTTGGCCACCGAGTAGCCAAACATGGCCTAGGGCTGCTCAGATTACCTCGGATGTTTTTTATATGAAATTCTGCAAATTTTGATATGTCGCATGGCAGGCTTCTATGGAAATTTCAAATTGACCACTTTACCGGGACCTCTCGAACCATCGGAACCGATTATTTGGCCACCGAGTAGCCAGAACATGGCCTAGGGCTGCTCAGATTACCTCGGATGTTTTTTATATGAAATTCTGCAAATTTTGATATGTCGCATGGCAGGCTTCTTTGGAAATTTCAAATTGGCCACTTTACTGGGACTTTTGGAACCTACGGAACCGATTATTTGGCCGTCGCATGGCAAGCTTCTATGGAAATTTCAAATTGGCCACTTTACCGGGACCTCTCAAACCATCGGAACCGATTATTTGGCCACCGAGTAGCCAAACATGGCCTAGGGCTGCTCAGATTACCTCGGATGTTTTCTATATGAAATTCTGCAAATTTTGATATGTCGCATGGCAAGCTTCTATGGAAATTTCAAATTGACCACTTTACCGGGACCTCTCAAACCATCGGAACCGATTATTTGGCCACCGAGTAGCCAAACATGGCCTAGGGCTGCTCAGATTACCTCGGATGTTTTTTATATGAAATTCTGCAAATTTTGATATGTCGCATGGCAGGCTTCTATGGAAATTTCAAATTGACCACTTTACCGGGACCTCTCGAACCATCGGAACCGATTATTTGGCCACCGAGTAGCCAGAACATGGCCTAGGGCTGCTCAGATTACCTCGGATGTTTTTTATATGAAATTCTGCAAATTTTGATATGTCGCATGGCAGGCTTCTATGGAAATTTCAAATTGACCACTTTACCGGGACCTCTCGAACCATCGGAACCGATTATTTGGCCACCGAGTAGCCAGAACATGGCCTAGGGCTGCTCAGATTACCTCGGATGTTTTTTATATGAAATTCTGCAAATTTTGATATGTCGCATGGCAAGCTTCTATGGAAATTTCAAATTGACCACTTTACCGGGACCTCTCAAACCATCGGAACCGATTATTTGGCCACCGAGTAGCCAAACATGGCCTAGGGCTGCTCAGATTACCTCGGATGTTTTTTATATGAAATTCTGCAAATTTTGATATGTCGCATGGCAAGCTTCTATGGAAATTTCAAATTGACCACTTTACCGGGACCTCTCGAACCATCGGAACCGATTATTTGGCCACCGAGTAGCCAGAACATGGCCTAGGGCTGCTCAGATTACCTCGGATGTTTTTTATATGAAATTCTGCAAATTTTGATATGTCGCATGGCAGGCTTCTTTGGAAATTTCAAATTGGCCACTTTACTGGGACCTCTGGAACCTACGGAACCAATTATTTGGCCACCGAGTAGCCAAAACATGTCCCAGGGCTGCTCAGATTACTTCGGATGTGTTTTTACATGAAATTCTGCAAATTTTGATATGTCGCATGGCAGGCTTCTTTGGAAATTTCAAATTGGCCGCTTTACTGGGACCTCTGAAACCTACGGAACCAATTATTTGGCCACCGAGTAGCCAAAACATGTCCCAGGGCTGCTCAGATTACCTCGGATGTATTTTACACGAAATTCTGCCAATTTTGATATGTCGCATGGCAGGATTCTATGTAAATTTCAAATTGACCACTTTACCGGGACCTCTCGAACCATCGGAACCGATTATTTGGCCACCGAGTAGTCGAATCATGGCCCACGGCTGCTTAGATTACCTCGGATATTTTTTACACGAAATTCTGCCAATTTTGATATGTCGCATGGCAGGCTTCTATGGAAATTTCAAATTGGCCACTTTACTGGGACTTTTGGAACCTACGGAACCAATTATTTGCACACCGAGTAGCCAAAGCGTGGCTCAGGGCTGCTCAGATTACCTCGGTTGTATCTTACACGAAATTCTGCAAAATTTGATATGTCGCATGGCAGGCTTCTATGGAAATTTCAAATTGGCCACTTTACTGGGACCTTTGGAACCTACGGAACCGATTATTTGGCCACCGAGTTGCCAAAACATGGCCCAGGGCTGCTCAGATTACCTCGGATGTTTTTTGTATGAAATTCTGCAAATTTTGATATGTCGCATGGCAGGGTTCTATGGAAATTTCAAATTGGCCACTTTACTGGGACCTCTGGAACCTTCGGAACCGATTATTTGGTCACGGAGTAGTCAAATCATGGCCCAGGGCTGCTCAGATTACCTCGGATGTATTTTACACGAAATTCTGCCAATTTTGATATGTCGCATGGCAGGATTCTATGTAAATTTCAAATTGACCACTTTACCGGGACCTCTCGAACCATCGGAACCGATTATTTGGCCACCGAGTAGTCGAATCATGGCCCACGGCTGCTTAGATTACCTCGGATATTTTTTACACGAAATTCTGCCAGTTTTGATATGTCGCATGGCAGGCTTCTATGGAAATTTCAAATTGGCCACTTTACTGGGACTTTTGGAACCTACGGAACCAATTAAGGCCCAAACGCAATGACAGCGGAACACCAACGGAAAGCGGTACCGGTTCGCCAGGATGAACTATAAAATGCTAGTCGACTCAGTGTTGGTTCACTTTCATTCGTTGACAGCTCAGTCGAGATGATGTGATTCATGCTGGCGAACCGGTTCCGCATTCCGTTGCCGTTCCGCTATCATTGCGTTTGGGCCTTTATTTGCACACCGAGTAGCCAAAGCGTGGCTCAGGGCTGCTCAAATTACCTCGGTTGTATCTTACACGAAATTCTGCAAAATTTGATATGTCGCATGGCAGGATTCTATGGAAATTTCAAATTGGCCACTTTACTGGGACCTCTGAAACCTACGGAACCAATTATTTGGCCACCGAGTAGCCAAAACATGTCCCAGGGCTGCTCAGATTACCTCGGATGTTTTTTACACGAAATTCTGCCAATTTTGATACGTCGCATGGCAGGGTTCTATGGAAATTTCAAATTGGCCACTTTACTGGGACCTCCGGAACCGGTTATTTGGCCACCGAGTAGCCAAAGCGTGAATCTGGGCTGCTCGAATTACCTTGGATGTTTCTTACACGAAATTCTGCAAATTTTGATATGTCGCATGGCAGGGTTCTATGGATATTTCAAATTGGTTACTTTACTGGGACCTCTGGAACCTACGGAACCGGTTATTTGGCCACCGAGTAGCCAAAGCGTGAATCTGGGCTGCTCGAATTACCTTGGATGTTTCTTACACGAAATTCTGCAAATTTTGATATGTCGCATGGCAGGGTTCTATGGAAATTTCAAATTGGCCACTTTACTGGGACCTCTGGAACCCACGGAACCGATTATTTGGCCACCGAGTAGCCAAAACATGTCCCAGGGCTGCTCAGATTACCTCGGATGTTTTTTACACGAAATTCTGCCAATTTTGATATGTCGCATGGCAGGCTTCTATGGAAATTTCAAATTGGCCACTTTACCGGGACCTCTGGAACCTACGGAACCGATTATTTGGCCACCGAGTAGTCAAATCATGACCCAAGGCTGCTCAGATTACCTCGGATGTTTTTTACACGAAATTCTGCCAATTTTGATACGTCGCATGGCAGGGTTCTATGGAAATTTCAAATTGACCACTTTACTGGGACCTCTAGAACCTACGGAACCGGTTATTTGGCCACCGAGTAGCCAAAGCGTGAATCTGGGCTGCTCGAATTACCTTGGATGTTTCTTACACGAAATTCTGCAAAATTTGATATGTCGCATGGCAGGATTCTATGGAAATTTCAAATTGGCCACTTTACTGGGACCTCTGAAACCTACGGAACCAATTATTTGGCCACCGAGTAGCCAAAACATGTCCCAGGGCTGCTCAGATTACCTCGGATGTTTTTTACACGAAATTCTGCCAATTTTGATACGTCGCATGGCAGGGTTCTATGGAAATTTCAAATTGGCCACTTTACTGGGACCTCTAGAACCTACGGAACCGGTTATTTGGCCACCGAGTAGCCAAAGCGTGAATCTGGGCTGCTCGAATTACCTTGGATGTTTCTTACACGAAATTCTGCAAAATTTGATATGTCGCATGGCAGGATTCTATGGAAATTTCAAATTGGCCACTTTACTGGGACCTCTGAAACCTACGGAACCAATTATTTGGCCACCGAGTAGCCAAAACATGTCCCAGGGCTGCTCAGATTACCTCGGATGTTTTTTACACGAAATTCTGCCAATTTTGATACGTCGCATGGCAGGGTTCTATGGAAATTTCAAATTGGCCACTTTACTGGGACCTCTAGAACCTACGGAACCGGTTATTTGGCCACCGAGTAGCCAAAGCGTGAATCTGGGCTGCTCGAATTACCTTGGATGTTTCTTACACGAAATTCTGCAAAATTTGATATGTCGCATGGCAGGGTTCTATGGATATTTCAAATTGGCCACTTTACTGGGACCTCTGGAACCCACGGAACCGATTATTTGGCCACCGAGTAGCCAAAACATGGCCCAAGGCTGCTCAGATTACCTCGGATGTGTTTTGTATGAAATTCTGCAAATTTTGATATGTCGCATGGCTGGTTTCAACGGGAATAGCAAATTGGCCACATTTCCGGGGTCTTCCAAGAATGGCTAAACCTTGATCCGTTTGTCGCCGATTCAAAGCCGTTAAACCCGGTCAATCTTAGTTTACCGCTCAAATTCATAAAATTCATGAACTGACGATTCTTTTGAGTATAAAAAGTTTGAAATTGGGCTGGAAAATACCTACAAAATTTCAATGTCAAATCCGGGTCAATATGACCCGAATGCCTTAAGTGTAACTTTTTTTGTGGCGCCCTTCAGAAACATGCTAGAAATTTGATTTTTTGCCTAAACACAGTTTTCCAGAAAATAGGAAATGTCACAAAGTTTCAAAGCGCTAGGTGGTTCCGTTTAAAAGTTACAAGTGCTCAAAAGTCGGTTTCGGGTCATATTGACCCGAATGCAACAGGAAGGTTAAACGATGTAGGGGCTGTGTATTAGTAGCCGCTCCTGAACCACCAGAACCGATGCATCGTAGTCGGCTTCCTTCATCGCCATGGCAAACGCTGGCGCTTGACTTCTTGGGACCACTTCCTGAAGGTCAACATTTATTGGTTGTAGTTGACTGCTACAGTCGTTATATGGAAGTCATTGAAATGGAAACAACAACCACGAAAGATGTTACTCGAGAGTTGATGATCATGTTCAGTCGGTACGGTATTCCATCGGTTTTGAAAGCCGACAATGCGCCACAGATTAGCTCAGATTGTGTAGAATTCCGAGAGTTTTGTTCGACTAATGGTATTAAGCTGCTGAATACAATTCCGTACTGGCCTCAATCCAACGGAGAGGTTGAACGCCAAAACCGTTCAATTTTAAAGCGATTGCGCATTTCACAGGAACTCGGGAAAGATTGGAGGAATGAACTGCGACTCTACTTACTAACATACCATTCTTCAAAGCATCCATCCACGGGAAAGTCACCCGGAGAATTGATGTTTGGACGTCAAATCAAAAGCAAGCTTCCAACAATTTCAAATTTCTTGGAAGATGATAGTGTTCGCGAAAGAGATGCTGTCATTAAAGAAAAGGGAAAGGAGTACAGCGATAGACGACGGCAGGCTAAGGAAAGCGAGATACAACAGGGTGATACCGTGCTCGCTAAACGCATGCGAAAATCAAACAAATTGGATACAGATTTCGCTAATGAAGAATTCGTTGTTCAGCGAAAAGAAGGAACGGATACCCTCATACAATCGAAAGTTACTGGTAAACAGTATAGGAGAAGTGCGTCGCATCTAAAGAAGATTGAGGATCACGAAACCCAAAACGAAACCTCCGATGAACTTCAAGATTATCAAGGTGTTCAAGATTCTACACCACCAGCGGTTCGAAGCGAAATAGAGTCTAGAATGGAATCAGATGACGCAAAAGCTTCGGCCACAACTTCACGCAGATCGCCAGCTATAAAACGGACTAGAAATGCACCGATGAAATATCAAGACTTCGTGTCGTATTGATGTACGAAGAAATACGATGAATTACATGAAATTGAACTCTTTAAACAAATTTGCATTTTTATTTCAAAGGAGGGGTTGTAGTGTATTAATAATATCTACCTTTCATATGTTGATTATCCTTGATCGCAAAGAGATGATACCTTACTTTATAAGAGCCTTGAACGTGGACGTGAAGGGGGAAGTTAGTTAGGTTGCAACGGGTGACAGAGACGGACGCAAATATTACACTTACCAATCTGGAAAGTCCACTGTGACTCTCTTACACAAAGTTGTATACGATATCGAGAAAGCATTCGCTCAGAAGCAATCCTGCTTGGGTGTTTTCTTAGATATTGAGGGTGCCTTTGATAACGTGTCTTTCGATGCCATATTGGAAGCCGCACGAAACCATGGGCTACCTACAATGATTACCAATTGGATTCATCAAATGCTCAAAAACCGACATCTCTTCTCGACATTGCGTCAAGCAGCGATTCGAAAATTGAGTGTTTGCGGATGCCCCCAAGGGGGAGTCTTATCACCACTTTTGTGGAATCTCGTAGCAGATACGCTATTGAGGCAACTCAATAATTGCGGTTTTCCAACTTATGGATTTGCCGACGACTATCTATCTTTGATAGTTGGTATGTGCATAAGCACCCTATTCGACCTGATGCAAAGTGCTCTTCAGGTAGTCGAGAGTTGGTGTCGCCAATATGGCCTTTCGGTTAACCCGAATAAAACTTCTATTGTTCTTTTTACGGAAAGACGAAACCGCGATGGAATTCGACCTTTGAGTCTTTTTGGCACTGAGATTAATGTGACTGATCAAGTAAAGTATGTCGGAGTCATTCTAGATTCCAAACTTTCATGGACACCTCACATTGATTTCAGAGTCAAAAAAGCTTGCATGGCCTTCGGTCAATGCCGGCGAACCTTTGGTAAAACTTGGGGCCTCAAACCCAAATATATCAAATGGATTTACACAACAGTTGTTCGACCAATATTGGCATATGGATGTCTTGTGTGGTGGCAATAGGGCGAAGTGAGAACAATCCAATCAAAATTGGACCATCTCCAAAGTATGTGCTTGATGGCGATGTCTGGTGCGTTCTCTACAACTCCCACAGCAGCGCTCGAGGCCCTTTTCGACGTTGCGCCACTACACATACACCTTAAACAAGAAGCACTTCCTTGCTCTTACCGTTTATGGGTACTGGATCTACTGGAGAAAAATCCAGTGAATCGTAGATCTACACACACTTCGTTGTTTCCACTTTTGGTGAATTGGGACAAAATTGTCCTTGCTCCAAGTGATCTCACAATTGCTTGTCACTTTCCTTACAGGACATTTACCTTACAATTCCCTTCACGGGAAGAGTGGACGTCTAGCTATTTGGAAAGAAGTATATCTAACAATATAGTATGTTACACTGATGGCTCCCTTCTTGAAGGTAGAGCTGGTGCAGGAGTATACTCCCGTGAGCTAAGGCTGAATCAGTTTTACTCACTTGGTAGAAACTGCACCGTTTTTCAGGCGGAAATATTTGCTCTTTTGTGTGGAGTGCAATCAGCACTTCAACAGCGCGTAATGGGTAAAGTCATATACTTCTGTTCAGATAGTCAGGCTGCTATAAAAGCTCTTGCTTCGACCAACTCAAGGTCGAAGCTTGTTATCGCATGTCGAACTCAAATTGAGGAACTGAATTCAGTCAACTCTGTAAACCTTGTATGGGTACCTGGCCATTCTTCCATCGCTGGAAATGAATTGGCTGATGAGCTAGCTCGCGATGGAGCATCACATGACTTCATTGGCCCTGAGCCAGCTATTCCAATTTCCAAGTGCTGGGTGAAGCTTCAGATAAACTCTTGGGCGGCAACTCAGCACAAGCAATATTGGAATAGTTTGGAGTCATGTCGTCAAACAAAATTGTACATTACTGAGCCATCTCCAAGGGTGGCGAAGTATTTAACAAATCTGTCAAAGCAGAATTGCAGTCTCTTGGTCAGAGCGTTGACAGGCCACTGCCGACTCAACTATCACATGGCAAATATTCAGCGTGCTGACTCATTTGTGTGTGATAGTTGTGACTCCGATTATGGAACTTCGTATCACCTGATATGTAACTGTCCAGTTTTTTCGCAAATGCGATTCCAATTACTTGGTAAACACTTATTAAATGAAACTGAATTCAGAGGCCTGAATCTTCAGGATATTCTGTTATTCTTAACCCGCTGTGGTAATGAGCTATAGGCTCTCTTTACGCTCATGCGTTCTGCAGTGTCCTTTTTAGGGCGCTGTTCGAACCCATTGTGGTATGGAGCTACATGCTCTCATTTCGCTTATGCGAGCTTCCCTCTTCAAGGGACCCCACTCCTATTTCCTCCCATCTTTCCCTTCCCTTTCCTCTCCCATCGGGTAGATGATGAAATAGGCTCAAATATGGCGATGGCACAAATCTCCCAACTGGTGGGGAACGTGCCTTTGGAGCCGGCCTTCTGATACCTGATACTCATTGCTGTCCACATTCTCAGCTGTTAACTTATTTAAGGTTTTAACAACAGCAAAAGTACTATGAATTAAATTTAACCTGTATAAACTGGAACCAAACTTATGTAACTTAAACAGTTTAAAACAAACTGATTTGGTTTTCCGGGTAATGGTGCATTGCGGTAAATGGTTTTTCCGGGTAATGGTACATTCTGGTAAATGGTATTCCGGTAAATTGCATTGCGTTTAATGGTATTCCGGATAATGGTATAGAATCTTACAATTACGTTACAATTACGTTACAATTAAGTTATAAGTTACAATTAAGTTATAAGTTACAATTACCTTATTATTACGTTACAATTCCGTTATAATTACGTTACATTTACGTTACAATTATGTTTCAATTACGTTACAATTACGTTATAATTACGTTACAAGTTCGTTACAATTACGTTACAATCTTGAATAGTCGAATCTTTTGAAAATCTTTGGAAACCTTCAATAAGTGGGGATTCAACTTTTGTTCATCCCAATGCATACCGCTGAACATTGATCTAAGTTTGCATTTAAAGAGCAATTTCTCAGCTCCTTATAGGGCAAAATTTTCTTAAGCTGCTATCACCATTACTTTACAATAATTAAACATGTATGCTTATTTGTGGCTCTGAATTGTTAGTTGGGTAGTTATGCTTTTTAATTATGTTTTATTGTTTACGGCTAACCAGCCGAGTGTTTTCTTCAATTTTATTTAAATCAAGTGGAGCAGAAGCGAAGTGCTGACCATCAAAACGTGATATTGATTGGATTGACATGAGATACAATATATATAAAGATAATTTCAAATCTTTATTCCTGGAACTTCTGTGCCATGGCAAAATTTGTTGTATGCAGATCTAATGAATAGCTCACTACTATTGGTTAGATTTTACAAATGCTAAATATGATATTGTTATGGAATTCCAGGAGTAAATTTGAGATATCATTTTCAGATCTTTTCTCTTATATCTATCAAGTTAACATCACTTTCAGATATCCATATCTCGATATCTCTCCCTATGTCGATGATTTCTTCGGTCCCTTCAGTCTGCATACATTTTCTCTCTCTCCATATCTCGATATCCTGCTTATCTCGATATCCTTCTTATCTCGATATCTCAATAACTCGATGTGCTCCTGTTGATTTTTTGTTCCAATTTTTCTCTCCTTATGTCGATATGACCATAATCAAAGGTGATTAGACTAGATTTTAGTGATTCAAAACAATGTCAGAACGCGAGATGACGTCTGCTTCTTTATTATTTTTCTGGTAACGGAATGATTTTCAATCTAGTATTCATTAAAAATCTCTCCGTATCTCGATGGTCGCTTCGATATCGAGATGTGGAGAGGCGACTGTACTAAGCTCTTTTTTTTTGCCTACTCGAAGCATGTAAAATCAAAGTAAAACAATCTAAAATTGATCAAATTCAAGTGCAACATTTTTACAGGGTCCCTAAATTTTAAATATCCAGAACACAATTGGTTGACGTTCCTTTTTATTAATTTAATATGTTTGCTCAACAAAACCCGAGATAACGTTTAAAAATTTACTATATTTTTTGCAAAGTGAAGTGAAGGGTAAAAATTCAATTAGTTTTTTATTTGAATATATTAATAATTCCTCCAAAGTGAATGTGTAATTAAAATTACAATTGAAAAACCTGAAAATTGTTCTTATGAAAAATGGAAGCATGACAAATTTTATGCAATCGATGTTAAAAAATAAAATGTGAACGTGATTATTGTTCAAAACATTTTGATTTGACAAGTATATGTGGCAAAAACATGCTGCAATGTGAGTAAAAAAATAATAAATTTACTTGAATTTACATTTTATTTTTTATTGCCCCACCCTCGACATATGTTGATGGAAGGTGAAAAAAAGAAGAATTCAAGATTTGTTCCGGCCCAATTCTATTTTATAAATTTTTAATCGCAATTCTATGAGATGCATCATACACATTTAATCGTAGAATTTTTTTTTCGGTAAACTTAAATGACGAATTCAGTCGGTAAACATATTTTTACGAAAATCGGTAGTTTACATAAATAACTGAGACTCGGTAATTTGTTTTTCCATGAAAATCAGTAAACAATTTTTACTGAATTTCGCCAAAGCGCATCTGTCAAAAACGAAAAATCAGAGCTGCAGATACCAACATGTGCTCGGAATATATTAAAACGTTCTTGGAAACGCACGTGCAGAGCGCCTACATGTAAATATTTACATAGTTTTTTGTATTATGGCATATAATAGGGCGTACAATTCATTCGATTCAGCAATAATTGAAGCCTTTTTTTTCATATTTTTAGGAATATTTCCCGGACCTTCCACTTCTCAGCATGAAATTGCAGCAAAAATGGTCATCGTGCTACTCGGAATTTGATTCAAACGTAAAAGCATAACATTTCTCAAAATGAGTAAAATGTGAGATGTTTATAGTGGTGGTGGTTTATACATTTGTAATGCAATAAAACATTTAGTTTTAACAAATTTGTTTTCATTATTAAAATTTATGAGCTGCGTTTTCTTCTTATTCTTCTTCCAATCAATAAATAATCATATGCCGAATTTCGGTAATAGTGAGCCGAGATTTTCGGCAAAGGATTACCGACCTCTTCGTCGAATTTTGACAGCTGGGCTGATTTAACATTTTGCAGCACTATCGGCGCTTTAAGCTTTTACCGAGATTTTCACCGAAATCTCAGCTGTTGGGTTCTCGCAAATTATTTTTGCCGGCCTCGGCGAAACAAATTAAGTGTGTACGTGTGCGAGAGATTTACCGGTCCAAACACGTTTCGCTAAACAAAACAAAGAAAGTTGTACAAATTTCGAAGTTTTTGTCGCAAAATATGATGATTCTTTACAAAAAGATCAAAGACCGGCAAGATTCGAACCCACGTCCCTCACACACTTAAATTATTTCACCGACCTCAGCAAAATGTTTCGCCGAGAATCCAACAGTTGAGATTTCGGCAAACCTAGTTTTTTATATAGTCATGCTTTACTATTAGGGTAATAATCTAGACGAATACCAAGAAACTTGCAATAATATTCGCTCCTTCATACAAAAAAGTTTGTATGAATGTGGATAACTAATGCAGGGCGAATACTAATACAATTTGTCAACTTACCTGTGGTTGGTATTACGAATTCGTCATATTTAAGTGCACATGAGTCGAGCGTTGTATTTAAATGTAACTGCGATACATCGGTGGATGGACTGGTTGTTGAGATCATGTCGAATCATTACTTTGGAAGGATAGTTGAATGTATTACTCTTTATTGGCTGAGTGCGTAGCTCTCCTTACTGATTGGACTGCTGCAATAGAACAACTCTGAATGTTTTGGTCGTCTGAAAATGAAACGAAGAGGACAAAATGAATGATTAGATTTGTCAAAGATTGCACCAGGAATTTATTATTAACAAGTGGTCCCGGCAAACTTCGTCTTGCCATCAAGTAGGCTGTTGAAAGCCGTTATGAATCGTCCCATACAAAATGACAGTTCCGTTCACTCTCGTTTTTCTGACCTTCCCGGTGAATATCCTGGAACTTTTATACACACAAACACGTCGGAATCCTTGACGAACAAAATGGAGAAAGAATCATCCAAACCCGTTGACCCGTTCGTAAGCCATTTCGTGACATACAAACACCACTCCATTTTTATTTATATAGATTATGTAGAAATTCGTGTTGTTTTTCAATGTATTTTTTCTTGAATTCAAATGGTAGGCAATTGTGAAAATTTCAGATTATTGCTTTTTCACTTGTCATTTTATGGGATATTTTAAATTGGCATCTTGTACCGATTTTATCCTGCTTGGGAACGAATGGATCCCTGCTGACCTGCTATCGGAATCAAATTAGTGCAACCCTACTCGATTAATTACGTGGTCGAATTTGTTCACCGTACACATTACTCTGTGCATGGGTAGTTTATTCAGTTGATGGCTATTTATACCAAGTTTTGCAAGATGTTTATGTATGGTGTTGCTAGCGTGGCCTTTTTTGAGATTACACCCAGTGACGGACTTGGGATCACGGAGAGGAGACAGTTTGTTATGCCACAGGCTGAATTATTAAACATTAACATTTCATGAAATATTCGGAATAAATACATACATGAGAAATTTCACCTTATTCACTCATAAAATTGTTCTCAGTTATGCCAAAAGGAAAAAAAATGCACTTGGTTATATCATATTGAACATGGTTGCTAACAGTTGGATGTGAACTATCTTTTTACCTCTTTTTAATGTGAACGAATCCAGTTGAGTGAGGTTTAGAGCTTTTTAAGTTGGATTTCACAAAGGTTTTATTAGGATTATATCTATTTTGTTTCACACGAGGTAAACCACTTTTCCATAAATTAGGTTTCCCAGAATAATATGTTTCCCCAATCAGCTCATTTGTAGGAAAGTTCCTGGTTCTTTTAGAAGTTAAATATGTTTTGACATGCAACACAAACCCGTGATATATTATGCATCCATTTCCGTTTGAAAGCATTTTTTCTCTTATGAGCAGGTGAAATCAACTCACCTGTAAAAAATCTGGACTGCTACGGCAAATGAACTGTAATATGCTGTTTACAAAATGTTTATTATTTATTTACTTGGTTTTACATCAATTAGCATGATAATACCTCACCAATAGTATTTCGCCAATTCACTCAGTTCATGGCCGCTTCTCTCCATCCTCGACTGCAATCCACGCTCTCCAAGTCCTGGTGCACCTGGTCAATCCACCTAACTCAATACGCCCCCGCCTTCTTGTTCCGACCGTATTACAGAGCTGTTGTGCGGCATTCTTGCAACATGCCCTGCCCAGCGTATCCTTCCAGCTTAAGCCACCTTCAGGATACAGGGTTCGCCGTAGAATTGAACAAACTCGTGGTTCATCCTTCGCCGCCACACGCCGTTCTCCTGCACGCCGCCGAAGATAGTCTTTAGCACTTGGCGTTCGAAAACCCCAAGAGCTTGCAAGTCCTCCTCGAACATAGTCCACGGCTCATGCCCGTAGAGGACTACCGGTCATATGAGCGTTTTGTACATCGTGCATTTGGTGCGGGGGTGAATCTTTCTTGATCGTAGTTTCTTCTGGAGCCCATAGAAGACCCAATTTCCACTGATGATGGCCTTCGGATTTCTCGACTATCATTGTTGTCAGCTGTCAGCAAGGATTCGAGGTAGACGAACTCGTCCACCACCTCGAAAGTATCACCGTCTATCGTGACACTTCCTAGGTGGGCCCTGTCGCGCTCAGTTCCGCCTACCAGCATTAGCCGCCATACACCATTAGCCCGACTCTTGTTGCTTCGCATTTAACCCTTCAGTTGTCGCGCGGTTTGCCACCATCAGAACCACCACGCTGATGTTGTGCTCGACAAGCGAGGTTTTTTCACCACTGTTGTACAAAATACGACAGCGCGACGACTGAAGTGTTAAGGCGGGTGAATCAGCCACCGTTTCAAATTTTCTCCCAATAATATCCATGTCGTCCGCGAAGTAAACAAATTGTCCGGATCTCGTGAAAATCGTGCCTCGGCTATTAATTCCGGCTCTCTGCATGACACTTTCAAGCGCAATATTGAACAACAGGCACGACAGTCCATCGCCCTGTCGTAGTCCCCGCCGAGACTCGAACGAAGTGGAGTGTTCGCACGAGATCTTCACGCAGTTTTACACACCGTTCATCGTTGCTCTAATCAATCTTGTGAGCTGTTCTCGTACATGATCTTCCATAGCTTCCATAGCATACTGTCGTATGCCGCCTTGAAATCGATGAACATATGGTGCGCAGGGACCTGGTACTCACGGCATTTTTGGAGGATTTGCCACACGGAAAAGATTTGGTCCGTTGTCGAGCGGCCGTCCATAAAATTTGCTTGATAACTTCCCACGAACTCGCTTGCTATAGGTAATAGACGGCGGAAGAGAATCTGGGATAGCACTTTGTAGGCTGCGTTTAGGATAGTGATTGTACGATAATTTTCACACTCCAGTTTGCCGCCCTTTTTGTAGATAGGGCATAAAACGCCTTGCTTCCACTCCTCCGGTAGCTGTTCCGTTTCCCATATTCTAACTATCAGTCGATGCAGACAAGCGGCTAACCTGTCCGGGCCCATCTTTATGAATTCAGCTCCGATACCATCCTTGCCAGCGACCTTATTGTTCTTGAGCTGTTGAATGGCATCCTTCCCTCATCGTGGGTACTGGTTGGTTTCCACTGTCCGCTGTGCTGACGTAGCCATCGCCTTCGCTCTCCTGACCTTCTGTGTCTTTCGATCACCTCGCGTCCGTCCGTCAAGATCCCATGCTACCATCCTTATTCCGGCACATTTCAGCTCGCGACACAAAGCCTTTGCGGGATGTGTTGAGCTTCTGATAGAACTTCCGCGTTTCTTGAGAACGATACAGAAACTCCATCTCTTGGCCATCATTTTATTTACTTAAGTTAAGGCTAAACTTAACCCATCAGTGATATCCATAGTATATCGCCATCAATGCACTAGTGATGGAATAGACAGCATGATGTTGATGTGATATAGATTGATCCGAATTGTATTGCAGTCGGTCTGTACAAATCAGCAAATTTTGAGCGTTGATAGTGACAGCGAACAACTCTGGTTTCACCATCACCAGGCACCCAAGCAGCACAATTTGTTTCAACTCAAGAATAAAATAATCTCTTGAAACTAATCCAAGTTGTCAATAGTTGAAAATATGACTTTCAATTGCACTGAATAGCAACGCAAAAAGCGCAAGAGGTGGAGTCTGTTTGCAACATATTTAAGTTATATCGAATTTGCTTATTTGTGGCAAAATACTTGAGAGAAAAAAAAATGAAAACAAAAATATGAACGAGAACCAAACTTCCGACCTCAAGATCACCAAACTTCTCCTCTATTCACTACTCCACCAGCTCTTGGAACAATTGCTTCGCCAATGCACTATAAAAGCGACCACATGACCCATTAATCAAAGCTTGTTGCTTATAACTTTACTGCATCCTTCGGAATACAAGTTCATTACTGTCGAAATTAGACCACGCCTGAAATAATCTAAACTTTTCGCAAAAACTTCCGCGCAACATATGAGATACACCATTCAAACAAACAAACTGTTGCTAGACCATGTTTTCGTTGTTAGATGATACGTAAGGTGCAACTCAACCATATTGAAACTCGATTCAAACAAACAAACTTCTAGCTGTCATACACGTAGTTTAGTGCAACTTGGTCGCAACTGGGATGAATCTTCTTGAGTTGTGGTATGGAAACGAAAATTGAATGCAAGTTGCGGATGCTTTAAATGAAAGTAATTTGAAACATAACATTAAAACCGGCATTTTGGGAGAAGTTTCATGAGTTTGTTTGAAAAGTTGCTGGAAACATCTTGACAAACTTGACTTCATTGCTATTTGCAAAGGATATTTGCAGCAAATCTTGTCGTTTCAAAAATGTTGAACGTCAAACAAAAAGTGAAATGCATGTTCATTGGAACGGAAATGAAACTTTATGAGCCTTGATATTGATATGCAACTGAACTAGAACCATGTAGGTTACAGATGTTTTTATTGATGCGCGATTGAAACCATTTTTGAAAAGCATCTCTTTGGAAGATGTTTCGTGTGCTACTTGGGTAGTGGTCGGAGTCAATGTTAGCGCCACCATAGATTCTGACGGCGGTTATGTCGGAGAAGTGCCGTCCATCGATCAAAACGTGGTCGATTTGCGATTCTGTCTGCTGAGGTGATCTCCAGGTGAATCGATACGGGAGGCTGTGCTGGAAATAGATTCTACGAATGGCCATATTCTTGAAGGCGGCAAAATCTATCAGTCGTAGGCCGTTCTCGTTCGTCAGCCGGTGGGCACTGAACTTTCCAATCGTCGGTCTGTACTCATTCTCCTGGCCAACCTGAGCGTTTAAATTTCCTATGATGATCTTGACGTTGTAGCTTGGGCAGCTGTCGTATTCGCGTTCGAGCTGCGCGTAAAATGCGTCCTTGTCATCATCAGTGCTTCCGGAGTGTGGGCATTTATGCTGAAGTATTGGTATTGGTATTGCATGGTATTTATGCTGAAGTTCAATAATCAACCTTTGATTCTTAACATGCACATTCGTTCATTGATCGGTCACCACCCGATCACGCGTTTTTGCATATCACCCATCACTATTAAAGCTGTTCCCAGCTCACGTGTGTAACCGCAGCAGTGGTAGATGATGATGATTACCTTTAAACGGTCGCACCATTGCTCCTGTCCAGCACACCTCCTGCAGCGCTACGATGCCAAAACCGCGGACCTTCAGTACATCGGAGAGTATGCGTGTGCTTCCAATGATGTTGAGAGATTTGCAGTTCCACGTACTGAGTTTCCAATCGTTAGTCCATTTCCGCCGCTATGGCCTTTGCCGATTGTTCTGGTCCGTATTCTCTCGTTGACACCAACCCTCTAGATTTCAGGAGGATTATTCCCGCTAAATGTTCGGAGAACCATAGTGCGCAGTTTAGCTTAGTGCCCTTCTCTGACATTCGGACGATGATCAGCCACCCCTGACATGGAAAACATACACTGATGTGAGCTGCTCCTAACATAGAGTACAGACACTCCAGGTTTGCAGAAGCAAAAGCTAAAGCAATAACAAATCCCTAACTTCCCTGTCAGCATACGACCAAAGTTCCCACTTACTTGGTTGGTTACTCGATCTTCCCTAAGGTTACACGTACCACGGCCAGTACCACGAGGAGATAGGGATAAGAGTTGCTGGGCAAGAGGCCAATGACCACACAAAGGGCTCTATTTTATTCCTGCAGGTACGAGAGGTACCAATGGTACGCCATGCCCAGCCATTTACCGTGCCACAAAATTGGATATACACTGGAAATTAAATTTTATACATGCCCCTTTTTCCAATGATCATATTTTTTACTGACAGGAAATAATAATTGCCCTGTAAATTTGGATTTTGAATCAATTTGGAACGTAGAATCTGAAAATGAAAAAATCACAACAGCTCTCAAAAACCAAATTGCACGTATTGACGCATATATTGAGCTGTTCGGTAATCCAAACCGCAAGGTTTTAAATTTATTAACTCATTAAACGTGATAAATATGGATAAAGCATGGGTGAACTTATGATGGGGATTTGAATTCGAAACTTGTTAGCTTCTGAGTTAGTGGATCACCAAGTGGCTCGGTAGCATAGTTGGTAAAGCGCTCGTCTAGCATACAAGAGTCCTCGGTTTGAATCCCAGCCGAGCACTTTTTTATTTTTTAAATAATTTAACCCATAATTTATCCATCTTTACCACGTGTAATGAGTTAATTAATTCAAATTGCACGATTTTCAGAAATAAAAAAGTAAGTATCTGCAAGGAAACATGTATTTCAAATGTCTTTATAACTTTGACGTACTTATTTTATGGATGTGGATTTGGTACAATTAATTTTGACTTGGAAGTCTAAATTGTGAATATGCTTCTTCATTATGTAAGCTTTGCACAATTGTATATGAATTTAGAGCTTCATAAGTAAAGAACATTTCGCAAGTGCAGGCATTTTTCAGAATATTTTACGTTTTCCATTGATTTTTTGAATTCTTTTCCCATAAGAAAGGTCTATTGCCCCTTTCCCACGTACGGGAAAAACTTTTTCCTAGCTTAATCCGCCTTCTGTTCGACCCAATGCCTTTCTACTCCACTACTCAAATTCCAGCGAAGTACAGTACTTCTACTTTCAGTGACACTGTTATGGCCACAGCCAGATCAATATGAGGACAAAGCTGATTTCAATAGCGTCTCATCTACTATGCATGCGTCCCAACTGTAAAGTGGCTTTTGTTCAATCCGCCGATGATGGTTTCCCTCCTACTCCCTCTGTAATCTTCTACAGAGCAACATATAGCTACAACAATATGCGCGAATCGCCAACATCATTGCCAGACAGAACCAGCCAGTGACAGCTAAGAAGTTGACGGGCAAAGAAATTGCGAAGAAAGCCACAAGTATTTTAAAGAGGATAATGAAAATGAAGCACAGTGACAGGAAAATGGCAAAATCAGGACTTTTGAAGTATTGTTTCAAGTAGCATGAACAGCTGCTAGTGTCATGAATGGCGGGAGTACTGCTGAGGGATATCGAATATTTTCTGTTTTCACTGAGAGATTGACAGTGAAACTTTCATTCATGCTTCATCTTCCATAAGATGTTCGGTGTCTTCACCTACCTGTTAGGCGTAATTACCGATATTGATATTGGTGGCTAGGGAAGAATTTCTGAACAATATAGATTTTATGCTAATTTGTTTATAAAGCAATAAAGGTATTTGAAAATTGAGTCATTGTCTGGATTTGAGATGGTTTATAAAAAGGTGTAATTATCAATCAAAATTGATAAATTTAAATCAGGTTTATCTGTTCTCTCGTCTCCCAATTGACCTCCGTCAGAAACAGCCTCACGCTGATGCTGTGTACAAAAAGCGAGGCTATGCAAGCTTTGTTGTACAAAATACACCAATGTCAAACAATGCTTAGATTAACAAGACTAATTTACTGATTGATGATGTTTTCAGTAATAAATACGAAAAATGTGTTCTTCTTGGAAACGGTCAGGCATCTTAATGTTAAGATGAAACAAAGCCAAATTTTCAAGAGCATGAATGTAAAGAACAAGACAATAGTTTAAGCTAAAAACTTAATCGATCGATCATTAACTTATGGTGACAAATTTATCATGTTTCTTTCCGAAAAAGGATGAAGCCTGTGATTTATTTGCAGTAGATTGCAAAAAAAAGTTTAGACACTTTTTCTTCATCCTTGCAATAATGAAGGTTTTCTCATAGTGTTCTCAAAACTCAATTTAAAGCGCTAAAAGCGCATAATATATATGTATGGTGAAATCCAAGATATGTGTGCAGAACTGTGAAAATTTTATTCAAATCTGGTCATAAATAACTCAGATGTAACTCTAAAGTAGACCATTTTGTACGAAAATCAAACAGTTGCAAAAGTTTTGTCCAATACTGTACATTAGAGAAATTAGAATAGCCATGTTTGTGTGAAGTCTTCTATTTCCGTTATCTACAGTTTTCGCAGGATGTAGACATCAGACTATTACGCCAGCATTTTCAGTTTTGATGCAAAAGAGAATATTTATATATTTTTCCCAAAACATATCCCTACCGCCACAACTATTTAGCGAAAACAAGCAGCATTGCAACCTGTAACATGTTATGCATAACATACCGCTCTTACGATGGCCGGCGGGGTCGGACTGCACAACGAGGCGTGTTGGATAACGAACTTTAAATTTAATTTTCGCACTTGCCTGCACCAGACCGACAGAGAAAGGCTTCCTGGATTGGGAAAAATATTTGACTATCATATAGCGATATACACGTGAGATATTTTATCACACAACAAAAAAAAATCGAATAACATATATGTTCTGGTATTTTTTTATGTTACTATGACAATATACTATTTTATTATTATAGTGCCTCTATCTAAACTTGTTATTTAAAAAACAGAATTTGACATTGTTATGGTATTCTGACTACAGTAGGATAAGGCAACAAATCTATTTTATATAAACCATGGCCTGTATTGCATGATTAATAAATTGAAAATTCAATAGAGAAACACCTGAGTGTTGAATTATTTCCAAGTAGCTTTCTAATGATTCAAACATAATTGAGGAGACCAGACGCAAAGGGGAGTAAGTTATATTTGTATCGATTTTCAGTTAAAAACATAACAATTCTTTTGTTTTTTACATGACATACATCTCGAGTTTGAGAGGACAGATGAAGTTTGAAAATTTGAAGGATTGTGCAACACATACGCAAATATATGATAGCAAAATTTCATCCATAATTCTTCAAAAGGGTTAAGACAATGTATGGACTTTTGCGACCAAGTTGCCTTATGTTTTAAAGGATTTGGATGTTAAATTGTTCGGCGTTAAGTTAGAGTGGACCAAATGACATTCTGAATATTTTGAGAAAAATGGGCTTAAAGTCTAACACTTTGTATTTTTTACTCATTGGAATTTTGATTCAATATTTCAACACATCTTTGTGTGAATGTGAAGTGATTCTTCTGAAACACACAATCCAAACTTCTAATTAAACGATTTTCGAATGGAGTATGTGCACTTGGTCCACTCTGACTGAACCAAAGATCAACGTTCAGTGATTTGGTTCACTCTGACTGAACAATTACTAGGAAAATTCCATTACAATTGCTTTAAAATTAAAGTTTTGCAGGGCCAGTGCATTGAAGACTTGGTTCGCTTTGTCTGCACAGAAATTTTTGCAATTGCAGACCACCCATCCAAATATGGTAAATGATCAAAAATCAAAATCAAATGCATCGAATTAAGTAATATTTATGAATTTCAATTGACGGATGAGAAGATGAATCATTCGATATGAAAAAATCTGACCAATCACTTGAAATTTCTTCCATTTTCTGGTATTCATCAGCACGCTGATAATTTTCGCTGTTATGGTAATGGAAATAAGCACGTAGTCCACTCTGACTGCATACTTCTATGGATTTTTATTGATCATCCAAAGTAAATTTGTTACATATCTTTCGCAGTTTACAACATTCATCAAATCTGATCAAAGTGATAAGGAGGTAAGGTAATTTCGCGTCTATTGAAAGAATAAACCAATTTTCCTTAGTCCACTCCGACTTAACGCCGACCAATTCTTAGAGAAGTCCTCAAACTATATTCACGTATATTTAGATTTTGTATTGCACACAAATCAACAAAGTTATAATGAACTTCGTACACTTAGATACATATAGTACATCTAGATAGATTTATTCGCAGGTGTTTGAAAGTAGTGTTTTTTGATTTTGAAATCAACCTTCAAAATATGTATATAGACAATTTTATTCGGATATGCGGACCAATATCACACAGAACAGTTAATCCAGTAGTCCTCAGGATGACTCATCATGTGGGCCAACCTGGTGCCCTCAGGACATCCCGCGGGCCGCAATGTATCCATCTTTTTACGCTAGCTTACCATAAATTTAGATTCACCTCCTTTTGACATTTCTTGCCTAAACTATAATTTTTATGGTTTAATCGAAGCAAGATTTGTGATGAACACAATTTTTGTTGTGGACAATTCATTGTCAGAATTTTTAAATTGTAGTTTAACAAAATCAAAATAAGGAATTTTATATTTATTTTATAATCTTTTCTCTATACATTTTGGCTTTACAAGGATCAGGAACTCATAGTAACCTGAAGTCCAAATTGAAGTCACTATATGCTTAAACAGCTTCCAAATCATCAACCTACTGATTAGTGTGTTAAAGACGCCTCTGGCTGGAAGGCAAACCGTTAATCTCTGTTCAACATTATGGCGATTGTGACAAGATTCTAAACGGTGTAGATAATAATATTGGACCATAATTATAGGTAACAAGTTTTATTTTTATTACCGTCGAATTTTCATGTCAATTATCGGCGTTGCCCCTGCCATAATCATTTTTCAGATTTTTAGAATTTGCGATTGTCGATTCAATCCTAGATTTAATCTATTGGTTTGGTTATCTGGAACATTCAAATGAATTTACAGCTCCTCTGGGATTCGAAGGGTGAACTTGAGAAACAATCAATAGACTTTATCAGCTTGTTCCAAAATTTAACATAGATCCGTAATACTATTCTGCAAGCTCGCAAAAATATGCTTCAGTTCATTGCCTCTGCGTTAAGAATACAACATTAGGACTAACATCATCAGCATTGTGTTGGAGGGATTTATAAAAACCAACAACAAAGTCAGCATATAAGGGTCTTCTGTATTAGTCTCCCAACTCCAGATATTCATTCAAATTTAAATAGTACATTTTCATAAATCTATCAACACCAGCCTGATATATTTCATCATCTGGATACCTAAAATATAAGAAATAGACATAACCAGAGTGGATCTAGATAAGAGTGGAGTCAATGTCAAAATTGGAACAGCGGCGAACTGTCATTTCCATACAAATCCGCGTTCCAATCGAGCAGGAGACCTGTCAAAACAGGAACATGACGTCACTCTTGTTAACAGGCACTCTAGACATAACATTCTTGAAATAGTGTAAGACTAAGAATAGTTGTAAAATTCTAATACGTAATAATTCATAACAAATGTGGTGAAAATTTTTGACAATTCAATCAACAATGTCAGATCACCGCCTGCTAAGACGTAGCCATGAAAAACGTAGGCAAGAAATGTCAAACAAAACTTCAGTGTAATTTCGAAGCTAAATCTTCTTGAAATCTGATGTCTCTCGAGCGTATAACACCCGCGGCATCATAGACATCAGTCAGGCAAGATAAACACAATGAAATCTGTGATGCTGTTTAAATTTCTTAATTTTTCTTCTCAATTTGGAGTAACAATTAAAATTTAATCTAAATTACGGTAATCCATTCGTTTATCGAACTGATTGCCGAACGTACAGCTATTGAGATTTCGGTAAATAAATTACCGACTTCGGTGATTTGATTTTGGTGTTCTACACCATGTAACAAAAATTAAACCTTTTCTGATCATATTTACATTTTTCCCGGTAAGGTATCCGAAATTTAAAGCAAATTGTGAAAGTTTCCTTTACATTTGAACATAATCCAATCTACTGGATTCTTAATTTATATGGGAAACGAGTTTGAAAATTTGTGGGGCTCAGATAGCCGTAGCGGTAAACGCGCAGCTATTCAGCAAGACCAAGCTGAGGGTCGTGGGTTCGAATCCCACCGGTCGAGGATCTTTTCGGGTTTGAAATTTTTCTCGACTTCCCAGGGCATAGAGTATCTTCGTACCTGCCACACGATATACGCATGCAAAAATGGTCATTGGCATAGTAAGCTCTCAGTTAATAACTGTGGAAGTGCTCATAAGAACACTAAGCTGAGAAGCAGGTTCTGTCCCAGTAGGGACGTAACGCCAGAAAGAAGAAGAAGAAGAGTTTGAAAATTTGTCAGCCCAATTAACCATTGCCTATTTTTTACAGATGGGACTGACTTGCGATTGACGGCAGTATAGCTGATCAAAAAGCATATAAGTAAAAAAAATGATTTGTATCGCGTTATCAAGCTTAATCAACATTCAATTGGTGAAGATTTGGTGGATGAAGATTTGGATTCAACAACTTGAATTACCTTTAAATAGGGTGCCGGTACCAATGGTTGTAATGTACCAGTAGATTGGACTAAAGAATAAAACGTACATTTTTTGATAAAAACGACATGTGCTATTTTTGGTGGATAGATCGCCTCTAGTTTAGTCGATTTGCCAAATTTCAGCATTTTATTTCATCAAAAAGTCATATAAATAATTAAGTTTACGCAAAAAATTTGCTCCCTTGCACCAATAGTTGCCGTCGTGTTCCAGTAGTGGATCAACGGATGGAAGCAGTTTTTAAAATGAATGTATAAAAATGAAGAAAAGACCCAGAGATGTTCTTAATGCTTCATTCGAAAGATATTAGTTGCTGTTCGAAGGGAAAAATGTTAAACCTGTGTAAAAATTTGCCTTTTTTAAAATTCCTTGTATAACTCCCAAACGTCTACTTCTGGAGCACTAGCGCAACTACTGGAACACGTGTACCAATAGTGGCTCAAGCGATTTTATGTTAAAAAATTAGTTTTATCACTCTTTTTATATTTTTCCCATATAGTAGAGGTTGAAATCTTTCTGTTGACGCCAAAAGATCTCTGCTTAGGCTTTTCGTTATTTCGTTATGTTTTTTTATAGCTTAGGTAGTCCACTAATGGCACCGGCACCCTATATAAAAATGTTTGTTTTTTTTTTTACTTTTCTTATTCCGGACACCGAACGTAATTTCATTTTTGCTCTACCTTTTGGACACTTTGATTCAATTTTCTGACAGCTCAAGAAAAGCAGAACTAGATTAGAATTTGTCCATTTAATCCAATTGCAAACTATATGTAATGTTCAGCTTTTCGCGGTACTTGGAAAAATGTTATTGTTAGAAATATGGTTTTGAAAGGTAATTCTTATAACTCAAAAAGTATAAGAGTTAGGAAAATCGTGCCTTTGATAAAACTGTTTCAAACAGACAGACACTTTCAATAAGACACCGTAAGTCAATCTGGAATAAATGAAATAGGGGGAAGTCCTCTATGGCCGGACAGCCTCTATGCCCGGGCAGTATGAATTTTCCAGAAACGAATAAAAATATCAAGATTTTAGTATTCCAGGAATATACCAAAACACATGTTTGCAGTGTATACAAACTATGATGTTTTCATGTCCAAACGTAAACAAACAGTAGCTGTTAAAAGTTTCACTCTGATACAATCTACCAAAAAAATATAAAACGATGTATGAAATTTACAAGTTTAGCCACAAATGTTTCTTATAATTTAAGCTGAATTGTCTCCGTACGTTGACTTCAATAAGTTTTGCATCAATCACAATGCAAAGTTTAATTAAAAATGTAGAATTTCAAAGAAAAGCAAACTTTTTTGTAAATCATTGCAAGTCCTCAACGGCCGGACAGTGAAAATGTTAACCTAATAACTGGGATCTAATTTATAATTCACTTTTTTCATAAATGTAGGGTACAAAATAACAAACAGCAACAAAAATAAAGCATAAACAACAAAATTTTCGGTCCTTGGAGGCCTTATAAAGTGCTGTAAACATAATGCTTTTAAGGCAAATGAGCGCACGAGAAGCAGCCACATGATATGATGTACAGTCATCTCTCCATAATTCGATAGTGAAGGGACCATCGAGTTAGGGAGATATCGTGTAACAGAATACTAAACCAGTGCAATCCAAGGGATCATCGATGTAGCCATGAACACCAAATTTTATTATGGTTCTCTTACTAGATATTCAGATATGGAGGCCGAGTAAGGGAGAGTTGACTGTACTTAAGATCACACTTCAACCTTCGAGCTGACAATGAAATTGTGAAGAACTATAAATGCATTGAATTCCCGAAGACATTTTCATCTGAATACGAGCAATCGCTAATGCAACATAGACTGATATAGCAAATCGATGTATGGCGCTGATCAAGAAGGAGTTTATGGAACTGACCTATAATCTCGCTAATATGCTTTATACGCTACGTACATCATGCAAAGATTGAACCCACAAGGCATGTGCAAGACATACGAAGCACCCCTTGGCCTTTATTAGGGTTTGGTGTAAACTTTGATGGTGAAAATCATAGTGTCCGGCCATAGAGGACACATTTCAGTGCACACCATTTTTGTTACATAATGTAATCCACCTTAAAAATGAATTGTAAAGGTTTATTTTTGTTCTCATGTGAGTTTTTACTTAATTAAAATAATGTGAATGTTTTTAACTGTACAAAAATTAACGGTAACACTAATGTAGATTTTGAAATATTACCAAAAAACAAAAAGTGTCCGGGCATAAAGGACTTCCCCCTACTGTTTTTTCTATCTCCATTCCTGGTATATTAATCACGAAAGTTTTTCGCAACAAAAGACGCACTTTAGTATATCAAGAAACTTCTCCGAATCTAGGTCTTAGCTCCGTACAAACTATATCGCTAAAATCAATGCAATGGCTTAGACCATAGGCTCCCAAACTTCTCGCATGTAGGACTTACATGTTACTCCAGAAGAAGATTAATAATTTGAAAATAGGTGTTTTAGAGATTTTTTGCTTTCATAAGAATCGTTTAACGGTGAACAATGTTTCCGCTTTTTCACTTGATGTTCTGACTATATTACATAAAGCTACCAGCAGACTGCTACGAGAACTGAGTTCTTCTGATTCAAATATCATTACCTGGATATAAACGAACAGTTGTGTGCAACATGTGGGTAAACCAATTACCGAATCAAAGATAAGCCAGAAAGTTATGGGTTTTTTGCCCATCATACGAATTCGATGAAATATGATTCTCTAAATTTGACGGAAACATTTAGCTACTATTGAAGTGTTGGCTTACTTTTTGGATTGTTAAATTGTTAGAAAAGCGAAGTTATGTCTTTGTAAGTATTCTATTTAGTGTTCATGTTTCTGTTTTTTTTTTGTTTCTGATGTGTCCCATAATTTGATAAATACAAGTGCTGAAAGTGAAAGTCGTTAAAACCAGCTGCTCACAAAAACCCTTTCTTCTGAGAAGTTGTTTCAATAATTAGAAGAAAACAAGATATTCTTACAAGTCGATGCTTTCTCCAATGTCGAGGTATCAAGAATCTATTATATTTAAACACTTAGGCTTCTAAACTTCTTATTGTCTGCTGAAATGTTCATCAACTGCATCGTCGGTAGTATACGATTGTTTCAAACACCAAGTCCAGTGCCTCTAGACCAGAACGGAGGAACGGTCAATTGCAGATGGGGAATGCAAAATTATCAGCCGTTATTTGCTCGCCCCTTCGCAAGTAGCTTCGAGTGGTACTTGTAACCGCCTAATTACTTCAACTCTGTTTGCCGACGTTTTTCAGCGTGGAGTTGCAGTGCTGATAGTGAATCTCATTATAGCAGACTATTTCTCTTAAATGTCTTTCCAGCTTCATTGATACGATTGTTGAAGGAACCCTTCTTCTTCTTCTTCTTCTTGGAATTAACGTCCCCACTGGGACAGAGCCTGCTTCTCAGCTTAGTGTTCTTATGAGTACTTCCACAGTTATTAACTGAGAGCTCTCTTTGCCAAAGTTGCCATTTTCACATTCGTATATCGTGTGGCAGGTACGATTATACTCTATGCCCAGGTAAGTCAAGGAAATTTCCATTACGAAAAGATCCTGGACCGACCGGGAATCGAACCCAGCCACCTTCAGCATGGCTTTGCTTTGTAGCCGCGGACTCTAACCGCACGGCTAAGGAAGGCCTCATTAACGGAGTAACTTACAACACTTTTCAACTTCAAAGCATAGCTATGTGTAGATATATGTAGATGAGTCAAAAATCATCTGGTATCCTAATCGCCACGTAAAGAATCATAATTTGATTTCGTAGGATCAGGCGATACGAAAATATACATTTCTCATGCTACCCCTGATGTGGATAGATAGATTGTTATTTTGATTAATTAATAATTTACTGCAGTAAAAACATTGCAATGATCAGAAACAGGTACCTTTCTCTTTGAAAACTCATTATTATTGATTGAATTGTGAGTATTAAACCTATTCGATTAAATGGTATTATATAGGGTGTCCATATGGAGAAATCATAAGTCTTGAGAGTTAGCGGAAAGCCATTAAAAAAATAGTGCAAGTTTTTCTACAAAAAAATGGTCTTCTATATTATACTTCAAACAAAGCGACTTACATATTTATATGCATTTTTGAAATGACCTCTGTTGGTCATTTAACTAATTGGTTGAGGTACACAAATTTTATAGATACTGTACAAATATATGTACAATTTAGCTTTTGCACATGTTTTTGATTACAAGTGGCAAGAAATATCGAGCATTTCAGATTAAAATTGATGTTGCAAATTATCCCAAAAGGGTAGTCAAAGATGTTTTTGATATTTTTTTAGTGTTTAACCCCTCTACCAGCAGCTTCAATTTTTTACGATTAAAAGTATTCAACTTCTCAAAAAGCTTTTTTTTTTGAGAATCTGTATCGATATTGATCATTGATCATCAGGTTTTCAAGATATTCCGATGCAGTGATGCATTTTGCATTACGAGCAAGAGCCTGCTGTTGCTCAAGAACGGCCCGTTCAGTTCGCAATTATGATTGGAGCTCACTTGGGAAATCAATATATTAATCGTCGTAAATTATCATGAACAGAAAAAAACATTCAGTCCTTGATATTATGCATATCAAAAATTTAACTTTGACAAAGATTTTTGTTGTACATCAGTCAAAACTAATTGGATTCAATTTTTGGCTCACATGGGTTCATGTTTTTGAACTGATCAATGTTCAAGCCTACTTGATCGCTGCGTTGAACTGGAACGCGAACTGAACGCGTTCAAATGCATCACTGTTTCGATGTTCCTTGGGGAACCGACATTCCCCATATTAAGTTTTTTTGAATATAGTTTCGAGGTGTTTTTATTAAATTTATCTAAAACAAAAAAATAATAATATATGGGCTATACAATGTTGGGTAATAAGCAGAGTCGTCGCGTGCCCAAACCAACCACCTGTTCAACATGTCCTATATGATATTATTCATATTACTTATTTAAACAGTAAATTGGTGAAAAAAAAACAGCTATAGAACTTATCATACATAACAAAATGTATCAATGCGTGCAAATATGCATTTTTGAATTTGTAGCTACCGTCGATGGGGGTGACAATGGGACTAAGGGGTGAGATTGGGTCAAAACGGAAAATTATGATGTATGAAATATTTCAGCTAATAACGCTGATATTACCAAAATTAATAGTTCATATGTTAGGGGACATATTATTACACGTAATTAATCACAATATACATTTTTAGAAATAGTAGTTTTTGTTTATTAAATAAATAAACTTGTATGTTGAAACTAGATAAAATTTACAACATTAAATTTCTCCTGTGCAAAGTATCACGCATGTACTTTAACCTCTATCGTTATATTAGTAGAAGATTGAAAGTCTTTTCATTACACTTCACACGTATTTTGCGGAATCTATTTGATTTTTCCACAAAAAATTCATTTTTTTCGGTACGGAGTGTAAAACATCAAAAATGAGATTGGGTCAAGCAAGAACGATAGTAAATGAAATTGCAAGTCCACTTTTTGACATTTTAAGGTGCCGGATGTTCTCTTTTTTCACTAAGAAGTGTTTATAATTTCTAAATACAGCATCTCTGAACCATCAAACAAGTCTAATTGAGTATTCCGTGCATTGAATAACAATGCAACGAATTTCGACAACTGCTCAAACCAGCAATTGTGTTTCGTGCGCAGCAACATTGTAAAACTTTATCAAATGGATTTTTTTGAAACTTAATTATTTATCAATGTTTTCATATTGTAGAAGTACAATCATCTCATGGAAGTACAAATGAGTTGGATCGCTGAAATACTAGGATTATGACGTCAACATCTGAAATATTTTGTTCGTGGAATGTCGCACGGAAATTTAACTATTTGCGAAGGTTTAAAATAACCACTGTTTCAGTACACCTTAGGGGAAACTCAATAGGTTTTATGGCAATGGGGATGAGACTTTGAAGACAATTTGAGGGGAAAAAAAAATTATGTAAACTTGACGATAAATGTTGGGTTAAGATATTTTTTCTCATAGTTCTTCAATTTTTTGGTATAATCGTTATTTTAAACCCATCTGTATGATAAACCCATACCTGTGAAACATCTTAGATATCTTTTCATCTTGTTTACATCGTATTTCATCAATATTTTACAGCTGGGAATGGTTTTGCTATCATATTCTCAAAAAAGGATATTTCAATTACAGTGACCCAATGTCACCCCCTCTATGGGGTGAGATTGGGTCATTTTTCAATCACGTGTTGTGCCGCTGTGAATAAATATTTTTTCTTTAATTTTTTGAACAGTTGTTGATGTACCATCCCACCATACCCACCAAATTTGAAGTTTATTGGAGTTAAATTACGATAGTTATTTAATACATATCCCTTTTTGACCCATTCTCACCCCCAACGACGGTATTGATTTTTTTACAATTTCCTGATATGTTTTACTTGACTTTGAAATATTTTGCGCTGCACTTTTTTTTGTGTATCCAGCAGAAATTAAGAAAGACATTATTTTCAAGTATATTTTTCAATTACAATTTACTATTACAAATCAAGGCAAATTCACGTGCACAATTCTGTTGGAAATGTTAACCCTTTTTCAATCAACAGCTTAGATCTCTCAATAATCTATAAATAAAATAAATAAAGGGCGAGTTAAATATCATACAAAACATGTTGACCGGAGCAGTGTGCGGAGAAAGCAAAAATGGCGCTACCCTATTAAATACATTCTTCCTGAGCTTTTATCATTTTGCTCAGCCTGTTCAAGTGGCTGGTTGAACGTGTTGAAAGAAACGAGAGAAACTGGCGTCGTATTACATGAAAGTTTGCATCATCCTTGCATGCTTAACACTCTCAGAACATTCCTTATTGGCTGCACTAACTTCACCAAAGACTAGAATTTGCTAGTGAATACAATTTACGTATGGGTACATGGCATGCATTTCTTCTTCTTTTCTGGCATTACGTCCCAACTGGGACAAAGATTAGTGTTCTTATGAGCACTTCCACAGTTATTAACTGAGAGCTTTTTTTCCGATTGACCATTGTTGCATGTGTATATCGTGTGGCAGGTACGAAGATACTCTATGCCCTGGGAATCGAGAAAATTTCCTTTACGAAAACATCCTCGACTAGTGGGATTCGAACCCACGACCCTCAGCATGGTCATGTTGAATAGCTGCGCGTTTACCGCTACGTCTATCTGGGCCCCATGCATTAATTTTATTTTAAATTTTGATTTTGATTATTAAAACCTCTCAATCTATGAAATGGATATACTTCTGAGTTGGTGGACGAACACTCGAGTAAAATACATTTTATTAGGAAACTTTTGAGCGTGCACGATTCAGACGTTGGGTCCACACATGTATGCTTCGGAGCGTATACGTATTACTAAGCTGTGAATGTATGTGAGAGCTTAGTTATATGGGATTTGGTTCAACAGGGGCAGTAGAACAGGTTGAACACACAGTAATGTTTTCCGACGTCATGGCTCTTCAGCTTTTTCGCTGCACCACGCTCGCGCTGTGGATGCAAAGCGAGCTTTTGTTTGTCATGGTGGATGTATATTTGACTGGCCCTTAAACAAAAAAGTTGTAAAACTCAACGAGGCACCCCCTAGATATGAGCCTTAGGGTAAGAAAAACGCTCTCTCAAAATTTCAACTCACTTGGTTGCTCCACCAGCTGGCGCATTCGATTTGAAGTTTGTATGGGATATTCGTCTCAAATATATTGAAAATTGATCCTATGCCACTGTTTCGTTCCGTATACTAATTTTTCGCGTTCAAATAAGCCCAAAATGACAAATACACTAGTTGACACCCTAATAAACATAATTGCAGAAGGTTGTATCTGAATTTAATCTCATTTTCATTACTCTTTTAGTTGTTGAAAGTTAGGCTTAGATCAGCACTCCCGTACAGTCACTTATATGCATGCGACATGTGCCTCAGCTCGCCCAGCGTCATAGGTGGCTATGATGCGCTTAGTGGCTACCTCCAAGCTATGTTGAAGAAATACAAGCAGAATTGCATGATATACTTCAGATGATTAAAACACCAACTTTATTAATTTTGATCATGGTACAATCTTCTACAATATTCTTCGCTATTACATCAAGTAGTGTTTTTGACATTCTGGGTCCAATTGAACGCGATCATCAATTTCCCTGAACCAAACAGTAGATGATGTGCTGTTGCTCATATGTTTGAGCTTAAAATCCCATATTAATTTCAATTCAAATGCGCCAGCCCATGGAACGACCAAATGAGCTGAATTTTTCAGAAATGCTTCCTCTAACCCCAAGAAATAATCCTGGGGGGTGCCCCGTGGAATCATACAACTTTATTTTTCTCCCATACTGAGCTGGGCCAGTCTAATGTATATGACCGGAAAAGTTTTGGCGTTTTGGGAAAATTGCTATGCTACTTTCCATCGAGGGCATATGAACCCACACTCTATTGAAAATTCTCATGTTATCTTCAGATTCTGTGTTGAATTTGTTTTGGTATTTTGAATATTTTTGTACAATTTCGATACAAATAATCTACCTTTTCTATGAACAGGTTGAACAGGCTGACGAGGCGCCTCTGGTAATAAGGAAAAATAGAACATTCAAATCGGTCAAGTTCATTCTCTCATTAATTGGTATTACATTGTTATTACAATAAAACCATGTCAACAATTTCACGCCATACAACTCGGTTCGCAGCTGCCTCCCTCCATTCTCGGCTGCGGCCCACACTCGCCAGATCTTGCAGTACCTGGTCAGCCCACTGTGCCCGCTGTGCTCCTCGCCTTCTCGTACCTGTCGCATCGGAAGCGAACACCATTTTTGCAGGGTTGTTGTCTGACATTCTTACAACATGCCCCGCCCAACGCATTCGTCCGGCTTTTGCTATCCTTGCCAGCGGCCTTGTTGCTTTTGGGCTGTTGAATGGCATCCTTAACTTCCCTCATCGTGGGAGCTGGTTGGTTTTCACTGTCCGCTGTGCTGGCGTAGCCATCGCCTCCGCTGTCTTGACCTTCTATGCCTATTAGGGTGCCAATGAAAATCGATTTTTCGAATTTCAAAAAAAGGTAGGGCTCAAAAGTTTTGTCTCCTCGAAAAAAGTCCCCATGCAAAATTTGAGCTCAATCGGACTTCATTAAGTGGACCCCCAAAGCGGTCAAAGTTTGGCTTTTTTGACCCATGAAAAATATCCAAAGGGGGGGGTACATGAAATTTCCGAAATCGAAATTTTTTTTTTGATGCCAGATGTCTTAGAAATGCATGAAACGTCGAGATCTGGTGTTATTTGGAAATTTTTTTTTTTGAAAAAATCGACCTTTTGGGACTTAGTAAATTTTTGAGTTGGGGGAGTGAATTGAATTTGAAATGAACGATTTGAATTCAATTGCTGAGAAATTCAAGGCAATAGTATTGAAGCATATCCTATATGATTGTTGGCCACTGAAAGCATATGATATGTGATATTTCATTAGGGTGGTTCATTTACTTTGCATTAGAGTGGTCCTTTTTGTTAAAAAATAAAAAAAAATAAAAAATAGAATTTTAATTGAATATTGAACACAATAGTATTGGAACATCTCTCACATTATCGTCAGCCATTTTCTACATTTAATATGTGGTATTTTATTAGGGTGGTTCACTTATTTTCCATTCGGGTAGGATTTTCTGTCGAAAAATCATAATTTGAATGGGATATTAAAAACAATAATATTTTATCACCTATTTCATCATCGTAGGGCATTTCCATCATTAGATTCGTGATATTTTTGTTTAGAGAGGCTTTAAATTCCTCTGAATTCATGCGCCTCTAGTTCCATTTGATATGCGACATCATCGTAGGATACTGTTAACATATTTCATTAGGGAGTTTCTCTTATTTTCCATTAGGGTGCATCATTTTTCGTACAGTTTGAAACCATGATTTCTCGAAAATGTCTCGTCCACTTTCCTTAATTATGGTATCATTGTAAAAATTTCAACCTTAATATCTACAGACCGAAAGATTATGGTGTGGACTACTACATAATATTTGCGTAATGTTCGACGAAAAATGTAAAGGTAACTTAGTTAACAACAAAAGAGTTTTCTAGAAAGCCTCTCATTGTTAGAAAGGTCTTTTGAAAAGTTTTGCGTGATTTTCATTCGGAATGCAACACTTCACTAAGCTGAACCAGTTTGGAGTCCTCGTCTCATACAAAATCCGCTTGCTACTTCGTGATTTCAGATGCACTCATCTCAGAGATCAAGCATTGAGCCTCGTGACTTTTCCAATTTAGTTTTGCGAATTCCAAAGGAAATTCTGCAGAAAATTCTGAAGGAAATTCTAGAGGAAATACTGAAGGAAATTCCAAAGGAAATTCCAACGGAAATTCCAGAGGGAATTACGAAGGAAATTCCAGTGGAAATTCCGAAGGAAATTCCAGTGGAAATTCCGAAAGAAATTCCAGAGAAAGTTCCGAAGGAAATTCCAGACGAAATTTCTCAGGAAATTCCAGAGGAAATTTCGCAGGAAATTCTAGAGGAAATTCCGAAGGAAATTCCAGAGGAAACTCTGAAAGAAATTCTAGAGAAAATTCTGAAGGAAATTCCAGAGAAAATCCCGAAAGAAATTCCAGAGATAATTTCGAAGAATATTCTAGGGGAAATACGGAAGGAAATTCCAAAGTAATTTCCGAATGAAATTCCAGAGGAAATTGCGAAGGAAATTCCAAAGGAAATTCCGAAGGTAATTCCAGAGGATATTCCGAAGGAAATTGCAGAGAAAATTCCGAAGGGAATTCCAGAGAAAATTCCGAAGGAAATACCGAAGAAAATTCCAGAGGAAACGAAAATTATAGAGGTACTTCCGAAGAAAATTCCGAAATAATTTCAAAGCTTCAAAAGAAATTCCAAATCAAATTCCGAATCAAATTTAGCATGAGACTCCAAAAGGAATTCCGAAGAAAACTCTAGAAGAAATTCCGAAGCAAATTGCAAAGTAAATTTCGACGAAAATAACGTAGACAATTTCAAATCAAATCCCGAAGGTAGCTCCAAATGAAATTCCAAAGCAAATCCCGAAAGAAATTCCAAAGCAAATTCAAAAGGAAATTCCAGAAAAATAAATCCGAATGGATTTTTGAAGGATGTTCCGAAGCAAATTCCAAAGAAAACTCGGACGAAAATTGCGCAGAAAATTCCAAATGAAATTCCGAAGCCAGCTCTAAAAGAAATTGCAAAGGAAATTCCATAAGAAATTTCAAAGGAACTTCCGAAGCGAATTCCAAAGGAAATTCCGAAGGCAATTCCAGAAGAAATTCCAAAGGAAACGCCGAAGAAAATTTTGAAGAACTGAAGAAGGAAATTCCGAAAGTAATTCCAAAGAAATCCAAAATAACTTCCTGAAGCAACTTACTGAAAGAAAATCATGAAGAAATTCCAAAGGAAATTCTGAAGTAAATGAAATATGAAGTTCCGAAGAATACAAAGAAATTTTAAAGGATACTCCTAAGAAAATTCCGAAAAAACAATACGAAGGAAATTCCAAAGTAAATTCCGCGAAAATTCAACGGAAAACAGTCCAAAGGAAACAATTCCAATCAATACTTCTAAATAAAATTTCGAAATCTCCATAGGAAATTCCAAAGGTTATTCCAAAGGAAATTCCGAGGAAACTCTATAACAAATTTGGAAGTAAACTTCAAACGAAATTCCGAAAGAAATTTCAAAGAGAATTTTGAAGGAAGTAATAAAGGAATTCCTAAGAAAATTCTGAAGAAAATTTGATAAGTAGCCCCAAAGAAAACTGCAAAGGAATTTTAAAGGATACTCCTAAGGGAATTTCGACGGAAATTCCAAAGTTAATTCCGAAGGAAACTAAAAAAAATCCAACGGAATTTCCGAAGCAAATTTCAGAAGAAATTCTGACGAAAATTGCGTAGAAAATTCCAAAGGAAATTCCGAAAAAAACCCAAGGGAATTCCGAAGAAAAATCCGTGGAAAATTCCAAAGGAATTTCCGAAAACTCCATAAAAATTCCATAAAAAAATTCAAAGCAAATTCCGAATGAAATTCAAAAAGGAATTTCTAAGGAAATTTCGAAGAAAAGATCACAGCTCCAAAAGAAATTCCAAAGGAAACTTCGATGGAATCTTTCGAAAATACAAGGGAAATCCCAAAAAAAAATTAAAAAAAAAATGAATAAAATTGCAAAAGAAATTCTGAAGCACATTCCAAAGGACATTCCGATGACAATTCTGAAAAATATCCAAAGCATATTCAAAAGGGAATTTCTAAGGAAATTCCAAAGAAAATTCCAAAGCAAATCCCGAAGCAAATTGCAATGAAAAAAGGAAGTTAAAAGGAAATTTCGTAGAAAATTTCTAAGGAATTTTCTATGGAATATCCAAAGCAAATTTGTAAGGAAATTCTCAAGAAAACTCTGTGGAAATTCCAAAGAAAATTGTAAAGGAAATTTCTAAGAATATTCCGCAGTAAATTTAAAAGGTCCAAAAGAAATCCCAAATGAAATTCCGAAGAAAGCTCCAAAGAAAATTTCGAAGGAATTTCCAAAGTAAATTCCAATGCTTCGAAAGAAATTCCAAATAATATTTCGAATACAATTCTGAAGGAAGCTCCAAAGATAATAACACAGGAAATTCCGAAACAAACTCTAGAAGAAATTCGGAAGGAAACTCCAAAGCAAATTTCGAAGGAAACTCAAAAAGAAACTCCGAAGTAAATTTCGAAGAAAATTCCAATGAAAAGTTCAGAATGAAATTCCGGAGGACACTTCATAGGAAATTTCGAAGGAAATACCACAGAAAATTTAAAAGGGCACTTCTAAAGATACCGAAGAAAATTCCACAGGATATTCCGAAGCAAATTCAGGATAAATTTCCGATTTTGATAAAAATTCCGTAGAAAAAAAAAGGAAATTTCGTAGAAAAGTCAAATAAAAATTTTTAAAAGGAATTTCGAAGGAAATTCCGATTAAAATTCAAAAGGAAACTCCAAAGAAAATTCCGTTGAACCAACGAAAAAATCCATATGAAATTCCGACGAAATTTCTTGAAGGAACTTTGTTACATCTTTGAAGAATAAACGAGAACTGATTGTCAAATCTTGAATTACCTACGTTGTCACAACCGAATCGCGTGTACTATAGCAAGCAGAAGGCAACGTACTTTTGTTTCTGGAATGAAGGAGCCCAAGGCTGAGAATCTCTTTTGAAAATATAAACTAAACACTTTTGTTGCCCTTCATCGTCGCTCATCAAGCTATTGTCATAATTTGTATACGTCAAAAATTATTTCATTCCTTTTTTATCTGTATTTTGATTATGGCAGTTAGAGTTGTGCTTCACTGAATTCACTGATGATTGGAACGTTTCATTTTAACTATTCAAAAGAAACCCTTAATGAAAATAGCTTAACGAAGAGTTGCATGCCAATGAAGAATCATGATTCAAAACTATACAAACAAAGTTGATTTGTTAGATCTATTGAGAATATTTTACAAATTAAATGATCACCCTTATGCAAAACTGAGGACAATAGCCCCAATGAAATATCACATATTATACATTAACAGTGGCCTACGATGACATAGGAGATGTTTAATTACTCTTGTATTTACTATTCCATTCAAATACTCAATTTTTTTTAAAGAATCACCGTAATTGAATATAGGTGAGCCTTCCCAATGAAATATCACGAATCTAATGAAGGAAATGGCCTACGATGATGAAATAGGTGATAAAATACTATTGTTTTTAATATCCCATTCAAATTATGATTTTTCGACAGAAAGGCCCACCGTAATGGAAAATAAGTGAACCACCCTAATAAAATACCACATATTAAATGTAGAAAATGGCTGACGATAATGTGAGAGATGTTCCAATACTATTGTGTTCAATATTCAATTAAAATTCTATTTTTTATTTTTTTTTATTTTTTAACAAAAAGGACCACCCTAATGGAAAGTAAATGAACCACCCTAATGAAATATCACATATCATATGCTTTCAGTGGCCAACAATCATATAGGATATGTTTCAATACTATTGCCTTGAATTTCTCAGCAATTGAATTCAAATCGTACATTTCAAATTCAATTCTCTCCCCCAACTCAAAAATTTACTAAGTCCCAAAAGGTCGATTTTTTCAAAAAAAAATTTTTCCAAATAACACCAGATCTCGACGTTTCATGCATTTCTAAGACATCTGGCATCAAAAAAAAAATTTCGATTTCGGAAATTTCATGGATATTTTTCATGGGTCAAAAAAGCCAAACTTTGACCGCTTTGGGGGTCCACTTAATGAAGTCCGATTGAGCTCAAATTTTGCATGGGGACTTTTTTCGAGGAGACAAAACTTTTGAGCCCTACCTTTTTTTGAAATTCGATGGCAAAATTTTTCCCATACATTCCATTGGCACCCTAATGCCTATGTTCTCTGCGCGATTCAGGTGTTCATTGTAGTGCTGATTCCACCTTTCAATCACCTCGCGTCTGTCCGTCAAGATGCTCCCATCCTTATCCCGGAATAGGCGGGTTGGTTGTTTCCGCTTCAGTCTGTATCGTTACACGTTTTGCCACGTACCATGCAGCCCGCGCTGTATTGTCAGAGTGGCGAATTGCCATTTTTTATTTGAAGAGTGTGATAAAAATGCCAAGTTGAGTTGAACCAACTCGTACTGTAGAGCTGACGAAATTTTGGTTTTTTGTAAACATAGTTGTTCTTTTGCATGCTGTATTGAGATGAACAAAATCCTGTTCTAAATCCAATGATTTGAATGTTTTGTTGTACACTCAAAATTAAGCTAGTAAGATAAAATTGTGTCTTTTTACAGATTAATTGGAAAGTTTCTAAAAGGGCAAGGACTGTTATGTCTACCTATCTTAAGCAGTGTGATGATGATTTTGGTACCTTTTACCAATTGGTACCTACGGATTTTCAGTACTACAAATTTGGGTTTCAGGATGTTTTTTTCTGGTCGACAACTCATTCTCATATAGATTCGGCATCCTCGAAAGAAAATTAATGTTCAAGTGTTGTTAATCTTAGTAAATTCACACTTTTTTAGTGTTTCAAATAATTAAAAAAGAGCTTATTTATACCGTACAAATCGCTCCCCGCCACTCCCCGCGGAGAAATCTTGCACAAACGTGCACAAGACAAGACTAAGGAATCAACTGAAGAAGATTTTTTTGCCTAATTTTGCCTAGACGATAGTTATTTGAAAAAGTAAAGAGCCAAAATATGTATGAAAAACAGCTTTTTTGTTAGAATTTTGCTCTATGAGAACCAAAAAATTGTGACTATGCCCAAAATATAGTCATCAACTTAAACCATATTCTCAAACACTTATAATGGCTAAAAATAGTAAAATATTGAACATGCGCAATTTCTGCCATGATTTTTCAAAACTGGACCACTGTGATAACGGATAGTTTTGGGCGCGCCATCACCAGGTAGTGGTCGGAGTCAATGTTAGCGCCACGATAGGTTCTGACGTCGGTTATATCGGAGAAGTGCCGTCCATCGATCAAAACGTGGTCGATTTACGATTCTGTCTGCTGAGGTGATCTTCAGATGCACCGATACGGGAGGCTGTGCTAGAAATAGTACGAATGGCCATATTCTTGAAGGCGGCAAAATCTATCAGTCATACGCCGTTCTTGTTCGTCAACATGCTGGTACATGTATCTAGGATAGATTTCGATGAGTTGGTTTTGTAAAATCGTGAAGCTCGTAAACTTTTGAAAAAAAAACTAGATTACGTCTCGCTGAAAAATTAATGAGCCATTTTACGAGACGTTTCGGAACAGCTGATCTGAGAACTGAGATTAAATCCTGCGTGATTTTTAATATCGGCTCATTTTACCAAACGGGTACATGGATAAAATGACAAAAAAGAGATCCAAAAATGTTCGTTACTGTAACATTACACCTAGTTATTGTATCAAATACCTCTTTGTTACCCATATTGCACATAAAAAGGCACTTTTGTGATCAGAAATATTTTAATAATTTCTCTCCATTTATGTTTTCGCCTGGACGAAAAGCTACGCTAGAAATGCGCACAGTCATCGATCGTCATCTTCGCGAAAGCTGATGACGATGATTGAATTCTCCCAGGTTTCCTGTCATTTGACCAGCTTCGTAAAATGGCTTATAGGGATTTTCCAGAAGATAATTTTTGAAGAATTACTGATTAAATTTTTGAAAATTTCTGGTGTGTTATGTGCTTAGAGGTATCCCAGAAACACATAAAATAATGGATTACCTGCTTTGCTCTTGTTCACAGTTGTCAGCAGAAGCCTTCTCATTTTATTTTGTATGCTTAGCGAAAGGCATCTAACTTCAAGTATCATGTGAATGGAAGGTTTAATCGAAAAAATATTTGGTTGGCGTGATATCCATCATCATTATGCACAACCGATGCCTAATTTTTCTTTTTTGAAAATAGTTCCTAATTTTTCCAAATAATTTGTCAAATGCATTCTGCCATACAAATATTTTGGCGTTACCTATTAGCCATTTTTCGTGCATAGACACTAGCGCATGTGCGTTACTATATGGCGAGTAGCGATTCAGGCGATGCATGTACCTCATTCCTGAAAAATATCATGGACGACGTTATGAATCAAATAATACAGGAATATTAACGGAATACATAGCGAAATTTTTTAAGGAACTGTTGGAGGAATTCTCCGAAGGAAATTCTTAATTACTCAAAGTTATTAACAAGCAACGTTCAAAATTGAAATCTGTCAAGACCGCTGCTAAGCAATTTGACACTTTTACATCCTCACACCTCACATCTGAATCTTGAAAAAGTACAATGACTAAAAAATTCCCTCCAGAAAAAAAAATCTAGCTACATTTATGGGTGAAATGAATGGGTTACATGCATGAGCTGATTCGCTACTCACTCACCACATAGTAACGCACACGCGCTAGTGTCTATGCACGAAAAATCGCTAAAAGTTATGCGAAAAATATTTGTATGGCGAAAAGCATCTAACGAGTATTTTCTAAAAAATGGGAACTATATTCGAAAAAAATATTTGGTACCGGTTGTACTCGATTATAATGACTATCACGCCTACCAAATATTTTTTCGATTGATGCTTTCATTAACGAGAAATTTGAAGTTAGATGCCTTTCTCCATACAAAATGTAACGAGCAAACTTCTGCTGATTAGCTGTGGACAAGAGCAAAGCAGGTAATCCATTGGTGGATAGGCGTCGCTAGGGAGTGAACAGATTGAAAGTAATTAAGTGATGAAAAGTGAGCAAACCATTGGGGAACCAGTTCTTACTAAGCGTTCTATACACCCGATTCTGTTTTTGCACGGGGGATGCATACCGTGCAAAAATGTTGTCAGTTCAATATTTCAAAAACCGCACAAAAAAAGTAACACAATTTCTCGACGTTTCATACAAATATAAGGTTTTGGTGGAAAAAAAAATGTATGGAAACTTTTTTTGCACGGCTCCGTGCAAAAACAGAATCGGGTGTATTTGAGTCGCATAACCAATATAGCCATAACAAAAAATAAGCAATAGTTAGATTGAGCTAGATTAAGTTAATCAAAAGGCTTTGTTTCTTCAATAACAAAATGTTAATAATAACTTAACTTAGTTTAAACAAGGATGATAGTGTTGCAACGTTTGCAATGATACTAAAATAAGAAATAAAAATAATGTAAGAGCCAACTTCTCCTTTATGATATTCTAGTTCATTTAAATTACCTATATTATTATTTCAAGTGAATCAACATATTTTACAACATATTTTACATTTACAAATGAAAAATTGGTAACTTCGCTTTATGTGTGATTTTTCCTCTTTGATTTTTCAAATAAATCCTTATTAGCTCTAAAGGGCAGGCCCACGTGGTCTCATCGTAGCTAAGGCGGAGAATACCACAGAAAATTGCGCGCTTGGTCACCATCGCAGCTAACTTCACACTGGTCTAAGCGCGTAGCCGGAGACGCCGGAGAGAAGCTGAGAGAATTAACTAATGTTTTGACATTTATTCCGCGTGTAAGTGTTGTTCAATCAGTTAAGCTTCATATCGACATCGGCTCCGGTCTCGTAAAACATGCAGTTCACGAATCGATTGAGAATTCTAGCGTTTAACATTGTCACTGGAACCGTGAATAGTGCTCGACATGTGCATAATGGAAACACTATATTGCAACGCATATCGCTACCTCTAAGGCATCCTCGCGGCAATTCTAGAACAACTTCACATCTTGATGTTCACATGCAGCCAGAACGAAATGGGGGTGGGGCGATAGGGCAGGAGAGAGAGCGGGTGAGTGATGTAAACAGAGCGGAATTCTCTGCGAATCGAGGGCGATCCGATGAAGCTGAGCTGGAAGAAATAGAAAATAATCTGTTTGATAATCGGCAGTCGAAAGATGATTTGCACCTGGGCGAGATTATGAAGAAGTATAAAAACGATTTCCGTCGAGAGGAAATCAACCGAAGCCAAAGTAAACCAAAGAAGTCTTCCAAACCGATTCGCCTGGGGGAAATGGATTTGGAGACCATGCATACGCTGAAACCGTACAAAAGGAAGGAAAAGTCTTTGGAGATCACTGATAAGCACAGTGGTATCAAATACCTCAAACTGCTTAAAAATGATCCCATGTTTGGAGATATGCAGTTGCTTATGACTTCTCGAAAACGAAGAGAGCTGAAAAGCAAACTTGTTGTGGAAGGGAAACGGCTGATAAACGATGCAATTGATGCTGGACTATTGTTGGAAACGGTCATCTTCTCCGAATCATGCCATTTGGATGACATACGTGCAGAACTGGCGACCCCTAAATTGATTCAACTGCCAAACCATGTGCTGCAAGAATGGTCGGACCTTGTCACTAGTCCTGGTGTAATTGGTAGGTTTAGTTCATAATTTCTCCAATTGATTATGGCGCCATAGGGTCCATAGGCCACATAGTCTTATTACACGATGTGTCTGAAATCGTTATTAAACAAAATGCAATTCAGTACTATTTCGGAATATGAGTCAAGTTCTGAATTTGAATCAATAATGATGGGCTGTTAGGCAATATTTTAAAGCATGCCTCAATTCCCTCGTTGTAATGTTATCAATTTCACAGAGAAGATGCTCTAATATTATTATAAGTCTTTCGAATGATTAGTGTCAAATTGTTGATATTTTTCGTTAATAACGGTTTTAGACTCCATAAATCACCACGTGGGTTATGGACGATTCCTATCTGGCAACAGGAGCAGATTTTTCCACTGTATACAAACTAATTCTTCAATTTTCTATAGGCATTTTCCAAAAACCCTCTGACATGAGCAAGATCGTTATACGAAACCGAACAGCAGAGTCCCTTCCAATTACTGTCGTTTGTGATAATGTACGGGAACCGAACAACTTGGGAAGCATTCTTCGAAGCTGCGCATCGATTCCCGTAGATCGTGTGATACTGTTGAAGGGTTGCACGCATCCATGGGACCCAAAGTGTCTGCGAGGGGGCGCTGGAGCTCATTTTCGAACCAGCATCGTCGGCCCGGTGGTGATGGACGAACTGGCGGAGCTTCTTCCCTCCAACCCGACCTTCCTGGTGGCGGATAATAGAAGCGAACGAGACGAAGAATCGTTTGTGTTGAGCCGTTATGATAAAGCCAATTATTTTGACATGGAACACATGGTGCTGGTTATTGGTGGTGAAACACACGGGGTTAGCAGTGATGTGCGAAGGTAAAAGTGACCATGATTTCATCTTGAGTTATGACAATGATTTGCCATTTCTTTTCAGATACATTAGACAGCTGCAGGAGGATTCCAACGTCGGAAAAAGCCTCTATCTGGTCCACATTCCACTGGAGAATGGTGTTGAAAGTTTGAATACCGCATCGGCAATTTCGGTCATTCTTTGCGAAATACGAAGACAATTAAATCCAAAGGAATGAAATCTGGTCTGTTAGCTTGTTGTATAATATATGTAGTTTAATTAAGAAAATCTCTAAATTTTGTTTTTTTTTTTGATTGTGAAAACATGTTGTTAAAGGAATTTCCAGGACTATTGATTGACTATTTTTTGGTGAGTAATTTTAAAAAGTTCGGCCGGGTCTCCTGACTAGTAAAAGGATAAATAATCTGACCTTCCAGCCAAAGATGTCTTCTTTCTTCTTTATGGTGATACGTCCCAACTGTTTCTTGTGGTGTACACATTTAGAGTGTAAGCGAATGGGCGAATTACCGAGCAAAAATCGTTTAACGGAATACGATGTATTCGGCAGTCGATCGGTTGATCTGCCATAGATAAATTAATCGAAAATACAACCATGAGTCAGTCTTGGCTAAAACCTCAACCTATCAACACCTTTATTTAAAACGCTTACCACAAGTTACCATTCTCCGAAGTTCTGGAGTGTTCTCATCGGCAAACACAAAAAGTGGCGACGAGCGATAAAAATTCACATAGTAATATTAAGATTCCGGCCTGAAAGTGCAGTGGTGAAAATATCTCTACATTGAGTTGGACGAGTTGGAGCAGACCGCACGAGTGAAGGTCACGTGCTGCTAAAAGCGCGAAAAGCTGTAGAAACGCGCAGTTTTTGGTTGGCATTTCATTGCATTGGGTGGTTTACGACTGTTGCCATTGTGTCATTGCTGGACGGATTAGTTTTGCTGCTTGACCGGGGATTGCCGGATATTCCGTATCCACATCTGGTTAGTTCGATAGCGCAAGTCGTGAGGTTGCCAACGGGCATAGCTGCGAGTATTAACAGAGGTCGGCAAAGACTGAAAGGACGGTTCTGGTGAGTTTGCATTTTCATTTTCTTTTGGGACGTGATTGTGAGCATAAGTTGAAATTTTCAGTGAACATTAAGTGAGTATTGTGCAATCAAGAAACTTCTTGCTTTCATTCCATACAAAATGGCCCAATCAAATTTCACGACTACTTTGGAGCCCACGGTGTGCTGGAACACACATATTATCGAATTTGCATGAACCTCCGATCTTTTTTCACTAAAAGTTAGCCTTGATAGTCAAAAGAAGCTTGCAGAATATTAAAAAATCTTTCATCGGCAAAAAATTGGAAAAAGACGATTTTTGTATTTTTACCCTTCTCCCATATATGAGTTCATAGGAGAATATTAGAGATACACTAATATGATGACTTTTAACGGCTTAATGATCAATTTGACATATCTTTAACATGAATGAATTCTTAGATGTTTTAAATTAAGCATCATTTCCTACATACACTCACACAATATGACCAGCCCATGGTGGTATGCCGTATTTTATATAATGGAAATTTCACTTTTCACTTCAGAAAAGCTCATACGAACGCTTTGTATTCTTCTTTCTGAATCAAATAAGTAATATTTTACGTATACGGTAAAGTTTTCTAATCAGAATAGGAATTCCCAGAAATGGATACACATGGCAGTATAGGCTGTATTCATGTGCTTATACGCGCAAAAGTCTTGAGAGAGGGTTCACTATAACATGATTAACAGTAAACGGCTAATATAGCCTTAATGTGGTCTCAAGCTCATCGTGATACAAGTTTTGTGCTGTCACGAATATACTCAAATGCAATGCGCACATTATATTTGGGGTTTGAAGTGCCATAGGATGAATAATAAATGTGGCGACGATGACAAATCGATCCAACGTAGTTCAGCACTTTTATTCAAGACTTCGCACTTATGGAGGGGGCAAATTTTGCGAAATAGACACAACAATTTCAGTATCCAACATGGACACATACATTTTAGTATCGTATAACGAGGTATCTTTGAAAATGCGGCTAACTTTGATAGTGCGGGATCAGCAACGTACTAAACAAAATAACAAAAATTATGTTATTCAGTTAAGCAAAACGAATACGAAACTAAGGGGTATCAGTGTGACACTTCACCTCTGAGCTGTTTTCGTGCCAATCGAGAGTATTTGAGGCTTTATATTCGAATATTTAAAAATGATGAGATTTTGGTACTTTCAAAACGCTCACAAACAATCTGTTTTACTATCACTATTTCATGAAACTATAATGAGTTCGGTACGTATGCTTGATGGCCTAGCTATAGTAGAACATTAATCCGGTATCAAACCTCATAGGGAAAAACAGTTTTACAATTTGGAATCATTTTCGTATTCAAAGTCACAAATTCCCATATAACATTAAAAGCCTAGAGGTATGCAACGCCTCATGTACTTTACGGGATTCATTCGATTTATACTCATTCATGTTCCAAAAACGATTGATTTATGGTGAATTCAATGTCGAAACATGATTATCGATAGATATCTATTCAGGGATATACTTTTATACCCTTCTTCTTTCTTCTTTTCTGGCGTTACGTCCCCACTGGGACAGAGCCTGCTTCTCAGCTTAGTGTTCTTATGAGCACTTCCACAGTTATTAACTGAGAGCTTACTATGCCAATGACCATTTTTGCATGCGTATATCGTGTGGCAGGTACGAAGATACTCTATGCCCTGGGAAGTCGAGAAAATTTCCAACCCGAAAAGATCCTCGACCGGTGGGATTCGAACCCACGACCCTCAGCTTGGTCTTGCTGAATAGCTGCGCGTTTACCGCTACGGCTATTTGGGCCCCTCTACTTTTATACCCATTATTATCAATTTATGATGGTGTTTATCATGTTTGTTTTGACTGAAAACCGTTTTAAAGATGTTTCTTGTTCAATAAATTCTGTACTTTAATTGATAAAATCTAATCCAGTTTCTCTTTTAACACTTCAGTCGTCGCGCTGTTGTATTCTGTACAACACTGGTGGAAAAACCTCGTTCTTCGTTCCCATCAGTAGCGTGGTGGTTCTGACGGTGGCAAACCGCGCGACGACTGGAAGGTGAACATTCTCCAATCCAATTCAAACTGTGATGATGTCAAACAATAGTTTGTTTTAGATTTTCATGTGCTTATCTACTCATTATCAATGTTACCCCATTACCAAAAAACTGACTTTCGATTATATGAAAAACTATAGATTCATTAAGATCGAACCGTTATGCAATCTTTCATGTGCAATCGATAACTAACAAACCAGTGCTTGTTTTACAAATAAAAAATAAAATATTTAGATTTTCTCTAAAATAAAACTATCAAAGTTACCCCGTTTGATGGTATGTATTTAGTTTTAAGTATATGAATGTAACTAGGGATACGTTAATGATGTGAGGTTTTAGCAAACGCACCCAACCAGCGGCTGCAAGATTTCCATTTAAATCTGCATGACAACTTTACAAATATTATATAGTACTGTTACTCATACAATAAATATAAGACTATCATAGTTTTTTTTTTATTTTCACATCTTACATTTTCTGTATAAACCCTGTATATGTAACGATATTTTACAATATTTGTATGCGTTCTTGTTTTGGATGTAGACATACCGTATACAGGTTTACGTAGAATCTTCCTCCATCTTTCAATCAAAACAAATGTGAATAACAAGACCAGCTAGATGTGAACACACCATACAAAATTTAAACAGTACATTGCCCTATATAATTGTATGGCGGTTTATTTTAATGGTTGCATGTAATTATACAATTGTCTGTTATCTTAAAAAAGCTTCATGTTCAATAACGAACTCCAATGATTTCAATTATTCTGTAGAATAGGAAACATTGATTGTAACTTGATAAGTTGTAGTATGTTTACCTTAATAAATTTATGTAAAAATGCGATGTCGTTAATAAACGGCATACCACCATGGGCTGGTCACCTTGTGTGAATGTAGGTAGAAATTATGCTAAATTTGAAACGTCTTGTAATCGATTCGTGATCAAGGTATATCAAATAAGTCTTTGAGCTATTGCAATGCATCAAAATTAGTGTAACTCTAATATTCGCCTATGAACTCATATATGGGAGAAGGGTAAAAATACAAAAATCGACTTTTTTCAATTTTTTGCCGATGAAAGATTTTTTAATATTCCGCAAGCTTTTCTTGACTATAAAGGCTAACTTTTAGTGAAAAAAGTTCGGAGGTTCATGCAAGTTCGACAATATGTGTGTTCCAGCACACCGTGGAGCCCTATCGTAGGGGTAGTTCGTTTACGGATTGGGTTGATAGACTTCGATTTTTCTTCAATATGAATAAAGTTGCGGATGATGCTAAAAGGGACCATTTCATTACATTGAGTGGACCAGTAATTTTCAAAGAATTGAAATTGTTGTGCCCTAATACTGACTTAGAAAAAGTTTCATATGATGAAATGGTTAAAAAGTTGAAAGCGCGCCTAGATAAGACGGAGTCTGATCTGGTGCAACGTTTGAAATTCAACATTAGGGTGCAACAGCCAGACGAATCTCTGGAAGATTTTGTACTTTCGGTTAAACTTCAAGCCGAATTTTGTAATTTTGAGACATTTAAAGAAATGGCAATAAGAGATCGGATTGTAGCGGGAATCCGTGACAAAGTTCTTCAACAAAGACTTTTGAACGAGGAGAAACTAACTTTAGATGGCGCTGAAAAAATGATTGCGACATGGGAAATTGCTAGAAATAATGCAAAAAATATGGATTGCGCTGGGGGTAGCTGTTTGGAGCATATCTCAGCATTGAAATCTATGGGGGGCTCATCTAGTTCAAGATTTAAGAAATTAGCAGCCACATTTGAATTGGCGGATAAGTCAAATAGGGGTGATGGTGGAATGGAGCGCGATAGAGGACCGGTAAAGAACAGATTGGGGTACTCTCCATACCAGAAAGAGCAATGGCGTAATCGACAATGGCAAAGTAAATCAACTCAAGCAAAGCAATGGCACAATCAAGGACGAGGCAATGAGGAAGCGAACCGTTCCTGGAATCGTCCTGATTATTCCCAAATGACGTGTAATTTTTGCGGATTGAAGGGTCATATTAAACGAAAGTGCTTCAAACTTAAAAACATGCAGAGGGATGCAGTGAACATGGTGGAAGCTAGCGGATCGAACCATAACCAGGAGGACGAGTATTTAAGCGATTTGGTCAACAGGATGCGGACGGAATCGGATAGCGAGAACGAAGTAGAGGATTCAAATTGGAAACGTGCCAACAGTGGCGCACCGAGGGCAGCTTCGTTTGAGTAAGAGCCAGAACGATCATACCAAACCGATAATACGTTGGGGTCGGCAACAGCCGCAGACAGCATCTAGAGCGACCAGCGAAGAGTACCACGGCCTTCCTGAAAGTGATACAAGGATAGGGAGAAAGCGTAAACATGCAGTCGAAAATTCGACGACAGAAGAAGAGTTGTCGCAGGAGTGCGCTCCGCGGCGTTCGAAGAGAATTAAAAAAGTTAAGATTGATAAAGATTTTGTATATTGATAATGACTAGGATTATGAATAACGATCTGAATTTGTAAGTTTGAATTATTGGAGCATTAATTTAAATCTAATGTAATAATGAAAAGTAGAGACATAAAGGATCTTTTTAAGGGAGAAGAGCTGTGGTGTACACATTTAGAGTGTAAGCGAATGGGCGAATTACCGAGCAAAAATCGTTTAACGGAATACGATGTATTCGGCAGTCGATCGGTTGATCTGCCATAGATAAATTAATCGAAAATACAACCATGAGTCAGTCTTGGCTAAAACCTCAACCTATCAACACCTTTATTTAAAACGCTTACCACAAGTTACCATTCTCCGAAGTTCTGGAGTGTTCTCATCGGCAAACACAAAATTTCTTAGCTTAGCGTTCTTATGAGCACTTCGACGGTTTTAACTAAGAGCTTCATTTGCCAATTAATTATTCTTTGCATGTGTATATCGTGTGGCAAGTACGAAGATACTGTATGCCCAGAGAAGTCGACAACATTTTCAACTAGAAAAGATCCTCTACCCAACAAAACTTTTGCTGAATAAGAATTGAATTGAAAGTCATTTTTAGCTGAGTAGCTCATGAATCAGCTGTACAGTAGTTTCTCGATTTTATCACTGCTTGTTTTAATATCGCCTCATTATATTTTTCTCGATTTTAACACGGTTTTCTGTTCGATTTTATCACGCTACAATAATTAAATGAATTTCATACATTTTACATTGATAAATAACTCCAAACATCCAACAAATATCTATTTGAACCATCTCTTACGTGCTTTTCATCTCATTTGCTCTATTTCTGCAACTTAAAGGTCAAATTTCGATGAAAATGGTATGATAGAAAAAACATTTTCATTTAATCACGTTTCGGTATATCACGCCAAAAATTTTTGGATCCGTGATATAATCGAGAAATTACTGTATTCAGATATCAATGTTACTTGAAATATACAGGGAATAGGCAGACCGATCGAGAATGGCAAAATTTTGCCTAATTTCAAATACTCATGACTTTTTGAAAAATTGTTTTAATTGGACGCATCCGGATGCATTCGACGGCAGATTTGGTCTAGTTTCAGTAATTTGTTTGGCCATGCATATTGGCCATCGGACATCGCAGTTGTTCCGGATTTTTCAAGGCCATGTCCAAATCACGCTTTTCTGTCGCTAGTATTTTTGTGTGGTGTGAAGTTTTAAAAAAGTGTAAATTTTTCCAAGAAATTAGATCCAATTGAAAATTGAATACCGATGGACGCATTAAGATTCATTGAAAATCGTCCGAGATATGGCCATTTCCGTAAACTGGTTCCTGAAATTACGATCAGTCATGTTTGCATTTCCAATCATGTATATATTACCCGGAATCATATCCACCTGGGCATCAGACGTGTACCTGAAAAGGCAGCTAGACGTGTACCTGAAAATTGATTTCAAATTATTATTAAAAATATTAAAAATATTTACATACAATCTTCAAAGAATGTCACTAAATATTCCTTCAGGAAACCTATTAGTTTATTTTTCTATGATGCCCGCCTAGTACTCCTCTACCAGAGCTAGTAGCTTTCTACCGGAGGTTCCAATATGAGTTTTTCTATATTTTTAGAAAGAAAACATCTACATTAAAAATCCACCAAAAAATTATCTAATGTTCAATAATAAATGAGGTACTCAGGCGCTCAGGTGCTGTCGGTTCAATCGAAGATGGCGTCGAAATAGCAGGCACTCCGTGAGCGTATTGTACGGTTTTACGTACGTGCCGAAAGAGAGGAACCCAACTAACTTGCCCCAGTGCCGTCTGATTAAGGATTTTTTCGGTTCACTCAGTGCCCTAGTTATTATTATTGTGTTATTTAATGATGAAAAAGTTACAGTTTTATCGTAGCTTTATAGAAAAAGCACTTCATTCCAAATATATCAAAGATTTATAGCGCTTTAATATCTTAATTTTGACATTAAAATGATAATTAAAATTTTAAATCTGTAGACTCAATGACATTTCAATTGACATAATGACAGCTCGTCCCGAATAAAAAATTTCGAGAGGTGATTAAAAAATGATTTGCAAACTAACTCCAAACGTGTTTTAAAAATAGTTCCAGAGTACGGAAAATTATTGGGTATTGTTAAAACCAATTACCCCTAAATAAGCCAATAAACGGGTCATGGATACGAAGTAGTACGAGGATCTGGAATTGTATCCGGAAGATGGTGCCATTAGTGCCGTTCAGCACTCTTGCGAGAACATCTAAACTGCGTCGTACGGCTGATCAGGTCTCCTTTCCCAATATTCATTGACGTTTTTTTTAAGAATAAACATTATGTTTTTAAGAAAATATACTGAATTCACTGAAAAGATTTTTTTACCATGTGGCATAAAAAATCTCATTTATTATTGAACACCCGTTTAAAATCCAAAATACTTTGCTTATTCAATACAATCTTAAAGGAATTCATGGAGAAATATTTGAAAATCATTTTAGAAAATGCCCTTGATACATCTGTTAAGCCAGAATTTTCATTTTGTGTTGCAAAAAAGATAATTAAAGCTTCTCCAAGTTCGAACACTCAAAGTTCCACTGATCAAATCCCATGATCAAATGCAGAAGCTTGCCGAAGACGCCATCTTTCTAAGTGGTCAAGCTACTGAGCTATCCGCAAAACAAAAAGTCTATACTCACTAGCACCGCCTGGTGGCGTGATTCCGTATCAGAATGACCAACGTATGTTAGCCCTTGTGCTACTGAACAACTCTTCCGAAGACACCAACCTTTCAAACCATCAGCATCCAGAGATGTCATATATGTTAAAAAGTTTGCATTCTTATCTCTCAATGATCATACAGTGCAAATCAGAAAAAGTGCCCCTACCAGCCAAGTTCTCAACTAATAAAAATGACCCTCAACTCCTAAAGGTAGATCGTACTTAGCACTGAAACTTCACCGAAGACAGTACTGTGCTTTTTACGCATACGAGATATTCAACAACACCCCAAAGTGATGAAATTCCATGAGCCCTGGGTCTCCTCTAACGCGGATTCCTATAACGCCTCCCAACCATGTGTCTTATAGGACACCTGACTGTACCGTACAATAGGGTGTTGAGGGGTAAAAAAAATTCCAACTCAAATTTGAAGCAACTTCTTAGATTGTCAATAATTGAACCAGGGCCGGATTTACAAATGTGGAGGCCTTTTTCCCAAAAAAAAAAATGTTTCAGTAGTTTCTCTTTGGTAATTTCCCTTTTAAGTTTCATGCTCAATGTTCTGGATAAAGTTTTAATTACCAGAAATTAGGTTTGAACCGCTTTAAAACCTTCAGAAGCGCAAGTTGGGATCAATGGATGCAAGCGACCAAAACATGCTTTCCAGGAAATCAGTTTCAAAGTTTTTCAGCAATATTTTATTTTGTTCAAATTGTATGAGATCTGTAAAAAAAGTCAATCTTCTACGATTTATGATATATTTTGAAATGGAAACATCACCCAAAATGACTGTTGGAAAGCTTGAAAAAAGTACAATATTGCTGTTTGCGTTTGAGATGCAAATCTTGACTAAGAGTCCTCCAAATGCGGTAACACAAAACAATCAAAGCACACCTAGCAACGGTTATAAAAATCACCGCCGTCCTAGCAAGAAAAATTGATCTTTGACACCGCATTTCTTGGGAATAATCTTACCGCATTTGGTGTTCCCGCATTTGATATTTGCATTTCAAACGCACACAGCAATATTTCATTACACCTAACTTAAAATCTATCAAAATCTAACTTTTACTAACATTGGTCTCCTCATTTGTAATTCAATGTTACTTATTTGCTGTATATCAAATAAATGTTGGATTTCCTGTTTTATTTCACAACGTTACATTATGTTTTACTCCGTTCCACCAGCTGAATGACGTTTGAACCATTTTTAATTTGTGCAGACTAGCGGGGTTCAAATGAAAAAGTGTTCAAATTAAAAGTGGTCAAACCACTTGCCCTGTATCTGTTCTCTACAATTCAAGAAATGGGTTAACGCAGTGATCCAACATTATTTTTATTTACATTTATTTTCAGATACATTTAAAAAAAGTACCAGACAAATCAATTAGAAACAAACAATAACTGAAACTTAAATCCAAAACAATAGGGCGAATGTACTGCACACTTCAGACAAGCCCAAAAACCATTTAGATTGCAAGTCAAAGTATTATACTGTAATTTAAAATTAGAAACTTCGAAAGTTTTCAAATCTTTCGACGTGATTTAAAATATAGGCACCATTCATCGCTTTCTATAATTATTCTTAAATGTTCAATAGTTATCAATTCAGTCGTATTTTGTGGGGGCCCCTTAAATGTGGGGGCCCGGGGGCCATGGCCCCCTTGGACCCCCCGTTAATGCGGCCATGAATTGAAAAAAAAATTCTTTCGTCGTGTATCTCTAAAGCCAAATACAATGATGGGAATCCTATGACAGATTTCTGAGATAATCACGAAAATGTGTGATTTTTTACGGAAATTTTAAAAGGGGTTGTTAAGGAATTTGAGTTCCGTAAATTAAACCATATTTTGCCAACAACAAAACATAATCTTTTTGGTCAATAAATTTGATGCTTTCATTCAATTTCATAGGTTATGTTCAACCTGTATCAGATCAATATTATTGAACTTGCAGCTCCTGCAAACGCAAACCGTTTTATTTTAACTGCTAAGTGATTAATAGTTGTAAATCCTATTTGGGAACTATAATTACATCGTAAAATTGCCTTGAAATGATTTTTATACTTATATGCAACTGAATCATAACCAATATATTTGCAGTTCACGAATCCTAGAAGCTGTGTAGAGCAACTCCGTAAATAACCTATCGTTTAAGGATAAGTTCAACAAGCTTTTAGTGAAAATACCTGAAGGTCGTAGACACAAAAGTCAATTTGGACAAATTGAGATGAAAGATTGTGAAAAATAATAGAATCGCTCTGGTGGGCTTCGATCCCACGACTCCCAATACGCTAGACTGGGCGCGTTAACCAACTAGGCCACAGAACGGGTAACGATTCTGCAGCGCAATCGGCCAACCTGAAACCAAAGTCCGTCACGACCCCATTTTCTCCTTCCCAACCCTACACCTCCTTCGGCTCACTGAGATGCCCAATTCGACTCTCCTAAGCGTGCCTACGAACAACAGTAAGAGATTTTATTTTTAGCGTCGCATTAATATTTTTGACCTACAGACACGAATGCACTGAATAGGGTAAAGTGTCTTTAATAAGTAAATAAAAAAACTACTGAGAGAAACTTTTTTTTATTTAACGAAATTATTGATTAATTAGGTACTTATTTTACGTCAAACGAAAGCGTTTGATCCACACGTTGAAAGAAAAATATAAAAGTTTTGTAAAAATACGGTTTTGATTTATATTTTGCCAACGCCGTGATACTAGTGCTACTATAGGAACAGAAATTAGAAATAGTGCTACTATAGGCACAAGTGTTCCTATAGTGGCACAAGCGATAATAAATACAAACGTATGAGTTTTCGTAATTTTCATATTTTTCCTACAAAACCAAGATAAGCTTTCAGGTATTGTAAAAAAAAAATGACACTAGCGTTATTTTTCGATTTTTTACGAATATTTGTTCATAGACACACTTGGTACATCGACCCTACTTTCTCATTACTCATGAAACCACAACTAATAGTGAAACAATCCTCAAAATTTCATTGAAAAATATTGAGTTATGCTTCAATACGAGCAATTTGAATTTTGTATGTCAGCCCCGTAGCCAACAACGGGTACAATAGAAAGCGTTATGTTTGGATGAGCATTTAATTTTTCTGCAAGAGATGCGCTTTGCGCAAGTGGACCACGTTATTATTGGGTTGAAATCGAATTCATGTTAGCTTCTGCGTTCATAGGTACTCGTGGTAGTTGGTAAAACTTCCACTTGGCTGATAAACTGTGAACAATGAAACTTAATTAAAAAAGTATTAAATAATGTGCAAATTTTCGTCAAACTTGAAGGTTAAATATTTATTTTCTCAAAAACAACGAACTACATATTCTATTGACAATGGCTTTTATGGCGAGATGATAAGTTATGTGAGAATTTTAAGGTGAAGATGAATCGAAGCCAAACTTCAAATTTTTAAAAGCACGGATCTGGAGAACCAAACACCTGATTGAGCTGAAAACCTAATCGATTGGTCACCACCAGCTAGTGATTAATTGATTAAGTTTTCAGCTTAAACGGATCTGGTGAACCAAAGATCCAAACGGAGCTTAAACGGATCTTTGGTTCTCCAGATCCGTGCTCTTGAAAATTTGAATTTTGGCTTCCATTCATCTTCACCTTAATATCTGAAAGGCCGAATTTCTAAAAGTAGAGCTATTCCGTAATCATTTCAATATAAACTTCAAATGACGAAAGCTTTAATGAATTTCTTACAAGTAATTTTAATCTACTTTACCGTAAATGAGGAAACATCAAAAGAAAAAAAGGCTTGAATATTATTCTTTTCCACTATCACATGCTTCTGAACTTTAACATTACTTACCAAAACAAATATCTACATCACCAGCATGCATTCCAGGCGATCTCGTGCGACAGTAATGAGAAATTCGAAAGACCCATGCATTATTTCGGCCCATCCTGCGACAGAATCGATACAAAATGAACACGTAGACAATGCATTAGAAGATTAAACTCCATCGATAATTTGGCACGCCAAGGAATTCGTCGGTTCACTTGATGCCTCTGCGAAAGATGCTCGTTTCGCTGATTGCTGTGCCGAAAAGGTGCAGAGCACATCATTACGTTTATGATGAAATCAAACATTAGGATCGTTTCAATCCTTTTTAGCGGGAGATTATACATTCAATCAAAAAAAGTTTGCGTGCGTGTGCTCTGAGGCTTTGAGATAGAAAAAAAAATGAATTAACAAGCATGGTCAGACGGGTGGATTCCATTTTCATAATTGAAGAAAGCGCTGAATCTGCAATCATAATCAGCGGTATGTAGGATGAAAACGTAGAATAAAATATCACAACCAAGAGCATAACTTATGAACTACTTAGACACAGTAGCAAAGGGTGCGATTAGTTCTTACTCAAATACACGACCGCTAATGGCATTATACTCGTCATCGTTGTGCAAGATGAAAAAGGCAATCAGGAAACATACTAATCCGTGAGGATCTATTTCTATAAAGCGAAAATGCATAACTTAGGTTCTCATTTGTCGTACTCTCCAACTGTAACTGTAGGGTAAGGGTGTCAGGGGAATTTTTTATGTAGAACCGTTTAATAAGATAACAAATATGTAGGTTCAGTCATCGTCGGTAACGTTTTATAGTATAACACAAAATCAGTGCAACTGCTATCTTAGGAATCATCTAGGTAGCCATGAAAACCATCTTTTACTATGGTTCTTTAATTTGATATCAAGGTCCTGTTTTCCATAGAAAAATTGATTATTTTGACTCAAGAATAACTTCTGAAAATATCCTTTACATTTTTGCATTCAACTTATTTGAAAAATTCTAAAAAAAAATTACACTGAAAACATATTTTATTTATTTTCATGAAAAAATAAAACTTAAATTTTAAATTACACGAAAACCCCTTTTTCAGTATATTTTTATTTTCACCATAGAATCTTGATAGTAAACATATATTTCGGAAAAAGTTTCATGATGGAGAAATTAAAAAAAAAAGTTTTTCTAAGAACAACTTTTGGCCCATTTTCAAAATTTTGATTTATTGCCAAAATAAATACGTTCTGATTATACAATTAGAATCTTGAAATTATTCTAAACCATGATAATTATATGGATAATTAATATAGGAGTAGTTATTTTCGAATTATATCGAGTTTAATGCAAAAAAATATTATTCAAATATTAAAATAGGCCATTTTTGTTAGTTATTCGCGATTCTCCATCCAGGAAAATGAGAAAGTGGAAAGACATATGGTCAGTACTGTCGAAAACGTATTATTATTGATGAAAAATCGCGAATAATTAATACGAAGTAGGGTGCAGAGCTACTTGGGCACTTCCATGATTCACTTTGGCGTAGGGGTTTTTCTCGGCCAAAATGTCTGAAACTTTGCAAAGAGAAGCATTTCAATACGACGCATATTCTGGCCAAATAGGAGTTACGTAGCTCTCGAAAACCCCCACTGCCGAAGTGAAGCAAAAGTGTCAAGAATAGGATCCGGCTCCCTACCTGGAAATATCATGAAGAAAAAGATCGCAGCAAGCCATGCGCGCGGCCGACTGCGTTTTGAATTTTGTGTCACGTTTATCTCGCTCCGAATTTTTCTTTTTTTTTTTTCAATTCGGTTTGTGGAAATTAGATTTGGCAGATGGTGCTATGCCACGTGCTCTATGGAAACATATTTTTCAAAGTGATAAAAGTGTTTTTTATTTGGAAGATGATTTGCTTGTGTTTTGCTCGAAAGGGCTCTGTGATGGCTCCAGCAATTGAATTCGTTTCGCGCGTCTCTTTTTTATCTTCTAAGTGTGTTAAGCTCGTTGATTTAAAAAATAAATGCGGTTCGTGCATTATGATGGACAGTGCCAAGTTAGGAGCGACGGATTGCAGAGGAGTTTCGAAAAAGGAATTTGGTAAGTTTGTTCTGATCAGCAGCGCATGATCACAATGCGTAAATATTAATCATTTGTCGGCCAGAACGTCTACCGAACGTATCCTATGGCACTACCCTTTACATCAACATTCCACAACATCCCGTAACACCTATGAGAGGTCGTAGAGTTCTCTGCATCTTTCTTAAGTAGCTGTTCAATCAATCATCCTTTCCTATTCCCTAGCTTTTGCAAGGACATGGCCAGGACAGATCTCGATTATTGGAGGATGCGTCAATCTTGTCTAAGAGTTAGAGGTTAGTCCTAAATTTCTGACTTTGGTAACGGACGGGAAGGGAGCATCCCTCATACAATGGTCTAGGACTGTACCACCTACGAATTTGTACGAAATGCTTAATGCTAATGCTAAGAATCGCGAATAATTAATAAAAATGGCCTTTTTTTAATATGCAATTAATATTTTTTGCATTAAACTGGATATAATTTGAAAATGGCTACTTCTAGAGAAATTATTAATATAAGCATTATGGTTTAGAATCATTTTAAAATTAAGTAGATGAAAAAAACAAATTTAGTACCCCCGATTCTGTTTTTGCACGGGGGATGCGTACCGTGCAAAAAAAAGTTTTCAGTTCAAAATTTCAAAAACCGTGTAAAAAAAGTAACACCATTTCTCGACGTTTCATGCAAAAATAAGATTTTGGCGGAAAAATTTGTCTGAAAACTTGTTTTGCACGGCCGTTTTAAAAAATCCGTGCAAAAACAGAATCGGCTGTACTATACCATTTAATTCCACTAGAGTTTATATCCTTTGACAGATACGCGTATTTCGACCTCAACTGTAAGGCCGTCTTCAGGACGGGGTTGGTGGTCTGATGGCTACCGCTTCTGCTTCATAAGCAGAAGATCATGGGTTAAATCCCAGGCCCGTCCCTTTCCTCATACTTTGTAAGTTGTATATCTCTCACTTGCTTCTATCTTCCATTCTAAATCTATCACACTCAAACTATTCGTTCATAGCAAACGCTAGAACCAGAGACGGACAAGAAACCCTAACGCTTCCATTCTTCCACGCGCATGCCTTTCCTTACGCCTGATTCATAAGCAGCCTGCTAACCACAAACGTAAACCTCTCTGCCATGCCTTTCCCTTAATCCATAAACTCCCGCATGAACTGGCGTAGATGCAGTCGGACTCCACGGTCTACAGTGGGCCAGTATAAGTGCAACATCATATTCTCCCCCTTCCCCACATTGGTCTGCATCCTGACGTGGCAGGCACCATTGTCGCCTAAAAATAAAAGATCACCAGCACTTATACACAAAGGATGCCTGTTAGTCCCAAGCAGTCATTCGGTTGGTTTCTTGTGTAAGTGCAGCTGATCTGGCGATACTGGAGTAGCATCCACGGGCGGCCAATCAAGCTCAAGCTCAACTGTAAGGCCGTCTTCAGTGTCGTGTACTAGAGTCGAGTCTAATCATTATCAGAACGTATTTATTTTGACGAAAAAAAAACTTTGAAAATCGACAAAAAGTTGGTCTTAGAAAAACTGTTTTAATTAAAATTTCTCCATCATGAAACTTTGTCCCAAACATCTGTTTACTATCAAGATTCTATGGCTAAAATTTAAAAAATATTAAAAATGATGTGACTTAAAATTAAAGTTTTAATTTTGAATTTTTCATAAAAAACATAAAATATTCAGTGTGTATTTTTACTTGTAGGCCAAACGATTCACTAAAATTTCTTCATAGAACATTTTTCTCTAAAATTAACAGTTTCGGAGTTAGAATTTTTCAAATATGATGCATGCAAAAATTTAAAGGTCATTTTCAAAAATTGAAAAGGGTCTGGGTGATCTGTTGGGATTTGAATTCGAAACTTGTAACCTTCTGAGTGATTGGATCACCAAGTGATTCGGTATCTTAGTTGGTAAAGGACTCATCTAGCATACAAGAGTCGTGAGGTTGAATCCCACTTGAGCAAGTGTTATTTTTTTCCTAATTCTATTCTTAATTTATCCGAATCAAATTGTCAATAAAACAGACGAAAAACAAACAACAAATCAGGCTCGCTCACAACTGTTTGTCCTAACTTTTGCGGATAAGGATACAATCATGTCATGACAATCACAGGGTGCAACATTGTTGCAACTTTTTCAACTCGCGATTAAACAGTTATTTTAAATACAAAACCAAATTTGGTTTAAGTATCTGTTAGATAATGTGTCAATGTTCACTAACACGGTGAAAGTTCTCGAAAATCGCATTGCGAAGCCCAGAAAATTGCTGTGCAGGTGATGATCGATCATTGTCATATTCTGTTCAAGTGGTGATAAACTGATGTTGCAGAATGAAATTGTTGCAACAAGAACAGGAGATTGTACCCCGTTTGGCATAAAGTCGTTTGGCATAAGGTCGTTTGGCATGAAGCCGTTTGGCATAAAGTCGTTTGGCATAATGGTCGTTTGGCATAATGGCCGTTTGGCATAATGGCCGTTTTGCATAATGATTGACTTAGAATGAATATCGGCATTTTCGAATCTTTTACCAAGATCAACACCACCGAGAACAAGCGTGGTGTTCGTTCAGAGATTTTCCAAGCTATGAATGTCAAGATTGTTGTGACATTAGAGAGCATAACTAAATAAAACTCGTACACATCCCAGAACATGGAGTACTTTGAGCTTGTTACGATCTACATATTTGAAAATAGTAAATAGGCAAAGAAAGCTCGCAGTGATTAATGAAGGGAACGCTCAAAGAATATTTCGCCTGCCGATCAAGCTCTGTTCCAGTTTGGACAGTATTTGAAATTACTTGGTAAAAGAAGTGAAAACATACTTACAAAATATTTAAGGCTCTTATCCAAAGCTGAATTATTGCAGCAAAAATTGCCTATATACGAGAGCAGATTATTTTTAGTTTAAAATGGTTAAGGCTCTAACGCAAAACAAAATCTTCTCACAGCGTAACTCAAAGAAACAACACATTTAAAAATGAAAATATTTATGGAAAAACTTTGGAACGGTTTAATATTAATTTTAATTTTGGAAGTATAAATCAAAAACACCGTCTGTTATCAAAAGAAGTGAAATTTTGTGATCGAAATATATTTTTTTTCCAGCATATCTCGAAAAAAGATCATGTTTTTGCAAAAAGAAATAGTTGAATATTGGCAGGTTCTAAAGGAATTATCATTCTAGAAGCACGTCTTCCAAAAAATGATAAAACAGCAAAATAGAGAAATGGTTAAAACTCAACTTTACTAAATAATAAAATTTAAAATAGTATAAACATAAAGAACAGCCTATTTTTAAAAGAAGACAAAATTTATGATTGAATCAATAGAAGACTAGACGCCAGAAACTAATGCGGCATAATAAAACGAATAGACATCAAAACTTGCATTCAGAATCAAGGAAGTGATTGTGCTATTTTTCCCCAAATGTCGGTTCCCCGAATGACCCTTTTCCCTGAAAGCCATTTCCCTGAATGAACCGTTTCTCCGAAAAGTGGTGCAGTTTAAATAGATGCTATAATAGTCTTCAGTGGTTGGATGGTGAACAAGAAAGAACGATAAGCAATCGAAAGAAGGAGGTATTCTGTCATTCTCGGCTGTACACATGTTGGCAAAAATGCTGAGGACGGTAAAACTCGAAAGAACCGCCAATTAAATAAAGAAGGGTGCATAATAGATGGCCAGTTTGTTCACCACCCTGAAATTTATGAAGTTACGGCATTTAAGAGTGCCAAAATCTTTTCGAGGAAGTAGGCTATTCGGGGAAACGGGATATATTGGGAACTTGCATTCGGGGAACTGGCGTTCAGTGAAACGACATTCGGAGAACCGACTTTCGGGGAAAAGTAGCACAACCCATAGAAATACCTGCAGTAATCGACATCTTTTTTGCTGATATTTAGAACAGATCAATGCCGCCCTTTTGTCACAAAAGAAATATCTCAAAAATATAGCTCCAAAGAACAGCCTATGTATAAAAGAAGGTGAAATTTATTCAACAGTTTTTACACATCATATTCAGTTTTTATACCTATAATTACATTATATATAAAAACCATAGAAAATTTAAAAGAAGGGTAAATTTGTGCTAAATATAGCGAAAACTTCAGTGCCAAAAATATTTCAAAAGCAAATCTCAAAAGAAGAATTAATATTTGGAAGAACGGTAATTTCGGGATAAATAATAAAATACCATTGACAATAACTTTTCTCATATGCGTCAGTTTATTCAAGAACATATGATTGTAGAATAAAGTTTCATTTTGTATCAATTGACTCCAAAACAAGCCTGATGTCATCAGAAAGATTTAATATAAACGTATAAACGAATGTCATCTTCAAAAATACTTGATTTCACACTCATTATGCCAAATGGCTATTATGCCAAACGACCATTATGCCACACGACCATTATGCCAAACGACTTTATGCCAAATGACCATTATGCCAAACGGCTTTATGCAAAACGGCTTTATGCCAAAAGGCTTTATGCCAAACGACTTTATGCCAAATGACCTACCACCGAACAGGAGATGACAATGGGTGATATGAATAAAAAACGTTGAACTTTACTACATGTAGCATCTACTCAAAAACAAAATCCACAAAGTTTACTACACTTTTGGTATGAATAAAAAACTTTTCGAACATGTAGTACTTACTACTTTCGAACATGAGCAGTGACTGAAGCTGCACGTTAAGAAATTTCCATTCAGAGTGCAGAGTGATTCTGCACGTAAAGAGACGCTTAAAATTAATACAATCATGCATATGAAGGAAATGCATGGAATCTAATCGATTACGCGACAATTTGCACAAAACCATGAAGGTGCTGTAATTTGACAAGATTTGTAGTGTAATTTTGCGATAAGTCTAGTATTCTCTTTATGTCTATGATTTCATGATGATGGTACATCAAAGAATTTTCTGGGTGGTTTTCGGTCTTCGCCAACGCCAGTGATTGATGATTTTTTTAACATTAGCTTAACATCTATGAAGAGATCTTGAGATTACAGCTATCAAATTAGGAACCACATATTTTCTAGCACCAGTACTGAGATTCTGGTGAAATTGGGTCCTAAAATGTTTAATGAATTCTTGTTTTTATTTAATAATACGAAAGAGCATGTTTTTGAAACTACTTTAGCATTTTTTCTAACTCAAATAACGGCTATAACATTTTTAAACTTCAATTTTAAAAATGATTCCAAATATGAACCTTGACGCTTGTGATCAAGTTTGACATTCACAGTTTCGACAAAAATGCCACAGGGCATATAGTTTTAACACTGGGGTTGTTCCTATCTGACATTTCAGCAGGGACACGGAAAACAAAATATACCCAAAATTTGAGTTTAAACCAAAAGGTGGGACAAAATCTCAAAAATCATGAAAAAATGTTTTTTGGACTTAAACAAATGAAAATCATTTAAAAATTGAGTAAACATGTGTTTTTGCCCTAAACTTAAGCGTTTGATACTAAAATTGGGACAGGGCTTTAGGACCCAATTGCGGTAGAATTTTGATGCTCCCCGTGTGTCTTGTTAACAACATGTTGAATTCCGGAAGTTCTAAGTGTTTCTATGATATTCTCGTTATTTTGGTGGGGTTTCTGATAGTATCCTTGGAATTTCTAGAACTTAGAATGTAGAGATTTTTATGAGAATTGTAGTTATTCCATTGGTAGTCGTTAGAATTCAATGAGGATCTCCCCTAAAATACTAGGGTTTCCTTTGAAATTATTAAAATTCTTATGGATTTCACAAAAAATCCCATTGAAATCAATAAAATATTTACCGACATTCAAAATGTTTATAATAAAGCTTTGCTTTGAAATTCCAACGAAACTGGAGATCAACGGAATCTTAAAGGTTTTTACAATAATTACTAAGATTGATTTTCAGAATTACAAACATTCACACAATAATTCGCAGGAATCCCACCGCAATCTCATAGATTCTTACAGAAATACCGTCTCAAAGATACCCACAGAATTCCAAAAGATTGATATCCGGAATCCCATTCTCACCCCAATTCTAGAGTTTTTACCAGATTTCTAATATTTCCGCAATATTCCTAGAATGGTATTTAAACTTCCAGAATTATCATAAAAAATCCGACATCCCTATCGGAATCCCAAAGTTCCTACAGGAATTCCGGAATTCCAAAGGAAATCTTAGAATCTGAGATGTCAGAATTTACACGTAAAATTCAGAATTACATTATAAATTTATGCATTCCTACCGACATCCTAAAATTCCTAGAAAATAACATAAATATCGTAATGCCAGAATTCACACGGATATTGTATAATATAAATTGCTGCTGCCGGTAATCTTACCGGAATAACAGAATTGGCGGGGTGAATGTTTTCGTAACTCAGAATTCCAAAGCAAAACTCAAAATACCTTCCGAAATATCAACACTCATATCGTTTTCCCATGATTTTTACTCAAAAGTAAATTACTCCATTCAATTCTGCAATCTCAAAGCATGTGTAGCAACCTCTGAAGCTAACTACCAGTAGCTTTGTAGTAAATGCTACCTTTATTCATAGCAATGCGTTGTTTGTAGTATGTTCGAAAAGTGTAGAAAGGAAAATGACACAAACATGTTCCACTCGTGTTCCACATATAGCGTTTACTACCGAGAATGTTGTAAACTCTACTTTACTACTATTCATACGGCCCAATGTCTTTGTTGTTGCGTATTTGGTGACAATTGATTCACTGTTTTAAACCCATTCGGATTCCATTACCGAGCAACTCAATATATGTGTCAATTTAATTTATTTTTGTCCCAATTTGACCAAATTGAGCGAAAAAAAGACTTAAATTTCATGTTAACTTGTTTTTTTTTAATACAATTAGTTTTAGATATAATAATCCTGTTTTGGGCAATTATTGGTGAACATTTAGTGTAAAGTATCTCTGTCATTAAAGTATCGATATTTTGTTTTGTGACTTGTCCCACTAGGGCTGTTGAAAATTTTAAAAAGGTTTAAAAATACAGTCTTCTACACCTTTCTTATCATTGTTATGACAAAAAATAGTATTCAGTGAAATTTTCAACTTTGGAAAAAATTTTTCAGCGTGTATGGACTATTTTTCAAAATTTCTACATAGTAAACCCCATATAAGCCAACATCGTCTTTGGGTCATCTTTCAATTATCACCTAAAAAGCGAAAATTCCACAAAATACTATTTTCATCGTAAGGAAAGTGAGTAAGATATGAGAGATTTGATTTTCATATTTGTTTTGTATTCTGAACCGCACACAAAAGCCACACTTATTTAAATCTCTTACCCAACCGGTCGAGCATGATGATACAGGGGATAGGAAAAATGATTGAGATAGGCAAAATTTTACCTTAAGGTGAAGATTAATCGAAGCCAAACCTCAAATTTTCAAGAGCACAAATCTGGAGAACCGAATACCCGTTTGAGCTGAAAACTTAATCGATTGGTCACCACCAGCGAGTGAACAATCGATTAAGTTTTCAGCTTAAACGGATATTTGGTTCTCTAGATTCGTGCTCTTGAAAATTTGAGGTTTGGCTTCGATTCACCTTCACCTTAATGCAAATGCTTATAACTTTATGAAAAATTAATGAATTGGTTGCATTTGGAAGCAGTCGACGGCAGATTTGGTCTAGTTTCAGGAACTTGCTTGGATACACATATTGGCCACCGGAAACTGGAGATGTTCCGGATTTTCCGAGGTCATGTCCAAATGGCATTTTTTCTGCCGCTTGTACAGGGTGTCCGCATATTATCCGTACAAACTTTACAGGCATGCCTCTATGAAACCAAAATAAACCAAAACCAAATTTATATTCATGAGGAATAAATTTGACACATTTCTGATGTCAACTATTTGTAAAACAAAGCCAAATGTGTTGAGCGGTCTTATCGAACGCCGTTTTTCGATCTTTATGACTGAAGTCCTTTGAACACACAGGATTTGTGCCGAATAATTCTCAACTTCCAGTTTATACTAAAGCCAAAATCCTAGATAACCTCAAACAACAATTTGACTCTTAAATTCATCTCTTTTAGAATTGGGTCCTAAAATGTTTAATGAAATCTTGTTTTTATTTAATGACACGAAAGAGCATGTTACTGCAAATATTTTAGCAATTTTTCCCGCTCAAATAACGGCTACATCATATTTAAAATTTAATTTAAAAATTGGGTCCATAAATGAACCTTGACATTTTTGATCATGTTTGACGTTCGCTTAATCGACAAAAACACCACAGGGCATTTAGTTTTAACACAGGGGTTGTTCTTATCTGACATTTCGGTAGGGACACGGAAAGCAAGATACACCCAAAATTTGAGTTTAAGCTAAGGAGTGTGACAAAATCTGAAAAAATGTTTTTTGAACTTAAACAAAAGAAAAACATTAAAAAATTGAGTAAACATGTGTTTTTAGCCTAAACTTAAGCGTTTGGCATTAAAATTGGGACAGGCCTTTAGGACCCTATTCGGGGAGAAATTATCTTTGAGGACTAGCGGCCTTGGGAAAAAAAACTTTCCGATAAAATGTCACATAAAAAGTTCAGCACGAAGCAATCATTTTGAAATTATTAGAAATTATAGATTTTGTTAACATACAGATGTATCAATAAAGGTGCATTGACATTGATTTTTTGTTGCTTTCAATGAGAGATAATCTTCCCCATATTTTGTAGTTCGGGTAATTTTTGGACACCCTGTATTTGTGTGCGGTGTGAAGTAGTCATGTAAATATTATGCGCAACTATATCCAAGTGGCATCAATCTTCAAAATTATGCTTTCAGCAGCATATTCAGAAACATAAGATGCACTGACCTCTCTATGGTAGGTTCCCGGTGCCCTAAGGGAAGTGGCCAATTAGTAACACCTGGAGCCATATCAATATGGGCATCAAACTTAAAAGATTTCAAAGGTCTCTGCAAGTATTGTCTTCTGGTAGCATTTTCCGAAGCATTTTCTGGCTTTTTCTGGAAGCGTTATATTTTCCGGAACCAGTTTTACGGAAATGGTCATATTTCTGAAGATTTTCAACGAATCTCAATGCGTCCACCGGCATTCAACTTCCTATTAGTTATAGTTTCTAGGAAAATTGTAAACATCTTTACAACTTCACACCGCACACATTTGTGTCATTGTATTTACAAGCGACAGAAAAAAATGCCATTTGGATATGACCTCGGAAAATCCGGTATATCTCCGGTGTCCGATGGGCAATATGCATGACCAACCAAGTTCCTGAAACTAGACCAAATTTGCCGTTTACTGCTTTCAGATGCATCCAATCTCATCATTTTTTCATAAAGTTATAGGGTGATCAACCCCGGGAAGGTCCATAATAGGCATTCGGACAACAGTATTCCAAATGCATATTTCGCTGGAAAAATCAAATGATTTTGTATGATTCATAGGCGTACTATGAAGTAAAGACATTGAACTTGTTATTAGACTCCACAAAACGTATATCCGTCTGAGACATCATTGCGGAAAAACGTCGAGAATGAATTTCTGCTACTAAGGGGTCCATTACTAGCATTGAAACCCTAATTTGGCGAAATCAAATGGAAGTGGCCAAATTATATACGCGTAACGCTCTGTCCAAATTACATAAAACACCCTAAGCATATGGATTTAGGAGACAAATTCCTTTTAGAATGAGCCAAAAAAAAAATCGTGCTCGATAGTCTTTGATTTGGATTAAATTTTTTACATGTTTTTAATATGGTAGAATAAGTGTTTTCCATAGAAAAATTGATCATTTTGACTCAAGAATAACTTTTGGAAATGGCCTATAGATTTTTAAATGCAACTTATTCGAAAAATTCTAACTACGAAACAATTGATATTAGAGAAAAATGTTCTATGAAGAAGTTGCAGTGAACCGATTGAGTTATTAGAAAAAAATACACTGAGAAAATATTTTATTTATTTTTATATAAAAATCAAAAATAAAACTTAAATTTTAAATTACACAAAAATCCCATTTTTAATATTTTTAAATTTTCACCATAGAATCTTGATAGTTAATAGATGTTTTGGACAAAGTTTCATGATGGAGAAATTTTTATAAAAAAAGTTTTTCTAAGATTAACTTTTGGTCGATTTTCAAAATTTTGATTTTTTTTTCAAAATAAATACGTTTTGATGATACAATAAGAATCTTGAAATTATTGTGAACCATAATGATCATATGAATCATTTCTCTAGAAGTAGCCATTTTCGAATTATATCGAGTTTAATGCAAAAAATATTATTTAAACTTAAAAATATGCCATTTTCATGAGTTATTCGCGATTTTCCATTGAAGAAAATAAGCAAGCGAAAAGAAATATGGTCTTTACTCTCGAAAACGTAGTACTATTGATGGAGAATCGCGAATTATTAATGAAAATGGCCTATTTTAACATTTAAATAATGTTTTTTGCATTAAACTTTATATAATTCAAAAATGACTACTTCTAGAAAATTATTCTTATAATCATTATTGTTTTGAACAATTTCAATATTCTTATTGTATAATCAGAATATTTTGACAAAAATATTAAAATTTTTGAAATTGACCAAAAGTTGTTCTAAGAAAAACTTTTTTTATTAAAAATGTCTCCATCATGAAGCTTTGTCCCAAACATCTGTTCACTATCAAGATTCTAGGGTGAAAATTAAAAAATAATAAAAAAGGGGTTTTTGTGTAATTTAAAATAAAAAATAACAACATTAAAATTTAAGTTTTATTTTTGGATTTTTCATGAAAAAAACATAAAATAGTTTTTCAGTTTGTATTATTGTGTTGTAGGGCAAACGGTTCACTACAACTTCTTTATAGAACATTTTTCTCTAAAATGAACAGTTTCGGGGTTACCAAAAACATATGCAAAATTTACTGCAAATCGAAGATGGTCGAGTTCTGTGACTGACCGATTTGACATGGAATTCGTCAGGAAAAAAATTTGCCTATCTCAATCATTTTGCTAATCCCCTGTATTTTATGCCCAGGACAGCCAAGATTATTTCCAATACGAAAAGATCGGGAAATCGTACCTATGGGAACCGGGAAACATATGCTTGAAACTCGATAAAAAAATGACGTGTCAACTTTGAATTGCCCACTAATAACTTTTCTTGAAGTGGAAGTATTCAATGAGTCACAAATACAGTCAAAGCGCATTATAACGACATCGCAAGGGGCCGTCCCAATAGAGAAAAGTCGTTATAGAGAATAGTTATAACATCGAAATGTTTTTCATGGGACTGAAAAATGTCGCTATAGAGAGCTTTTGTCGTTATAAAAGTTGCAAGCTTCGACTGTATAGTAATAATAAATTGTGTACTAAAATGCCGAAACTGGTATTGATATTTCCTAATCTATTCTTGTACGAAACTAAATGATCATACTTACTAGAATTTTTTTTTTATTAGTATCATTCCAAACATTACATTCATTTCTTATATCTAGGTGTTCTGTGTTATTAGACAACACTATCATCCTAATTTGGTAAAACAAATTTAAGATTTAATTAACATTTTGTTAACAACATATTACATTTCATTTCATTTGCCGTAGCAGTTCAGTTTTTTTTACAGGTGAGTTGATTTCACCTGCTTATAAGAGAAAAAAAAAACGTTTTTAATATACTTAACCTAACTTAACCTAAACATATAACTCATTAATCGTGGCAATAGAAGATTGTACCGATTTTTGCCTGAAATTATTAATGATTGTATTTGACATTTGTTCCAATGTTTCAACATTGGATATGCTATGTAACTCATTGGTACTATACTAGGGAGGAAGCCTCAGAATCATTTTCAAAATTTTATTTTGAATTCTCAGCAGAGCTTTCTTCCTGGTATTACAACAGCTAGTCCATATTGGTACAGCATACAACATGGCTGGCCTGAGAATTTGTTTGAATATCAAAAGCTTGTTCTTAAGACAAAGTTTTGATTTTCTATTAATAAGGGGATAGAGACATTTTACATATTTATTACATTTGGCTTGAATGCCCTCAATGTGATTTTTGAAAGTAAAAATTTTATCTAGCATGAGCCCTAGATACTTAACTTCATCTGACCAATTTATTGGAACCCCTCTCATCGTGACAACATGTCTACTTGAAGGTTTCAAATAAAGAGCTTTTGGTTTATGTGGGAATATTATTAGTTGAGTTTTGGAAGCATTAGGAGAAATCTTCCATTTTTGCAAGTATGAAGAAAAAATATCCAAACTTTTTTGCAATCGACTACAGATGACACGCAGGCTTCGTCCTTTGGCGGAGAGGCCTGTGTCGTCCGTAAACAAAGATTTTTGACATCCCTGAGGTAGCTCAGGTAAGTCAGATGTGAAAATATTGTATAATATTGGTCCCAAAATGCTGCCTTGAGGAACACCAGCTCTTACAGGAAGTCTTTCAGATCTGGAGTTCTGATAATTAACCTGAAGTGTACGATTTGACAGATAACTTTGAATTATTCTAACAATGTATGTTGGAAAATTAAAGTTTTTTTAATTTTACAATCAAACCTTCATGCCAAACACTGTCGAATGCTTTTTCTTTGTCTAGAAGAGCAAGACCAGTAGAATAGCCTTCAGATTTGTTGGAACGGATCAAATTTGTTACACGTAAAAGTTGATGAGTGGTCGAATGTCCATGGCGGAATCCGAACTGTTCATTGGCAAAAATTGAATTTTCGTTGATGTGGGTCATCATTCTGTTCAAAATAACCTTTTCAAAAAGTTTACTGATGGAGGAAAGCAAACTGATTGGACGATAGCTAGAAGCTTCTGCAGGATTTTTGTCTGGTTTTAAAATTGGAACAACCTTAGCATTTTTCCATTTGTCAGGAAAATATGCTAATTGAAAACATTTGTTGAATATATCAACTAAAAATGATAAGCTACTTTCTGGAAGTTTCTTGATGAGGATGTAGAAAATTCCATCATCGCCAGGAGCTTTCATGTTTTTGAATTTTTTAATACTAGTTCTAACTTCTTCCAAATTAGTCTCCCAGGCATTTTCGAAAACGTTCTCTTGATTGAGAATATTTTCGAACTCCTGAGTAACTTCATTTTCAATTGGACTAGTAAGTCCTAAATTAAAATTGTGCGCACTTTCAAACTGCATAGCAAGTTTTTGAGCTTTTTCGCAATTAGTTAGTAATAATTTATTTTCCTCTTTCAATGCCGGTATTGGCTTCTGAGGTTTTTTCAAGATTTTAGATAATTCCCAAAAGAACTTAGAGCCAGGGTCCAATTGAGAAATTTTAATTTCAAAATTTTTGTTTCTTACTTGAGCAAAACGTTTCTTGATTTCTTTCTGCAAATCCTGCCATATAATTTTCATAGCAGGATCGCGAGTGCGTTGAAATTGCCTTCTCCTCACGTTTTTAAGACGGATCAAGAGTTTAAGATCATCGTCTATAATCACGGATTCAAATTTTACTTCACATTTTGGAATTGCAATGCTCCTGGCTTCAACAATGGAATTTGTTAAAGTTTCAAGAGCATTGTCAATATCAAGTTTAGTTTCTAAAGAAATGTTAACATCAAGATTACAGTCAACATACGTTTCATATGTATTCCAGTCAGCTCGTAAATAATTGAAAGTGGAGCTGATAGGATTGAGAATCGCTTCTTGGGATATTTGAAATGTAACAGGGACATGATCAGAATCAAAATCAGCATGAGTAATCAGTTGGGCCCACATAGCCGTAGCGGTAAACGCGCAGCTATTCAGCATGACCATGCTGAGGGTCGGGGGTCGAATCCCGCTGGTCGAGGATCTCTTCGTAAAGGAAATTTTCTCGATTCCCAGGGCATAGAGTATCTTCGTACCTGCCACACGATTATACACATGCAAAAATTGTCATTCGGCAAAGAAAGCTCTCAGTTAATAACTGTGGAAGTGCTCATAAAAGAACACTAATCTGAGAAGCAGGCTTTGTCCCAGTTGGGACGTAACACCAGATAGAAGAAGAATCAGTTGGCTACAAAGATGACTAGAGTCGGTTAAGACCAAATCAATCGTAGATGGATTTCTAGAAGAGGAAAAACATGTGAGGCTATCAGGGTATTGAATTGAGAAATATTCTGAAGAGCACTCATCAAATAAAATTCTGCCGTTGGAATTACTTTGAGAATTATTCCATGACCGATGTTTGGCATTAAAGTCACCAATGACAAAAAATTTTGACTTATTGCGAGTCAATTTACGCAAGTCAGTTTGGAGCAAATTAACTTGCTGCCCAGAGCATTGAAAAGGCAAACAGGCAGCTATGAAAGTATATTTACCAAACTGTGTTTCAACAGAAACACCTAAAGTTTCAAAAACTTTAGTTTCAAATGATGAAAACAGTTGATGTTTTATACGCCTATGAATGATGATTGCAACTCCCCCACATGCCCCATCAAGTCGATCATTACGATAAACAAAAAAGTTAGGATCCCTTTTGAGTTTAGATCCAGGTTTTAAATACGTTTCGGTAATAACTGCTATATGCACGTTATTAACCGTAAGAAAATTAAACAGCTCGTCCTCTTTACCATTCAGAGAACGAGCATTCTAATTTAAAATATTTAAATTATTATTTGGATCCATTAGAAAAACGTAATCCATTAACAATTTGATTTGTAAATTTTACACCTACTTGGACTGCTTCAGTCATAGTGGTGGCTTTGAACATTGCATCAATCATTAGATTCAATTGTTCAGTTAGAAAATTAAAATCAGAGGCAGACATGTCATGTGATTTCCCATTAGAATTTCCGGTAGACGAAGAAGCGGAATTACCTGTGGCGGTAGGGTTTTTTCCATTTGATTTAAAACAAGTAGAATGGGTACCCATGGATCGAACAGGGGAGGAGTTCGAATTTCCTGCTACGATATCGGCAAAGGATTTACCGTGGGTAGATACATTCGAAATTGAAAGATTCGAACGGCTACCCGACGGATTAAAATGAAATGCGAATGAGCATGATTATGATCTTCCTGATGGGTATAAATTCATGATCAAGCGATCGTTAACTGAAAAATGAGCATTGTTCGATACTCTACCAGGCAAATTCCGGAAACGACCGTTATCGTAACGGATATTATCCTTCATCTGCCTGGCACGAGCCTCAATGACCCTTTTGCGTGAAGGACAATTCCAAAAATTGGACTTATGGTTAACCCCGCAATTACAGCATATGAATTTGGTGGTATCTTCCTTCACTGGACAGACGTCCTTAGCGTGAGAAGAACCTCCGCAAATCATGCATTTAGCATCCATGCGACAATTTTTTGTACCATGACCCCACTTTTGGCACCGACGGCACTGAGTGGGGTTCTGGTAATTTCCTCCAGGTTTCTGGAAATGTTCCCATGTCACACGGACATCAAACAAAAGTTTTGCTTTTTCTAAAGCTTTAATATTATTTAGTTCTTTTTTGTTAAAGTGAACTAAATAAAACTCTTGAGAAAGCCCTTTCCGAACAATGCCAGATTGGGTGCTCTTTTTCATAATGATTACTTGGACTGGAGAAAATCCAAGTATATCATTTATTCCATTTTTTATCTCTTCAGGTGATTCATAGTCACTTGAGAGACCTTTCAAGACAACATTGAACAAACGTTCAGTTTTGTCGTCATAAGTAAAAAAATTGTGCTTCTTCTCTTCAAGATGTTTGAGAAGAAGTTCAAGATCTTTAAGAGTTTCCGGCAAAACGCGACAGTCTCCTTTCTTTGCGATTTGGAAGGAAACCTTGATTCCCCTAATGGAGTTAAAGATCTCCTGCCTAAATCCCCCAAATTCGGAACAACTGATCACGATAGGCGGCACTCTTTGCTTCCTCACTTGAATCAAAGAGCCTGGGCTAGAGGCTGCTTCGATTTGGTGTTCGGAAAATTTGTCTAGAGCATCGAACTGATTGCTCATTTCGATACAATTATTCATTTCACCCTTGGAAGAAAGTTCGCATTTCGGGGAAACGTTCTTTCTTCCATTCTTGCCACGTGTAGTGACAGTTTTAAAACCCACTTTTTTGGAAGGAAGTAGTGAATTCAGAGATTCACCCTTCCTTTTGTTAGTTGTTGATACCATGTTTAGTTAATAAACGAAAGAAGACGTGACCTTCGAGAGGTTTTTTCCCAAGACGGTGTCCAAGGAGGATTACCACCGCCAGCTTTCGCCAACGGGTCCAACGAAAAATCGAAAGCACGGGTCCAAACAAGGATCGTAAAGGGATCAATAGTAGAAAAAATAGTACTGAAAAGTACTGTTTTGGTAGCACTGAAAAGTACCGTTTTTAATTTTAGCACTGAAAAGTACTGTTTTTGTAGCACTGAAAAGTACTGTTTTATTGCCTTAGGTAGTTTTTAAGAAAACTTCCAAGAGCAGAGAGAATCCGTGTACGCACAGCACGAAGGTACGATGCGCACTGCGGACTTACTAGAAATGAGTTACAAGATTGCATAAGCCCAATAATTTTTAAGTTTAAAATTTATTGGCTAAGGTGCCCGGTACCGAAGGATTCCCCCTAAAGCCCTCTACCGTTAGCTTCATTTTTTCACCACATAAAAAAATATTCTAATCGCGATAACGTTTTTTTTTCTCAATATTTTTGCACCATTTTTTCACAAGTTCTCAAAAATCTCTTCTATTTTTTGAATCTGTGTCGGCATTAACCATTGGTCATCTGGTTTTAAAGATATTCCGGTATTCTTTGGGGGACCGACAGTTCCCATATAAAATTTCTTTGGCCACCATTCTGTTTTTACTCATTTTATAAAAAAAATGGGTTATATTAGGTGGTAATGAGTTTCTCTGAAAAAAATCATACATATCGGTGGATTTGTCTCCAAAAAAAAAACTTAAAATTATAATATGATGTTTTTTTCAAGTTTTCAAGATCTGGTGAGGGCGGAGTGGCACCAAAACATAGAAGCTCATTGCTTAAAAACGGCTGCACCGATTTGTTTCATTCTTTTATTCACAATAAACTATAATCAAAGTTTAGTTTTGAAAAGCTAAAAAGCGAATATGAGAAAAAATCTGTAGCCTGAGATAGTTACGAGGATAATGGCGTCAGCCCCCCAGAAATTCTCGAATATCTCCGGGAATAGATAACCAATGATCAAAGCTGATACAGATTCTGAAAATAGAAGAGTTGTTTGAGAAGTTGTCAAAAAAATGTAAAAAAGTATTGAGATAAAAAAAGTGATCACGATTTGAATATTTTGTTTTGGTGAAATTGAAGCTGCCGTTACCCCTCTAGTGGATAAAATATGAGTTACCCCTCTAGTGGATAAAATATACAGTTATGACAAATGTTCTAACACCACTTAAATCATAACTCCGCATGAAGCTGCAACTCGGTTAGGAAAACTACAATTTTCGTTCAAAGGCTCTCTACATTCTCGAGTAAGAGTAAACATCTGCTTACTTAAGTAGCTGGTTTTAGTGTGCCCCATTCGGAGTGAAGCGTGCAACTGAATAAACATGGTTTGATATTTAATTTATCTTTTGGAGAGAATTAGCACTTTCATCTTTTCCGGGTTTACCTTTGCGAATACTAATGACTTGTTTTCCTTCGCAGGCAATAAACGGAAATGCTTCAATCGAACGGTAACAGCTGTTGACCCGACTGATTTATTTCATACTGCCGTATACGACTTAGGTTTTTTGTCCTGCTGAGCTACATATAGGACACACAGAACTAAATTTGAAGGAGGGGTTAGCAAAGTCGGCCATTCGGCGAACAGTTAGACTGAATGCTCCTAATGTGTGGAATCTTTACATTGAGAATAGGGTCCTAAAGCCAAGTACCAATTTTAGTACCAAACGCTTATGTTTAGGATAGAAATACATGTTTACTAAATTTTTCACTGATTTTCTTTGGTTTAAGTCCAAAAAACATTTTTTACGTTATTTTAGATTTTGTCACACCCCTTGGTTTAAATTCATTTTTTGGGTATATTTTGTTCTCCGTGTCCCTTCTGAAATGTCAGATACGAACAACCTCAGAGTTAAAACTAAAACCATTTTTTAAATTAAATTTTAAATATGTTATAGCCATTATTTGAGCTGGAAAAATTGCTAAAGTATTTGTAATAACATACTATTTCGTATTATTAGATAAAAGCAATAATTTCTTTAAAATTTTTTTTACCCAATTGACAGTAGTTGAGTGCAATCTAGTTCGGTTTGGAGACTACAATTAAAGTATATTCCGGTAGAAATTTATTGGAATTTTCAATCCATTTACATACACAAAATTTTGGAGCATTCGCAACTTTTCTCAATATAGAAACAGGTTTGTGTTCATCATGCACGGTGCTAACATATTGATTTCCTCATGTATGCCTGTGCCCTTATTGCCATGCAAGTATTCGCCGTAGTACTACATCCACCTTTCAATCACCCAACGTTTGTCCGTCAAGATGTTTCTTAATTCCTACATATTTCAGATCGTGGCATGGAGCTTTTACGGGATGCATTGAGTTCTTCGTAGAACTTAACATTTGGCATCCAGTGGCTGTATAAAATGGTTAAATTTTAGACGCTGTACCTAAGAAAATTGATCGCAGTATTTTCTGCTAGAAGGAATATATGCACGGAAAATTAAACATAAACGGAATAAAACGGAATTTCGCGAAATTTTGAGTTTATTTCGAGCTAAAATGGCATAGCGCTCCTATATCGCCCACACGTACTGCACACAAATGTCAAATAATCTTCAAGAGCACAAATCTAGGATACCAAACGTTCATTCAAGCTGAAATTAACAAAGATTGACTGGACTTTGATGATGATAATTGGATTTCGGCTTTCAATGCTTGCGTTGGCAATGATTTAAAATAATCAACGCTTAATTCGTGACTGGAAGCCGAAATCCAATTATCATCATTCAAGCTGAAAACTTGATCGATAAGTAACTCGCTGGCCAATTATACGAATTTTCAGCTTGATCACTTATTATCACTAGTATCGGTTTACAAAAGCCTCAAGGCAGTGGTTTTAACCTTTACAGTACTGGGTATCGACATCAAAATTCTCTAGTTTCGCAATCGATTGATCGTTTTCGATGATTTTTTAGAAAAAAGGGTCACAAATAAGTTATATTTTTGATTCATGCATTGGTTATTTTGAATTCGATGACGGCTTCGGATTACGGGCCAAATTTTGTTAGGATAACTATGATATTTCAAAATCAAAATCGCGAGAAACTTATAAATAAGGCAAACATAAATTTCGCTAATTGAAAGACGGATTGTCTAAACGAACATGTATGAACTTTTCTATCTTATTTGCAGGTCCTCAATTCTATGTTGTCCAAGTTCAAATATATTTCTAAACTCCCAAATATTTTTTATAGTACTTTCGAGGCTCAAAATTTATTAAAATTTTGATTTTGTGGTAGGTTTCAAAGCAAGAATCTGAAAATGAAATACTCGCAGCACTCCTCAAAACCCCAATTCTTCCAGAAATCGTCTAGGATTTTTTTCACAGACTTTCGCATAGAACCATTTCTCCAGTATTTGCTAAAAAATAATAACAATGAAATAAAACAAACGGAATTTTCACATGCATTACTTCAAAAATTTAAATTCCTTCAAATTTTTACATTTATTCTTCTAATTATAGAGTTATTTCAAAATGAAACAATCAAACCACTGCACAGTGGACTTTTTTGCAAACGAATGTCTTTAAATTCAGCATCTCTGGATACCGCTAAGATAGAATTGATCTTTTTTATCGCAAACGATCGCGAAACGCTTGTGGTCAAAACCGTACGAAAAAATCATGTGCCGTGAATAATCAGTTCACTATCGTTTTGCCTATGAAAAAATGCCACTGGGCGTTGCATGCTAGCCCGTTGTCTAGTGTGATGCTTCCTTCAAAGAACAAAAATACCCACTGGGAGTATTAACGTGTCAGTGTCTTAAAAAAAAGTTCAATATGCTATTTCTCCGTCGTTTCTCAACCGATTCCTTTCATTTTTCTTGAATTTGAATGACTTATGAACGGGTCAGCGGATTTGAACGATTCTTTCTCAGGTTTGTTTGTCACGGGTTCCGATGTGTTTGTGTGTATAAAAATCCCAGGATTTTCGCCGGGAAAGTCGAAAAAACGAGAGTGAACGGAACTGTCATTCTGTATAGGACGAACCATGGACCGATGTACGATTTCACTATTTGACGTTTGAGCGGTGCCGTGTTATTTGCGTGACCATGGCAACGAGTGAATTCGGTAGCGCTCAAACGACAAATTAGTGAACTCGTGCAATGGACCAATGCACAAGTTCACTAATTTGACGTTTGAGGGGTGCCAAATTCACTCGTTTCCATGGTCACGTAAATAATACGGCACCGCTCAAATGTCAACGGAAGAATTCGTGTATTTGTCCATGATCCATAGCGTTTTTCAACAGCCTACTTGATGGCAAGACGAAGTTTGCCGGGACCACTTGTCAAAAATATAAAAAGTCACCACCAAAACTATAACTCTACAAAAATAAAAAAAAATAGTAAAATTTGATTTCAAAATCAATTTAACAGTCAGGTTCAAATTTAAGATAGCATAGCATTCAGCATTTAGCATGGCGTGCATATTTTGATGGAAATATTTACATCTACAATTCCAATAACTATTAAAACAGCAAGAATCCACAAACAGCATGGAAGAAGGTTCCTTCCCAGACAACCAGAAATCGCATGAAAGTTCACGTTACCCGCAAAACACCGTGAATAAACTCGTCAGATTGATGAGCTTCCTCGCATAAAACACTTTTTTCTGATTTAATTTGTACATTTTGTTTCGTCCCGTACACTCGTACAAAGTAAGTCGAATCAATCCGTAGCAGCTGTCAACTCAACATTTGTTATCATAAGTTAAGTCGCATAAGATAACAGGTTAGTTCGGTAGAATAATTATTCACTCGCATTGTATGTTATTATTCATCACATAATATATGCACGCATATCGCCTCCACTTTTATTTGTAGAAGGCCTTTTCGCGACATCTTATGAGTGAAATTTTGCACATACAAAGCCGCCAGGTGATTTCGTTGTACGTACATTTTGGTTGTGTTTTCGACAATATCGACCGATTGAAACGAAACAAAAAATCCCATTTTGTGGAAGATTTTGTGTTTTAATGTTGGATAAATAATTTTATATTCATATTGAAACTGCATAATTTTCAATGTCTTATTCGTTTCTTAAATATTTGATGAAATAATGAAAATTTGATTGAAAAAAATATTTAAAAAAGATCAACTCTCGCATAATTTATGATCTCGTCTTAAAAGCCATTGGTAACCAAGTGTGTAGCTTGTTGTTACTGAGGCAACCAATGGATTTTCAGGTTATTAACTACGACAGAAAGAAGATCATCATCCTTCTCACAGTGGTAATAGTTTTTATATTTGTTCATTCATTTGCTTTAAAACAACGAGCTGCACACCTGGTTACCATTGGCTTTTAGGGCTAGACTATAAGTTATGCGAGAACTGTGCTCAGAGATATGTTGTTTGTGACTACTTTTAGATACACTCCTTATGTCTCTTTCATCTATGAAGACAGTTTTAGTTCCAAGCGCTGCCCAGTGCGTTGCTCCATAGACAAAAATAAAAAATCTTCCTTTTTGTATTCGGCGACTAAAAGTATCCAGATGTGTTTATAGATAGCATCCACTATTGAAACAAGTATTGGTTAGCAATACAAAGCATCAAAACTACTACAAAATGCGTCGAAAGTGCCAGTTGTCGGAGTAGCTAAAAAACTTAATTTTGCCGCATGTTTTAAACATTCTTTTCTTTTCTAATATGAAGAATGTTGGATTCTATTCAATCAAAATCTATAAAAAACATGGCTGAAGGTTGGAAAGGAATATTTCATGGGATAAGAACACCAATTTTAACTTCGAATCTGAAGAATCGACATGTTGAGTAAGCATTGGCATTAGCATTAAGCGTTTCGCACAAATTCGTAGGTGGTACAGTTCTAGACCATTGTATGAGGGTTGCCTCCTTCCCGTCTGTTATCAAAGTTTGAAATTTGGGACTAACCTCTAACTCTTAGACAAGATTGACGCATCTTCCAGTAATCAAGAGCTTTCCTGGCCACGCCCTTGCGAAAGCTGGGGAATTGGAAAGGATGATTGATTGAACACCTACTCAAGAAAGATGCAGAGAACTCTACGACCTCTCATAGGTGTTACGGGATGTATTGCATTTGCCAGCCGAATAAAAAAAAAAGGAGCGAACGAGGTAAACGTGACACAAAACTCAAATGTTGACATGTTGAGTTGGCTAGGAAATCAAAGTTATGAAATACTAATATGCAACTTTGATTATCGATTCAAAAAAAGTTCCGCCGTGTTCCACCCTAAATCATGAACCGACATGTTTCTTAAAGTCTCGTCTAAAAGGCGTGACAGATACAGCTGAAACTCCCTGCAATCCTTCGAGATTTTTGACTGTTTTGAGGTATATTCCTTCACCAATACAATTATAAAATTTCGCAACGCTATGTGCTTTTGACGAAACCAGACATTGCGCCAGAGCAAGTTTATGTTTAAAACAATATATTTCAAGTGTAGAGTAGTGTTTGATCCTTCGACCTTGACGCTTGCTCCTGCGGGGGCGGGCGATGAGGGCAGAATCAAACATGTCGCGCGGCGGTAGTGAATGTGTGAAAAAGTGATCGGTTCTTTAGTAGTGTTTGATCTTACGACCTTGACGGTAGCTCCTGCGGGGGCGAGCAATGAGGGCAGGATTAAACTTGTCGCGCGTCGTTCGCTCAGAGAAACGAGAAAGCGCCGCGGATCGTTAGTAGTGTTTTATCTATTGATCGCGTCGCTTGCTCTTGCGTGGGCGAGTGACGAACACTTGTTCGGCGTACAATGTGATTATCGAATTATTTCGCGAATCCGGTTGGGCGTGATTATATCATGGATCGCATCACCAAATATTGTTGACTCCCAGATCTCTACCTTATCCCACTAACCCAATATCCTTTCCATGACAACCGTGGAGATGCAGAGGTGATCTCGGTCTCTAGTAACAACGGTAGTCACACTAACATTTCTACCCTTCCCCGATGATCGTAAGGACGTGGCCGGCGCCGTTATTGACTTTTAAATTTGAGCTCTCGATTTGTGCATATTAAAGAATGGTAAGCTAATCCCAAGTCCCATTCATTAACTCCCTGCGCAACTTCGATTGTTTTGGTCAATCACGGAGTATCAACTACGAATTGTACGGTAATCTATGCTTATGCTTTATGCTAAATAATATATTTCAAATGTAGTTTCCAAAATGTCATTCAAATTTTATATTAAAAGCTGTAAAATAAAGATAAAGACAATTTATATGCACAAATGCGTAAAAGTCACATTTACAAATGCTAGTAATGTTTGATCCTTTGATTGCGTTGCTTGCTCCTGCGGGGGCGGGTGATGCAGTTGAGATCAATCGTGTTGCGCGTCGCTCGCGTAACGCGGTGGAATAGTTTCGTTGTTCGCAAATCGCGTTAGAAGTGTTAGATCCTTTGTTGTCCGCTTGCTCCTGCGAGGACGAACGATGAACATTTGTTCGGCGTACAATGCATTTATCGAATAATATTGCGAATCCGGTTAGGCGTGAATATAACATGGATCGCATCACCAACTAAAGATGACTCCCAGATCCTTACCTTATCTCACTAACCCAATATCCTTTCCATGACAACGACAACTATGTAGATACAGAAGATTCTTCAGTCTCTAGTACCAACGGTAGTCATACTAACATTCCTTCCCTTCCCCGATGACCGTAAGGACGTGGCCGGCGCCGTTACTGACTTTTAAAGTTTGAGCTCTTGATTTGGGCACATTGAAGAATGGTAAGCTAATCCCAACCTCCATTCACTAAATCTCTGTGTAATTTCGATTGCTCTGGTCAATCACGGAGTATCAACTACGAATTGTACGGTCATCTATGCTCATGCTCATGCTCATGCTTAAATGCGTATTAGCCACATTTGCAGTACGAGTAAGAAAAAAAAAATATTTTTAAATAACTTCTTACATAATTATGAGCGAGTTCCCTGCCCCTGGGTGATGGGATTGACGGTGATTTATCAAGTGAATACATATTGTTGATATTGTGAAATTACTCTAATGCTAATATATTGATCGCGAAAATTAATCGTAATTATAACTTATAAAATGTAAGCTAGTCTAATAGTTTTAAGTTATATAATGACATGTGTTTCAATGCTTTAATATATTTTACACTTGATTTATCACACCTTCAGCATGAGTTTAGTTACTGTCGCATGATCTAACACCAGATAACTACGCGTAATACTGGAGGGACCGGCAGGGCCTACTACCAGTCTCTACTAACACTCAAATCACTAACAAGACTGGGAAACCAACGATCACCTTCATCAGTAGCACTATTTCTAATAGTATTATTAGTTCAATATACATCTTTTTCAGTGGACCACGAGGCGCAAGAGTGGGTGCGAGTGGTCTCTGCGTCTCACAGGTCATTGAAAATAGACTTTTATGTTAGGTTTACTAACAATATAGTATTTACTACCTTAGTAATACCGTAAGGTACCGTAATTCAGCGCATCGCCTAAATCCGCGTATTTGGTTCGATATTTGTCGAAATTTAAAAAAAAATTGAAATTTGCCCATACTGCTATTTGTATATGATGGTAATGCATCAAAATTCCAATTCAAATTTTCATTAATAATAATACTAATAATACGAATTTTGAGAAATATTCCAAAATGTGAATTACGACATTCTACGGTATTGCGTTATCTAGTAAAAGGTAGGTTGTAGCGGTATTAGAGATAGTTTAGAAGTGTTATTGATATATGTATAATATTTAGAAAACTGATGACGCTGTTGTTACTGAAATGTTTATTTTTTTACTGTCTTTTATAATATGATATAATATTGTTGAACAAAATGCTTTAATTTATAACTTATTTAATTCTCTAAACATTTTTGCACTACTTTGCATTTATCACACCAACACTGGCGACATTAGCGTTCTTTTGGTAGTATTTCTGTTATGTAGTAGTAACCTCTATCGTTTTTATTCTAACGATCATAACATAATTATCGTGAGCGTAGTAGAGATGGGCAAAATCGTCAAATTCTGGGAGTGAATCGTAGGTGAGTCACTCACAAAAGTGAATCGACTCTTTTGATCGATTCGGTGACTCATTTCATAAAATCAAAAATGAATCATGTATTTCACATAATGAATGAAAAATATAACAATTTTTAAATGAGAACATTTTTAGTAGAAGTACTTTAAATATTCATACATGTCCGAATTGTTTGGCTACGATAAGTTGAATTTGAAAACATTATTCCAAGTAAAATCCTCTTCCAAAATTGTCGATAAAAAGGAATCGTGACTCTTTTGAAAAGAATCGTGATTCGTTCACTCATTTTCGAGAGTCGACTCTTTTGGATGATTCGTGAGTGAGTCACCCATCTCTAGAGCGTAGTAGTAGAAATAACATAGAAGTAGCTTTTAGATTTGTAGTTAAGGTATTATGGTATTAGTTGAAATGTGACACTTTGTTAGTGTCTATGAATATACCGCTTTGATGATATCACATATATTTTCTAATTCTCTATTTCTCGGTACACCGGCCACGGGAACGTCCCTTGGACTCAACGGACCAGCGATGGACCGCATCTCAAGCTAAGTAGAAAAATTATACTGCATTCTATTTTTGTTTAAACTGAAACAACAACTTAACTTTTCGATCCCTACATATTCACCCGCCTGATAATACAGCCTTTCCAATCTGGAAACTAACTTGAGACATTATTCAATTGAATTCTCATTTTGAGAAGACCTCAGAACAATAGCAACGAACATAAAACACATAGCTGACCATACCGAACACATTTACAGTACATTTCGATTTGATACTTTTTCTCATAATTATCTATAACTTGGAATCGGTACTACAAGTTATCAACATAGATAGTCATCTCTCCTAGAAATTGTAATGGTTAGCATTCCAGCGCGACCTTTGGAACATAAGACTTTTTAACTTGACTCATATTTTGGGATAGATCAGAACAATAGATTGGAATAGATTGGAACACATCATTGACATTGTTTCAGACTAGTAGCATAAACGACTAAAATACAGGAGAATACATGACATACAAGACCTGAAAAATGACGAGACACTTCAGATAGTTCTTGTTCGCGTATAGATGGAAGCACATTTCATGTTTTTCACTTCTATAACGTTCATTCGGGAAAACGGATCTTCCATCAAATCGCTATCATTTTTAAATTCGACCGCAATCTATATAATTAACATTCTCATTGTCAAAAGATGCTTGGAGATGACATTTGGGCTGCAATTTGTCAACATAGACTACAACATGGGACTATTCACATGACGTTCTAAAACAGCTGATCGGGAAGCTCTTTGGCAGTTCTTCTATGAAAATGACAGCCTCGTGTATGCACCGGTCCTCCACCGATGTAAACAAATGCATAGACGGACCTGTCACATGAAAAGGCCTATAGCTCTGTATGTTATTTTCAAGAAGTGCATTCATTTACAACCTATATTTTCATGTCGCTTCTCCATGCGTAAACAAGAATCCGAATTGCTCAGGACTAAAGGCTGACTATACAAACACGACAACGGGAGGGAAACTGAAGCAAAAACAATTTAATAAAACTACTTCTGCACAATATTCAAACAAAATAGTGTTAAAGCGGGCAACATAGCCTATTCCGTCTAAATATTGGCAAAAGTAGAGGTAAAAATTTGCACTACGGGGTCCAGCACAGACAACGAAGCTGTCATGCAGCTCCAGCTGAGTACACCATAAAAAAAAAAAAACTTCTTACATAATTATGAGCGAGTTAAGTACAATCACAAGGTTTTCTTCATGGAAAATATAGAAATTGGCACTTGAGACACTTTTGCGATTATGCGTATATCATATGTCATTTATGCAAATTGTTACCTTGCATACCAAGGTGCTCAAATGGCTTGATCTTCCAGTTTTATTTTTGTACCGCAATGCACTGTGCGCTGTTCTAATAAATGACGAGAAGTATAATTTGTTTTAAAGTGAAGATACGATGGTACATATGAAATTAATGAGCTGTTAAAAATTGTTAGGGCTACCATTATTTTAAAAGTAATTATAACTACAATCAATCAAACAAGACACGGTTTAAAATTAAGTATAAGAAATAGAATAATAATCGGGAATTGCCTTAGTGTACATATGATTGGCGAAACTCTAAAGCAACACAGTTCAACCGTATTTTATCTTACATTAAAATGTCGTTAATACAAAGTGCTCAGTAATATTGATTGAATAGCTCAAATCTTGAATTATTATTTTCAATGCAAATAAAGCGAAACGTGCCAAAACACTATACAAAACCGAACCGAAGAATCTACATACGTACACTCCCGTGCATAAGTTTGGGTTCACCCCCTAAAGAACATGCAAAAGTGTTCAGTCCATATCTCTGCGATTACACGTCCAATTCAAACTCTTTAAGCCACATTCGAAAGGCAAAGAGTGATTATTACTTCGTATGCATTTTTTCAAAAACATTCTTCGAACTTTGTAGACTAAATTTGTACTTAAAGTTGTGTCATTTTTCAAAAAACACTCTGAAAAAACATTTCTAGTTTCCTCACCATTGGATCGACCAAAATTTTAAAACAAGGTGTCATTAGAACTCATGAAATTTTTGCGGAAAAATCTGAAAAGTATTCAAAATCAATGAAACAGTCAGTCAAGTCATCGTGCACAAGTTCGGGTTCCCTCAGTATGATGCAAATCGTGCAAAAGTTTGAGTTCACCTGAACTTACTTGAATCTATAAAATCTCAAAACAATCATGTACGCGCCATTATTTACGCTCAAAAAAGCTTCAAACTATTAAAATCTGTTGGAAAATGACAGAGATATTGACAAAAATGATGTGCGTGCGGCTCAGGTGAACCCAAACTTTTGCACGATTTGCATCATACTGAGTGGTGAACCCAAACTTTGACACGGTGACTTGAATGACTATCTAATTGATTTTGAATAGTTTTCAGATTTTACCGCCAAAATTTCGTGAGCGCCCTTCAAAGTACAAAAGATTACGAATCTTATGACACATTGATTTAAAATTTTGGTCGATCCAATGCTGAGGAAATTGGCCATGTTTTTTTCAGAATGTTTTTTTTAAATGTCACAACTTCAAATCAAAATTTAGTATACAACATTCATAAACTGTTTTCTTTTTGTTAATTACCTACGAAGTAAGAATAACTCATTGGCTTGCGAATGCGCCATAAAGAGTTTTAATTGGACGTGTAGTCACAGAGATATGGACAAAACACGGGAGAGTACGTATCTCTAAATTTTCCATACGTAGAATTTAAGTTGAATTAAAAAAATGTTTTCCATTCGCACGTGTTTCTACCATTAAAAGCTCTTATTGGAAAAACAAATATTCCAAATCTGATCAAAACAGCTAAACAAATAATTTCTGATATGTACTGATTGATTATCGTGAACAAATATTGCTTGGATAGGATTTGACATCATGAACTTGAAAAGTCGCAATTAGCTGCTCACTGCTTTTGCTATTGATGACTGCGAGAGGAAAAAGGTGCTTTTTTATTTCGAAGGTTATCGAGAAAAAAAAAACAATCCTTCTATATTAGTTGCACGTGCTGACATGCATGATCCTTTGGCGATGCATTTACCTTCTCTTGTCGTCCGTTCTATCGGTGGTGTTTCTTAATTGGCCAACATTGTTGTTTTCTTGCATATCGTTTGTATTGAATGCTTAAATTAGCTTAGCATATTGATTAGCTTATAACAATCACATGTACAATTTCCCATGATGGAAGAGTAAACATTTGATTAACTATAATCTCCAATTACATATTCAAAAAGTTATTACTTCTGATATCGGCAGAAGACAAACACTCACCTAGATGAAGGAATTAATTTGAAGCATTATCAATAGATTCAAATTCAATCAATATGGGCGCCGATGCCAATAGTGCACTACCTAGCCGAAAACAAATCATAACATAACAACGAAAAGTCCTTTTGGCACTAATCTTACGATTTCAACTTTTAGGTAAGAGCGCCCGCCGGGGTAAAACGGACTACATCCAATTTCCGCAAAATTATGCAAAAAAATGTGTTGGTCGGTTTTACCCCGTCGCTAAAAATAATCGTTATAAGTAATCACTTTTACAAGTCTCATAAAATAAATAAATTTTCACAAATACAATACCTGTGATAATTTTTTTATAATGTCCAAGGCTTCAAAAAGCAATTTATGCTGCGTCGAAAAAGTATTTATTTGTGCTCGATTTTGACACATGGATCAAATTGTTCAAGCGGGTGGTCTTACCTTAGCGAAAAATTACTGTTTTGCAATTTTTTATCGTAATAGGCTGTTTTTCATTACACCAATATGTCATGAAACGGCCTACTTTCAAGCACTGAATTATGCAGTGCGGAAAAAGTTATTATGCGTCTGAAACCTATTACGACTATTACGTAACGTTTTCTCATTACGCAACTCATTTGAGTTACGTGATGAATCGTTACACAACATTTTTTCAGGAATTGTAAGATAATGGTGAATGCTTCCGACATGATTTCTGATACTTTCAAGTGGTGTTCTACGAGATTACAATAAATGTTGTACGCAACTTGTTGCAGACCTGGATTTTACAGCACTTGTCGTAATTCACCAACTGGGCAAGCTTCGTTTAATAAATGTACGATTCTTGCCGTAAAAATTATCATTCTGCAGCTTGTTGCGTAAACTACTATTAAATCATAAAATCGCTTGAGCCACTAATAGTACACGTGTTCAAGTAGTTGCCGTTTGGTAATGATGCAAGGAATTAAAAAAAAAATAGTTAAATTTTCCATACGTTCAACATCTTTCCCTCGGAGCTGCAATGAAGCATAAAAAATATCCGGGACATTAAATTTAAATTTTTGTTATTTTTATACAAACGTCTATTAAAAAAAAACTGCTCCATCAGTTAATCCACTACTGGAACAAGACGGCAACTACTTGTGCAAGCGAGCTAAATTTTCGCGAAACTCGATTATTAATATGTTTTTTTGATAAGATAGAAATTGGAATTTGGCAAATCTATTAAACTAGAGCCGATCTATCCATAAAAAGCGCGTTTCGTTTCAATCTCCAAAATATACGTTTTATTTCAAAGTTCCATTCCAAGACTGATAACTTCACAACCATTGGTACCAGCCCGCTATATGTCCAACTGTGAACTTCATAACCGTTTGTTAAGTGTCGTTAAACTTTAAGGCACATTAGCTGTGGTTTCGAACCTCGCTTCATTTGAGAATATTTTGTGAGCAAACCATTCCGAGTGTTCCACTGTGCACAGTATTCTAGTTTATGGTTTAATGTAATGCTTCTTTTACAGAAAAAATATTATCCTCTGGAAGCATAAGGCCTGTACTTGAAAGAAAAATGCACCAGGCAAAAGTGTTCACCAAAAATTTATTTTAAGTCGGATTTTCTTGAAATTTTCAGGGAATAAACTAATACATGTGGATTATGTTTCGGCATAATTACTTTATTCAATGTACTTTCCTTCGCCTGCACCTTTCCCTTAAGACCCCTCATTACATTTTGTGCAATGGTGAAGCCAACATTTTTGTTCATGTTCATCCATGCTTTCTTCAACTCCACCTTGGACGATTTTCGAACTATGGCCTTCATTAGCGGACTTTGGGGCAAGTGTGCCATAGGGGCAAGTGTGCCATAGGGGCAAGTGTGCCACCCCTGCTTTTTATAAAAACTACATTATATATTTTCTCTTTGAGCTTAACAATATGTTCTCTTATAGCTCACAATACAATGATCAAAATATGATGAAAATTGCTCTATTTTTCACGTATTTACATCGACTTGTGCAAAGACAACCAAATTTGAGTGGATTTTTATAAGATTTCGTTGTTTCTAAATAGCATGGTGTAAGGTAAATTATTACCAGATTTTTCAAACGTACTGAACATCGTGAAACTTTTCAAATGTGTAAGTTATTGTGGCATTTGAACGAAAAAACTATTTAGATTTACATACGAAATCCAGTTTGGTTGAATTGTATACTTATTGGGGCAAGTATGCCACCTATTTGGTAAACAAAAATTGTTGGAGAGAAATTTATAAACAGGTAAACATCATCAACAAAATCATAACAATAAACCAAAATGAGGCACCAGAAGTAGTTTCTGAAGTATAGTAGGGGAATAATTGACATTTTTGCCCCCCAAAGTGATTTTTTCACAAAATATTCAATATTAACATGTTTTTCGGCTTATTAAGTACCGTTTTACATATATACATCAATATTTTACCGTTATTTAGAGCTGATCTAGTTTAATATTATACATATTCGCCGTAATATAAGGGTAATGCATATATTGTAATGAATGGAGACAAAAATAACCATTTTAGTTATTCGAATTGAGTAAAAGAGAGTTACGCATGTTTTGAACCTTGTTATAAAGCATCCCCTTATTACGGTAAACTTAAAATTATTTTTTAAATTACCGATCAGCGTCTGCTTTGTAAGTAATATTGATAAAAAAAATAAAGAAAGTTCTATAACAAGTAGAATTACATGCGATGTTCATTCGGTGGCCGTCTTGCCCCATATGGGTGGCACACTTGCCCCATAGTGTCGAAAAATAGGTTATTTTGGATGATATTGGAGAAGCTCCAAAACTATTACTTTTTGAAATTATTTTCTTTTTAAATGGCCTAATGGTTATGAAAAGATGTAAAACTAACCTCATGAGGCTAAATTGGTAGATTTTATAAGCTTTAAGCAAAGTTAGAGAACAATTTGCTTAAGGTGGCACACTTGCCCCAAATTCCGCTATAGCCCCACATCTTTCCACCGGACGAATTTCTGGTGAATTTGACGGGTTGGCGGTTTTTAGTACAAAAACAACGTTATTGTCTCTGTACCAATCCAACGTCGATCGCGCGTAATGGCATGATGGCAAAAGACGCTTCTGGAAGCACTCGGTGCGGTAAATTTCGCTTTTGACGGTACCCGTTGTAATGTACGGTTTACTCAGTTTACGGCATTGGCATATGGTCTGCCAGAGCCAGTATCAAACCGTGATTTGGCAACGTAGAACTCCAGAATCTGTTTTGCTTCTGCCCTGATGTAGGTTTCGTCATCCATAACCACACATTTTGGTTTCGTTGACCACTCTTGATACAGCTTCCTTGTGCGGGATTTGGCCGCCTTGTTTTGCTAATCACGCCGGTTCGGTGCCTTTTTTTAATTTCTTTATTAGTATCATTCCAAACATTACATTCATTTGTTATATCTAGGTGTTCTGTGTTATTAGACAACACTATCATCATAATTTGGTAAAACAAATTTAAGATTTAATTAACATTTTGTTAACAACATATTACATTTCATTTGCCGTAGCAGTTCAGATTTTTTGCAGGTGAGTAGATTTCACCTGTTTATAAGAGAAAAAAAAAAACGCTTTGAATATACTTAACCTAACTTAACCTAAACATATAACGCATTAATCGTGGCAATAGATGATTGTAATGATTTTTGCCTGAAATTATTTATTATTTTATTTGACATTTGTTCCAATGTTTCAACATTTGATATTCTATGGAGGAAGCCTCAGAATCATTTTCTGCAGAGCTTTCTTCCTGGTATTACAACAGCTAGTCCATATTGGTACAGCATACAACATGGCTGGCCTGAAAATTTGTTTGAATATCAAAAGCTTGTTCTTAAGACAAAGTTTTGATTTTATATTAATAAGGGGATAGAGACATTTTACATATTTATTACATTTGGCTTGAATGCCCTCAATGTGATTTTTGAAAGTTAAATTCTTATCTAGCATGAGCCCTAGATACTTAACTTCATCTGACCAATTTATTGGAACCCCTCTCATCGTGACAACATGTCTACTTGAAGGTTTCAAATAAAAAGCTTTTGGTTTATGAGGGAATATTATTAGTTGAGTTTTGGAAGCATTAGGAGAAATCTTCCATTTTTGCAAGTATGAAGAAAAAATATCCAAACTTTTTTGCAATCGACTACAGATGACACGCAGGCTTCGTCCTTTGGCGGAGAGGCCTGTGTCATCCGCAAACAAAGATTTTTGACATCCCTGAGGTAACTCAGGTAAGTCAGATGTGAAAATATTGTATAATATTGGTCCCAAAATGCTGCCTTGAGGAACACCAGCTCTTACAGGAAGTCTTTCAGATCTGGAGTTCTGATAATTAACCTGAAGTGTACGATTTGACAGATAACTTTGAATTATTCTAACAATGTATGTTGGAAAATTAAAGTTTTTTAATTTTACAATCAAACCTTCATGCCAAACACTGTCGAATGCTTTTTCTATGTCTAGAAGAGCAAGACCAGTAGAATAGCCTTCAGATTTGTTGGAACGGATCAAATTTGTTACACGTAAAAGTTGATGAGTGGTCGAATGTCCATGGCGGAATCCGAACTGTTCATTGGCAAAAATTGAATTTTCGTTGATGTGGGCCATCATTCTGTTCAAAATAACCTTTTCAAAAAGTTTACTGATGGAGAAAAGCAAACTGATTGGACGATAGCTAGAAGCTTCTGCAGGATTTTTGTCTGGTTTTAAAATTGGAACAACCTTAGCATTTTTCCATTTATCAGGAAAATATGCTAATTGAAAACATTGGTTAAAAATATCAACTAAAAATGATAAGCTACTTTCTGGAAGTTTCTTGATGAGGATGTAGAAAATTCCATCATCGCCAGGAGCTTTCATGTTTTTGAATTTTTTAATAATAGTTCTCACTTCTTCCAAATCAGTCTTCCAGGCATTTTCGAAAACACTCTCTTGATTGAGAATATTTTCGAATTCCTGAGTAACTTCATTTTCAATTGGACTAGTAAGTCCCAAAATCAAATTTTGCGCACTTTCAAACTGCATAGCAAGTTTTTGAGCTTTTTCGCAATTAGTAAGTAATAATTTGTTTTCCTCTTTCAATGCCGGTATTGGCTTCTGAGATTTTTTCAAGATTTTAGATAATTTCCAAAAGGGCTTAGAGCCAGGGTCCAATTGAGAAATCATATTTTCAAAATTTTTGTTTCTTGATTGAGCAAAACGTTTCTTGATTTCTTTCTGCAAATCCTGCCATATAATTTTCATAGCAGGATCGCGAGTGCGTTGAAATTGCCTTCTCCTCACGTTCTTAAGACGGATCAAGAGTTTAAGATCATCGTCTATAATCACGGATTCAAATTTCACTTCACATTTTGGAATTGCAATGCTCCTGGCTTCAACAATGGAATTTGTTAAAGTTTCAAGAGCATTGTCAATATCAAGTTTAGTTTCTAAAGAAATGCCCAGCTGCACCGCAGGTATCAAGAACTGATACTGCGGGCTTCGCAATTTGACCTACTGAAGGCTCAGGCCCTATCAGCTAGCACCAGCTGGGATTGCTGACGAAGGGGCCTCCACCTGCCCCGAACAACCAGAGGCTCGTATCCACCCAGTAGGCCGGCGCCACGACAGCAGCGCTACCAGGATGTTCTCCCCGCGGCCACTTAATCGCTGTAAGGGTCGATCTCGACCGTAGGGCACCGGTATGACCTACGTAGCCGACTGCGAACCCTTGGACCACCTGTTGATTAGCGTCTGCACTAGTCACTCCTCGAGTCTACACGCCACCTCCTTTGGAGTTCCGAGACGATGTGGGTGATAGCCGATGAAACGGCATTCCAGCCAAACTCGTCTGCACACATCCTCTGAACCAAATTGTCCGGAGTCGTGTCCTGACCGCATGTGGCAAACATGCGGTTACGCATTGTGCGGAAACGCGGGCACACGAACAAAACGTGTTCCGCCGTTTCCTCTAAACCTGCACAAACTGGACATTCGGGAGAACCCGCATGACCGAAACGGTGTAAATATTGTCTAAAGCATCCATGACCCGAAAGGACCTGTGTTAGGTGGAATGTTAGTTCCCCATGGCGCCTATTGACCCAGATATCTAACCTCGGAATCAACCTGTGAGTCCACACTCCCTTGGTGGAACTGTCCCACGCACGCTGCCATTTGACCATGGAGGTCGTTCTGGCAGTCCTGCGTATGCCTCTTGTGCCGCGCCTTTCGAAGCACTCTATGTCTTCCATGATAAGGATACCAATAGGCATCATACCGGTGATGACACAAAGTGCATCGTGTGACACGGTATGGTACGCGCTCGCAACCCTCAGGCACATTAGCCTATAAGTACTCTCTAGCTTGCTACGGTAGCTATCGGTACTCAAAGCCGTGCCCCAAGCCGGGCCACCATACCTCAGTATGGACGAGGCGACACTGGCCAGAAGCTTACGCTTGCTGGCGTACACCGCAGAGCTATTGGACATCATCCGGGACAGTGCCACAATAGCTGTGGAGGCTCTCTTGCAGGCATAATCGACATGGCTACCGAAGGTAAGCTTGTCGTCGATCATCACCCCCAAGTGTTTGACGGAGCGCTTCGAAGTGATTGTGCAGTCGCCTACACTGATCACCGCTTGCTGCACCGACTTTCGGTTGTTGACAACAACAGCCTCCGTTTTGTGGTGAGCCAATTCCAGTTTCCTGGAGCTCATCCACTCCTCCACAATTGCGATCGAGTGGGCTGCAGTCAATTCCACTTCTTCGATCGATTCACCGTAGACCTCCAGCGTAATATCGTCGGCAAAGCCAACGATGACCACACCCGCCGCGAATTTTAATCTCAACACCTCGTCGTACATGACATTCCATAACACCGGACCCAGGATGGAACCTTACGGGACTCCTGAGGTTATGTGAAAGCACTTCCGACCCACCTCTGTGTCATAGACTAATACCCGATTCTGGAAGTAACTTCCGAGAATCTTGTACAGGTACTCGGGTATCCCCAGACGCAGGAGCGCATCAGCAATAGCCGCCCAACTGGCACCATTAAATGCATTCCTTACATCCAGAGTCACTACTGCGCAGTAGCGAATACCCCTCCTCTTACGCTGGAGTGCTATCTCAGCGGTTTTCTTAACCGTCAGAATAGCGTCTACAGTGGACCTCCCTTTCCGGAAGCCGAACTGGTTGCCTGAGAGACCATTTACACCCTCGGTGTACCTCGACAGTCTGTTGAGGATGATCTTCTCGAGCACTTTCCCCACCGTGTCAATCAAGCATATTGGTCTATACGCCGACGGGTCACCGGGTGGTTTCCCCGCCTTTGGCAATAGTACCAGGCTCTGCCTCTTCCACGCATCTGGAAATACTCCCTCGTCCAGGCATATCTGCATAGCAGATCTGAACATACCAGGAGCCTCCAAGATTGCGACTTTGAGGGCCAGGTTTGGAACTCCGTCCGGACCTGGTGCCTTCCCCATGCTTAGGGATTTTGCAATCCCTACAAGTTCCTCATCAGTTACTCTATCCTCATCGCCAGCCCCAATCCCCGGCTGTCCTACAAAAGGAGGCCATGGGCTAGGGTTGTGGCGCGGGAAGAGCCCCTCGATGATCCCCTCCAGCATCTGTGGAGATTGCTCCGTAGGAGCAATTGCACCTCTTGTCTTCGCCATTACGATCCTGTAGGCATCACCCCACGGGTTCGCGTTGGCACTCTGACAGAGTCCCTCGAAGCAGGCCTTTTTGATTGCCCTTATCTCAGACTTCAGCGCGACTTTGGCAGCGGTGAACACCGCCCGTCGTTCTTCACGCTCCTGCTCGGTACGTGCTCGCTGCATCCGTCTCCTGGCCCGTAGGCAAGCACGGCGCAGGTTCGCAATAGCTTGAGTCCACCAGTATGTCGGTGGTCTCCCATTCCTAGGGTGGACTTTTCTAGGCATGGTCGCATCGCATGCACGCGTAAGCACCGCTACCAGTTCGTCCCCGCTTAGGCCGAGTAGGTTACGCTCACGGCGGAGCGCCTCCCTAAGTACTTCATCATTGAAGTACGATGTCTTCCACCTACGAGGGCTTGGCCTTGACCTAGCCGCTTCCTCAACCCGCTGCCTGCTGTTGTTGTAGTCGATACTGTAGCGAACCGCCAGGTGGTCGCTGTGAGTGTAGGCATCGTCTACCCTCCAGTTCGAACTTCTCGTTAGGCCAGGACTACAAAAAGTAACGTCGATAATCGACTCCACTCCGTTACGGCTGAAGGTACTTTTGGCACCAACATTAGCCAGATCGACATCTAGCACGGCCAGTGCCTCTAGCAGGATTTGACCTCGCTGGTTCGTGTTACGGCTTCCCCATTCCACGGCCCAGGCATTGAAGTCACCCGCTATTACAACTGGCCTTCGCCCTGTCAGCGCGGTCGTCATACAGTCCAGCATCTGCGTGAACCGCTCGGTCGACCAACTCGGAGGCGCATAGCAGCTACAGAAGAGGACCCCGTTTACTTTGGCGATCACGAAGCCCTCGTAGGTAGTAGACACCAACTGCTGGACAGGGTATTTACCCGTTGTCCATATCGCCGCCATTTTTCCGGATCCATCCACGACCCAGTTGCCGTTGCCGGCGGGTACTCGGTATGCGTCCGATATGATGGCGATGTCCGTCCCCCACTCAGCAACTGACTGGTACAGCAGTTGCTGAGCAGTTGCTGAGCAGCGTCACAGTGGTTCAGGTTCAGCTGCGTTACCTGCACTGTGACTTTTCGTTGATGGCTCGTTTGAAGGTCGGGCACCTTGAGCCTCCCGTTGGGTGATTGTTGTTCACGGACTTGCCGGAACAAATCAAGCACTTGGGAGGGTTCTTGCAGCCTAGTGCCTTATGACCTTCCTCACCACAACGCCTGCACAACTTAGTCCTATCAGGGCCTTTACAGCCCCAGGACTTGTGTCCAGGTTCCCTGCACCTAAAGCAGATCACTGGTTGCTCATGTATGTTCAGTGAACATACTGACCAACCAACCTTGATCTTACCTACCTTAGCGGACTTATTTGCGTCTGCCACAGGTAGGTGTACTAAGGCCACCTGAGTACCTGCCGGACCTTTCCGTAGCTGAACGGCGGTGGTGGGCACCTGCACTTCGCACTGTTGCCGCAGTGCCGTGACGAGCTCTTCTGCGTTAGTGATCTCGTCAAGGTTCATCACCTTCAGAGTCACTGACTGCGTCAGAGCCCTCACTTCAACAATAGCGCCAAGGACCTCTTCCGCCAAACTTTTGTAGGCGGCGCCCTTGCGCTCCTTGTCGCGCTTGAGCTCGAGGATCATTTCACCTGTACGAGTGCGTCTGACACTGCGTACGTCGGCTCCTAGATCCGCAAGCTTCGCGTCACTGCGCATCGCCTTCAGGACTTCCGAGTACTTGGACTGTTCCGTCTTGATGATGATCGCATCACCCTTTTCGCGCTTGGCACCTACCCTCCTACCTTTCTTAGGTCTGGTATCCCTGCGCTCCTGATTCTCCTGTTTCTTCTTCTTCTTCTTCTTCCTCACTACGGTTGTCCAGGGGGCGTCCCCCCCCCTGCTCCGCCCTGACCTGTGGTGATGGAGGACCTCTCAAAGGTCGCAACCCCCTGTTCCCATCACTCCGTGAGGGGCCAGCCTTTTCGGGCCCACCCTTCTCGGCTTTCCGGGACGCCTGGCTGGGGTCCGATTTTCCGGCACTTCTGCCGGTTTTCGGGGTCAGTATCCACCTGGCCTTACGAGCGCCGCCGGGTAGCTCCTCCCCTGACGGCTGCCTCGCGCGCTTCTGCGATTGCTTGCTGTAAGCATTCGCTTCCACGCTTTTGGGGCTGCCCGCGAAAACGAAGGGTTCCGTCTGGGTAGACTTCGGCACCTTCAGTTCCACGGGTTCTGCCGCAGCCACAGAAGAATTGAGAATCGCTTCTTGGGATATTTGAAATGTAACAGAGACATGATCAGAATCAAAATCAACATGAGTAATCAGTTGGCTACAAAGATGACTAGAGTCGGTTAAGACCAAATCAATCGTAGGTGGATTTCTAGAAGAGGAAAAACATGTGGGGCTATCGGGGTATTTAAATGAGAAATATTCTGAAGAGCACTCATCAAATAAAATTCTGCCGTTGGAATTACTTTGAGAATTATTCCATGACCGATGTTTGGCATTAAAGTCACCAATGACAAAACATTTTGACTTATTGCGAGTCAATTTACGCAAGTCAGTTTGGAGCAAATTAACTTGCTGTCCAGAGCATTGAAAAGGCAAATAGGCAGCTATGAAAGTATATTTACCAAACTGTGTTTCAACAGAAACACCTAAAGCTTCAAAAACTTTAGTTTCAAATGATGAAAACAGTTGATGTTTTATACGCCTATGAATGATGATTGCAACTCCCCCACATGCCCCATCAAGTCGATCATTACGATAAACAAAAAAGTTAGGATCTCTTTTGAGTTTAGATCCAGGTTTTAAATACGTTTCGGTAATAACTGCTATATGCACGTTATTAACCGTAAGAAAATTAAACAGCTCGTCCTCTTTACCATTCAGAGAACGAGCATTCTAATTTAAAATATTTAAATTATTAATTACTGAAAATGAGCATTGTTCGATACTCTACCAGGCAAATTCCGGAAACGACCGTTATCGTAACGGATATTATCTTTCATCTGCCTGGCACGAGTCTCAACGACTCTCTTGCGTGAAGGGTATTCCCAAAAGTTAACTTTATGAGGGCCCTTGCAATTGGCGCATTCAAACTTTCTGGTATCTTCTTTCACAGGACAGACGTCCTTAGCGTGAGAAGAACCTCCGCGAATCATGCATTTAGCATCCATGCGACAATTTTTTGTACCATGACCCCACTTTTGGCACCGACGGCACTGAGTGGGGTTCTGGTAATTTCCTCCAGGTTTCAGGAAATGTTCCCATGTCACACGGACATCAAACAAAAGTTTTGCTTTTTCTAAAGCTTTAATATTATTTAGTTCTTTTTTGTTAAAGTGAACTAAATAAAATTCTTGAGAAAGCCCTTTCCGAACAATGCCAGATTGGGTTCTCTTTTTCATAATGATTACTTGAACTGGGAAAAATCCAAGTAAATCATTTATTCCATTTTTGATCTCTTCAGGTGACTTATAGTCACTTGAGAGACCTTTCAAGACAACTTTGAACAAACGTTCAGTTTTGTCGTCATAAGTAAAAAATTTGTGTCAAGATGTTAGAGAAGAAGTTCGCGATCTTTAAGAGTTTCCGGAAAAACGCGACAGTCACCTTTCTTTGCGATTTGGAAGGAAACCTTGATTCCCGTAATGGAGTTCAAGATCTCCTGCCTAAATCCCGCAAATTCGGAACAACTGACCACGATAGGCGGCACTCTTTGCTTCCTCACTTAAATCAAAGAGCCTGGGCTAGAGGCTGCTTCGATTTGGTGTTCGGAAAATTTGTCTAGAGCATCGAACTGATTGCTCATTTCTATACAATTATTCATTTCACCCTTGGAAGAAAGTTCGCATTCCGGAGAAACGTTCTTTCTTCCATTCTTACCACGTTTAGTGACAGTTTAAAATCCCACTTTTTTGGAAATAAGTTGTGAATTCAGAGATTCACCCTGTAGGATCTAAGTAGTCCATGATGTATGTAGTTAGACAAGAGACTCTAATAAATAATCATAATAAGCTTAACTACCAATCAAACAAGTCTACAAAATGGCGACGAAGATTGAAACCTTTTCCAGTTTGGCATCACATTGGCATCACAGGCTAAATCAGTACAATCCGCCCAACGAAGAAATATGCATTTTTTTTATTTTCAAGGAATCAAGCCTATTCAGTATTGAAATTTCACCCAAACCTCCTAGGCCATTACGTCTAGCGAAGAGACGCTGTATCAAGTTTTCGAGAGGCATATGGAAAGTTACAGTTCAGCAGCGGCAGTTCGAAATAAGAAATTTCGGAATTACAATCGAGTGTAATCAACATATAATAATCGAGGAGAACCAACGCAATTACATGTACTTTGCTGTAAACGTTATCTGATTGAAGGTAGTATACTATATTTGTATGGTGGGTACACAACTCTAAAGTTTCGTTATATGTTACTCAAAACGACATATCAGTTAAGTTGATTAATTTCATATAGGTATTATAAATATTGGAGTTTGCACATAATTCAACAAATCAATGAATTTTTCATTGTGAAAATATTTGGAAAGTTAAAACTGCAACAACTGTTGTTCAAGTATTTATATTTATTTATCTTATAAAAAGGATAAAGGTCGAGTCTAGTACACGACACTGAAGACGGCCTTACAGTTGAGGTCGAAATACGCGTATCTGTCAAAAGATACAAATTCTAGTAGAATTTAACAATGCGAGTTATTCTGAAATTTACCACACACATTTTTTATTATTGTTAGTTTATAAGGGAGACATTAGGTTGATAGCTGGTTCATCTCCAACTTAACAAGTTTTCACCGAAGCTGCCACAATGCGGCATAAGTATCAATTGTTATCTGGAACACACGCCTGATAAAACAAACTTGATTGAATAAAATCAAACTCATATTGTGGATACCTCCGTAAACAAGAAACAAATTATGTAACTTTGTAGTAGAACACTGATCTTTTAAGCAATAAAATTGATAAAAAAAAATCTTATTGCAAACTTTATTTGATTCAAAGAGTTTTGAAAATTCCAAAGATATAATTGATTTTTAATCTGTTGCAAATGGGTTTCTTATGGTCTATAAACACTTTGGCAAAAGAAGATATTGTAAGAGTTAATTGAAGTGGGTTTTAACATAATTATAGTCACATTTGTACGATAAAATATGTAGGTAAAAACAAATATTGTGACATCGACATATCTGATAATCGAAAATAAAATGTATCGGAATTTTAATAGTAATAAAAATTGCAAGTTATGGTTGGTATGAAAAGCTACAGCAAAAATAATGAATTCTTCTGATTACATTTCAGAAATAATAATATTGTTAATATGATTTGCCTGATAAATAAAAGAAGTCTTTTCAAAAGCCATCACCAAATTATTGTTTTGTATGCCTCTTTATTACCTGTAATTAGCATTTTAAACATGTGATTTTATTTTCAATGGAATTTGATGAAATAAAACGTTAGCGATGAATGTTTGTGGTCGTTTAGTATTTATCATTCAATTGAACTGTGATGAAGTTACACTTTTAATGAGAGACATGGTAGGATTTCATTGATTGAAATTTAGACTTATAAAAAAAAACAATGTAATGCAATGGAGGGTACTAGAACATGGCTCAGGCTAGTTTAATAAAATATTGTTAACAAAAATGATTTAACCGGAAACCCGTCAAAACCTAATTTTGTTGATTACGTCGGAATGGGAAAGGTTTGTTATAATTTTACCAGACAAACAAACAATTACTACCGTATGTGAGAAAACTATTAAATACAAATTATTCGCATGGCGTGGAGAACTTATGATTAAAAAAATCCCATCCATGAAATATGAGAAATGTAGGTTTTCCCAAAACTGGGAATCATACAAATATTGTAAATGTGAATCTATCAAAAAAAAAACAGTACTTGAGATCTATAAAATTGTAACCTGAGATGCACCCCTAAAACCTAATATTTTGGTATCTATTGACGATTTTCGAGATGCAGTGGAAAATTTGCAATCTAGGGCGATCCCTGAGATTATGGCAGATTCTGTAATCGGGGAAGGAGTATGCCAAACCATCCGTAGGCGAACCTTGGATGTAGAAAAACCTGGAGGCGATCCTCGGGTTATCATAACTAAAAAATAACTTTGAGGCGATCCTCAGATCAAAGTAACATTAAAGAAAAACCTGCTGGCGATCCTCAGGTAGAACCCAGACAAAGATACGTTGAATCCCGGAGGCGATCCTTGCGGGAAATCAATAAGCTCTAAGAGTCCTGGAGGCGAACCTCAGGATGACTCTTAAGAGAAGGTGATGAAAATACACCATTGCGAGACCCGGAGGCGATCCTCGCGGAAAGAATCTCTATTACCAGATTGAGACCTAGAGGCGATCCTCAGGATACATCTCAATAGCTGGATTGGAGACATTATATAAAATAAATAATATATATTTCATTGACTTCCACAGAAATGGAAAAAAGGAAAAAAAAACTGATGCTATCGACATGTAACGTTTAGGAATAGAAGAAGACAATTGAAACAAAAAAAATAAACCATTGGAAACGAAATGAGTAGGATATTACCAGAACATCTATACAAAAAGTGAAGCAAGAAAAAACTAAATATAGACTACAACTACTATGTCTCATGTGAAGGTATTCAAACGGAGAATTAGAGGATGGACAACAAGAAAATAGCAATGATCTGAAATATTATGTATATTAATACTAAGAACTCCTTTAGACTCACGTCTTATCCTCTTTCAGACTACCTAACTACAATCAAAGAGAAAACAAACAATAGGAAGCCTGGCTCGCAAACTTATAAACTAGTTTTATCAAACGTGAATCACATACTAACAAATAAGAAACAAAATGATTTGTAAACCATAAATGAAGGGAGAGATGTAGGATCTAAGTAGTCCATGATGTATGTAGTTAGACAAGAGACTCTAATAAATAATCATAATAAGCTTAACTACCAATCAAACAAGTCTACACACCCTTCCTTTTATTTGTTGTTGCAACCATGTTTAGTGAATAAGAAGACGTGACCTTCGAGAGGTTTTTCCCAAGACGGTGTCCAAGAAGGATTACCACCGCCAGCTTTCGCCAACGGGTCCAACGAAAAATCGAAGGCACGGGTCCAAACAAGGATCGTAAAGGGATCAATAGTAGAAAAAATAGTACTGAAAAGTACTGTTTTGGTAGCACTGAAAAGTACCGTTTTTAATTTTAGCACTGAAAAGTACTGTTTTTGTAGCACTGAAAAGTACTGTTTTATTGCTTTAGGTAGTTTTTAAGAAAACTTCCAAGAGCAGAGAGAATCCGTGTACGCACAGCACGAAGGTACGATGCGCACTGGCGGTTCGGTGCCTTCCGGAACTTGAATACACGATGCCCAGCTCGTTTTATGGTTCGCCTTTAGAGCCGCGTCGCGAATCGAAAGGTTCAGATTACGCTTAAAATAATCCAACACCTTCCGGGCCTCAGGGCCACAGGGTCAGCTGTCTTCGATTTTCTTCCACTTCCACGCTCGATCGTCTGGGACTCTTTGAAATATTTAACTACCCGAGAGACAGTTGTATGGGTGATTCCCAGTTGTCTTCCGATCCATCTCATGCTCTCAGTCGGATTTACCATGACGGCGTTCAAAATTTTCCGGCGATTTCTTCTTGTCGAAACAAGTAAATCATTTATTCCATTTTTGATCTCTTCAGGTGACTTATAGTCACTTGAGAGACCTTTCAAGACAACTTTGAACAAACGTTCAGTTTTGTCGTCATAAGTAAAAAATTTGCGCTTCTTCTCTTCAAGATGTTTGAGAAGAAGTTCGCGATCTTTAAGAGTTTCCGGAAAAACGCGACAGTCACCTTTCTTTGCGATTTGGAAGGAAACCTTGATTCCCCTAATGGAGTTCAAGATCTCCTGCCTAAATCCCGCAAATTCGGAACAACTGACCACGATAGGCGGCACTCTTTGCTTCCTCATTTAAATCAAAGAGCCTGGGCTAGAGCCTGCAAAATTTCATTACAATCGGTTCGAATAATCGAAATTATTCGAACCGATTGTAATGAAATTTTGCACATGTGAACAATACATTTCAATCTAGTTATCCCAGATTTTCACCACGAAAAAAAAAGTTACGTACGGATAAAAATGGTGCAATTTTTTCGAGTACAGGCCTTTTCAATTCTTGGCTCACTAAAACTGCTATAACTCAGAAATTCATTAAACAACCCCTTCACAATTACATGGTTTTGGAAAGAGAAAACATAGGAGCTTCATTTGCAAAAATAAAAATATAAGACGGGCATCTCGGATTTGGACGCCATATTGGATTTTATCGGAAAAACTAAATTTTCATGGTGCTCGCAACCACCGATTTTAAAAGCATAATTGGAAAGGTGTGCTGGTTTTACATACAATATGAAAAAAATCAGAGGTGTATGTTTTTTATGATCAAACGGTATGTACGATTTTGTAAATCATTTCTTTTCGCGCTGGTGCAATTTGCTGTCAAATAATGGTGCTATTTTGTTTTACGATCGCTGTGTTGTTGTTGTAAAAAAGTTATCTCTACATTGTTTTAGGAGAATTCGGAGTAAAACCGATACCCTAAGCTTATTGATGAAATTTGTGTACTTTCGTTTGTTAAACGAACCTAAAATTGTTGCAGAATCACATATTAGTTATAAATCTATCAATCCTTGCGGCCGCTGGATGATATATTAAGGTGATAAGTGATTAGTGATTTAAATCAAATTGATATTTCATCATTTAAGGTGAAACAATTGAGAGTGCGGGTAAGATCGACACCCTGTTGGGATAAAACTGATACATGCACTTTGAGTAGAATTTATACGTTGTGAACCTGTGGCATATTAAAACGAATGGTTTAAACATGACTTTTGACTTTTATGATCCCTTCCTCTGAAGGATTATTAATTAGACACTTTACACCGTCTTCAGCCAAAGGCTGCACAGACTGAACAATCACGAACATTAGGCAACGGACAACACGGAACACCCAGTAGCCCAAGGATGATTTTTTCGTTTGACGAAAAGTTTTTGAAAACTAAACCGACTGGAGCGGGAATCGAACCCACGCTTCGTGACACAATACGCCTAAACGACTGACGCCGCTAACCGTACGGTCACAAAGCCCACATACTCATATTACGTATATTTTTGAGGAGAGGGCAAAGATCCACTAAATATATTTGAAAATTTCAAATGTCCCATGCTAAGATTATAAAGTTGGGGTGAATACAGATGGATATGATTAATTTTTGTTCATGGAATGTTTACGAAGATGAAGTGGTGGCGAATGATTGGTTTTAAAAATAAATACTTTTTTATTTAAACAAGACAGAAAAGTGTTATTATTTTTAGTTATTGAAAACTGTCGAACCTCATGGTTTGTAAATAAACAATAAGATTAATTTTTGTGAAAACTTTTCAAATTCTATTAATTCTTCAATTTCAAATCAGAAAAATTTCTTCAAGCCTCATCCAATAAGTTTGAACGTGAAACATAGAAATATTTTTTTTAATACTTAATGATAGCTTGTGGCTAGTCATATTCTACATGTTAACTAGTTCGCCATCCATAAACTTCACTGGAATTCGAAAATAAAGACTCATATAAACTACAGAGGAAGTCTTCCGACAAGAAAGATTCCCTGAAGTTAGATTATGAAGCAAAGAAAGGTGTCGATTTTACCCCAAATTAAAGTGTCGATTTTACCCCAAGTGGACATTTATTTTTCAATAGTGTTTTCAGCTGTCGAAAAACCAAATATTAAATTCTTCTTCATGATGTATGAACGTAATAATAGTAAATATTGCTGTTTGCATTTGAGATGCAAATCTTGGCCAAACGTCCTCCAAATGCGGTAACACAAAACAATCAAAGGACACCTAGCAACGATTCTATAAATCATCGCCGCCCTAGCAAGAACAATCTATCTTTGACATCGCATTTCTTGTGAAAAATCTTACCGCGTTTGGTGTTCCCGCATTTGATATTTGCATTTCAAACGCACACAGCAATAATGATGTAGACGCAGAACAAATAATGACATTTTAAAAATTTCACATGCAAAATAGTTAAAGGATAACAGCGAAATATAGCAACTGCTGTTACTTCTATGTTATCCAATATGATTTTGTTGTTTATTTTGGCAGTTTATTGGTAACGTCAGTTGTAATGTCATCCGAAACACAACATTTCACAAGTAAAGATAGAGCGTGATGGAAACTGCATGAAAATCTGCTCAAAACATGAAAAATGAAAGGGTGTCGATCTTACCCACAGTGTCGGTTTTACCCTGATTTCCCCTACATGAGATATTATAAACATTGACTCAAGGGGTCATCCAAAAATCACGGCCTTGATTGGGGGGTGTTTCAATGAAAGTTGGGCAGTGAATGTATCAGGTATTGGAATAAGCCGGAAGAGAGGGGGGGATGTCTATAGGATAGGGTTCTCCTATATTGACACCCTCCCTCTCGAGTACCCCCCTTCTTTCTAGAGGATGATTCAAATACGACGTCCATTGTTTTCCGGAATATCTAGAGCCCCCTCCCCCTTCTCTCATGCTTTCTCCAGTACTCGATACAACCCCTCCTCACCCAAATAATGGAAATCATTTATGGATGACCCCTAGCATCAATGTTCATAATGTCTCATGTGAAACATCGTAGAGATACTTTTTTTACAATTCAAATACATCACAGCGAGCTTAAATCGCTATAGCACCATTATTTGATCGCAAATTGCACCAGTGCGATAAGAAATGATTTACAAAATCGCACATAACTTTTGATCTAAAAAACATACACCTCTGGTTTTTTCATATTTTGTGTACAACTAGCTCATCTTTCAAATGATGCAAAAACTTTCAAAATCGGTGGTTGCGAGCAACATAAAAATGTAGTTTTTCCGATAAAATCAAATATGGCGGCCAAATCCAATTAAATTAAAAACATACCGCAACTATAGAAACAGTGTATCAATAGTGGAGATATTATTTTCATGGGCATGCCGTTTGTTACTGGGATGAAATTATTTTTCTCATTAAACTGAATTTTCAAGAGCACAAATCTAGAGAACCTGACAACCGTTCGTGGTGAAAATTTGATAGATTGACCACCATTGAGTGATGAGTGAGTTGAATTTTCAGCACAAACGGTTGTCTGGTTCTCTAGATTTGAGCTCTTGAAAACACGGGGTATGGCTTCGATGCATCTTCACCTTAAGTAAGTGGTCGTTACTTATTGTTACAACAATAATATGTGCATTCATTGCGTACCTGGTGTAGTGGTTAGAACACACGCCTCTCACGCCGAGGACCTGGGATCAAATCCCATCCCCGAGATAGTCACGAAAAAAAATACTTCGGAAGGGAAGTAAAGCCGTTGGTCCCGAGATGAACTAGCCCAGGGCTAAAAATCTCGTTAATAAAGATAGAAAAAAAATTTGTTCAACGATTGTATAAACGTGAACCACTATTGGAACATTTACCCTACATTTGTGCTCATCAACATCCATAAATTTTGATAATTCGTGAAACATAATTATTAAAACTATCTATCAAGCATTTCTGTCATTTTAAAGCATTTGGCAAAGATGTTGAAAGGTAATCAATGTTGAGTGGGTTAGAATGTTCTTTATTCTAAATTATTCTCTATGCTCTTACCCTTTTGCAACAGAATCGGCTCTTAACTTTTGCTAGAGATTGCTTAGCAACATCATCATGGCATACTTGTGTGTGCAGGATGCCAATTATACGTTTCATAGCACTAAATGCCGTGAAAGTATTATTTTAGAATCTACATTAAGATGACATCGGCCATACATAATGCATTTGGATTCAGGTTTCTCTGTTTATTTTGGGTCCCTGACCGACGGCACAGAAACGTGACCCAACCGAGACGTTTGAAAAGCTTCGCCAAGCCAAGAAGAAAACATACTTCAATACATTTGATCTCATTACACATAAGACATAGGTTATGAAAGTATACAGTCAGTGACATAAGTTTGTAATTAAATGCTGTTCACCATACAAAACGCCCAAGTTTGGGGTGCTGCATCTCAGCTTCTGGTTGTCCGAATTGGCTGAAATTTAGATGACGAACTACAAATGACTTGAAATTTTGCCTGTAAGGGAATTATTACATTGCAGTCATTTTACATACAGTTTCAGAGGGTTGTTCAAAGACAAAAGTAAGTAACCGAGAAACTTATCAATTTAATTTGAAAACGGTTAGTCGTGGAAAGTTGGTGTGTTCTGCAAATTTGTGTGACTTCTGAAATCGAACAACTTTGTGAAACAGATCAACAACCCACAACTTACCGTTTTAGAATTAAATTACAAAGTCTCTCGGTTACTTACTTTTGCCTTTGAACAACTCTCTGAAACTCTATGTAAAATGACAGCAATGTAATAATTCCCTCACAGGCAAAACTTTAAGTTGTTTGTAGTTCCTCGTCCAAATTTCAGCCAATTCGGACTACCAAAAGCTGAGATACAGCACCCCAAACTTGGGCATTTTGTATGGAAAAATAGCATTTGGTTACTAATTTATGTCACTGACTGTAGGGGATATGCTGACAAACAAGAGTAAAGTGAGTAGTGGAGTGAAGTTGGTCATTATAGAAACAAATTGTTTTTCCTTTCAAGAATGCTGGCATTGTGTTTGGCACTATGGATTTTCAGTGATAGTTTTGTTGCTGTGTTTCAAATCTGATGCCCATGCGTTTTATAAGAAGATAGCTTTGTTTAATAATATTTCATTATCCAATACTCGAGAGAGCATACGAATCTATTAGTCCTGGCATGAAATAATTTGTTGTTATCTAACATTGTGTAATGGACTAAGATTTATCCATGGAAATTTTAATCAATTAAGATACAACTTAAAAGCAGTAGTTTTTTCTCCGAAATTTGATGCTTAGTAGGGTGAGCGTATCAATTTTCGGTATATCACTTGTTGTCGACCCATTTATACCATAATGTGCTACATTGTATAAGAAAGTTAGCACAAAAATCTTGTTTGTCAAAAAATAATGCTCCCGCCCCATTTGCAGCAGTCCATTGAAGATGTACCGGTCTCCATGTTTATGTCAAAAATCTTTATTTTGATGCAAGGATAAAACAGGGTTTAGTGCGTATCGTACTCTTGTGACGCAAATTATTCCTGATGACGGAGGTTTAATACTATTTAAACCTAATACAGTCATTTTCAATGTCCTGTTTCACGAGGGTCTTAGAAAACTAACTCTCAGATTCTGAATATGATTGCTAGTACGAAAAGGAAGTGTAAATATCTGACCTCGCAATCTCCTTCCAAGAAAGTGGGTTTTGAAACTGTCGCTTAACCCTCTACCGGCAGTTTCTTTTTTTAACGCAATAAAAATATTCAAACCTTGAAAACTTTTTTGTTTCTCGATAGTTTTGCACCATTATTTCACAAGGTCTCAAAAACTCTTAAGGACTGTTCATTTTATAAAGTGGACACTTTGTTTATGCCATATCTTTTTTATTTATTGATAAAATCATAACCGGTTTTCTGTGCATCTTCAACTATTATTCTACAATGCTATGAAAATATAAGATCTTACAAAATGCTTTTGGTTGAAGAGCTAAACAGTTTTTTCAAGAACTCCCAAGAAAAGCTGTTCGTCAAAGTTTAACATTATTTTTCGTAAAGCAAAAATCCTCATTTTTATGATCAAATTGTATGTTTGTATCCTTTACTATTCTACAAAAGAAATAGCTTTAAAATATCAATTATATTCCACTATTCTCTGACATTAGGTAACTTAAGTGATTTATCCATTTATGGCCAAATTTGCTGATACACAATCCTTTCACTCCCAGCAAAAGAGAAAAGTAAAAAGCGTGTTCAAAACTAGTTTAGATTACCAAAGAAACTATATTTGTGTAAGCAAGAGCTAAATCGTGGGTTTAAACCACAGTCTAAAGTATAAATTTTACTCTTAATGATCGTTTTACTAAAAACTCTCATACTTTTAAAATCATGTACGCATATTTATCGATCTACAGCTAATTGTAAACGTTTTTCTCTGAATATTTCAATTGGTAATCTCAGAATAACATATTATGAAAATAATATGTGGAAAATAAAATCGTTTTTGTCAGAGCAGTGTTGCCAATTCCGATGATTGGCATTGTGCTTTGAAAGATCTTCTTAAAATAAAACAATTGTTTTTCTATTGTGCTTCAAATGTGACGTGGGGACTAAATAAGTAACTATATGAAGGCGTAAGTTATATTTTAGATTATTACTATATTAGTACTTCCGCCAGGACGTACTTTAAATCAGGGCTGTTAAATGTCATGAATTTCACTTGACTTTGACATTTGAATATTGCTAATATCATCGCTCCTAGTGGAAAAAGTCATCGGAAAATTTTTTCCCGGTGACCTTTTTCAAATTACTATCGATTGCCAATATTTGCTTATGCGATATTTCGCATGCGAGGATGCTATAAGCATTTTAATTTTTCCAAAATTTTGACATTTAACAGCACTGCTTTAAATCAAAAAAATCTACTCATATCAGTACCCTTCAAATTTGAAATATTTTTGTCTAAAAATATCGGGGAAAAATGATTTTATTATATCTGTAAAATTGTTGCTCCAAAACTAACCTGATTTTATCAATCAGGCTTCTGATTGATGCTGCTTTCGAAGAACAAGCCTTTTTTGAAAATAAAAAATATAGTTTGGTGAATTTTCCAGCCAAAATCTAACAATCATTGGTTTTGATAACCTCCAAAAATCGACCGTTCGAAACGTTGTTTCATATTCGTGTGAAATTTATTTATTGTGGAGAATATTTTATTATTACAACATTGTACAATATTAGTCGAACGATGTACCGAAAACCGATTGATATTTAATTGAATAATTAAAAAGATACAGCATGCACAAGGTGTCCACTTTATAAAATGAACAGTCCTTAGTGAAGGGCGTTTCTTCGGAATGCGTACTTCCTTCGAAGGATAAAATGGATAATGTTGAAAATTGCATCGGAATGAACAATCAATGGATCATTGAAGGTAGTTTTTGTCAGTGCTCACCGCATCAAAACAAAGGCGCCACTGTATATGGGATTTAACGTTGTGACAGCATTGCAGTTCTGTCAAACACACAAGGCTACGGTGGCGCTATCTATGCTTTCTATAGCGGCCGTTTCGGTTATTTTAATGATCCATTCGATGCATTAGACACATTTTTCGAGCAGCAAATCCAAGCAGCATTTAGCTCCGACTCTTCGATTCAAGTGAGGAAGCAAAGGGTGCCACCAATCGTGATCAGTATTTCAAAACTTTATCGATCGACTTTAAATCCCTTTATACATCACTTTTTCATAACGTTCCAAGCTACTTTAAATCCCTTTATATTTCACATGTTTACAGGTTGAATTCATTGTCTTTTAGGGCTTATTCGTCAACAACAAAGTCCATTTGATGATACCCTTCTTATTGGTACATTTATTCAAATTATGCTTTTGCATCAGAGAAGTCACAGATGGACGATGTAGTAGGGTGTCAGCCGGAATCTAGGAGAATGTGCCGTAACATCCTTGCACTACATGCTGCTACTTAAAAATGACTCTAATGTAATTGTCTCTGTTTACTAAAGTACAGCGAATGAAACGAAGCGTCGGATGTAATATTATTTTGTTTGTCCTCTCTAAACATATGGAAGCTGGAATTTTGTTTTTGATGTACCCGGAAACATTATTAACAAATCGCTGATTTTTTATTTTTATTCAAAATATTTGGTTATTTTTATCATTCTTCCCTCGAACAGCCTAACATCATCAATAGTAGGACAAATAGTCAACAGAAAAATATATGTCGGACGATATAATACTGCATGCATTCAGATGCTGTTTTACTGCGTCATATTTTATTGCTACTACCATTTTATTTTCATAATTTATTATCATATTATTATATATATTATAATCTTATCTACTATATAACATATCACTATAATTGTATTTATCATGTTTCGGGGAGGGAGGGAGCATCAGGGCATCATTGAATTTACAACTGGACAATGAAGTGGAGTGCCAATCGGAGTCAGGAGGAAAAGTGTTAGTCGTTCGCGTCTAGTACTTTTCTCTCCAACAGTTGTAAAAGATTTGACGCGCCCTTCTTCAAACAAACCTTTCCGTGGAAAGCTCGACAAGTATTGCAAATTCTAATACTCAATCTGTTGGATCATATGGCTGGAAGGAGATTCTCTATTTCCCGCGGGTTTCGCGTAAGTGTTTCTACTTACGGGTCTGCCACCCCCCTTTTGGCCCTTCATACAGCGATATGTTGAATGCAGATTGGTAATACAATTTGACCTTACTGTTGAGCGGAGCCGCATGCAGAGCAAGACTCAAGCAAGGATTGGTGGCTACCTACATACATACATACATTTATTCAAATTATGCTTTTATATTCATATTTTAATGTTTAAAGTTGAAGACATTTGTAAAGAACTGGTAGCAGATTGCAGAGGCTTAGTATCTATTTTAATGCAAGTCTCTAAAATGTCTATTTTTTGAACGGAAGGTCTCTAAAGTCAATTTTAACCAAACTTGGCTTGATTTTCCTTATTCTGATTGCAGTAAATCCTGGTGCAAAATTGAACAGGCTTCAGAGAAAAAATATATATTATAATGCAGCTATTGAGCTGGTTCTTCAAGATGTTCATCTCAAATTCTTCGAGGAAAACCTTCATGAAAATTCAGGAGTTTTTTTTTCAGAGATCGCATCAGGAATGCTTTAGGGGACAACTACAAGAATCTCTCCAGAAATTATTTTACAGATTCATCTACCATTTGTCCCAGAAATTCTTCCAGTGATTTTCTAAAGGATGCTTAGAGAATAGTCTTCAGAATTTTCTACAGGAAATCATTGAGCAGTCCAACGAAACTGCCTTTAGTAATTTTCTCAGAAATTATTTCATTTATTTTTTTTTTCCAAAATATTATACTAAGAGTTTTTTTTCATACATTTCTCTACTAATCCTTCAACCGAATTCTCAGTTGTTTCTCTAGGAGATCCTACATTTTTATTGAAGATGATCTTAACGGAAATCTTGGAGGATATACTAAGAAAATCGATGAAAGAATCACTTGATAAAATCATAGTTGACTCAGTACTTCCTAGAGAAATATCTAAAAGGATCTTTGGAGAAAATCCAAATAATATCTTTTAGGTTATTTTTGTGATTATCTTTGGAAAAATGCAGGTTACATCTCAAGATAACCGAAACCAAATTCTTGGAGGAATTCCTTAGGAAAATTCTTGGCGGAATAAACGGGAAATAATCACTTAATTAGCTCCTTGTTAAATGTTCGGAATAATCGGAATTTTTGGAATTATATCTGTTTCCTGCTTGGTCCATTTTCATTCTCTTTTTGGTTCCTATCTGGTCGGCGTCAGATGGGACCAAGTACAAAACTTGGGGAAATTGGATTATTCTCTCATTAGAAGCGAAATTATCTTACCTCCGTTTCACTTTGACGAGATTTTATGAAAGCTGTAAACTGCGAGAGATATGTAACAAATTTACTTTGGATGATCAATAAAAATCAATAAAAGTGTGCAGTCAGAGTGGACCAAGTGTTTATTGTCATAATAGCGAAAATGATCATCGCGCTGAAGGAAAAGAAAAACATTTCAAGAGATTTGTCAGATTTTTCGATTCTTATATTTATCCATAAATAGAAATTTATAAATATTACTAAATTCGATGCATTTGATTTTGATATTTGACCATTTACCACATTTGGATGTGTGATCAAAAATTTCAACAATTTCTGTGCAGACAGAGCAGACCAAGTGTAGAAAAGCAATAAACTGATTGATTATTGCAATTTTTTAGTCGATTTCAGAGTCCGATACTATGGTGTAGGGGAAGACGGGGTAAGACCGCCCGCCTAAGCAATTTAATTCATATGTCAAAATAAAAAATCATCAAAAACTTTTTCAACGCAGCATGTCGTTTTTTGAAGCATTAGGCATGATCAAAAAATATCACAGGTGTTGTATTTGTAAAAAAATATTTGGTTCTTGAAGCTTAAAGACGGGGTAAAACCGCCCACCCACGGGGTAAAAGCGACCATCACGATTTTCATACACAGTTTTGCGAAAACATGTATCAGTTCTCTGTGATTTTAAAAAGTATAATGTTTTACGAATTCTACATTGATTGACGAGGATATTGGATTACTTTTAGGTTCAATTTATTCAAAAAACTTAGATATATACTTATTATCACATTGAATCACCCATATTTTGGAAAAGTTTGCGGATTTGGCTTGTATTTTTTACAAAATTGGTTTCATTTTACTTGAATAGTAATGTACAATGTAGCTATAACATTTAAAATGTTTAGACATTTTATTTGGTATAAATTAGGGATGGCGGTCTTACCCCATCAACAGTGGTCGGTTTTACCCCGCTTGCGCTATTTTTACAACTATGGCTTTATTTCAAAGCTAAATATTTACAATTCATATGTCACTTCACCGAAGCATATTTTACATTTCTGTTAAAGCATAGACAGGTAATTTTCTATGTTTTTAGAAAAATATACCTTCTGAAATCCTTAAGAGAGCATCTGTTAAAATTAGATCAAATTCAATATCGATGAGCAGAAACTTTGTTTTTGATATTTGTTATGGAAAATTTTATATAAATGTCACCCAAAATGATTCGGAATGTTGAAAATCTTGTGTTTATGGAAAGTGCTTTGTGAACTTTTAAGGAGAATGCCATTTTCATGCCAAACTGAAGGTGGTCCGTCTTACCCCGGCGGGCGCTCTTACCCCGTCTTCCCCTAGGTATGGAATGTGCAAGAACCCACTTACTGGTCCAGTATACTTTGGTCGGTACTCAAGATTTTCACTTGGTCCACTATGACTGAACACATATTTGAATATTTCTGGTCTTAAATGCCCTGACCCTGCAAAAATTTAATTTTCAAGCTATCGTAATGTCACTGATTTCGGTATTGACGAATGGATTTTTGAAGAATTTATGATACTGGTGTCGAAGGGTCTTGATAATCTGCTAATCTTAGAGATATGCGCCCAGTTTAACCATGCAAGCATTAAATGATTGTTGTTTTCCTAGAAATTGTTCAGTCAGAGTGGACCAAGTACACATTGTCCATCAAAAAATCGTTCTATCAGAGGCTTAGTTATGATTTTTCATGATTCACTTCACATTATATTGTTTGGAAGTAACATAAAGATGGGTATAAATATTGAACCAAAATTTAAACGAGTTCAAAAATTACAGAGCGTTAGACTTTAAATCCATTTTTCTCGAAATATGAAAAATGTCACTTGGTCCACTCTGACTTAACGCCGACCATCTGGTCTTTTTTACAGTCTAGAGGTATCTAATGTTCCTATTTTGAAGGCATTTAAACACTACCAGCCCAGTGTGATCAACAGAGTAATTTTCAAAATAAAAATTTAAATAATTCTGAACAATTATTTGCTCCACAGATATATAAATTGCATTCGAAGCTAGCTAAAATTCATTGAGAAAGCTTTCGTGCAAGTTGGAAGAGTTGCTTTAGTAAATCGTTAGAAAATTGAGCGAAAGGATGGCATACTTATCCTGATCGTTTTTGAATCTTACTTAGTCTTCTTGTTTCTCGTGGAGTCAACAAAACCCCAGCCTAAATATTCTAATATTTCGTTTTAATAATATTATTTGAGTCTATTTGCATAAATTTGGCCCATTATTCCGGATTTTTAGAATATTTCAAATCATATGATGTGATTCCAAAATGTATGTACCATTGCATTGATTCTAATTATTTGGAAACGTTTAAATATAAATATACTTGTCGAGATTTGTGGGGGCCTCTAAAATGTGAGGGCCCGGGGGCCATGACCTCCTCGCCAAACCCCCCCGTAAATGCGGCCCTGGCACTAGCAGAAAGCTTAAAACAAAAAAGTTCGGTCAGTTAATCTACTATTTATTCAGTTAGGTGCCTTTAAAACGGTAATTGGGGCAGATTTCGACCATAATTGGTCGGCGTGAAGTCAGAGTGGACCAAGTGACATTTTTCATATTTCGAGAAAAATGGGTTTAAAGTCTAACGCTCTGTAATTTTTGAACTCGTTTAAATTTTTGTTCAATATTTCTACACATCTTTGTAATACTTTCAAACAATATAATGTGAAGCGATAATCATGTAAAATCATTATCCAATCCTCTAATAGAACGATTTTTTGATGGACTATGTGCACTTGGTCCACTCTGACTGAACTAAAGACCACCGTTCAGTGAGTTGGTTCACTCTGACTGAATAATTTCTGTGAAAATAACAATCATTGATTGCTTGCATGGTCAAACTGGATGCATATCTTTAAGATAAGCAGATTATCAAGACCCTTCGACACCAGTATTTTCAATTCTTCAATGATCCATTCGTCTATACCGAAATCAGTGGCATTACGATATATTGAAAATTAAGGATTTGCAGGGTCAGGGCATTGAAGACCAGAAATATTCAAATATATGTTCAGTCAGAGTGGACCATGTGAAAATGTTGAGTACCGTCCAAAATATACTGGTCCAATAAGCGGTTTTTGCACATTCCATAAATACACCATAGAACTACCATAAAATTCTATCGGACTCTGGAATTGACTCGAAAAATGCAATAATCAATCAGTTTATTGCTTTTCAACACTTGGTCCGCTCTGTCTGCACAAAATTTGTTGCAATTTCTGACCACCCATCCAAATATGGTAAATGGTCAAAAATCAAAATCAAATGCATCGTATTAAGTAATATTTTTAAATTCCTATTGATAGATAAGTAGAAGGATCATTCGATTTCGAAAAATCTGACAAATCTCTTGATATGTTTTTCATTTTCTCGCATTCCTCAGCGCGCTGATCATTTTCGCTGTTATGGTAATAAGCACTTGGTCCACTCTGACTGCACACTTTTAAAGATTTTTATTGATCATCCAGAGTAAATTTGTTACATATCTCTCGCAGTTTACAGCATTCATCAAATCTGATTAGAGTGAAACGGAGGTAAGGCAATTTCGCATCTAATGAGAAAATAATCCAATTTTCCCAAGTTTTGTACTTGGTCCCCTCTGACTTAACACCGACCAATTGAATTCCGACCTGATTCACATTGAAGCAGTCGGATTCCACATAATTATTACTGATATTCTCACACAAACCAGGACATAATGTCCATTACAAAATATTGGTTAAAATTTCCGCATAGTTATATGTGGGATTTTGACAGAATACCATGCAAGTTTTTGATAACATTTAAAATAGGATACCTTGTTAGTTTTGGAGGGTGTCCTCACATGACTCTGGGTCGAATAGCATCCTATTCAAGAATCAGATCGAATATTCAGAACAATTCTCACATTATTCTTGGTTCTTAGAGAATTATTTGACATTGAAATGAAAACAGGAGTGAAAAGCCATAATACTAAGTTTTACTCGTAACATGAGCAATATTTTCAACATTTCAAAAGAATGTTAAATAAAGTGAAAAAATGAAAACGAACTTTTAATAACATTTTAAGGAACCATTAATTAAATAATGATATAATTTACCAATTAGTTCCATGTTGTATTTTTTATAGAGATTTAAAGCGATATCTTAGTAAAATTTACTTTTAAGTGGGCTTTTTATCACTCTTAGAATATTCTTCAAATTTTCTGCAGTTGTATCGATAGAATTAATTCAAAAACCTTGGAGAAGAATGTAAGAAATTTATGCAAAAATATATGAGTCAGCAATTTTCTACAAGTATTTCTTTGGGAATTTACACTATACTGATATTTCAATAGATTCCAGAGGTTTCTGCAGATTCAAATCTAGCCATATAACAGGAAATGTATTAGCAAATTTAATAACTTCCGGGCTATCAGACAGTCCTCCCAAGAATAAAATTTGGAATAGTGTATATGACTTCTTATAGAATTTTATCCAATAATTCAATGTCTGTATTCAAAGTTTTGTTACACAGAATTATCATGACCCTTGAGGATTTTGATGAACCATTTTTTCAAATGTCGCGCTAGAATTTCGAGTATTATACGTTTATATTATATTGCATTCTTAATACAGTCAACTCTGCATAACTTGATATTCAAGGGACCATAGAGTTAGGGCGGTATCGAGTTACAGAACACAAAACCAATGCAAATGCGATACAAGGGACCATCGAGGTAGCCAAGAAAACCAACTTTTACTAGGGTTCTCTAACTCGATATCGAGATACGAAATATCGAGTAAGGGAGAGTTGACTGTATATTAAAAAAAAAACTTGAGCCTCAAACAAGGGGCGCTAAAATGTTGGATTGCAACAGGGCACTTTGCTGCTAGCCCGGCCGTGTTTCTAGTTCATTAGTTAAAGTTTCTATCATAAGTTTGAAAATGCTCCATGAAATCTTTTTGCTACAAATCAAGCTAAATTCGATGTTAGGTTTACCGCATGTGCTCCTACAATACTAAAATAAATCAGAAATGCTTAATTGAGTGCAGTATAATACAGTTAACTCTCCCTTACTCGATATTCCGTATCTCGATATCGAGTTAAAGAACCATAGTAAAAATTGGTTTTCATGGCTAACTCGATGGTCCCTTGGAATGCAGTTGCACTGCTTTTGTGTTCTGTAACTCGATACCTCCCTAACTCGATGGTCCCTTCAATATCGAGTAAGGGAGATATGACTGTATAAATTGTATCAATTTTCTCTAGAAATATCGCCGGTTTTGAATATTAACTTAATTAAAAAAAAGCTAGCATTCGCTATTGCGCTAAATGAATGAAGCATGCAAGAAACAACCAAATTGTGAGCCTTGATGCTTGAATTTTTTCAATTGATTTGCTTAGAAAGGATACTGATAGCACTGGCTTTTGTATCGTCAAGGTTATAGATTGAAAAACAACGGGGCAGTCCTTTTTGAGCTGTCACGTCCTGTCCTAGACTTAGTGTGGAGCTCGCAACATACTAACAAAGCAACTTAGTTCAGCAAAACTATTACAAAAGTAAACAGTATTTGTATGACACTTCATGTCAGAATTATTTTCGTTGGAAGCAATAACATTTGAAGCTTTATATTCGAATTTTAACTCCTCAGAGGCACGAAGGCTTTCTCCGCTGACCTGCGGTCAATTCCAATAAAGTTGATTTCGTCCGCAGAGCCAAAGAGCATATGCAATCGTATGATGTTAGTGCCGTTTTTCTGTACACCAGATCTCCTAATAGCAATCTCGTGTGCAATGTTGCGCAGCAAATTCGAAAGTGCGTCTCCTTGGTTCAATCCTTCTAACGTCACACTGAACTGAATCTTACACCATCTTGAAATCAACAGATGATGAGTCTGCAATACTTTCGAAATTTATCTAATATCATTCGCAAGGTGAACATTTGGTGCGTTGTCGAACGACATTTACGAAAACCAGCCTGATACTCGCCAACGAAGGATTCCCCGAGCTGTCAGTCATACGTGTCAGTATTTTGTACGCCGAATTCAGTAGAGTAATGCCTTAAGAATTGATGCACTCCAATCTATGCCCTTCCTTGTAGATGATATGGTATGAGGCCAGTTTGATTGTCGATTTTTATGTGTTTACATACCCACTATCAAAGTTACCCAAAACCGAAAAAAGAACTTAGAACACTCAGAAAAATATTGAATCACCCTCAAAAGTTAGGCATCACCTAAACACCGTAATATTCACGACACTATATCTCGATATGCTGATGATCTATAATGGTGCGGTCTTCAGCAAAGAGGTTCAGCAGATCAAGCACATTCGGAAATCAAAAAGGTTGGTTCGCAATTTTGCCGCTAGGTGTGAAATTGAACATTTTAAGGATGATCTATCTTTATATTCACATGAGATAGAAAGTTTGAGTCTTCGGCACAGTTGTACAGAAACACAAGGACACCCGGAAGGTATACAAACTTTTAAGTTTTGGTTCGGCGCTAGTGAGCATATAAAAAATAGCATCATTCTCATGATCCTGAAAAGATAGAAAATTCGAGTCTTCGACAAAGTTCTTCAGGAGGTTAAATACACCCAAAATGCGCACTAGTGAACATATTAAATTAAACACATGAAACAATTTTTATCTTGTTAACTACGTAAGATAGATAGTTCGAATTTTCGGCAAAGTTGTTCAAAAAGTCAATGGTAAATAGCCGAAAAGCAGACAGTTTGATTTACAATTTTGCCGTCGGGAGGCGCATTTGATACATATTGAATATGTGAAACTACATTTTTAAGTTGGTTTTGTATTGTGATTCAGATGAAATATCAATTTTGACTTTTCGGCAATGTCGTTCAGACAATCTAAGTAATCTGGAAGGCAAACATTTTAATTCGTTATTATTCCACTGGTTGGAATTGAGCATTTATAGCTTGAAATTAAAGACATCCTCCCATTATAAAGCGTTTTATCAGTGAAAATGCGGTCCAACGTTACCATGAAAACCTACTTTCACTCTGGTTCTTCAACTCGATATCGAGGTATGGATTTTGCAAATGGAAGTGATTAAGGTTAGAATCATGTCATATTCAAGTGATTCATATATAGACAATTTAAGGGGGAGGAGCTGAAACTTCGTGCTACAATATCGGCCATAGGAGTTTCCCTGCGTAAATCCATTCGAAATTAAAAGATTCGAACGGCTACCCGACGGTAGAAAATTAGCTAGTGAATGAGCATGATTTTAATTTACCTGATGGGTATAATTCTTAAACAAGCGATCTTTAATTAAAAATGAGCATTGTTGGAGATACTACCTGGAAAATTCCGGAAACGAAAAATGATACCGTTCATCACGAGCCTCGACGATTCGTTTGCGAGGAGGGCAATCCCAAAAATTAAACTTTTGGTTGCCCCTGCAACCTTGCTATCTTCCTTCACAAGCCAGACGTCCTTAACGTGAGAAGAACCTCCGCAAATCATGCATTTAGCATCCATGCGGCAATGATTGGTACCATGACACCACTTTTGGCACCGACGGCATTGAGTGGGGTGCAATTCACTTTTGTAAAAGTGAACTCAATAATATTCTTGAGAAAGTCCTTTCCGAAGAATTCCATATTGGGTTCTCTTTTTCATAATGATTACTTGGACTTGAGAAAATCCAAGTAAATCATTTATCCCCTTTTTGATCGCTTCAGGTGACTTATAGTCACTTGACAGACCTTTCAACACGACTTTGAACAAACGTTCAGTTTTGTATTCGTAAATAAAAAACTATGCTTCTTCTTTTCAAGATGTTTGAAAAGAAGTTCGCGATTAAGAGTTTCCGGTAAAATGCGACAGTCTCCTTTCTTTGCGATTTGGAAGGAAACCGTGATTCCCCTAATGGAGTTCAAGATCTCCTACCTAAATACTCCAAATTAGGAACAACTGACCACGATACGTGGCACGATACTGTTTCCTCACTTAAAAGTGCGCATTCCGAAAAAAAACGTCCTTTCTTCCATTTTTGCCGCTTTTAGTGACAGTTTAAATCCCGCTTTTTTTGGGAGGATGTTGGGAATTCAGAGATTCACTTTTCCTTTTGCTTGTGGTTGCAACCATTTTGAGTGACTAAACGAAAGAAGAAGAGACATTCTAAGAAGTTTTTTTCCAAGAAGGTGTCCACGAAGGGTTGCCACCGATAGCTTTCACTATCGGGTTCAACGAAAAATCGAAGACACGTGTCCTAACAAGGATCCTAAAAGGGTACTACTTTTCAAATTTTTCATAGAGCAGTTCCGAATCCTCTCAGTTTTACTTTTACAACCATCGATCTTGATGTAATCTTAATATAAGCAATGCTTTTGCAACTTTAACGTATTGTATTGTTGGTAGAGAATTTGTTTCCCCCTGTTTTGGAGCGTCTTGCTGGGTAGTGCTTTGTGAAGCCCAAGCAGGACAGTTCGGTTTTGCGTCGTCCGATAGATTTTGCTGACGGTTTCGCGCGTGTTTTCGTTGCCGGAGATTTTTTTTTCTGTTTTGGAGCGTCTTGCTGGGTACGTATTTGGGAAGGCCCAAGCAAGACGGTTTGTTATCGGGACGCCAAGAAGTTTTGCTGTCAGTGTCAGTTTTGTGTTCAGTCGAGAATGAATTATCAACTGGTGAGTTCGTTTCATGCTTATGATAACACATTTTTTCTTGAAAGCGTAACTTTTATGTAATATTAAAACATACTCTGTATGGTTTGTCACTATAAGTGTCGGCATTATGCTTTTTTCTTATACAATTTCAATATACATATATTTTTCTCTATTTGACATTATTAAAAATAATCTTTTGAATTGTTCGACATTGTGAATGTTGTATTTTCTAAAACTTCTACCATATCGAGACAAAATGCACAGTAATACTCATATGTAATTTTCAAACAAACTATGTATGGTTCGTCACTACAAGTGTCGGCATTATTCGTGTTTCATATAAGTTAAAATATATACATGCAATTTTCAGTTTTCGTCATTAATAAAAACGTTTTTTGAATTGTTCGACATTATAGATGTTGACGTATTTTTTCCAAAAACTTTTCGAGACAAAAATACAAAACTAGCTTTAAATACAAGTCGTATATTTCCCCATTGTCCATGGATCGCATCACCGACCAGAGGTGACTCCCAGATCTTTTCCTCCCTCACTAATAAACACCCTTCCCGTGGTGATTGTGGAGATGCAGAGGTATTCTCGGTCTCTAGAAGCAACAATCATTACACCCTAACATTCCTTCCCCATCCCAACTGACTGTAAGGACTTGGCCGGCGCCGTTATTGATCAATAATATTAGATCTGCTAAAATTGCACTTCGAGAGTAAGCGGAAACTCCCATCCCTTATTCATTTGGATCGTAGTGCAATTCTTACCAGTTCCGATCAATCACGGAGTAGCAACCATTGACATGTACAGTCAGCCTATGCTATGCTATGCTATTTGACGTATTCTATTGTTGGTGCATTAGCAAAATGTGTTGTGAAATTCGATTCTGTGTGTCGATCTTAAACTAAAATATAGTCACTGTGTTTTACGGTACGTACTTGAAAAATATATGTGACTCACAAACACTTGCTGCCTTGAAAATTAATCTTTATTCCGGGTTTATAAGACCAAATAGAAAGCCTTCCTGTTTAGTGACATTTTGTGTACACTATTGATATATCAGCAAACAAAACATGTGACAGTTGATTTAGCATTTTCGACGAATCAATAGCAGCAATCGGAGCAACACTCTCGCTCGACTATAATATTGAATATAAAAATTCCACTCTAATGGGAAGGGAAAAACTCATGGATGGGAGATAGATTCATTGATATTTATCATCCCGCATGGCATTCGCCACGAGATATGCAGTCTGCAGTTTAGTCGGTACATGATTTAGCAGCGTGGGACGATGAAAATTTTCGGTACCAATAGAAAGTCACGTTTCTCATTTAAACGCAAACATCAGTTCTGTGAAATGCAATCTTTTAACTTTTGACGCAATTCTGATTATGATGTAAAAAATCGTACCAATAAGTGATGGAATTTTTCAAGAAATGTTTTATAATGTTTTATTTGAGGGATCCAGAATAAAATGGGTGTAAGTGACATGGTTGGTTTTAGGTTAAGTACATTGGAACATTCTACTGTTTCCAAGATTTTAAACGTGGAAGCGCTCTTAGAACGATTTATGAACATAAGGACGAAAGGACATATGATCAAACGACAAATGCTCGTAAATGATGGGAAATTTTACCTTCTTTGAAAATTTGTTTTAACCTTTTTTACTTTCTTTTTTGTTCTGTATAGTTTTGTCATACTTCCTTCTCCTTTCGACCTATAGTCGTAGATTCTATAAGCAAAAATACATTTTTCTTAAAAATGAGTAATTTAGGGACATTGGAAACGATCAACGATTTTTAAATCAATGGAAAATTAAAAAATGCTGCAATTTTGACTATTATTGAGGGATTTCTTTCGTTTAAGTTTCTATGGTATCGTATGGATGCTCAATAAGACAAAACTAGTTTTTTTTAAGATCAATGGAAGTTTTGAAAATGTCCACCGGAGTTATTTCGGTGGCTTACTGGGTCAGAACGGGTAAAAATCACACCAAATTCCTTTGCGTCAACTTTTACCCGAATAATTGGTATAAATCTGACTCCAGCTCATTTTTTTGTATACTTTTAATTACGAATGCCAAGTGAAAGCTAATTTTTTTAATGGGATCAGCTTTGGTCTTGGGTAATTTTTCTTTATCGGGCCTCCTTGAGACAAATAAGCGAATAAGTATGTAAGATTTGTAGTTGATCATCAAACGAACTATTAATCAATTCCACTTTTTCTGTATTGAGCATCGGACAACTCCGCTTATTTCGAGATTCTTAGCATTTATAACAGAACAAAATCATAATGCACCGGCTCAAAATTCAAACAGACACATATTCGGAACACCCGAGTTTTGTATGCTGGTATTGTAAAAGCATTCAATTGAAATGTGTCTTTTAATTTCCAGGAAAAGACGGTTGTTTACATCTCAACTCTAATGCTTTTAACGCTAATTTGAACTTCAGAAGTTGTAACATTTTATTTGCGATTATAGATAGGAAAATATGAAATTTTACTTCCGTCATCACCTCTCAAATTTAGCACAATCCCCAGAAGAAGAGAATAATGAAAGTGACTTATTTTCAGTGTAGTTTGATATGACTTTTCTTGCATTTGCTAGTTTTATAGTCTAAAGCGAAAACCAATTCATAAATGAAAATTAGCTTTAAGAATTAACCTTCGGGCTGTCGCGCTGTTGAACTTTGTACAACAGTTGTGATTTATATGCTGATTTTGCAACAAAGATATCTATCGACACCAAATCAAAATGTATTCCTCAAGAATCTTCCTAAGAACAATAATCGACAGTTTTTATTTACAGTATGGCCCTTTATAATATGATAAAATCAACAAATGTACATGAAAGTCGCATAATAATGAACGCACTATGTACGCTTCGAGAAAACCACAGTTTGAAATCGTCCTATCTTAAAATCCAGATAATATAGAAACTTGGGGTCTTTAGTAAAGTTGTTCTGGAGGTGAAGCGCTATCTGATGGTACCTCATTTAATTCGGAATTTGACCGCTAGGTGGCACTAGTGGGCATGGAAGTGTTACTTTTGTTTTGTAGATATTTCAGGATCCTGACCATTTAGAAAGATGTCGTCTTCGGCAAAGTTGTTTAGTAAGTAAAGGACTATTATTGTTTGAGCTAGTTGATTCAAAATGTTGCCACTAGGCGGCGCTAGTGAGCATGAAACTTTTGTTTGCAGATATCTCAGGAGCCTGACCACTTAGAAAGATAGTGTCTTCGGCAAAGTAGTAACGTAAAACGCGCGACTACTCGCGTTACAAAAATTCGCGCGACGACCGAAAGGTTAAATATGTTTCAAGAAATAACTGAAAATAAGCACTTAATTTTTAGATATTTTTCAAAGAACAACACAATATTGGGGAAGAAAACTTCTCATCACAGAATCTAGACAGAACCAGGTGATGTATGTGTCAAACGCACATGAATAGGGACAAATAAAATACCGTAATCCAGGGTATCATTGATTAGCGGGGTAACATCTCAGGTAACCATAAGCCGTAAATCGGGCCATATACGGCTTATATAGTGCTATTTAACGGCTCATTAACATTATATCAGCCGTAAAACAACATTTTGGCCCAATATATGGCTTATTGGTTACCTGGGATTGATTGGAATGACTCATCTCGTAAAATGTTCGTATAATCATTTATTGATGGAACATTTCCAAACCATGAATTGTGCTTCTCTTTCTTATATTCATGAGCTAATGAAAGCGAAGATTTTTGCAAAAATTGCGTTTACCTTATGCGTAAATTTGTCAACTTTTCGAAACAAAGATTCCAATGGGTAAGGATGACACTACCAAACATTCATGTCTCACATAAGTTCAGCAAACGATATTAGCAAGGAAAATGAGGTTCTTACTAAAAATGGCATCGCCGAGAACGATTTCGTTGTCAAAACTTTCATAAGTATGCTCAATTAGACAACATTAACGAATTACTATAAACAATATAGAATTCCCTTAGGAAATTGCTTACGTTTAGGCGTGTTTCGGGGTTCGGAGTATTTTTATTTTTAAAATAACTCAAAACGTAAATGACTTGTAAGCGTTTGACCTTCATATTCGGCTTCGGGGGCCATGATTTAAGTAAGTAACGACGTTTTCAATATTATCGAATGTTGTTTACATAGGTGATCAATGTAACCCCATATCAGCATAATCAAAAAGTCACATAAAACATTTTTTTTAAACATGCTTAAATCTTCCAAAAAACAAAATTCAGTGATTGGCAGTACTTGTTTTAAAAATATAGAACTTGCAACATTTGCATTTTCAAACGAAATATTTAAGAAATATTCAAAAAAATGATCAATGTTACCCCGGATTACGGTAATAAAGATTGGATTCGGAAAAAATGCGACACTTTGTATTGGGTGCAACTTTTCATCGCGTGGGTAAAAATTAATGAAATTTTGAGTAATACTAGTTTTATGTTTATGTGTGTTAAATTTTATCGCGATCTGTCAAGTAGTTTTCAAGATGCATTCGAAACAAGAAGAGCTACGCCAGCAAATCCTGGTCATGCGCACAGATGAATCGGCAAAAGGCTTGGAATCCACCATTCCACTGTGTCCCGCGTTGTGAAGATGTTCCAGGAGACGAAGACCACCGAGCAACGCGCTGGAACCGGCCGAAAACCGAAAACGGAATACCCAGAGAAGGTAGTACTATGTGTTTTTAAGGTCAGGAAAGCGCCAAACCGGACTGACAAGCAAAACACGGTGGTCAAATTGCGTGCGCGGAAGCTTTACCGTGAGTGGTTGGTCAAGCCAGGCTGTCTTGGACTCATGGACGCAGCCCTTCCTCGGCTCTCACCTGTAATCGTTTGGTTACAAATTGTAGATTCTTGTTTTGTATTTGTTGATGTTTGTCGGACCCTTCACGTTTCTTGTTTAAAAACAGAAGGAAAATATCATAGGAGTGATAGGGTTCAGTATCGCTGTAAATGTCTTTGTCCGCTACCAATTATCAATCATGGCGGAACGATTATTCATATATGAAGCGAGATGGCATGTTAAGACGGTAAAATAAGACGGAATGTGGGAAAACATGAAACTCAGCAGCCATTGCCCAAATTAGGCAGCTATTTCAATCAGGCGTCCGTGTGCTAAAGACGTGGTTCCCCCTCTAGCCCTTAGCAGGAGCTAAGTGGGTGTTAGGGAAAGTCACCGCTCAGGACCTCTTGTTCTTGTTTCGTCATTGTTTCCATCCAGCACACGGCCCGCGAAGGCGTCAGGTTCCCGTGTCTAACTGTTAAGGATTTTCGCCGTCCATCATTGGACAAATCCTCAGGCCAAGGAGGATTTCCCTTGTCGGCCGTCCAAGGTGGCCATACCACGGCCGGTCGATTGTGTCTACGAGGGAAGACACCTGTGAACTCCACCATCCAGCAACGACCTTTGGCCCTTCAACATACCTGAATACCCGTCCAAACATCGCCGCTTCGCCATTCCGGCCGCACAGCAGGATTGGTGTCGCTGTGTCGGCCATTCTTCCAATCATCAACCAACGGCAGCGGTATGTACCGGTACAAATACTAAATTGGATAATACAGAACAACACGCACACGCCACAATTAGGAAATTTTAATAAATGTACTAGCAACATGAAAGTTTCCTGGAGTTTTTGTATTCGCGAAAAGCTCCTGAGTGTCTTGAGTTGGCCTGGCACCATATAATATTACCGCTTAGTTTCACACCGTGGTCCCACGCTGTTCTGGCTGGATCTCGCTTCGTGCCATTACGCCAAGCCCGTAATGGATTGATATGAAGCGAAAGGCATTAATATGGTCTCAAAGAAGGCGAACCCGCCAAATACACCAGAACTTCGTCCAATCGAAAAGTTTTGGGTGATAATGAAGAAGAAGTTGGAGAAAAGCGGAAAACATTCAAAACCGATAAAGCTTTGGAGAAAAACGGGGAGATATTGTGTAAGAAAGATGTACAAAGCCTCGCTCAAGATCTTATGAGCAGTGTTAAGAGAAATGTACGAGCATTCAGCTTGGATGAGGAAATTCAATAAATAATTTATGCCAAAACATAGCTAATATATATGTAGTTATTTAATCTCTGAAAATTTGAGTATCTGATTTAAAAAAAAATTGATGATCATTTTTGTGTGTCTCATTTTTTCCGAGTGCAGTCTTTAAATAAAATGTAACAATTACTAGTCTCATTGAAAAAAAAAAATGAATTTAGTGGAAAGGCGATACTGGGTTCTTTTTGAGAGCTGCAAGCAAATCCCAACACAGTGATAGACTTTATAAATTGAGTTTCGAGGGAAGAATATTCTATTTAATATGAATCACGATTGAAATAAATAAAACCAGAATAACTTAAACGTGGTTTTCAGTCCATATTCTGCCGTGAATCGCAAGTCAGTCCCATCTGTAAAATGTAGGCATTGAGAAAATGGGCTGTGAAGTTTCCAAACTCGATTTCTATACGAATATTCCAAAAATTCCAACAGTATTCGAAAATTTTCAAATCTTAATAAAACTTTCACATTTTGATTTTCACTGCGATTTCTTCTGTGAAGAAAGATAATCAAAACGCGGTTCATTTTTGTGTTACACGTTGCGAAAACCTGTAGTGGGACTGATAAGCAATTACTTTTCATTATAGAACAATTTGAATTGCTTTTTTTTCCTACTTTTTCCGAACAAATCTTATTATTATCTTATTAGGGCAGCTGAAAGAGCATCGGAAGATATGTTGAAAACTGTAATTAATCCAATTTTGACGAAAATGCAGATGGGACTGACTTGCGATTCACGTCAGTATATAGGCTGGAAGGATTGACCTGTAAATTTTCGATAGCTCACTGGAGTCCGCGCGGTTTTCCCAATTTTTCCCTAGCTTGTGTCGATTAATCCGAAATTCTCATATGACCACTCTGCTAGTTCATTTATAGACAAATGAACTGCGCTTATGTGTTATATTTTTAACACAAAGATGAATTGAACTCTTAAAGTGAAATCATGTGACGATTAAATTGTTATTATTTTCGCAATTGTCACACGTCGAACTTGCTATGCAGCATGCCCATATTGACTTACCTCTCGGCAGCGCTTTACGCGTACTTAACTAGTTTGTCCTTCACCACGAACATCAAACAATAGCGTGGATCATCTTTCAATCGTGGCAAATACGCTTAGCTATAGCACGTAGTTTATTTGAATTTATCTGTTTGACTTGCTGCTTAACGATGCATTAGTTGGTTATAGTTCTTTTCACCGATGCCGGCTGAAACTCAATCACTGAATGTATGGAACGACGTAACCGAACACGACACACACATTTTCCAGTGTTTTTTATTTCTTCTCGAAACGTAACCGCAGGATTTTATATTACACAATCATAACACTCTCTCCTCTACCACTTATTCACTTGCGGTTAAGTCCGATCTTACAGTGCAGCTCTTTTTTGCAGATGTTTTGTGCTACACGCTCCAAGAATTTCCTTTGTATTTGATTCGACGACGTAAGGTAAACTCCTGTCGGCCTGAGCCAACTTCCTTGGAAGGGCAGACGGTTTGCTTCCTCTCTCTCGCTATTGTGAATATTGTGATGATTATGCACTAAACTGCACCGATTAAACGAGATGTCCTTTGTTTTTCAACGGCACGAAACAATTGCCCGATACTAGAAGTACTTATACAGTGCAAAGTGGTTAACGATTGATATTGCAATTCAGGGTTAAAGTTGAGTAGTGGTTTAATCCAACGACTTCGATGGAATCATTAATTAGTGCATTTCGATCGCCTATTTGCAGATATTTTGAATAAGTAGCAGCAAAACGAATTTACATCTACACCCAACGGTTTCAGTAATATATTTTTTTCAAGGACTAGAAGCTTGCTATTTTGTGCAATTCCCTGTATTGCTCTACGTACGATTGTTCACATTCTAAAAAACATAAACTCATTGTTCGTTACCATCGTTCGTTTAGAGCAATTTCAAAAATAAAAAATCGGCATGTCTGAAATTTTGACACAAGGGGACATATCATTTGCAACCAAAAAGAAAATAATTGGTCGGGGCAATATATTTTTTTTTTTTTTTTCAATTATTTACGGAATATATATTCCATAAGATTGAAACTGGAATTATAAATTATAAAGTTGAGGTGCATGTAAAATTGTGAAAAAAAATCCAATTAATTCATAAAACTGGCCAAGTGGGCTTCATGCCCGTGTAATTAGTGTCTCCAGGAAGGTGGGTTCGATTCTCGCTTCAGACCGTGTTTGCCGACTGTGCCAATGGACGTTGCAAACAGGTCCGTTTTTATTTCCTTTAAGGGGCAAAATATCAACTGGAAGCATTAAGGTGTAGGTGTTTTTAAAAATAAATTAAAATAAAAACATTGTTGCATGAAATATTGGTATTCGGCGCTTCTATAGTAGACATGTCTAGTTTTCGATTCTTTTGCGACTTTTGCGGCAACAGATTTTCTGCAAAAAACCTTTCGATATCTGACCGAACACTATGGCGGCCGAATATTCGGTATGTCAGTAGTCAGAACCGTAACAAAATGTACAAGATCATGTAGAAAGTGAAGAAGAGTTTTAAAAGTCATACTGTAAAACACAAAGAGGAAAATCAGGGTAACTGGATTCAGTGATATATAAATTGCGAAAAATCTCATAATAGATTTAGTTAAACAACTGTAAGTATTTGTAAATTAGGGGTTGGAACTCATTTCATTCTCTTGATCAATAATACAAGTAAAAGACAATCAACAAAATTTTGAAACATTTACAATTTTTTCTAATTTCCTTTTCTTTTTCATAGATATTATTTTCCAGGAGATTTGAAATTGCCATTCATTATTAAACGACTCTGGAGGAATTTGATTGATACGCGTAGAATTGTTTCATAAATCGAGTCAAATACACAAAGTGGGCAAATTTTATTAAACAGCTCAAAAATGTTAAATATAGTATAAAATTTAAATGAGCATCGTTTATTTATTTTTTTATATAGTTCGACTTTTTGTAATCATTTAACATAATTCATTCGAAATAATGAAGTGCAAATAGTGCATAAAAAACTCATTATTTTTCTACAATGCAATTAAAGTTATTGAATTTAATAGCAAAGTTGGAGCTAAATAAAATAAAATAAATACAGTTCTACTTTCCTCGTGGATTTAGACTTAAACTGATTTTAATTTTGTTTTCAATAAGCCTAATCTTTCTTAAAAAGACGTTCGAGTTGGCGCATTAAAAAGTTTTGAACGGAACATAGCTATACGAAACATAGTACTTCAGATCTGCTGGATATAAAGGTCAAACAAGTTTGTATGCACTAAAGTTCACCGTTTTTGGCTCCTTTCTGGTGTTTTGTAAATTCTAACAACAAATAAATGGACAATAGTGTCAACATTGCACTGCTATTGCAATTCGGTTAAAATATTGGATTTATAAAATGTTATATTTCGTCTGTCATTGATACAAATGTGAACTTGTTAATATTCTGGAATCTATGACAAAAGGTCGCAAGGGCAAAAGGTAGAAGAGGAAGAATAAGAGGACAAAAGGTCAACAATATTCTTTCAAAGATGATTAAATTTCCCATAATACAAATCATTTACGACCTTTTGCATTTTCGACCATTTGTCTTCCAACCTTTTGTCTTTCGATCGTTTGTCCCTGTACCAAGTCAGAAAGATTAATGACATACTTGTTTGACATACTTAGTTGTAAAAGTAATACAAATTTCAACAATGGTTGAAAGCAAAGGAGAGGTGGGCAGCTCGGACCCATGCCTGTGAATTTTCAAGTGTAGGGTATGGTCTACGAGATTTTGACACTAGATTTTAGCATCATTTTCATCTAAATCCGTTTCAATAGTTCACCTCACCAAAACTTATAAATTTACGGTGCATATAATATGATATTACAAACAAAAACAAAAAATTACACTAAACCCCTCGATACATTATTTTGATTTTAGCAGTAAATGAAAGAGGAAGGTCTTGGTTTTTTTTAAACATGCCGATTTTTTTGTTATAAAGTTACATGAAAAAGACACCGTAATTTATTTGAATCTGTGAAGTTTTACGAAATTACTTCACGATATGCTATTGAGATGCAATTATTAATAATTGCATCTCTACAGCGACGGACAAAACTTTAAAACCATCTCAATAAGAAAAAAATATCGTGAATTTATGTTTTCTTGACAGTTCACTGTTGTTAGTTTGCGTTTACAATTTTATTTTATCGTTTGATTTTACGATTAACTCATATGCAGAACATTACTAGAGTATATGAAGTAGCAGGAACGTATGAACATAAAGAGGTTGAACAAATGCGTGACAAAATTATAAGATTACAACTGGAAAAATAGTTTTCTTTTTAAAACTGTATGGAATGGCTTTGTTTCGTTCAATGATTATTAGTAATACTTTTTAAGAACCTTGCAACGGTTTTTGTCTAAAATTAATAATAACTTTATTCGACATTTGTTCTATACCAGGGAGGAAGCTTCAAAATTCTATTTTGAATCCTCTGCAGAGCTTTTTTCCTGGTATTACAACAGCTTGTCCATATTGGTTCAGCATACATCATGGCTGGCCTGAAAATTAGTTTGAAGCTCAAAAGCTTGTTCTTAAGGCAAAGTTTTGATTTTATATTAATAAGGGGCTTGAGACATTTTACATATTTGTTACATTTGGCTTGAATACCTTCGCGCAAACAATCTATGATCCCGTTTGCCTACGCCTTGTCAGGTGAGCAACTGCAACGCGAATCGACTATCAAGGATTTGGGAATTATGATAGATTCCAAGCTGACTTTTAAGGACCATGTTTCATACATTGTGTCGAAGGCTTCTGCACAGCTAGGTTTCGTGTTTCGATTCGCCAAAAAAATCAAGGATATCTACTGTCTGAAATCATTATATTGCTCAATAGTACGCCCTATTTTAGAGTATTCTTCGGTTGTCTGGTCACCGTATTATCAAAATGAAATTCAGCGCATCGAAACTGTTCAACGAAAATTCATCCGTTTCGCTTTACGTCATCTCAGATGGAGGGACCCGTTGAACCTGCCTAGTTATAGCAGCCGCTGTCAATTGATTAACCTCGACTCTCTCGAAGCAAGGCGCAACGTTGCCAAGGCCTGTTTTATTGGCGATCTTCTGCAAGGCAACATGGATTGCCCTGCGTTGCTCAACTTGCTAGACATCAATACACGGCGCCGCAATCTCCGAACGCACTCGTTTTTCAACCTTTCTGTCACTCGTACTAATTATAGCCTTCACGAACCAGTCCGAAGCATGTCGCGTTTATTCAATCAGTGTTATTTTGTATTTGACTTTAATGTATCGCGTGAAAGAAATAAGTGTAATTTTAGACGTGTCTTATGTTAGTATAAATTTGACCACTTTATGTCTTAGTTTTAAGAATTTTGTCATTGGGGTGACCATTTTACCTGTTGACTAATAATAAATAAATAAGTATAAATTTGTTTGTGGAAAGTTGATTTTTTATCTCGCATGAGCCCTAGATACTTACTTTCATCTGACCAATTTATTGGAACCCCTCTCATCGTGACAACATGTCTACTTGAAGGTTTCAAATAAAGAGCTTTTGGTTTATGTGGAAATATTATTAGTTGAGAATTGGAAGCATTTCCATTTTTACAAGAATTAAAAAAAATATCCAAACTCTTTCGCATTCTTCTAAGATGACACGCAGACTTCGTCCTTTGGCAGAGAGGCCTGTGTCATCCGTAAACAAAGATTTTTGACATCCTTGAGGTAACTCAGGTAAGTCAGATGTGAAAATATTGTATAATATTGGTCCCAAAATGCTGCCTTCAGGAACACCAGCCCTTACAGGAAGTCTTTCAGATCTGGAGTTCTGATAATTAACCTGAACTGTACGATTTGACAGATAACTCAAGATTATTCTAACAATGTATGTTGGAAAATAAAAGTTTTTGTTATTTTTTTAATCAAACCTTCATGCCAAACACTGTTGAATACTTTTTACATGTCTAGAAGAGCAAGACCAGTAGAATAGCCTTCAAATTAATTGGAACGATTCAAATTTAAGTAGATGATAAAACCAAATTTAGTACTATACCATTTAATTCCACTAGAGTTGTATCCTTTGACAGATACGCGTATTTCGACCTCAACTGTAAGGCCGTCTTCAGTGTCGTATACTAGACTCGACTTTCACGACACTGAAGACGGCTTTACAGTTGAGGTCGAAATACGCGTATCTGTCAAAGGATACAACTCTAGTGGAGTTAAATGGTATAGTACTAAATACGGTTTTTCATCTACTTATAGATATTCTACTAAACAGCTCGAAGATTTATTAGAATCAAATTTGTTACACGTAAAAGTTGATGAGTGGTTGAATGTCCATGGCGGAATCCGAACTGTTCATTGGCAAAAAAATGAATTTTCGTTGATGTGGACCATCTTCTTCTTCTTGGCATTAACGTCCCCACTGAGACATAGCCTGCTTCTCAGCTTAGTGTTCTTATGAGCACTTCCACAGTTATTAACTGAGAGCTTTCTTTGCCAAAGTTGCCATTTTCGCATTCGTATATCGTGTGGCAGGTTCGATTATACTCTATGCCCAGGGAAGTCAAGGAAATTTCCATTACGAAAAGATCCTGGACCGACCGGGAATTGAACCCAGACACCTTCAGCATGGATTTGCTTTGTAGCCGCGGACTCTAACCGCTCGGCTAAGAAAGGCCCCGACTGGACAATCATTCTATTCAAAATGACCTTTTCAAATAGTTTACTGATGAAGGAAAGCAAACTGATTGTACGATAGCTGGAAGCTGCTGGGTGCTGCTTATTTTTCAAAAGTTCTCAAAACCAAAAATTCTGTGTTCTTATGAATTTAAATCACATTAAAAGAGAAACCTCAAAGTTTGAGCTGAAAATATTAAGATCTACAGGTGGCGCAAGCGTCTTGAGGGTGAATTTACAAGTCATCAAAAATTGCCTTCAGTGATGTCACCATAACTTCGTTATTTTCCAACCAATTTTGTGGAACACCAAATTTGTCTAGATTCCAAACTAGTTTAGTTAAAATTTTTCCTCATTTTAATAAAAAAATATCTCTGTTTGACCTTAATTTCATGAATACACAACCAATTCCAAATAATTTTGCATGCTTTTGAAACAAGCAATTAAATAGTTTTCAATATGTTCATAAAATACATTTCACTAAAGAAATATTTTGACAATGTTATTCAACAAAAACCTGATTTTTCAACAAAAAATGATAGTTTTTTTTAATTTATGCTAGTTAAACTATATATCGAAAGCTGAAACTGAGTTTTCTCATTTGTTAAACCTTTGAAGAAGACTTTGCAACAATTTAAATAATTTTGAAATAAAAATATCTATGCACAAAAATGTATGCACTATTCAATTCGTAATTAAAACAAGATGCTTTGTAAACTTAAGTTTCATAGGAAAAATGCAATTTTCGGCAAAAATTCTCAATCATCCAAACATTTTTGACTTTTTAATTAAAAGATCAAGTTTTTAGGTAGTTTTTGTTCAATAACTAAGTCAAAACCATGTTTTTTTTCAGATGTGTTTTGTGTTTGTGAACAGTTTGAAAACAATTTCATTTGCATCAAAACATGTTAAAAGACTTGGAATCGGTTGAGTAATAATGAAGTTATGGTCAAATAAATATGATTTTTTAGTAAAATTAGGAAAAATTAAAAAAAAACTATTTTTAACTAAGACTAGTTTCGATTTTAGACAAATTTGACATCCAACAAAGTTTTCAGTAATTTAATTTTGAAGATAATAGTGCTAAAAGTTTCAAAATTGGTTAGAAAATAACGAAGTTATGGAGATTTCACTAAAGGCCGTTTTTACAACTTGGAAATTCACCTTCAAGACGCAAGCGCCACCTCTAAATCTTAATATTTTTTAGCTCAAACTTTGAGGTTTCTCTTTTCATGTGGTTTGAATTCATAAGAGCACACGAATTTTTGATTTTGATAACTTTTAAAAAATAAGCAGCACCCTACGGCATAGGCAAAAAATCGCGTGTCTACCCGACGGAAGTAAATTAGCTTGTGAATGAGCATGATTATAATTTTCCTGATGGGTATGATTCGATCGATCGATAACTGAAAAATGAGCATTGTCGGAGATTCTGCCAGTGGAATTCTGGAAACGAAAGACGTTTATTTGCCTGGTACGCGCCTACATGAAGGGCAATCCCAAATGTTAGAATTATGGTTGCCTCTCGTAATTTACGCATACACATTTTTTGGTACCATTTTGCACAGGAAAAATATCCTTAGCGTGAGAAAAACCTCCGAAAATCATGCATTTAGCATTCATGTGACATGTTGCAACAGGCCAAAGTTGAGCATTTTATATGAAAATCAGCTTTCATTCCACCACTGTATACTTTTTTTTATTATAATTTATCGTTTACGGCTGAGTGCACGTTTCAAAAACTACCGAAAAACTAAACATTAAATACACTTTGCAATTGTATTAAATGGCTAAAATAAAATGAAACTTGCGAAAAAGTTTCTAGCGAACAGAGTGCCGTGAGTCCGATTCTTACAGAGAAGACGTGTAACTTTTTTGCAAAATTCACTCCGATTTGTCCATTTACACCAATTGCAAAGTATATGTAATGTTTAGTTTTTCGGCACCACTGCATAACCAAGTAAAAATGTCGCGTTCGGTTCCATAAGAGCGTAAATGCAGTGATCGATTACTCTTCTGCTAATTACTTGGCCGGCTAACTGTTTTCGACTGCTTTTTTCGATTAGTCCTTCTTCATGATACGAAAATTGAGCCTTGTAAAAACAGAGCAAAAACAAAGTGATGCAAAAAAAAGCAACATATTTTTAATAAAGTTTTTCAAAGCTTTACACTACATTAAGAATATATATATGCTGAGAAAAAGATTAGCATATATACGTCATTCATAATATTGTTTTCTGAATGCTTTGGAATGAACACTTTTCAATGACACGCATAATAAGACAAATAAACATAAATCAACCTAGGTTTTTAATTTAAACACCTTTTCGAATTATTTGAATTCTCCATGACATAGAGTTTATAAAGGCTCTATTTTCTTCCGAACAAACACTGTCTCTATCTTTTCATTTGAACCGTCAATTTACTAAAAATAATTATTTTTTTACTTGAACACTTTTTCTGGCAGTACTGTATGTTTCTGCAAATACTATTTACTATTGTTTTGTTCTTTAAGTGCGTTATTTTTAAAAATAAAAAAATGGAATTATAGACGCAAAATTAAAAATATATCAATTCACCAATTATGGAAAACTTGAGTGAAATAGTCCTGAGGTTTTGTTTGTCACTGTATATGAAAAAATCGCCGTTTGTATTATCAGAATTATTGTTTCTTCGGTAAGCAGTTGGACAAAAATATCAGATCTCCGAAACATTGACGGATAACTCTCAACCACTATGATTTTCCAATATCCAATCCTCAACCACTTTACACTGCTATCGATGGCAACGACGGCGAAGATGCTGATGGTAATCATCACTAGGGTGATAGGTAGCGATAAGTACTATAATAAATGGTTGTTACACTTGCACCACACAAACCGTAACCGAACTGAGTTTGGCACAGAATCCGAAGCGGATGCGCTCTTAGTAGCTTTTGCACGTCCGACACCGTCAACACTCGAGAATCTAATGGCAACTCCCTCGTCAGTCACTACTCGAGAGATGGATACCATTGATGCTGCCGTCGATGGAAAGCGCTGCCGGCTGACTATATGGGATGTAAGGGAAAAGCCGAATAAGAGGTTACTCTTCACACTGCTGATCCTGGGGGAGGGCAACACAGAGACCGGACGGGAACAGGAAGTTTACATCGACGAACGACGAGAGCAAACGATGCAGTGCCCTGCTGCTGCTGGAAAATCGAGAGGTATTTCGCGTTCGACTGTCCGACCGGCACTGACGAAGGCGCGCATCGTTCAAACCGTTGATATAGTGAAAATGATGGTGGAAATTTTTCCATAATTTTTCGGATTTCAAAGCGTGCTTTTATTTGCAGTGCTGCTAGAATTCCATATGTGTGCATCGTGAAGCAAAACACCGCATTATTTCGTTGAATTTTGAAACATTTATAGATAAAAATATATTCTTCCAACACTCCTACGTGTTAAAAATATATATTAGCAAAAATCGTTTGCAACATTTTTCAAATGTAACCATTTGATCTGCTGAGTATCAGAAAATTGTATACATAATCAATATCAGAATTTACCGATATTTTTTTCCTGAGTATTGAAAAATAATCTCATAATTTAAACATTTTTAATCCTCTCTAAATTATCGCATTTTTAAACAATTTTATTTCACACAAATATTCTTTCAAAACTATTTATTATTGGAAAATGATTTCAAACCTGCCCAATACACACATAAATTCTTCCAAACCAATTGCATATTAATAAATAAATGAGCACAAATATTCTCCTAAAAATATAATATATATGCAAATAACTATGAAATTACCTCAGAAATAAGAAGAAGAAGAGAAAAAAAATCTCAGGATCTGGAAAGAATACACTATGAAGATTATAACTACATTTATTAGTTTGAATATTCTTCTTGATGATCTGCCTATTCACAACAATGTTCTCAACAAATAGAAATATTCGCCTGATCCATCCCTATTGTTTCTGATTGTTTTTTTTTTATTTATTATTTAACATTTTTGACATGCATAGTTCAAGCACATGTTTCCAAATAATAACCAATGTGGTAATAATCGCATTATAACATGATAACATTTTGATAAGTTTTGATTCGAGCACTTCATAACGTGTACTGCTAAACGCACCGCAAAAGTAAACAGAGAGCCAAAGGGATAGAGTGATTCCAACCGCATAGGGTTTCCAAAATACTATTGGTTCAATTCATGTTTACCATAATCAAATGAAAATAAAACAGATTGATACAATGCAAATTATGAATATGGTAATATTTTATAATTTCTTTGAACATATACAGTGTGTATGCTGTGCCTTTATATCATTGTTCATAACAAGATCATACCAACAGAAATGCTGCTGAATAGTAAGTGATCTTGTGCTGGTTACCCTACACCCAACTGCGATCATTGGTGCTCTCGTATTTTTTCAGGCTCGAAGAAAATGAGAGAATGTTGTCTCTCAAGTTCGGAGAATATCCTGAAAATTTTGAAAATTTCCCTGGTTTTAAATCGAGACTACTCAAAATTAAAAGCATGTACACCACTTTTTATTGTACCAAAATGAACATAAATACCAAACGCAGGCTTCCTCGAGCCGGTTTTTAAATAAATTGACTATAAATATTTAAAAAAATCAAACAACGGTGGTTAGTCCCCAAAAAGTGTCAGTAAAAAGTTATGCTCTTTAGGTTAGTATTCAAATTTGGTTGAAGCCTGAACTATGAAATCTTCACAAAATATTCTAAGAAAGATTTCGAAGAGCTCCTCGGTCGGAAATTACGATATTCTGATTAGGATTCGAGAAATTCTATTCCAATCGCTGAAAATTTCAAAATCCTCTTTCGCGCGGGAATCGTGACCTCAGACCTTAATTAGTATCTATTTATTACATTACATATTACTTAAAAAAGTTACGTTGTCTGTGCCTTAGCAACATATCGACCACAAATTCTTATCGTTAAAACATTTTTTACTGTTTTGGGAACAATATTTTTAATCAAGTCTTACTTAAATGTATAATTCAACTAAAAAGGGGGATAGTTCATCGCGAGGATGGATTTTTATGAAAAAGGTACAAAAAAAGTAAAATTTAGAAACATTGGACACTTATATCGCACAAACAGTTATGTATAATTTTTCGGTAAGATCATGCGACAGACGAAGGACTACTGTGTTACATATTGTGTATTTGGGAACTATACTTTTATTTCTTTATTAGTATAATTTTACATATTACATTCACTTTGTATATCTAGGTGTTCTGTGTCAGACAACACTATCATAATAATATGGTAAAACAAAATTAAGCTTTTATTAAGATTTTGTTAACAACATATTATATATAATTTGCCGTAGCAGTTCAGATTTTTTACAGGTTGATTTCACCTGCAAGAGAAGAAAAACGCTTTCAATTTACTTTACCAAATTTAATCCAAATATATAATGCATGGATCGTGAAAATAGCAGATAGCAACAATTTTTGTTTAAGGCTAAGTAGCCAATCATTCGTTTTGACAGCCATGTTGATTTTACAGCTTGCAATTTCAAAGTGATAAAACTCAGTCATCATAAGTAATATTGATTCAAAAGAGTATCACAACTTGCCCTTATATGCAGAAAGTATGCTGATACTTTTTCAGCTATGTCAGTGCAAAACCAAGTAATTTTCTTCAATTCGCAATCGTTAGACGAATTAGCCACAATCATCGATACCCAGTATAAATTTTAATGACGGCCTACTTCGCCTTAAATTATTTATAATTTTATTTGACATTTGTTCCAGACGGATTTCACGCCAACTCGACACGCGATTGGCAGCTCCCCTTCAGAATTCAATGAAACTTTCTGGATGTCTAAAGTATGTGGAACTAAGATACTTTGCAAATTTTGTTGTTCTAGACTAACATTTGGAAAGAATCAATTTTTTTTTTACTTTTTTTATAATCCCGTATAACTTGAAAACGATAAGGACTGTTCATTTTATAAAGTGGACACTTTGTTTATGCCATATCTTTTTTATTTATTGATAAAATCTTAATCGGTATTCTGTGCATCGTTCAACTATTATTCTACAATGCCATGATTATATAAGATCTTAGAAAATGCTTTTGCTTGAAGAGTTAAATAGCTTTTCCAAAAACTCTTAAGAAAAGTTGATTTTCAAAGTTTAACATTATTTTTCGCAAAACAAAAATCCTCATTTTTATGAACAAATTGTATGTTTGTATTCTTTACTATTCTACTGAAGGTGTAGCTTTAAAAAAAATGAACTCTATTCCACCATTCACTGACATTAGGTAACATTAGTTATTTATCCATTTATGCCCACATTTCACTCCCAGCAAAGGAGAAAAACAAAAAGCGTGTTCAAAACTAGTTCAGATTATTAAAGAAACTATATAAGTATAAACGAGAGCTAAATCGTAAGTTTAAACCGCAGTCTTAAGTATAAATTTTACTCTATATGATCGTTTTACTAAAAAGTCTCATACTTTTAAAATCATGGAAGCATATTTATCGATCTACAGCAAATTGTTAACGTTTTTCTCCGAATATTTCAATTGGTTATCTCAGAATAACATATTATGAAAATAATATGTTAAAAATACAATCGATTTGCTTACAGCAGTGTTGCCAATTTTGATGATTGTCATTGTGCTTTAAAAAGTCTTCTAAAAATAAAGCAATTATTTTTCTATTGTGCTTCAAATGTGACGAGGGGACTAATTAATTAACTCTATGAAGGCGTAAGTTATTTTTAATATTAATACTATAGTACCGTAAATTCGGGTGTAATTGATCAGTAGGGTGAAATTGATCACCGTGTTAAGTGATTTTATTTCTTACTAATAGTGCACTAAATTCATTGCAACCTATAGTATATGAATGGTGTTTGTCTTAAATAATGTATATTTGTGTAAAATGAAGTTTTTTGTGTCACAGAATGTTTATTTTTATGAAAATAATGTAAATTTCCAGAATCAAGTTTGGTGTGAAATTGATAGCCATCCCTAAACTTGGACATGGTGTAAACCTGAAAGTTTGTGAGGATGCCAAAAGTATATCTCCAAAACAGATTTTACTATCGAACTTCTTACCAATTTGCTCGTTTTGTTGTAAAATTTGATTTTCTGCTACAAAGTACATAAATCCATTGGAAATTGCCTACATTTAGGCGTTTTTGCGGTATTCTTGAAATTTAATTATTGATTATTTCCATAAATATTGTCTCGTTAAGAATTTGGCAAGCATATTTGAATTCAGGAGGCCCAAATTAAGTATGTAGGGTTGATTTCAAAACTAACAATAATCACATTGACAAGTGATCAATTTCACCCCGAAATGGAATCGCACGATTTTTAATTTTAGAGCTGATTTTTGGTACTAATTCCACATTTGCTAGAAAATTTCGGTGCATGAGCCAATTAGGTTCACGGTCGTACTTGTTTTCCTGCATTTAGTTGTATGATATTGATAAAATTTAAGAAAGCATACCAAGAAAACAGTTAAAAATGATCAATTTCACCCGAAATTACGGTAGCACTTCCATCAGGACGTACTTTAAACCAAAAAAAATCTACTCATATCAGTTCCCTTCAAATTTAAAATATTATTCTCCAAAAATCTCGGGGAAAAAATATTTTATTATATCTTTAAAATTGTTGCTCCAAAAATAACTCGATTTTTCCATCAGGCTTCTAATTGATATTGCTTTCGAAGAACAAGCCTTTTTTGAAAATAAAAAATATGGATTTTCGAATTTTCCAGCCAAATTCTAGCAATCATTAATTTTGATAACCTCAAAAAATCAACCGTTTTAAACGTTGTTCCATATTTATATACAATTAAATTATTTTGGAAAATATTTTATTATTACAACATTGTACAATACTAGTTGAACGATGTACAGAAAGCCGATTAAAATTTCATTGATAAATTGAAAAGATACAGCATTCACAAGGTGTCCACTTTATAAAATGAACAGTCCTTAAGACCTACAAAAAAGTGTTGTCGTGAAATTTCCTGAAGTTTTAGAAAAAAAAAACATTTTCTACACTGAAAAAAAAAAACTTTTAATGTCGATTGTAAAAAAACGACCATTTCAGATTTTGATCATCCTTAAGCAAAAAGCTTTGTAATTAAATTTACTAAAAGTCGTCCATACATTGCAAATTGGGCATATTTTAGGGAAAAAAGTTTCTTTAACATCGAATTTTTTAAGTCCAAAATGAATTTTTTATTTTTATTTCGCTTTAAATAGTCTAGTATGCTCATATTTTGAAGTGATAAATAAATTTTAATCACAAAATAGATTATATTTGTTTTATTGGGAGTAGTTAAAAGAAATAAAACGGAATTATACAGAGTTTTTTTCAATTAAATACAATTGATCTCGCAACAAACCGCTTATGAGAAAATCAACTCCGTCTAACAATCCGATGGGTTTTTTTTATGGTTAAAAAAATATCACAATAATATTTCATTTCTTATTTGGTCAAAGCCAATCTTAACTGGAGTCTGGAAAGGATCAAAATTATGCTTAAGAAAAAAAATCGTGGTTTGTTTTTATCATGCATTATTATTTTTATTAATGCTATAGAGTTGTGTTTGATCTTTCGATCGTGACGCTTGCTCCTGCGGGGGCCAGCGATGAGGGCAGGATCAAACATGTCGCGCATCGGTCGAGTAAAGTGAAAAAGTGCCGCGTTCGATTAGTTTTTTTTTATCTTTCGACGTTGACGCTTGCTCCTGGGCAGTGTGTCGAGAAAGTCCGAGCAGTCGTTTTCTCTCATTGCGTTTATATAGCTGAGCAAACGAGTGAAGCTGAAAGTGGATTGTTGCTGCTCAAGGATGACGGGTCAATTGGTGAGCTCGTTTCATGCTACTATTTCTAATCCATAAAATATGTATGACTGCACTTTCAATCTTTACAACGGTGAGACGTAAATATGATTTTTCAACAAACTATGAAAGGTTCGTCACTGTGAGTGTCGACATAAACTCTGATTCATAAATTATACGTCTAAATTTTTGTTTTTCAAAACATCTTTGTCCTTTTACCTTTATTTTTGTAATTAAAAAAAATGGTTCGACACTACGAGTGTAGACTTGCGAAAGGTTTACTTTATTCAACAAACTTTCAAAGGTTCGTCACGTCAAGTGTCGGCATAATTTTTCTCTACATAGATATTGTTCATATCAAATGAAAATATCATATTTACATAAAATCATGTTTATATCTCACAAATAATTATTTATCATGGTCTAATCGCTTATCAAAGTGAATTCTGTGACCCAACGATCCTCCCCATTAACAAACATCCCTCCCAGTAACCTTTGTGGAGATGCAGAGGCAAACACGGGCTCCAAATAGCAAAGGTTACACACTAACATTTCTTCCCCCAATCCCACCTGACTGCAAGGACGTGGCCGGCGCCGTTTTTGATCATGTATAAATAGAGGCACTGAATTATGCACACTGAAGAAGATTATGGCCAATCCCAGCCGATCTTCTAGTTGATTCTTTGTGCATTTTCACTGACTTCGGTCAATCACGGAATAGCAACCATTGATATGTGTAGTCAGTCTAAGCTAAGCTAAGCTGCATTATTATTTTTATTAATGCTATATATCCCAAAACGTAGTATCTGCACATGAATATTTACACTATTTTTTGTCTTTACTGAATAAATTGAATATTTTTGGTTCATCCTCTGAATTGGTATACCGTTTGGCTGCAATTTGTGTATTACTAATAGGCATAAAACAATATTTTTGGGTACCAGGAACAGTTTTAACCTTATCAAACAACTCCACAAATTCCTTCGACATTTACACATATTGTTCATTAGATATATAACAGAATTTTAATTTAGTGATACAGGTATCAGTTTGTTTCACTACCCAGTCGAATAGTTCTCTGTTTCCATAGTCTTTTGCAAGATTTGCTATTTTTGCCATTCGCTTGAGAGTGCCACCAGTAGCATCACAGGGGCCTTTGCCGTGGGATGTGACAAAAAAAGTGCAACTCTGCTTCCAATCCATGTATTTTCTTTAAATTACAAGAGCTGGCAATTTTTTTTTATAATGAGCTGCATGGAGCAGATGGAGCTGATATTCCAGTGATATCCTTGAGTTGCGTTTTGTATGACAAAACTATAATTTTCAGAAAAGTCGCTCACTACCAGTATTTCACCTTGTTTTAAGGAGTATTTTTTGTTCAGTAGAATAGAAGACTGTTCTTTGCAAATAAAATCATGAGTTATGAGCTTATCAACTATTTCCACGAAATACGTAACAAATTCTTCAACAGGCTTCATTATAGTTTCTAAGTAACAGCGATCGGTGATGAGCCGTTGCTGAAAAACTACATCTTCTTTGTCGCCTTCTTCTAAAAGCGAGATTAGTTCTCATGTAATATAAAAATCCGTCGGATTGTTAGTCGGAATTGATTTTCTCATAGGCAGAGGCGAAGTCCATTGATTGCCTTCATTAAAAATATAAACACAGTATAATTCCATTTTTTAACTATTCTCAATAAAAAATACAATCTTTTTTTTGATTCAAACTCATATATCACTTGAAAACACGATCATATTTGACGGTTTAGAACAAAATCTTTGAAAAAAAAAATCAGTTTTGGACTAGTAAAATTCGTTGTTAGAAAATCTTTTTCCCTTAAATATGTTCAAATTGCAATGTTTGGACGACTTTTAGTAAACTTAATTGCGAAACTTTTTGCCTGAAAGAACGATCAAAATCTGAAATGGCCGTTGTTTTTAAATGGCCTTAAAATTTTGAATCATTTTTTGTCAGTGTAAAACATATTATATTATTTTTTCAATATTTTTTTCTAAAACTTCAGAAAATTCACGACAGTTCCCCATACAACACATTTTGGTAGGTCTTACCGTTTTCGAGTTATACGGGTTCATAAAAAAGTAAAAAAAAACTTTGACCCTTTCCAAATGTTAGTCTAGATCGATTTTGAAAAAAAAAGCATGTAAAGTTTCTTAGTTTCACATAGTCTTCACACCCAGAAAGTTTCATTGAATTCTGAAGGGTTGCTGCCAATCACTTTGTCGAGTTAGCGTGAAATCCGTCTCCAATGTATCAACATGGCATATTCTATGTAACTCATTAGTCCTATACCAGAGAAGATGCTTCATAATCATTTTCATTTTTTTTTGAATCCTCTGCAGAGCTTTCTTCCTTACATTACAACAGCTAGAAGCATATTTCCGTAGGGTGGGTCTATGCTAAAAATCTATAGACCCTTATGTTAATTTGGACAGACGTTGTACATATTGTTTATCGCATAAATGCCTTCAATGATGTTTCATACGTTTTATGTATACTTCTTGTATGCATGAGCCATGTAGAAACAACAATCACAAGAGTGATAATACAGAAAAACAATAAATTCCATTAGAACCGTTATAGGTGTTATAAAACTTTAATTTATCCATAAACATAAATCAGTTTATCTTTTAAGCCACATTTGACGATCTTCGATCATATGTAAATGGATCTCCGTAAGCAGGTTTATTGCATAGTAAAACAACTCATATCGAATGATTGACTGTAACCAAAAGTGCAGTGAGGACACACAAACGGCGAAGAGATCGAAAGTCGTAACCTTGGATTTCAATATGGCGTCGGACATCGAATTTCGTAATCATATCATATTGTCTGTTTCAAAAATACCCATATTTCATGGGTTTTCAACTATTTTCCCAAACCGGAGGGTCGTCCTCTTTAAGTTCAAAATGGCGTTGGACATCGATTTTCGTCATCCCATTGTCGTGTCTGTTTCGAAAATACCCATATTGCATGGATTTTCAACGATTTTTCCAAACTGAATATCGCCATCTTGGATTTCAAAATGGCGTCGGTCATTGATTTTTGTCATTCGAGGGAGTCGTGCCTGTTTCGAAAATGCCCATAATTCATGAATTTCCAACAATTTTCCCTAAACCGAAGGTCGCCATCTTAGATTTAAAAGTGGCGTCGGCTACCGATTTTCGTCATGACCGTTCCAGAAATATCCATATTGCATTGGTTTTCAACGATTTTCCGATACCAACAGACGCCATCATGAATTTCAAAATGGCGTCGGACATCGATTTTCCCCTCGTTTGGGGCCGGTTCTGAAGAAGGCTATACTGCCCATAACTGCATAACAGTCACATTCGACATTTTTGACAAATTGGAGTTAATACCATGGAGAGTCATCAAATGATAAATACTTCCGATCAACTTACTGAAATCTGTGAGATTATTCTAGAAAATTTGAAAAAAATACCAAGTTGTTTTGTCACATTGGTAATTATAACCGCATAACAGTCACATTGGGATTATAAATGAGCTTCGTAATGTAATAGCAATGAAATTTCTATCAGAATTATTTTCTGGTCATTCATCTAGTATGCGATATGAGTTGTACAAAATATCAGCCTCAAATTAGCACTTTTGAGTTCCTGGTAATTTTTAGAAATTTTAGTTTTCTCCCATACTGCCATAAAATGCAAACTTCTATTGCCATTTACTCAATGCCTACTTTTGTCGAATGTTACAAATATGCAGTTATGGGCAGTATAAGTGGTAGTCGAAATACGCGTTTCTGTCAAATATGAGCAAATAAGGTGAAATTAAAAGGTACAAGGTACTCACACACTTAGGTTTGTTTTCGATGTTCGGTAAATGTTATTACCGAAATCGAACTGTAAATAAATAATTTACTGAAGTCTCGGTATTGCAAACGGAAATTACCGAAAAGACTTGAAAAGTTAAGGAGATTGAAAATATACTCATCTTCTTTTACCGACATCGTCGTTTCATTTACCGAAAAAACAGTGCATAGTATACAGTATTGGACAAAACATTCGCAACTTTTTCGATTTTCCATACACAATGACCACATTTGGTAAGCTAAAAAAGTTGCAAATATTTTGTCCAATACTGTAGATTAACCGTAGACTGTAACATTTAATCGTACTTCAGTACAAAGTGCTACAAGGTTTACCGAACAAATGGTACTATCAATTTGTGTGATTTGTGCTAACACGACATTCACGAAACGCGACGCGAGACAAGACATAACACTTATAAATACCGGAGTCGATGAAATTTTCTAAGTGTGACAATCTACTTTTTTGTTCATCTTTATTGAGTTTTCACTCAGAGGGTTCGCATGCATTAAGTGAAAGTCCCCTATTAGGGTTATTCGTTTATTGTTGAACGGTTAAAAAATTTGCATATTGTTGGTCAGTCCGTGAATTTCTCAAGGCGTATTCGACAATTAGCGAGTTCTCAAGCCGAATTATCCTATGCTTTCACTTTAGATGAAATATATTTGGATTTACAAGTTAAAAGAGACAATTAAAAGAGACAATTTTACACCGTCTTCAGCACATAGGCTGTACAGACTGAACGATCACTAACATTAGGCAACGGACAACACGAAACACCCAGTAGCCCAGCGATGAATTTTTCGTTTGACGAAAAGTTTTCACCGACTGGAGCGGGAATCGAACCCACACCTCGTGGCACAATACGCCTAGACGACTGACGCCGCTAACCGCAAGGCCACGAAGCCCACAGTTATGTGTGTTGTTTGGATCTTTCATGAAGTTATCGAAAGCCACCTAAGAAATGGCCACACTGTGCGATGCGATGTAATCCGAACAGATTTTTGCGGTTTCGTGGAAATGTGTTCGTTTTCCGAGCGAACACGAGGTTGGCGATTCGTCTGTACTTGCACCATGTGGGTGTAAAAGGACAACGATGGACGTGCCGCATTGTTTCATTATAGGTACCTGTTAACGACAATGGTAGAAGAAAGCACGTGGTTCCAGCTTTTGTTGACGTTGTTTTACTACGAAAACATTTGGGGTTAATATTTTTTGGATGTCTGTACATTATTGCCTTTTCTCCTGAGGATGTGAATGGAGCAGGAAGATTTTTTGACACACATCCATAACAGCGATGTGTGTTTCGTTTGTATGGTTCGGTCTGTAAAACTTTATCAATTATTTTTATTTCACATTTCTGACAATCATAAACCAACCTTTCCCCTGAGGTTCTCTTTATTAAGTGATTTACTATTCGACCATTACAGCTCGTAAATAATTGATTCAATGTTTCTCCCATGCTGTGCTAGTCAATGAAATGTTCCAAATTAAGGAAATGAAAGCATCATGTTGTGGCTTAAAAATACATTATATAATTAAATGACAAAATTAACTCTGTAATGGCCTATAACGATTGATTCTATGAACGATCAGTTAAAAAAATACAGCATTTAATTGAAGTTTGTCATTGACACATTTCAGACAATTTTATTAATGAAATAAATTTATTCAACATTAATGGTGCTCGCGTTTTTCAAAACTCCGCCCAGATTTAAGAACATCTATACAACTTCGATAACGCGGTTTGTTTTACTCTAATAATAACGATAAATGAAAAAAAAAATCGTGTTCATATTAGTGAACGTCCTTTCGCAGATTTGGCAATTTTCAACATTACTATCCGACCAGTAGATTATACCAGCATTGTCACAGAATGTAACAATATATGTTATAATTAATAACAAAACTAAATCAAAATTTGTTATTTGTAGCTGTTAAATGGAGATTTTTCTCTGGGAATAACGTGCAGCAAAGTTATGCTGGTAAGGTATGGTAAAATCATGCTGAAGGTATCTAGGTTTGATTCCCGGTTGAAATGGAAATTTCCTAGCCTCCCATGGTCATATAGTATCATTGTACCTGCCACATAATATATGCAATGCGAAAATTGTTACTTTGTCAAAGAGTGCTTTCAGTTAATAATTATAATGTTGTTTTACGAATAATTACAAATTTAGAATTCAAATCCCCACAGACCAGACCACGCAGACCTTTTTCATAACCCACATCCATCCATCTCATGTTCACTACACACGCGCGCAGAGCGAATGCGATTTATTTAGTATTGGAACTGTTTGCCTATCATACCTACATCGCTTTCACAACAACTTTATTGTAGAAAAGTAAAGATGCGGGAAGATGATTACTACAGAGAGGCAGTCACTCTAATATATAGTAACACATATATTGAGCTTTTTTGGTAATCCAATCCGCGTGTGTAAACATGAGATGAATAGATGTGGGTTATGCAAAAGGTCTGCATGGTCTGTATTTGAATTTGAATTCTAAACTGGTAACCAACTGAGGTCTTGGGTCATCAAGTGGCTTGGTTGGTAAATCCAACTGCATCGATAGCCGAGCGGTTTGATTCTGGGTTGCTGTAAGTTTTCAACCATGATATAGTAATTTTTACTGTCAAAATGATACCATGGTAAAATAGAATGCACACAATATTTGAAATAAATGCAAATTTAGTCTGCACAAATCAACCCAGACAACCAAAATGTACGTATAACGAAATCACCTGGAGGCTTTATATGTGCAAAATTTCACTTATAAGATGTCGCGAAAAGACCTTCTACGTACAAAAGTGGAGGCGATATGCGTGCATATATTATGTGATGAATAATAACATACAATGCGAGTGTATAAATATTCTACCGAACTAACCTGTGATCTTCTGCGACTTAACTTATGATAACAAATGTTGATTTGACAGCTGCTACGGATTGATTCGACTTACTTTGTACGAGTGTACGAGACGAAACGAAATGTACAAATGAACTCAGAAAAGAAGTGTTTTATGCGAGGAAACTAATCAATCTGACGAGTTTACTTACTTGATACTTGATGGGCAACAATTCCTTGCTATTGCGTTGAATCTACGCCGAATGAAGAAGCCTTCTCCATTGGACCCGGTCCTGGGCCAATCGCTTCCAGTCGCCCTGAACGTTAAGCGACCTTAAATCCTCCTCAACTGCAAAAAGCCATCTGGTGCGCGGCCTTCCACGGAGGCGACGGCCTCTCCCTGGTTCCCTGCTGAATATTTGTTTAGCTTGACGTTCCTCCGACATGCGAGCTACATGCCCAGCCCACCGCAACCTGCCGTGTTTTATACGCTTAACAATATCCATTTCATTATAAACTTGGTATAACTCGTGATTCATGCGACGCCGCCAGATGCCATTGTCCAATTTACCGCCGAGTATTGTTCGCAGCACTTTACGTTCAAAGACCCCAAAAGCTCTCCGGTCGACCTCTTTCAACGTCCAAGATTCGTGGCCGTACAGAGCTACCGGAAGAATTAGAGTCTTGTACAACGCGAGTTTGGTCTTCGTCTGTAAGCTGCGGGACTTTAGCTGGTTACGAAGTCCGTAAAAAGCCCGATTCGCAGCTGAAATACGCCTTTTAACCTCGCGGGTAACATCATTATCGCAAGTCACTAGAGTTCCAAGGTACACAAATTCTTCAACTACTTCAAATATATCATCACCTATCACCACCTCACTACCAACATCACCTATGGGCCCACGATGTCTACCAGCGACCATGTACTTTGTCTTCGTGGTATTGATAATGAGCCCAATTCGCGTTGTCTCCCTTTTGAAAGGCACGTATGCCTCTTCCACGGCTCGGCGATCAATCCCGATTATGTCGATATCGTCCGCAAAACCAAGGAGCATATACGAACGTGTGATAATAGTGCCATTCCTATGCACGCAAGCTCTCCTTATTGCTCCTTCTAGCGCTATGTTGAACAATAGGTTTGAAAGTGCATCGCCCTGCTTCAATCCGTCTAAGGTTACGAAGGATGTGGAAATCTCATCCGCAACACGTATACTTGATTTCGATCCATCCAACGTTGCACGAATCAGTCTAATCAGCTTCGTCGGAAAGCCATGTTCCATCACTATTTCCCACAACTCGTTTCTTTTAACTGAATCGTACGCCGCCTTGAAATCAATGAACAGATGATGAGTCTGCAAGTTGTACTCCCGGAATTTATCGAGGATCTGTCGCAGGGTAAACATTTGATCCGACGTCGATCGGCCCTCACGAAAACCTCACCCTCACCTTCCTGCGATGGATTCGCTTTTCGGCTGATCTTGCTTCCCTGTACCGCTCTCTGTTCAGCCTGGTACCAGACACTAACATTCGACGTCTGGCCACGTTCTTCTCATCCGTCACCCTCTGGCACTCCTCGTCGAACCAACCGCTTCTGGGGCGTCTTCGAGCAGTACCTATCACTTCTCGCGCTGTTTCACTCACCACTCCATGGATTGCATCCCATAGATTGTTGAGGTTTTCGCTCACATTGACCTCACTTATCCGCTCGTCCAGCTTTTGGTGGTATTCAGCTGTAACACCGTCTGCTGAGAAGCGCTGGATATTGAATCGCATTGTTCGCTGTGGTCTTGAATTCGCTACAGTTGATAACCGCGCTCGAATTTTACTGACAACGAGGTAGTGATCCGAGTCAATGTTAGGACCCCTGAAACTCCTAACATCGATGACATCTGAGAAATGTCGGCCATCCACCAGAATATGGTCTATCTGGTTGCAAAAATCACCATTTGGATGCCTCCAGGTGTGCTTCCGAATATCCTTGCGTGCAAAGTAGGTGCTGCAGATGGCCATCCCCCTGGCAGCAGCGAAAGTCACTAGTCGTAGGCCGTTGTCATTGGTAACCGAGTGAAGACTCTCCTTACCGATGATCGGACGGAAAAAGTCCTCTCTTCCGACCTGCGCGTTCGCATCTCCGATAACGATTTTCACGTCGTGTTTTGGGCACTCTCCATAGGCCTTGTCAAGGCCTTCATAGAACGCGTCCTTCACGTCATCAGGTTTGTCGTTCGTCGGTACATAGATGTTGATCAGGCTGTAGTTGAAGAATTTGCCCCGTATCCTCAGTACACAGATTCGTTCGCTAATCGGTTTCCACTTCATAACGCGTTTCATCTGCTTCCCGATCACTATGAAACCGACTCCATGTTCTGCCTTATCGCCGCCGCTGTGGTAGATGTTATATTTGAACGTAGTGTTGGCGATGGGATCAACCGCCCGGAATTCACGTTCTCCAGATCTAGGCCACCGCACTTCTTGAATGGCGGCCACGCCCACTCCAACCTGACGAGTTTATCCACGGTGTTTTGCGGGTTTGATGTAATTAGTATGAATAAACGAGTTATAACGTGAACTTTCATGCGATTTCTGGTTGTCTGGGAAGTGGCGTTGTGTATTTAATTTAACCCTCTAATATAGTATTTTCAACTGCAACGCTGTTCTCAGTGTAGTGCGCTTTATCGCCAAATACCGGCGAAAAAAAGAGGAGAGCCGACAGTTACTACATGGGCTACTGAAAAGCAGTGTAACGGTTCGTTACAAATTGTTAGTCCTTTTTTAATACGTTTTTACAGTATGCAATGTCACGTTTCTAATGTTCAGTGGTGTTGGATTAGTACAGGGTTAGTAGATAAAGGGTTGGTAAATGTTATCAATGTTAGGATATTGTTAAACTGTATACAATTTGATTATTAGTAGATTAGTAGAATTGATAAATTTGAATTATAAACACGGAAAATTGCGTTCAAGCTGTGGGTACAAGTATACAACATAAACGATAAGTGGGCCAGTAGGCGTATTACACGTAACGATCCCCAACCCACTATTGAACAAATTGGGAAGGAGAGGAAAACATACTAGAGGGTCAAGCCAAATTCAAGAAGCGCCATCACTTCACTCTATAACAGGCGTACGCTTGTGGTCAGGTGAAATTTTGAAAGTGTCTTCAAAGTTTTAAGAAAAGGAAGTGGTAACCGTACAAATTGGGAGAGGAAGTGTATTTCGTCAGGACCTTTTTTCTTACCGTTAAAATTTCGCCATCTTGGCTGGTGTGGCCTACCAGCAGCACACGTTTCGGCCTAGTATACGGAAGTCTGCTGTGCGTCACCCGTCAAGGATCATCGCTGACCGTTGGCCATTTCGGTCATAAGGAGCTCCACAGCTGGTGGTACTCACCCCTAACCATAAAGGAGCTTTCCCCTCTCCGCTCGGTCACTCCGGTACCCTCCTGGGCCGTATCGATTGCCGTCAAAGAAGGAGGACGCCTAACCAAACTCAACCACGACGACAATAAGTCCACGTTACCACCTGTCCGTCGAGCAACAGTACCGCCAGCAGCAACAGCGAGCGCTTGCAGGTCAATGTCAAGATCGTCGGCAGCAACCAGAAGCAGCAAGTCGTTCCGGTACGTGAAAATTCATTAATACTCACATCTCCACAAGAACAATAATTTGCAATAAATACGAATAACTCTAGAAACATCTCGCAACCATAGCTTTCCATCAAGTTTAATCTTTCAATCCACAGATTTCAATAGCCCTAGTCGAGTAGCCCCTCAGCTTACCTAGTAGCATGCCGAATCGGCATGTACACTGTACAGTTAGGGTGCCAATGAAAATCGATTTTTCGAATTAAAAAAAAGTAGTGCTCAAAAGTTTTGTCTCCTCGAAAAAAGTTCCCATGCAAAATTTGAGCTCAATCGGACTTCATTAAGTGGACCCCCAAAGCGGTCAAAGTTTGGCTTTTTTGACCCATGAAAAATCTCCCAAAGGAGGGGGGTACATGAAATTTTCGAAATCGATTTTTTTTTATGCCAGATGTCTAAGAAATGCATGAAACGTCGAGATCTGGTGTTATTTCGAAAAACAATTTTTCTTTTGGAAAAATCGACCTTTTGGGACTTAGTAAATTTTTGAGTTGGGGGAGTGAATTGAATTTGAAATTAACGATTTGAATTCAATTGCTGAGAAATTCAAGGCAATAGTATTGAAACATATCCTATATCATAGTTGGCCACTGAAAGCATATTATATGTGATATTTCATTAGGGTGGTTCATTTACTTTCCATTAGAGTGGTCCTTTTTGTTAAAAAATAAAAATAAAAAATAAAAAAAATTGAATTTTAATTGAATATTGAAGACAATAGTATTGGAACATCTCTCACATTATCGTAAGCCATTTTCTACATTTTATATGTGGTATTTTATTATGGTGGGCCTTTCTGTCGAAAAATCATAATTTGAATGGGATATTAAAAACAATAGTATTTTATCACCTCTTTCATCATCGTAGGGCATTTCCTTCATTAGATTCGTGATACTATTTTATTAGGGTGGCTCACTTATTTTCCATTGGTGTTTGCCGAAAATTAAAAAAAAAATAAAGAAATTTTGAATTTGATCCTTTTTTATAATCGTAGGCCATTGTTTTTTATAATCGTAGGCCATTGTCTTGATTTTTGTTTAGAGAGGCTTTAAATTCCTCTGAATTCATGCGCCTCTAGTTCCATTTGATATGCGACATCATCGTAGGACACTGTTAACATATTTCATTAGGGAGTTTCTCTCATTTTCCATTAGGGTGCATCATTTTTCGTATAGTTTGAAACCATGATTTGGCGGCGTCCATTTATTACGTAACGCTAAAATTGGAAATTTTTGACCCCTCCCACCCCCTCTCCGTAACGCTTTTTGTATGATTTTTTTTTTAAATTTTTGTATGAGTCGTAGCGCTTGAGCCTACTCCCCCCCTCCCCCTAGAGCGTTACGTAATTTGTGGATGCCGCCTTTCTCGCAAAAGTCTCGTCCACTTTCCTTAATTATGGTGTCATTGTAAAAATTTCAACCCCAATATCTACAGACCGAAAGATTATGGTGTGGACTACTACATAATATTTGCGTAATGTTCGACGAAAAATGTAAAGGTAACTTAGTTAACAACAAAAGAGTTTTCTAGAAAGCCTTTCATTGTTAGAAGGTCCTTTTGAAAAGTTTTGCGTGATTTTTATTCGGAATGCAACATTTCACTAAGCTGAACCAGTTCGGAGTCCTCGTCTCATACAAAATCTTCTTGCTAGTTCGTGATTTCAGATGCACTCATCTCAGAGATCAAGCATTGAGCCTCAGTGACCTTTCAAATTCAGTTTTGCACCATCTGTGCAAGCTCAGATAAAAAAATCAGAGTGATTGGTGAGAAGGCTCTGAGATGGGGAACTGCTAGATTTTGCAATGGTTGTAGTAGCAATAAGGTAAGCAACGAAAGGGAGAGGAAAGGAATTGTGATATTAAAAAAATATCATGTTGGTTGTTTTTGGTACATTACATCGCATATATCTCCTAAATTATATCTGATTTGTTTGGACTTTTATACATTTTTCGATGTTCTTCGACTAATTGCAAAATTAACTGTTTCTGATTTTCATCGGTTGACAATTTCGAATTATATGTTTTAATTAATGCAATACCTCGTTCCGCATTGTCATTTACTACTTCCAAACTTTGAATGCGTCTTTTGACATCTTCATATTCTTTTTTACAATTCCACTGCGTAACATCAGTTTCCAACAAGGATTCCGGAATCTCTAGAGCATGGAACATTTTTTTAGTATCCTGACATCCTTGACAAACGAGTGTAGCTCGAGTGTTGAAACGTCGTTTGGTTCGATTATGGATTTAGCAGGTACAATTTTTTGGGTATCTGAAAATCAAAATATTATTAGAAAAATAATAATCTCGGTACAACAAATCAAACAAAGTATTTACCTGATGTATGTAAGGCTTCCATAATTCTTTTTTTATCTGCTACATCCAACTTTTCGTCAAACAAACACAATCCGATGAGATTGCTATCCAAATACTGCAGATGATTCAAGAACCCTTTATGTACTGCTTCGGCAACTTCTTTGTCAACAGCCTCGTGAATTTTAAGCGATTTTAACAAATTGAGATCATTGTTTGCAGACATTGCAGCACACGAAGAAAGAAACCAGTTTCTTAGATATACTTTCACAATGAATACATTAAATCGTGCTAATCCATCTTTAGTTGCCTTAGGTAACGCAAAAGTGTATCGGTAAAGGAACATTTTTAAAGAATAAATAATTTTAGCCATCCATCTTGCATTATGGAAAGCACCAGGAGCTCTTATTTTAAAATTTTCATTAATTTTTCCACCCAAAAATATAATCGTAAGCTGAATAACTTCACGATAATCTTCGCGGTGATGATGTTCTATTAGTTGTCGCTCAAAAAATTCTAATAGAATCACCCTCTCGTTGTCTGTAATTGATGATTTAACGAACGCATCATTCAAACCAGAATGGTATGAACTCTTTCTAAGCGGTGCCATTCCATCTGAAACCGCTTAAAGATCTCAACATTTGGAGATTGTGCTGTTTCAAATTGCAGTGCCCCAAAGATTTCGCTATAGATGAAATTAGAAATGCCGCATTTCAATCACTCACTTTGCAGCGGTCCAAAGCAGCAGCCACATCGACAGTAATAACGTTTTTTAATTGTGGTTTAGGAGTTGAAGATGATTTTGAAGGACCTAGAAGAAAATATAAAAATCAAAAATATTAGAATCCATGAAAAACATTTTAAAACATATTTGCAATGTATTCAATTCACACTTACCTGGTATCTGTAAATCTTCGCCGATAGTACCGATCGAAGTAAAGGACTCACTCTGGGTTTGAGATGAGGTCTCAAAATCACTACCAGTCAATGTTTTCTTTTGCTGTAGACTTGCTTGTTTCTGCTCACTAGTTGGCGGATTAGTTTCTTCTGTTGCCTGTAGATTAGCTTCCTCCTCAAAATCATTACATGAGATAGTTTCCGTTGGACCAGTATCAGTTGTTGTTGCAAGAGTGGATTGTTCTCGTTGTTCTTGCAAATACTGAGATGTTTTTTTCTCCTCTTTAGTTTTTGGTTTATACTTCTTCGCGATGTCGAAAAGGTTCCGCAATGAATGAGAGAATTCATTTCTCTTTTCCGTTTTTTCGCCGACATCCTTAGTATGTGCTTCTGCAAGCTTTTCCAAGTTTCATAGTATCGCAAGATTTTTTGTTCCACTGTCACGTCGTCGATCAAATGGTTCAAATGCTTTTTGTTCCATGATGTCTTCAAAGCTTGTGTTGTTAACTGGGCGCTAGCTCTAGGCTTTTGCTTCTCTGCTCGCAATTTCCGGAATACTTCACTGTATGTCGGCAAATTTGCAGATTCGTGGAACAAAGGTAGATATTTTCCAACTAGCCGAATATCCTCCATTTTTAACAAAAAACGCTTGCACACGCCTTGATCAATTTTTTTGACACATGAATTGCTTTTCTTATTTAGCACTGGAATACAATTTATTTGGAGCTTTTATTTTGAACACGCTTAGGTATAGACAAAAATCTACCGATTTGATTTTCTTCACTTTAGGTATAACTTATATTCTATGTAGGTAGAAAAAGCAGGAGCTTTTAGCTACATCTTTGAAGAATAAACGAGAACTGATTGTTAAAACTGGAATTGCCTACGTTGTCACAACCGAATCGCGTGTACTATAGCAAGCAGAAGGCAACGTACTTTTGTTTCGGGAATGAAGGAACCCAAGGCTGAGAATCTCTTTTGAAAATATAAACTAAACACTTTTGTTGCCCTTCATCATCGCCCATCAAGCTATTGTCATAATTTGAATACGTCAAAAATTATTTCATTCCTTTTTTATCTGTATTTTGATTATGGCAGTTAGAGTTGTGCTTCACTGAATTCACTGATTATTGTTATTGGAACGTTTTATTTTAACTATTCAAAAGAAAACCTTAATGAAAATATCTTAACGAAGAGTTGCATGCCAATAAAGAATCATGATTCAAAACTATACAAACAAAGTTGATTTGATAGATCTGTTGAGAATTTTTTTTTTTAATTTACAACTTAAATGATCACCCTTATGCAAAACTGAGGACAATAGCCCTAATGAAATATCACATATTATATGTTAACAGTGGCCTACGATGACATAGGAGATGTTTAATTACTCTTGTATATACTATTCCATTCAAATTCTCAATTTTTTTAAAGGACCACCGTAATGGAATATAAGTGAGCCTTCCCAATGAAATATCACGAATCTAATGAAGGAAATGGCCTACGATGATGATAGAGGTGATAAAATACTATTGTTTTTAATATCCCATTCAAATTATGATTTTTTGACAGAAAGGCCCACCCTAATGGAAAATAAGTGAACCCCCCCACATATTAAATGTTGAAAATGGCTTACGATAATGTGAGAGATGTTCCAATACTATTGTCTTCAATATTCAATTAAAATTTTTTTTTTTTTTTATTTTTATTTTTAACAAAAAGGACCACCCTAATGGAAAGTAAATGAACCACCCTAATGAAATATCACATATAATATGCTTTCAGTGGCCAACAATGATATAGGATACGTTTCAATACTATTGCCTTGAATTTCTCAGCAATTGAATTCAAATCGTTCATTTCAAATTCAATTCACTCCCCCAACTCAAAAATTTACTAAGTCCCAAAAGGTCGATTTTTTCACAAAAAAAATCCAAATAATACCAGATCTCGACGTTTCATGCATTTCTTAGACATCTGGCATCAAAAAAAAAAAAAATTCGATTTCGGAAATTTCATTGGGACCTTTTTCGAGGAGACAAAAGTTTTGAGCACTACCATTTTTTGAAATTCGATGGCAAAATTTTTCCCATACATTCTATTGGCACCCTAATGTAAGCGTATTGATAAATCACGGGGCTGGTCTTGATGATCCGATAGGCATACAAATTGGTAATTTGCATGTATAAAGTCAATGAAAAAGACCGAAATTTGGGTGAAATCGGAAATGGAAATGATTGTATTTTTTCGTGGACACTTGGTATACACCATATTTTTAAACATGGGAAAATTATGCGCATAACGGGAGTATTAAAGTTCACTAAGAACACTAAGCTGAAAAGCAGGATCTGTTAAAATGAGGACGTAATGCAAGAAGAATAGGAATAAACCATACCATCTAGATCAAGTCTGTAAATTGTTCCTCCGGAACTTGTGGCATAAGTTCGTTGCTAATACAGGAATATAAGAAGAAAACTTCAACATTATCAAATCCTTCTCAGAAAATCAAATATTCTTGGAAACAAAATGCTTTGAAGAAGTAATTACCTTTCATTTGCAATATAATATAAATAGTAAACTAATTTTCCATTACATTTGCTCTTGTTACGCATGGCCTCATCAAGCAATGTACCGCTTCATCATCCTAGTTAAATCAGTTTCCCAAATCGGAACGCTTTCATAGGACGAACTTTTTCAAATTAAATTCCTTTCAACATATCGTACGCCACGCATGACGGCGCCAACAACGCGACCTACACGATAGTGAAGCTTATGATGGAAATCGGCGAATGTGGAACTAGCGTTGACATGGGAGGTATACATTCGATAAGATTTGATCAAATTTCAACTAGAGAAATTACTTCCCAATTACAATGCACCTTTGGAAACGAATAATATAAATTGATAGAGATAGATGTACTTTTCAATAGCAAAAAAATACACATTCGGTGTTGAAATCTCGGAAGATTTGATACCTTATCCCATAATTTGTCATTGCAATAATAGAACGTGTGATCACTTGGCCCGCGATTTTTTTTAGAAACGGTAAGTAACCAAGATTTTTTTAATATTTTGGTAAAAGCATTTGGAATAAAAAAAAAAAAACCTCATAAAACCTATTATTTTTTATTGAACATGTACATATATCTCCTGAGACAGAACACAATTGGTTACATCTTTTTTATCATTACATAGACAAAATGTAAACTTATTCGTTCTGACTTAAGAGCCAGTTCGCGAGAGCCGCAACCCCTTCTTGTATCGATGTTCTTCGATCAGGCTGAAATTTTCAGGGATTGTTCTTCTATATAAAAGAAGATGTTTTGCAAAATTTAAGATTTTTATATTAGGGGGAAGTGGGACAAAATGACCCCCAATGATTTCATGTCACTAAACATGCTAAAACACAAAAATTGTTATAACTATTGTAAAAATGCACGAATTATGTTGAAATTTGGCATGATTACTCTACGTTATATAAACTTTAAGGTTGGTATGGTATTTGGATTTTGAAAGTACTTCAAATCGAGAAAAACGAGTTTTTCATAAAAATTTTAGTGATTTCCAAATTGATTTTTTTCTTGCCAACCGAACTAGGTCAAAAAACTAAATATGACGTTTTGTAGGACAACTCATGGGCTTTCATTTGAGGTGTGATCCAGACATGCCGTTTCAAAAACCTTCGAAAAAAAAAATGTTTTTTTTCGGGGTAGTGTTGGAAGTTAAGCCATTTTGCGAGTACCGCAACCCCATTGCATAGAGAGGTTGTATTGATGTTCTCCGATTGAGCTGAAATTTACAGGAGTTGGTTTCCTATATAAAAGAAAATATTTCGCAAAATTTCAAATTTTTATATTAGGGGAAACTGGTACAAATTAACCACTAATGATTTAATATAAAAAAAATATACAAAATGAATTCAACTGCTATAGCTGTAGTAAAAATGCACGAATTTGTATGAAATTTGGCATGTTTACTTTACGTTATATGCACTTCAAAATGAACATGATATTTGGGTTGAAAAAATGTTTCAAATCGTTAAAAATAATTAATAAATAATAATGAAATAAAAATAATAAAAACATTTTTTTTTATTAAATTAGTTTTTTTAATCGAGTTTTTTTTGCCAACCGAACTAGGTCAATAAACTAAATATGAAGTTTTGTAGAGCAACTCAAGGACTGTCATTTGCACTGTACCGTGGTGAATCAAAATCCAGACGGTACCAATATCCGGACATTCTGATAATATTTACCAATAAAATGCTAAACTGATGCTGATGCTAAATTAATATGTTTATTTCAATTCTAAAATATGCTTTTTGTACAAAGATCATAACATAATAATATACAAAGTTATAGTTTAATAGTTTAGTGTCACCACATTGCAAAAATATGATGTAAATACAATTTAAAATAGTAAACAGAGACTGTCCGGAATTGGAGCCAAATATTTTTTAAATCCGGATATTGTATTGGAATCGTATGTTTAGTTGCCATAACTACACAATTTTCAAAAAAAAAACTGAAATAATACTTTGAACATTATCAACACATAAGTAAAAAATAAAAACAATATAAACAATGTGCGTCGTTCATTGCGGATTCTTTGAACCAATCAGTGATGATTGTAGTTTAAACCTCAAAAATGTCTGTCCAAACAGCTAATTCACAAACATTGCTTACTTTTGTATTTCTAAACGAATACAGTACACATGAATTTTACTATTTATTAAAGGCATAATATATTTAGTTGATTTTGAAAAGCTATGCTTGGTCCTATTTTAGAATTTCATGTTGAAACAAAGTTGTTCGGATTTTGATTTATAAGTGTCCGGATAGGTAGCTATGATTTGCTGCATTTTTCGTTGTAGTAACCAAGTTACAATAAGCACAATTCAAAGTTTATCAGCTATCTCATAATAATCTATAGTTTTTTAGGATTTGTTTGTTACTATTCAAAAAGACCTTTAGTTGGGTAATGTTTTGATGGTTTTGATTAGGATTGTGTAAATAATTGAGTTTGGTTTATTTTAGACTGACTGCACATATGGCTGTTATGTTATGACACTGTGCACTAAACTAAAAATGTGATAGTTGATTCCCAACCAAACAGCATGAGAAGAAACAACGCTTACTACTGAACAGTAGAAGCATTAACCTAAGAATGCTAATGTCGCTGCTGTTCGTGTTACCAACATCTAGTTTGCCACGAGCTGACAGTGTGAGTACCGGGCATCAAAGTGTCAAATTAATTATGAAAACCAAAACAACGACATGGTATTGAACAAACAATGAAAAACCGTTATTTAAGGCAATAATAATTGAAATCAGTTTTGTGCAAACAGCGCCACTAACGTTCTACTACTAATATTTCTATTTACTGAACTGCCGAGGCTGTTAACGAAAACATTGGTGCAATGCCTTTTTGTTATACACATCATCACTTTTGCAAGGAAGTGACATTTTTTTTCAGATATGGCAGCGGCAACACGGTATGATTTAATCGGTATAACAATTACCGACAAGAGGACTCCATACGTTGCTCACACCGTCCGGATTTTGATTCACCACGGTACACCTCAAATAAAAGTCCTTGAGTTGCCCTACAAAATTTCATATTTAGTTTTTTTCCCCTAGTTCAGTTGCCAAAAAATAAGTCGATTTAGAAAAAACTATTTTACAAAAAAACAGGTTTTCCGCGATTTGAAACATTTTTTCAAATCCATATACCATGTTCATTTTGAAGTTCATATAACAAAAAGTAAACATGCCAAATTTTATACAAATTCGTGCATTTTTACTGTAGCTATAGCAGTTGAATACATTTTGTGTATTTTCATATAAAATCATTAGTGGTTGTTTTGTACCAGTTTTCCCTAATATAAAAATCTGAAATATTGTGAAATATCTTCTTTTATATAGGAAATTAACTCGTGTAAATTTCAGCCCGATCGGAGAACATCAATACAACCTCTCTATGCAAAGGGGGTAAAATGACAAAATGGCTTAAGTTCAAACACTACCTCAAAAAAAAAAATTCGAAAATTTTTGAAACGGCGTATCTGTATCATACCTCAAATGGAAGCCCATGAGTTGCCCTACGAAATGTCATATTTAGTTTTTTGACCTAGTCCGGTTGGCAAGAAAAAAATCGATTTGAAAATTACTAAAGTTTTTATGAAAAACTCGTTTTTCTCGATTTGAAGTACTTTCAAAATCCAAATACCATGCCAACCTTAAAGTTTATATAACGTAGAGTAATCATGCCAAATTTCAATATAATACGTGCACTTTTACAATAGTTATAACAATTTTTGTGTTTTAGCATGTTTAGTGACATGAAATCATTGGGGGTCATTTTGTCCCACTTCCCCTAATATAAAAATCTTAAAGTTAGCAACGTCTTCTTTTATATAGAAAAACAATCCCTGAAAATTTCAGCCCGATCGGAGACCATCAATACAACTTCCCTTGGAAAGGGGGTTGCGGTTCTCGCGAACTGGCTGAATATGCATTGAAGCTCAGCTTAAAACGGCTTAAGGCTAAGTAGCCCGTCATTCGTTTTGGCAACAATGATGACTTTTCAGCTTGCATTTCAAGGTGATAAAACTCAGTCTCGATAGTTTATATTGACTTGAAAAAGTATCACTGTACGCGCTAACATGCATAAAGTATGCTGATACTTTTTCAGCTGTGTCAGTGCAAAACCAACTGATTTTCTTTGATTCAAAATCGTGAGATGAATTAGCAACAATCATCAACGACGCGTACAAATTTTAATAACGGCCTACTTCGCCTTAAATCGGCTTGAAACTACTTAAAACGGCTAAAGAAGTTTAAAAATTTAAAAATTCGCAAATTGATTAGCAAATTTGAAAATTAGCAGGCTCAAAACAGCTTATAACGGCTTATTACAGCTTAAAACTGCTTAAAATAGCTTGAAAAGAGTTAAACGGCTTAAAACAGCTTTAAATGGCTTAAAATAGATTTAAACAGCTTAATACGGGTTAAAACTGCTTACAGCGGCTTAAATCGGCTTAAAGCGGATTAATAGGGCTTGAAACTGCTAAACATGGCTAAAAACTGCTTAAAACGGCTTTGAATGGCTTAAAAAAGGCTTAAAAAGGATTGAAGCGGCTTAAGCGGCTTGGAGATAATGAAACTTTGCAATTTATTTTTGACAAAACTGCATCCTTAGGCCTTAATCAAATAAATCACGTAAAAAATAAACAAAACTGTTACCTAGATTTTTTATTGACAAATATGCATGAAGATTTCTGTGTAAGTGAGTCAATCTCACCATTATGGAAAAATGAAGCGTTTCACACGGCAATAGAATATTCTATGTTTATGCATATTTATCATACTCCTCACGAATATGTGTATGAGAATATTTTCGATTATAGTAGAGCCAATTATACCAATATTAGACTAAAATTAGATAACGCAAATTGGCAATCTGTTTTGAGAAATCAAAATAATATTGAATGTGCAATAGAAATCTTTTACAATTTATTGTGGGAAACCATTAGGGAGGAAGTACCTGTTAAGAAGAGACGAAGAAATCACAACTCAAAAAATCCAATTTGGTTCAACAAACAAATCATAAATTTGAAAAATCGAAAACAAAAAGCTCACAAAGTTTACAGAAGATATAAAAAACCAGACGATTTAGAAAAATATTTGGTTATTTGCGACCAACTCAATTTAGCCATTTCTACAGCACTTACCGAGTACAACATAAAAACTGAAAATGAAATAAAGTCATGTCCGAAGAATTTTTTCAATTACGTTAAAACAAAACTCAAATCGTGCAACTTTCCATCAACAATGACTTTGGATGAAAAAGTAGGAAATAATTCTGAAGATATTTGCAATCTTTTCGCAAAATTTTTTCAAGAAAATTATTCAACATTTTCGGAAAACGATCGAGATTATTCTTACTTTTCACATTTTGCTGACTTTCCGAGTGATGTTGGCGTTAATTCTATAAATGTTCAAGACATTTTGTTTGGTCTTAAAAATTTGGACGCCACTAAAGGATCAGGGCCAGATGAAATTCCACCCGGATTCATAAAAAACTTAGCAACTGAACTCACAACTCCATTATTTTGGTTATTCAATATGTCTCTTCAAACTGGCCAATTTCCAAAGGTATGGAAAAAATCATTCCTCATACCAATATATAAATCAGGTAAGAAATCGGACATTCGAAATTATCGCGGTATTGCTATTATGTCATGTATTCCAAAACTTTTCGAGTCAATTGTAAACAAAAATATGTTTGCCCAAATAAAAAATCGTATAACAAACGCTCAACACGGCTTTTTCAAAGGTCGTTCGACCACTACGAACCTTCTGGAATTTGTAAGTTACTCACTGAGTGCAATGGATAAAGGTTACTTCGTAGAAGCTCTTTACACTGACTTTAGTAAAGCATTTGATAAACTGGACATTCCAATGTTGACTTTCAAGCTTGAAAAAATGGGAATCGAAATGAGTCTCCTTAAGTGGATCAAGTCCTATTTAAACAACCGTCAGCAAATAGTAAAATTCAATGGGAAAAGATCAAATCCAATACATGTTACATCTGGAGTACCTCAAGGCTCACACTTAGGCCCTCTTCTTTTTATTTTATATGTTAATGACGTTTCTTATATTCTAAACAAACTGAGGGTCCTTATATATGCTGACGATATGAAGCTATTTTTAGAAATAAAGAATGATGACGATCATAATGTTTTTAAGAATGAGATACAAATTTTCTACACGTGGTGCTGCAAAAGTCTATTGGAATTGAATATAAAAAAATGTAACCTCATAAGTTATAGCAGAAAACGAACCACACCAAATATGTCTATTGTTTTAGGAAACGAACATGTAAAAAAATGTGATAAAATAAGAGACTTAGGAGTTATCTTAGACTCAAAACTATCATTTGTAGATCACTATAATGCAATAATTCATAGAGCAGGAAATATGCTCAATTTCATAAAACGATTTGGCCAACACTTTCGTGATCCTTACACATTAAAAATACTATATGTTGCATATGTAAGATCAATATTAGAATATTGTAGTATTGTTTGGTCACCTTACACAAAAAAACATGAAGAACGTATAGAATCGATACAAAAGCAGTTTTTATTATACGCACTACGTAATTTAGGCTGGTCAGTACTTCCTCTACCTTCATATGAATCACGATGCATGCTTATCAATATGAAATCACTGAAAGTGCGTCGTGATTATGCTATGGTTTCTTTTGTTAACGATATTGTTTCACAGCGCATTGATTCTGCTGATATACTTTCAAAACTGAATTTTTATACTCCAACTCGTCACTTGCGCAATCGTTACTTGTTCACAGTAGGTCATCATCGCACGAATTACGCTAAATTTAGTCCGATGAATCAGATGATGGCTATATATAATCAGCATTGTGAAATGATTGATGTTAACATGTCTCGAGCAAAACTGAAAAAATACTTTTTTGATATACAAAACTATAGTAACTGAGGATTGAATTATGAATCGAGTATACTCAACAAATTTATAATATATAAACATATAGATATTAAGAACACAATGTAATTTAGAATGGTCTACAAAATGCTTGACGTCAAAAAAAAAAAAAAAAAAAAAACAGCTTAAACGGCTTTAAATGACTTGAAACAGCTTAAAACGGCTTAAAATGGCTTAAAACGGCTTAAAACGGCTTTAAACGATTTAAAACGGCTCATAATGGCTTGAAACAGCTTGAAACGACTTCAGCGGCTTAAAACGGCTTGAAATGGTTTAAAACGGATTAAAACGGCTTATAAAGGCTTAATAAGCGGTTTCTTCACCACCGCTTAAGCCTTGAACCTGGTTTAATCGTATGGGTAAACGTGGTTTACGGCTGAAGCGAAGGTGAAGAAATCGGCCCTTAAACAGCTTAAAACGGCTCAAAATGGCTAAAAACGGCTCAAAACGGCTTGGAATGGCTAAGAACAGCTTAAAACGGCTAAAACAGCTTAGAACGGCTCAAAATGGCTATAAGCGGCTTCAAACTGCTTACAACGGCTTAAAACAGCTTAAAACGACTTGAACGGCTTATAAAGGCTTAAAACCGATTGAAACGGTTGAAAACAGCTTAAAATGGCTTAAAATGGCTTAGAACGGCTTAGAATGGTTTAACATGGCTTAACATTTCTTAAAATGGCTTATAATCCCGAGCAGAAGAAAATAACTTCTGAATACCAAATTGAGGTATTCCATACCAGATAATTTCCAATACTTATAACCTGAATGAGGTATGAATGAGCCCTGCATAAGAGGTAAAATACCTCAAATAATACCTTCTGAATATTCTACAAATAACAAGCTGATAATTAGATCAGGTATTGTAATACCTCAATAATACTTGATGGATTTTCATATTAAAGTGAATTTTTTTCAATAGTAGTTCAATACCTCCAGCGGCTTAAAATGGCTTAGAACGGCTTGAAATGGCTTAAAACGGCTTCAAATGGCTTAACATGGCTTAAAACGGCTTAAAACAGTTTGAAACAGCTTAAAACAGCTTAAAACGACTTGAAACGGCTTAAAATGGCTTAAAATGGCTTTAAACGGCTTGAAATGTCTTTGAACGGCTTAAAAAGTCTTTGAAATGCTTAAAATGGCTCAAAATGGCTTAAAACGGCTTAAAATGGGTTAAATGGCCTAAAACGGCTTAAAACGGCGTAAAACAGCTTAAAATGGCTTAATATGGCTAAAAATGGCTTAAAATGGCTTGAAATGGCTTAAAACGGCGTAAACGGCTCAAAATGGCTTAAAGTGGCTTAAAATGGCTTAAAACGGCTAAAACGGCTTAAAATGGGTTGAAATGGCTTATACCAGCTTAATGTGGCTTAAAATGGCTTAAAATGGATTAAAACGTCTTATAATGGCTCAAAACGGCTTAAAACAGCTTAAAACGGCTTGAAGCGGCTTAAAATGGCTTAAAACGGCTTAAATTAGCCGTTGAGGAACGGCTTAAAACGGCTTAAACAGCTTTAAATGGCTAAAAACAGCTAAAAATGGGTTAGCACGGCTTGAAACGGCTTAAAAAGGGTTAAAATGGCTTAAAACGGCTTAAAATGACTTAAAATGGCTTGAAACGGCTTAAAACAGCTTAAACAGCTTAAAACGGCTTTAAATGGCTTGAAATGGCTTATAACGGCTTAAAACGGCAAAAAATGGCTTAAAATGGCTTAAAACGGCGTTAAACGGCTTAAAACGGCGTAGAAAGACTTAAAACAGCTTAAAACGGCTTAAAGTGGCTTAAAACGGCTTAAAACGGCGTAAAACAGCTTTAAATGAGTTAAAACGGCCTAAACCTGCCTAATATAGCTTAACATAGCTTAACATGGCTTAAAATGGCTTGACATGGCTTAAAACGGCTTAAAATGGCTTTAAACGGCTTAAAACGGCTTTAAACGGCTTTAAACGGCTAAAAACGGCTAAAAACGGCTTAAAACAGCTTAAAACAGCTTGAAACGGCATGAAACTGCTTAACATGGCTTGAAATGGCTTAAAATGGCTTAAAATGGTTTAAAATAGCTTTGAACGACTTAAAAAGGCTTTAAACAGCTTTAAATGGCTAAAAACAGCATAAAACGGCTGGCAATGGCTTAAAACGGCTTAAAATGGGTTGAAATGGCTTAAAACGGCTAAAAACAGCTTAAAACAGCTTAAAACGGCATGAAACAGCTTAAAATTGCTTGAAAGGGCTTAAAATGGCTTTAAACGGCTTAAAGTGGCTTTGAACGGCTAAAAACAGCTTTAAACAGCTGTAAATGGCTAAAAACAGCATAAAACGGCTTGAAATGGCATACAACGGTTTAAAATGGCTTAATCGGCTTAGAACTGCCTAAAAAGGCTGCGAACGGATTAAAAAGGCTTAAAATGGCTTTAAATGGTTTGACATAGCTTAAAACAGCTTAAAACGGCTGAAAATGGCTTAAACCACTTAGAACGGCTTAGGGCGGCTTAAAACGGCTTAAAACAGCTTAATTCGGCTAAAAACGGCTTAAATGGCTTAAAACGCCGTAAAATGGCTCAAAACGGCTTAAAACGGCTTGAAATTGCTTAAAGCTTCTTAAAATGGTTCAAAATGGCTTGAAATGGCTTAAAACTTCTTAAAATGGCTCAAAATGGCTTCAAGCGGCTTCAAACTGCTAAGAACTAATTGAAACAGCTTAAAACAACTTGAAACGGCTTCAAACGGCATAAAACGGCTAGAAATGGCTTACACGGCTTAATAAGGCTTAAAACGGTTTAAAATGGCTAAAAACAGCATAAAACGGCTTGAAACGGCTTGAAATGGCTTAAAACGGCTTAAAATTGCTAAAACAGCATAAAACGGCTTGAAATGGCTTAAAACGGCTTAAAACAGCTTAAAATGGCTAAAACCAGCATAAAACGGCTTGAAACGGCATAAAACGGTTTTAAATGGCTTAATCAGCTTAGAACTGCCTTAAAAGGCTTCGAACGGCTTAATATGGCTTGAAATGGCTTAATATGGCTTAATACAGCTTAAAACAGCTTAAAATAGCTTAAAACGGTTAAAAACGGCTCCAAATGGCTCTAAGTGGTTTCAAACTGCTTAAAACTGATAGAAATGGCTTAAAACAGCTTGAAACGGCTTAGAACGGCATTAAACGGCTTTAAACGGCTTAAAATTGCTAAAAACAGCTTGAAACGGCATGAAACTGCTTAAAATGGCTTGACACGGCTTTAAATGGTTTTGAACAACTTAAAACGGCTTTAAACAGCTTAAAATGGCTTAAAACACCAAAATATGGCTTAAAACGGCTTAAAATGGCTTAAACACCTTGAAATGGCTTAAAACGGCTTGAAATGACTTAAAAAGGCTTGGACGGCTTGAAACGGCTTCAAACTGCTTAAAACTGCTTAAAATGGCTTAAAATGGCTAAAACGGCTTGAAATGGCTTGAAACGGCTCAAAATGGCTTAAAAGTATTAAAAACGGCTTAAAATAGCTTTGAACGTCTTAAAACGGCTTTAAACAGCTTTATATGGCTAAAAACAGCTTAAAACGGCTTGAAATGGCTTAAAATGGCTTAAAACGGCTAAAAATAGCTTTGAACGGCTTAAAACGGCTTAAAACGGCTTTAAACAGCTTTAAATGGCTTAATACGGCTAAAAACAGCTTAAAATAGCTTAAAACGGCATGACACTGCTTAAAATGGCTTAAAACGGCTTAATATGGCTTAAAACGGTTTAAAATGGCTTTGAACGGATTAAAAAGGCTTAAAATGGCTTAAAAATGCTTGAAATGGCGTAAAACTGCTTAAAACAGCTCAAAATGGCTTAAACCGCTTAGAACGGCTTAGGGCGGCTTAAAACGGCTTAACACAGCTTAAATCGGCTTAAAAGGGCTTAAAATGGTTTGAAACGGCTTGAAATGGCTTAAAACGGCTGAAAACGGCTTAAACAGCTTAAAATGGCTTAAAACACCTTAAAATGGCTTGAAACGGCTTGAAATGGCTTAAAACGGCTTAAAACAGCTTAAAATGGCTTAAAACGGCTTGAAATGGCTTACGGCTTAAAACGGCCTAAAAAGGCTTAAAACGGCTAAAAACAACTTAGAACGGCTCAAAATGGCTCTAAGCGGCTTCAAACTGCATAAAACTGATTAAAACGGCTTATAACGGCTTCATATGGCTTAAAATGGCTTAAAATGGCTTAAACGGCTTAGAACGGCTTACAACGTCTTAAATGGCATAAAAAGGCTTGGACGGCTTGAAACGGCTTAAAACGGCTTAAAATGGCTTTAAACGGCTTAAAACGGCTCAAAATGGCTCTTAGCGACTTCAAACTGCTAAAAACGGCTTAAGATGGCTTAAAATGGCTTATCTTAAAACGGCTCAAACGGCTTTAAACGGCTAAATATGGCTTAAAATGGCTTTAAACGGCTTAGAACGGCTTAAAATGGCTCTAAGCGGCTTCAAACTGCTTAAAACTGATTGAAACGGCTTAAAACAGCTTGAAACGGCTTACAAGCGTATAAAACGGCTTGAAATGGCTTAAAACGGCATAAAACATCTTAAAATGGCTTAAAAGAGCATAAAACGGCTTGAAATGGCATAAAACGGTTTAAACGGTTTAAAGGGGCCCATATAGCCGTAGCGGTAAACGCGCAGCTATTCAGCATGACCATGCTGAGGGTCGTGGATTCGAATCCCGCTGGTCGAGGATCTTTTCGTAAGAGAAATTTTCTCGATTCCCAGGGCATAGAGTATCTTCGTACCTGCCACACGATATACACATGCAAAAATGGTCAATCGGCAAAGAAAGCTCTCAGTTAATAACTGTGGAAATGCTCATAAGAACACTAATCTGAGCAGCAGGATTTGTCCCAGTTGAGACGTAACGCCAGAAAGAAGAAGGTTTAAACGGTTGGCATTAGAATGGCTTAGAACGGCTTGAGCGGCTTAAGGCTTAAAACAGCTTAAAATGGCTTAAAACGGCTTAAAATGGCTTAAAACACCTTGAAATGGCTTAAAACGGCTTGAATGGCTTAAAACGGCTTTAACGTCTCAAAATGGCTTAAAACGGCTTAAAACAGCTCAAAATGGCTTAAAACGGCTTGAAATGGCTTACGGCTTAAAACGGCCTAAAAAGGCTTAAAACGGCTTAAAACAACTTAGAACGGCTCAAAATGGCTCTAAGCGGCTTCAAACTGCATAAAACTGATTAAAACGGCTTATAACGGCTTCAAATGGCTTAAAATGGCTTAAAATGGCTTAAACGGCTTAGAACGGCTTACAACGTCTTAAATGGCATAAAAAGGCTTGGACGGCTTGAAACGGCTTAAAACGGCTTAAAATGGCTTTAAACGGCTTAAAATAGCTCTTAGCGACTTCAAACCGCTAAAAACGGCTTAATATGGCTTAAGCGGCTTAAGATGGCTTAAAATGGCTTAAAAGGACTTAAAACGGCTCAAACGGCTTTAAACGGCTAAATATGGCTTAAAATAACTTAAAACGGCTTAGAACGGCTTAGAACGGCTTAAAATGGCTCTAAGCGGCTTCAAACTGCTTAAAACTGATTGAAACGGCTTAAAACAGCTTGAAACGGCTTAAAACAGCTTGAAACGGCTTACAAGCGCATAAAACGGCTTGAAATGGCTTAAAACGGCATAAAACAGCTTAAAATGGCTAAAAACGGCATAAAACGGCTTGAAATGGCATAAAACGGTTTAAACGGTTTAAAGGTGCCCAGATAGCCGTAGCGGTAAACGCGCAGCTATTCAGCATGACCATGCTGAGGGTCGTGGGTTCGAATCCCGCTGGTCGAGGATCTTTTCGTAAGAGAAATTTTCTCGATTCCCAGGGCATAGAGTATCTTCGTACCTGCCACACGATATACACATGCAAAAATGGTCAATCGGCAAAGAAAGCTCTCAGTTAATAACTGTGGAAATGCTCATAAGAACACTAATCTGAGCAGCAGGATTTGTCCCAGTTGAGACGTAACGCCAGAAAGAAGAAGGTTTAAACGGTTGGCATTAGAATGGCTTAAACGGCTTAGAACGGCTTGGGCGGCTTAAGGCTTAAAACAGCTTAAAATGGCTTAAAACGGCTTAAAATGGCTTAAAACACCTTGAAATGGCTTAAAACGGCTTGAAATGGCTTAAAACGGCTGAAAACGGCTGAAAACGCCTTAAAAAAGCTTAAAATGGCTTAGAACGGCTTTAAACGGCTTAAAACGGCTTAAAATGGCTTAAAACACCTTAAAATAGCTTAAAACGGCTTAAAACAACTTAAAACGGCTTAAAATGGCTTAAATTACCTTGAAATTTCTTAAAACGGCTTTAACGTCTTAAAATGGCTTAAGAAGGCTTGGAAGGCTTGAAACGGCTTCAAACTGCTTAAAACGGCTTAAAATGGCTTAAAATGGCTTAAAATGGCTAAAACGGTTCAAAATGGCTTGAAATGGCTTGAACCAGCTTAAAACAGCTTACAACGGCTAGAAATGGCTTAGAACGGCTAAATATGGCTTAAAACGGTTTAAAATGGCTAAAAACAGCGTAAAACGGCTTAAAACAGCTTAAAATGGCTAAAACCAGCATAAAACGGCTTGAAATGGCATAAAACGGCTTGAAATGGCATAAAACGGTTTAAACGGTTTAAAGGGGCCCAGATAGCCGTAGCGGTAAACGCGCAGCTATTCAGCATGACCATGCTGAGAGTCGTGGGTTCGAATCCCGCTGGTCGAGGATCTTTTCGTAAAAAGAAAATTTTCTCGATTCCCAGGGCATAGAGTATCTTCGTACCTGTCACACGATATACACATGCAAAAATGGTCAATCGGCAAAGAAAGCTCTCAGTTAATAACTGTGGAAGTGCTCATAAGAACACTAATCTGAGCAGCAGGCTTTGTCCCAGTTGAGACGTAACGCCAGAAAGAAGGTTTAAACGGTTGACATAAGAATGGCTTAAACGGCTTAGGCGGCTTACGGCTTAGAACAGATTAAAATTGCTTAAAACGGCTTAGAACAGCTTAAAATTGCTTAAAACGGCTTAAAATGGCTTAAAACGGCTCAAAATAACCCTAAGCGGCTTCAAACTGCATAAAACTGATTAAAACGGCTTATAACGGCTTGAAACAGCTTGAAATGGCTTAAAATGGCTTAAAACGGCTTGAAATGGCTGAAAACGGCTTAAAACGTCTTAAAATGGCTTAAAAAGGCTTGGACGGCTTGAAACGGCTTTAACGGCTTAAAATGGCTTAAAACGGCTTAAAATGGCTCAAAATAGCTCTTAGCGACTTCAAACTGCTTAAAATTGCTTAATATGGCTTAAACGGCTAAAAATGGCTTAAAATGGCTTAAAATGGCTTAAAGGACTTCAAACGGGTTAAACGGCTTTAAACGGCTTAAAATGGTTTTAAATGGCTTAAACTGACTTAAAACGACTTAAAATGGCTTGAAATGGCTTAAAACGGCTTTAAACGGCTCAAAATGGCTCTAAGCGGCTTCAAACTGTTTAAAACTGATTGAAACGGCTTCAAACAGCATAAAACGGCTTGAAACGGCTTAATATGACTCAAAACGGTTTAAAATGGTTAAAACCAGCATAAATTGGCTTGAAATGGCATAAATCGGTTTTAAATGGATTATAAGCGGTTTCTTCACCACCGCTTAGGCCCTAAACCTGGTTTAGTCGTATGGGTAAACGTGGTTTACGGCTTGAGCGAAGGTGAAGAAATCGGCCCTTAATCGGCTTGAACGGCTTGAAATGGCTTAAAATGGCTTAAAATGGCTTGAAATGGCTTAAAATGGCTTGATATGGTTTAAAATGGCTTAAAATGAATTGAAACGGCGTAAAAAAGCTTAAACGGCTTAATTAGGCTTAAAATAGCTTAAAATGGCTTAAAATGGCTTCATATGGCTGAAAATGGCTTGAAATGGCTAAGAAAGGCCCTTTTTTTTAGTTTTAGAAGGTGGTAAATTACATTTACAAACTAACCCAGCGTTTCACGTTCGATATGGAGGCTAGTCATATCGAATTCGTCCATCGTGCGCCTGAGTGTCGGACTCTTTTATACCGACTAAAATCCACCTTCGCCCACGAGCCATTCCCCCCGGAACTGCCTCTTGGCATTACTTCATGGGGGAGGCTATTGTGCTAACCGCTGCACTGCTCCTTGTTTCCTGACCGGTGAAGTGCCGAGGTCGATCCAGCGATTCCGGTTGGAGGATGGCTTCCGGTTCACTGGTGCCCCGACGACTTAAGCCGGTGACTCGCTACGGACTACTCAGAATAGTCCCCGACGGTGGATCTATCCTACTCCGACGAAGATTTCCCGACGGCGGAAGATCTCCCGAACCGATGTTTCCGGGCTGATGCCGAGGTCGGTTCTGCGATTCCGGTGGAGGGAAACTTCCGGTTCACAGGCGCCCCGACGACCATTTGCCGGTGAAACTACGCGTTCTACTCAGTTAGTCCCCGACGGTGAACTTAACCTACTCCGAAGCTGACCGGGCTGATGCCGAGGTCGGTCCTGCGATTCCGGTGGAGGGAAACTTCCGGTTCACAGGCGCCCCGACGACCATTTGCCGGAGCTGTTCGCGATCTACTCGGCTAGTCCCCGGCGGAAGGACATAGCCTACTCCGACGCGATCTTGGTCGGCAAGTGCCGAGGTCGGTCCTGCAATTCCGGTTGGAGGATGACTTCTGGTTTGCAGGCGCCTCGACGACTTATTACCGATATTACGCTACGCCCGCTCTACTCGGTCTAGTCCCCGGCGGAGGATCTAGCCTACTCCGGTCGCACCCGTTGGTCTCCTTCATATGCTCGCTTCAACAGGCTGACTGGTCAAGCGCCAAGGTCGGTCCGACAATTCCGGCTGCCCCAACGATTCAGAGCAATGTGCTGTCCGCTGTGTTGAGTGCCGCTGCTCCTCTCGCCATCTTCGTTGTAAAAGAGACATCATCTGAACGATTGTCCTGTTTACCGCATCCCATTTCTCTTCGTCGGCACACATTCGTTGGACGATATTGTGCACATTAACGTCATTGCCGACGACGGATGTCATCTCGGCTCGCTCATGCTCGAAGCGCGGACATTCGAAGACCACGTGCTCAGGGGTTTCGTCAACATCGCCGCACCGGGTGCATAATGGCGATCTGGCGTGTCCAAACCTATTGAGGTATTTCTTGAAACAGCCATGACCAGATAAAAACTGCGTCAAGTGGAAATTCACTTCTCCGTGTTTTCTGTTTACCCACATCGACAGGCACGGAATTAGTCGGTGGGTCCATCTACCGTTCTCAGCGCTATCCCACTGCTGTTGCTATTTCCTCATGTTTCATCCCGGGCTCTTTTCCGAATTCCCCGCGTGTGTCGATCCCTGTAGCACTCGTTGTCCTCTTCGAGTTGAAGGCTTATAGGGATCAATCCTGCAATCACACAGACTGCCTCCGACGATATCGTACGATACGCGCTCGCCACATGCATGGCCATCAGTCTGAACGTACTATTCAGCCGGGAGCGGTTCCTCTTCGTCTGCAGTGCTGTCACCCACACGGGGCCAGCGTATCTGAGTACCGACGTCGACACGCTCGCCAGTAGTCGCTTCTTGCTGCTGCTGATCGCTGAGTTGTTGGGCATGATCCGGGATAGAGCTGATATCACCTTCATGGCCCTCTCACATGCATAATCGACATGGCTGTTGAAGCTCAGCCGATCATCGATCATCACTCCCAGGTGTCTAACTTCCCGCTTTGATTCGATGGTACACTGTCCAACCGAGATTCTCGCCTTCTGCACTGCCTTTCGGTTGCTTATCATCAGAATTTCGGTTTTGTGATGGGCTAACACAAGCTTCTTCCCTCGCATCCATTCTTCCACGGCGTCTACTGCTTCAGTAGCAAGTATCTCTACTTCCTCTAGTGATTCGCCGATGACTACGAGCACCACGTCATCCGCGAAGCCGACGATCTTCACACCCCGGGGGAAGCTCAGCTTCAACACTCCATCATACATTGCGTTCCAGAGGGTCGGGCCAAGAATAGAACCCTGTGGTACGCCCGCCGTGACTGTCGTGCACCTTTTCCCAGCATCTGTTTCGTAGATCAGTGTACGATTTTGAAAGTAGCTCCTCAAAATCTTACAAAGGTACTCGGGGACCTCCAATCTGTGCAGCGATTCGGCGATCGCAGCCCAACTGGCACTGTTGAAGGCATTTTTTACGTCCAGAGTGACCACACCGCAGTACCGATTTCCTCTCCTCTTTTGCTTCCGCGCCGTCTCCATAGCTTCCACGACCGTTCGGATGGCATCAACGGTGGATCTACCCTTCCGAAAGCCGAACTGCATGTCGCACAGGCCGTTTCCTCCCTCCGTGTATTTTGTAAGCCTGTTTAGGATCACTCGTTTCAGCACTTTGCCAACTGTGTCCAGCAGACATATCGGTCTATATGCTGAAGGATCTCCAGGAGGCTTGCCTGGTTTAGGCAGCAGCACCAGCTTTTGTCGCTTCCAAATGTCGGGGAAGTTACCCTCCTCGATACATTTTTGCAGCACGATCCTGAACATATCCGGGTTTTCTTGGATTGCTGCTTTCAGAGCTACGTTGGGGATACCGTCTGATCCCGGAGCCTTCCTGGTTTTAAGGCTTTTGCCACTGCGATCAGCTCATCGTTCGTTACCTGGGCTTCTTCTTCGTCGTCATCTTGTGCTCCGTAAGGTGTGGACGGCCAGCTCGTCGGTTCGTGCCAGGGGAACAGCGCTTCAATGATGGTCTTCATCTTCTCCGGACACCTATCGGGTGGTACAGCTGGGCCCCTCAACTTCGCCATTGCAACTCTGTAGGTGTCACCCCACGGGTTTGAATTGGCGTTGCGACAGAGCTCCTCCAGACAGGCTTTCTTGCTGAGCCGGATTTCCCTGTTGAGAGCGGTTTTTGCCGCCTTGTACGCTGGTCTTCGATCTGCTCTTTCAGCGTCGTTGCGGGCTCTCTGCATCATTCTTCTGGCCCGAAAACAGCTTGTACGCAGATCGGCAATTGTCGAGTTCCACCAGTAAGCTGGGCGGCGACCATGTTGTGGTTTACCTTCCCTCTGCATGGTTGCATCGCACGCTCGTGCTAATGCCGCTGTCAACTCATTCGCAGTAAGGTGCTGAGCATTGCGCTCCAATCTCAACACTTCAACAAACACCTCCTTGTCAAACTGCGACGTTTTCCACCTCCGTTCCTTTGATGGAATCGCACGCGCTTCCAACTGTCGTCCGCTACCGATGTTGTATCGAAACGCTTGGTGGTCACTGTGCGTATACTCCTCACTCACTCGCCAGTTCAAACTTCCTGACAGCCCAGGGCTACAAAAAGTTACGTCAATAATTGACTCTCGACCATCCCGACGGTATGTGCTGGTGGTACCATCGTTGGCAACATCGACGTTTAGCCTTGCCAAGGCCTCCAGTAGACTGCTCCCTCTTGAGTTGGTGAAGCGACTGCCCCATTCTATGGCCCACGCATTGAAATCGCCGGCTATGACGACTGGTCTGCGGTCTGTGAGCTCTTCCGTCAGCTTGTCGAGCATCTCGTTGAACTGGTCAAGAGACCATCGCGGAGGTGCGTAGCAGCTACAGAAGAAGACTCCGTTAATTTTGGCTATAACAAAGCCTTCATCTGCACGATGTACCACTTCCTGGAAAGGATATCTTCCCACCGTCCATATCGCCACTGATTTTGCGTTGTCTGCTATCCAGTTCCCATCGCCGGCCGGGACACGGTATGGCTCCGAGATAATAGCCACATCGCACTTGTACTCCGCCACAGATTGCCTCAGCAAGTGTTGTGCTGTGTCACAGTGGTTGAGGTTAATTTGAATTACCTCCACTGTGGTTTGGTAGCAGTCGTCTTTATGAAGGCCGGGCATCGAAGGCCTCCTGTAACGTGGTTGTTATTCTCTCCGTTAGCGCAGATCATGCACTTTGGAGGCTTCCGGCAGGCTTGCGCCTTGTGGCCTTCTTCTCCGCACCTTCTGCATAAATTACCTCTGTCAGGCCCCTTGCAGAATCTAGCAAGATGGCCGTACTCGTGGCATCTATAGCATGCTTCCGGTTTCTGAGAGACGCTCAGTGGACATACCGACCAGCCTACTTTAATCTTCTCCGTTTTTAGTGCCTTGACGGCCGCTTCAATCGGAAGCCTAATTGATGCTATTAGCATTCCGGATGTCCCCTTCCTTATGCGGATCTGCATCTGCACTTCTCCTAGCTTGCACTGCTCTTTCATGGCAACCCTTACATCGTCGTCCGTGGAGATCGCGTCCAAGTTCTTGCATTCAAGGACTGCCTCCGGACACACGGCTCTCACTTCTACCGTATTACCCATGGCTTTCTCGGCGAGCTCTTTGTAGGAAGAGCTGCTGGCCATCGGGTCTCGTTTTAGCTCCAGGATCATATCTCCGGTGCGGGTGCGCCTGACTTTCCGCACGTCTGCACCCAGCTGTTCGAGCTCCGGGTTTGTCCGCATTGCACGGAGAACCTTTTCGTACGAGTCATCGCTTGCCTTGACTATAAGCGCCTCGCCTCTCTTCCGGCCCTTGAAGAGGCTTTGTTTTTCGGACCTGCTCTTGGTTTTCGTCTTCCGACTTTTTGCCTTGACGATTTCCCATGGGGTATCGTTGCCTTCCTTGGTGGTTGCTGCGTTCGCTGGGCCTGACTCGTTGACGCGAGTGTCCTTGTGTTTCTTGGAACCACCCGGTCTTGCATCTCCTGGTGATGCTCTTGGCCTCTTCGGTGTGAAAGGCACGCTCTCCGTCCTCTGGGATTTTTCCCTCTTTGCGTTGGTTTCCCTCGCAAAAGTAATTGGCATCGCCGTTTGTTGAATCGGCACTTGCCTTATTTCTAAGGCAGTCTTGGCCGCCGACAACTCCTTCTCAGTCGATTCCACTTTCTGTGCAACGGCCGCCCATTCCTTGACAGCTAGTCCAAGGGTTCCTTGGATCTTCAACACCAAAGTCTTGATGTCTTTGTGCACATTACTTCTTTTATCGACGAACTCGTGCAATTCGTCCACCAGTTTCTTGGCTGCTACAACTCTCGGTAGCTTTGGCACCTTCGACCATGCACTGACCTGAGCCTGTTGCTGCTGCTGAAGCTGTTGCTGCTGCTTTCGAGGCTGCTGCTGCTGCTGCTGTTGAAGCTGCCGCTGTACCTGCTGCTCCTCCTGATTTTGCTGCTGTTGCCCTAGCTGCGATGGTGGTGACCGTACTAAGCCACCTTTAGCGAAAGGGTTCGCCGCGCCTTCTTCGATTTCGATTATACTCTCTTCCATTCTTCAGGGTCCCCCCTCTGGGCCGCTATCATTTCCCGCCGTACGTAGTCGCCTTTCATGATCCCATGGTTATCTTTGCAAGCAGGGAGGCCATGTAAGGGTTGACACGATCCCTTATGAGAATCGTGTTCAGAGCCGGATCGGCGTAGATCGGGGTTTAGTCATCCGAGCCTAGTACTCATCACTTAAGATGGACGGGATCCGAACGTATCCAGAGGCCTGCCAAGGTTTTACCGGGACGGGGGCAATCGCACCATTAGCCTACTCGCCGTTTCAAGTTGGTATCACCCATCCTTACTCGGGGAATAGAATAACACGACTGTCAGCTCTGTGTCGCAATGTGGTGTGTAATCCGTAATCCGCGTCCTGTCCGTTGTTCTGCGCCGTGACCAGTATACCATAATCAGGATTTTACTGGCATCCATCCTTATGTGCCGGTTGGCACTCCAGAGGGCTAAGGTACTTTGAAAGCGGTACCAAGTCGCTTGTTCAGGGTTACTTGCAGATATGTGGTTTTTTGTAGAGATTCACCAGAGCCCACTGATGGACCCCCGCCACATCCTAGGTAGACCATGCTTGAGCCCCTGGTCAGATGGACCAGACGCTCGGCCACTTCCCAAGGGAAGTACTAAAGGTGGTATTCCATACGGCTGTATGTACTAGTTTCGCTTGGAAAAGGTAAGAATCCCAAGCTCCCACCTGGCACCCCCTCACTCTAGCTGATGTCAGAAGGACAACAGTGCCCAGGTTGCACTACCAGCTAAGTACGCAACCCTTAGCTGGCGGTCTTTGTCATCGTTAGACCCGTGGAAGCGTGAGGTAGGGGCTTGTGAGGACCAGAGCTATGTTGGTCGCTCTTTCCTAGTTGTCGACTCACCATTTTGCAACCCTGCTAAGAAAGGCTTATAACGGCTTCAACGTAATATGGCTTAAAATAGCTTAAAATGGCATAAAACGGCTTAAAACGGCTTGATATAGCTTAAAATGGCTTAAAATGGCTTTAAACGGCTTGAAATGGATTAAAATGGCTTAAAATGGTTTCAAATGGCTTGAAATGGCTTAAAACGGCTTAAAACAGCTTAAAACAGCTTACAACGGCTCAAAATGGCTCTAAGCGGCTTCAAACTGCTATAAACTGATTGAAACGGCTTAAAACCAGCCCTGTCGTCGTAAAATTTGAGCTTCTTAGTCATCGCCTTTTGAGGAGGGCATTGCTATAGCCCAGAGGGCAGTTGTACTCCCAAGCGTTAATGAGGGAGTCTCACAAGAAAGTTGTATCAAATTAATGTATATTCCAAACAAATGAGAACTAATATGCATTTGCACGTGTTTAGTTTGTGTTCAATGCTCATTCCAATTAAAATGCGAAACGAAGAAACACCTATAAATAAAAAAAAAAATACATGTATGGATAATGTCGAGTCCTCTAGATACATCGGAATATCTTCATAACCAGGGACATATGATCAAAATTCACACAGATTCTCAAAATAGTGAGTATTTGCTTCAACTCAGTTTTTATTTCATTTCAACATGATAAAAACTTCATTTCAACATACTAAAAACTCATACTTTTGCTTGAAATCAAGATGGCGTCATAATACAATATGGCCACCAGGTTTTTTACCCAAAATTTAATCTCTTTTTACAGTTTACTCGAGGAAAGAATCAGCGATTGAATACTACACCTGTTCATATTTGAAAAAATGTCTGGAAATCTTCCGGTCAAGCAATATTCTGAATTCTCATGCTAAGAACTATGTCTGGTCAAATTTTCAGCTCATTTGACAGACATTCCACTATGCTTCAAGTTAAAAATGTGTTTTAAGGCTTATTTTAAGGTTTAAAAAATCATAACTCAATACTCATAGGCCCAAACCACTTGCTATTACCACCTATTGAAAGCTAATTCTATGCTGTTAAAGTTTATCGAACACGCCAATAGGATTAAATTTAGTTTGAACATTGTTTGATCGAGATTTGTTCTTCACAGTACCCAGAAATCACAGTTTTCTGAATATGTATGGTATATAAAACACACATTGGCATTATTTTTTCAGGCCCTAGTCAACGGGAAACGAACATAATGAATCTTTGAAATCATTAATCATTAACAGCTTACATGTTGCTTTAGGAAATAAATTACAAAAATGCACAAAGATCGAACAACCCATCCCAACCTGACGATAGTTAAATCGTGCATGACACATGTACCGTCCAATGAATGAATTGAACAAGTTAGCATTGCTTTTTCTTTCCGAGTGATGATTGTTTTGATCGTATTTCACTGACTATTCAGAACGATTTGAAAACAATCATTATCATCGACTGAGAAAAAGCAGTGCTAACGTGTTCATTTTTTACATTCCTCGAAGCTAATGGTGGTGTTCTTCGCTCACCCAAAGCGGACTTACGAATGTGCTTCCAAATTACCTATTTTTTACAATTTATTTTCGTCAGATAAAAGGTATCTTTAAACGGGATTAAGTTTTATAAATGCATACTCATCATGTTCTGGAACTCAAAAATCCGAAATTTTCATACAAGTATGTTTTTCAGGGACAACATTCCCCAAAAACAGTGATTTTTTAAAACCTTGAAGCACAAACCTCAACCAAACTATGTTTAAACTTGCTCCAATCACAAAACCGTGTTCGACAAAAGTTCGTAGAATTGAATAAACTACGATGTAGAGGTATTTTCGATAAGTTTTGGTGTTCCGTTCAGTAGTTATGAATTTTCAAAGCTTGAAAATAGTCCAAAAACACATAATTGATTTGAAGCACATCAAAATTTTCTCCAAATTGACTGAAATTTTGACCAGAAGTTCATTTCGACATGAAAAATCAACATATTGGTTGACTGAGGAACTTCCAGACATTTGAATATGTCTATTGAATACTTATTACTTTGTTGTACAATATATGTTGTTTTCATAAATTTAGAAAATCGTTAATTTCTAACGACTAATATCATTGCTCACCTAGTTTTTACAGCTGTTCTAACTCAGTTTTTTCTTAGAGAAGTTTAAAATATGACGTCCATCATTTTTCGGGATTTGTAGACTCCCACCTCCCTCTGTCACAATTTTCCAATACCTAATACATGCACTGTCACACTTTCGCAGACCCCTCAAATGATGGATGTCATTTTTAGGGGACCCCTTAGTTAGCTTTTTGATGGTGATCACAAAATTAAAAACGAATGGTGCACTAATGGTGAAAATTGTTTTATTTATTTTTTCTGATAAAATTCAAGATGACCAAATTTGAAAAGACCAAAATTTTTGTATATAAAAGCTACAACTTTCTCAGTTTAATTTGTGTTTTAGGATATATGAAAAAAAAAGATATGTGAAGAAATACCTGAAATGTATCAAAAAATGAGCTTCTCTTTAAACTGCTAGCTAGCGTAAGAGGGATCCACTAGTATATCTACTTCCCCCTAACGAGATTTCAGAACAAACAATTTCTCCAGAAATGTCATTTGAATTGAAAGAATACGCCTCAAAATGCAGCTTATGTGGAATTTCCGAATAGATTTGCCTGCAGTTCTTATGGGAAAGGCGGCCGAAAAAAAGGAGGATGTCTACAATAGTCACAATTACATGAGATATTTGAAGTATTGTAAAAAACGTTTCAGAAAAAAATTAAACAAACCTGTCGGTGTGACACAAGACAGGATTGAGCAGCGCATAAATTTAACAAACAGTTTGTCTGCGTATGTCTGAGAAAATTACAAATGAATCGCGGCATCAGCTTTGACTACTAAAAATATGTATATTCCCTTATATTATTTTGTTTAAAAAATAGAATCGGAAAATTAGGTTCACGAACAACACGAACACGCTTAATTTTAAAATAAATTGTCGCTCTAGAAGTGATATCAAAGTGCAAAAAAATTAACAATTGTCCTGGATTGAAAAATTTTACGCTATTGTTTATTATTGTTTTTACTCAATTTTTCAATGTTTTTCATTTGTTTAAGTCCAAAAAACATTTATTTATGTTTCTTTAGATTTTGTCACATCCCTTGCCTTAAACTTAAATTTTGGGTATTCCGTGTCCCTTCCGAAATGTCAGATAGGAACAACCCCCAGTGTTAAAACTAAAAGCTCTGTGGTGTTTTTGTCGACTAAGCGAACGTCGAACATGATCAAAAGTGTCAAGGTTCATTTATGGACCAAAATTTTAAATTAAAGTTTAATTATGATGTAACCGATACTTGAGCGGGAAATATTGCTAAAGTAGTTGCAGTAACAAGCTCTTTCGTGTTATTGAATGAAAACGAGATTTCATCAAACATTTTAGGACCCTGGTATTAATTACAGTAGGTTTTCAAACTCATTTCAGCAAATACCGTTTTTGATGCGTACTTTATAATGAATTTTCGTCACTATCACATGAAAACTACTGGACCAAAATGAACAAGAATACGAACTGATTATCTTTAGAACATATGAAATTATTTTTTTGCAATTTCTCATCGTAATAGGCTGTTTTTCATCACGCCAATCTGTCATGATACGGCCTACTTTCCTGCACTGAAGTATGCAGTGCGGGAATAGTCATTACCTAACTGAAACCAGTGCTGTAATGATTCATTACGCAACGCTTTCTCATTACGCAACTGTTTTCAGTTGCGTAATGAATCATAACACAACCATTTCTCAGAAATTGTAAAATAATGGTGGATGCGTTCCGATATAATTTCTGATACCCTCAAGTGGTCTTCTACGAAATTGCAAAAAATGTTGTACGTAACTCGTTGCAGAACTCGATTTTTACAGCACTCGTCGTAATTATCCTACTCGGTAAGCCTCGTAGGATAATTTTACGACTCGTGCTGTAAAAATCATCATTCTGCCACTTGTTCCGTAAACTACTATATTTTCTGCTTCAAAATTCCATGTATCTTATCAAACTTCAAGAGTTATTTGGATAATTTGATCGATATTGTTCCATGCTGAAGTTATGTCGCAATTTCCACTTAATTTTTCTTTTCACACGATAAAGTGTTTTATATACCAAAGGAATATCAGAATTTCAAAATTCAGTAGTGACAAGGGCTTGAAATTGGTTTTCTACAGGGCGTTAATTTTCTCCTGATTACTCCAAGGTGATTATACAGCTTGACAATTTCGATTGGTGACCAACAGAGCGTAAAAAGGTACCTGATCTATGTGGATAAAGTTCAAATTTCTGCAGGGCGTAGATAAAGCTTTGCATTTTAAATTATTGTTCTACAGAGAATTAAGATGCGCTATCGGATACAATATCAAATTACTCCAGTGCGATAATACAGCTCGTGTCAACTACATTTGATGTCATAGAGGGCGATTAGAAGCAGCTGATCTAACATTAACTCCAAGGCATTTGAACAGCTTGAAAATTTTGATTAATACCATACAGGACGTTGATATGCATATGATCTACGTGGAATTAGGTCAATATACTTCAGAGCGTTGATAAAGTTTGAAATTTTTAATTGATGCCCTAAGGGACGATGAGATACAGCCGATCTACATATAATAAAGTCAAATTACTCCAGAACGTTGATACTGCTTGGAATTTTCAGCTTATGTCCTACAGGTCTGACCTAAATGAGACATGGTCAAACTCCATGACATTAATGAAGCTTAACAATATTGATTGATGCCATAAAGGGCGTTAATATGCAGCTGATCTATATAGGATAAGGTCAAATTACTCCAGGGCTTTGATACATATTGAAATTTTCAAATGATACAGGGTGTTAAGATTCAAATGATCTACATAAGACAATGTCAGATTACTCTAATGCATTTTTGAAGCTTGTATTTTACAATTGATATCCTTCAGGGCGTTAAGATGCACCTAATCTTCTTGAAATAAGGTCAAATTACTCCAGGACGTCGAAACAGCTTTGAACTTTTAATTGTTTCTTCAGCACCGCTTAGGCCTTAAACCTGGTTTAATCGTATGGGTAAACGTGGTTTACGGCTTAAGCGAAGGTGAAGAAATCGGCACTTAGGGTGTTAAGGCGCACTTTATCTACATAGGATAAGGTCAAATTTGTCATAGGTACCGCTTAGAATTTGCAATTGATCTTAATCAGGGCGTTAAAATGCAGCTGATCCACAAAACACAAGGTTAACCAATTTCAGTGTGTTGAAGCAGCATGGTAATTTCGATTGATTTTCCAAAGGGGTTTTAAGATCCACTAGCTCTTGCAAATATATAGGTGAAATAAAGTCAAATTACTCAAGGGCGTTGATAGTTTACCAATTTTAATTGATGTAAAACCAATTTTAAATTGGTACAGGACGCTCAAATACACCTGATCTATTTGGAATACAGTCAAATTTCTCCTGGGTGTTGATACATCCTGTAATTTACAATTGACGTTCTACAGGGCGTTAAGATGCACCTAATCGACAAAGGATAAGGACAAATTACTCCAGGGTGTTGATACAGCCATGCATTTATTAAATGAGGTCCTACAGGGCGTTAAAATAGAGCTCATCTATTTGAGGCAAAATCAATTCACTCCAGAGCGTTGATACAGCTTGACAATCTCGATTGATGTTATACAGGGCTATGAGGTGCGCATGATCTACATAGGATAAAGTCAAATAACCGTAGGGGTTTGATACAGCAATAAAAATTCGATTGATTTGTTATAGGGCGTAAAGATGCTTCAGATCTCGCCAAGAACTTTGTGGAATCTTACTCCAGGCGATATTGATACAGATTAGAAATTTCGATTGATTTTCTACAAAGCATAATGATGCTCTCGATCTCGCAAAGATCTGTGTGGAATAACGTCAAACTATTCCAGGGCGTTGATAAAGCTGTTTTCAGGGCTTTGATAAAGCTAGGGATTTTCAATTGATTCACTGAGCGTCAAGATGCACCTGATCTACATGGAATAAAGTCAAGCTACTCCAGGGCGTCGACACAGATGGATCGATTTATGTCATACAGGGAGTTAAGATGTATCTGATCTACGTGAAACAATATCAAATTATTGCACGGCGTTGATAAAACTTGGAATTTTCAATCGATGTCCTACAGAGCGTTGAGGGGGGCAAAGTCAAAACACACCAGGCGTTTAAACAGCTCGGAAATTTTGATGGATTTTCTACAAGGCGTAAAGATGCTCCAGATCTCGCAAAGATATGTGTGGAATACAGTAAAATTAATCTTGGGCGTTGGAACAATTTGAAAATATCGATTGATGTCCTACAGAGCTGCAAGATGCGCCTGATATACATAATAAGGTCAAATAACAACGAGGCGTTGATACAGATTAGAAATTTCGATTGATTTTCTACAAAGCATAATGATGCTCTCGATCTCGCAAAGATCTGTGTGGAATAACGTCAAACTATTCCAGGGCGTTGATACAGCTTGATCGATTGATGTCATACAGGGCGTTGAGTTGCACCTGATCTACATAGAGCAAAGTCAAAATACTCCAGGGCGTTGACACAACTAGGAATTCAGACCGTTAAGATGCATCTAATCTACATAGAATAAAGTCAAACTACTATAGGGCGTTAATATAGCTTGTAATTATTAAATGATATCCTACAGGGCGTTAAATGCAACTGATCTAATTGAGACAAGGCCAAATTACTCTAGAGCGTTGATACAGCTTGACAATTTCAATTGATGTTACACAAGGCGTTTAGTTGCACCTGATCTACATGCAACAAAATTAAATAAATTCAGGTCGATGATACAGCTTGAATTTTCAAATGATGTCCCAAAGGGCGTTTAGAAAAGAATTAAAAAAAGCTTCTTAGTCGTCGACTAAGCGCGACTAAGCAGGACGACAGGGCTGCTTAAAACGGCATAAAACGGCTAGAAATGGTTTAAACGGCTTAATATGGCTTAAAACGGTTTAAAATGGCTAAAAACAGCATAAAACGGCTTGAAATGGCTTAAAACGGCTTAAAACAGCTTAAAATGGCTAAAACCAGCATAAAACGGCTTGAAACGGCATTAAACGGTTTTAAATGGCTGAATCGGCTTAGAACTGCCTTAAAAGGCTTCGAACGGCTTAATAAGGCTTAAAATGACTTAAAATGGTTTAAAATGGCTTAAAACGGCTTAAACGGCTTAAAATGAATTAAAACGGCTTAAGTGGCTTAGAACGGCTTAATTAGTCTTAAAATGGCTTAAAACGGCTTAAAATGGCTTAATATGGCTTAAAATGTCTTAAAATGGCTTGAAACGGCTTAAAATGACATAAAACGGCTTAAACGGCTTGATATGGGTTAAAACGGATTAAACGGCTTAAAACGGCTTAAAATGACTTAAAACGGCTTAAACGGCTTAAAACAGCTTTACACAGCTTAAAACGGCTTGAAACGGCTTAAAATTACTTAAAACGGCTTTAAACGGCTTAAAATGGCTAAAAATGGCTTAAAATGGCTTAAAATGGTTATAAATGGCTTAGAATGGCTTAAAACGGCTTAATCGGCTTAAGATGGCTTAAAATGACTTAAAACGGCTTTAAACGGCTTTAAACGGCTAAAAATGGCTTAAAACAGCTTAAAACGGCTCGAAACGGCTTGAAACGGCTTCAAACGGCGTAGAACAGCTTAAAACGGCTTAAAATGACTTAAAACGACTTAAAATGGCTTTAAATGACTTTTAACGGCTTAAAATAGCTTAAAATGGCTTAAAATGGCTTAAAATGGCTTAAAATGACTTAAAACGGCTTTAAACAGCTTAAAATGGCTTAAAACAGCTTAAAACGGCTTGAAACAGCTTGAAACGGCTTAGAACGGCGTAGAACAGCTCAAAACGGCTTAAAATGACTTAAAACAGCTTAAAATGGCTCTAAGCGGCTTCAAACTGCTTGAAACTGATTGAAACGGCTTAAAACAGCTTGAAACGGCTTTAAACGGCATAAAACGGCTTGAAATGGTTTAAAACGGCTTAAAACAGCTTGAAATGGCTAAAAACAGCATAAAACGGCTTGAAATGGCTATGCCTAAACTAAACGGTTTAAAATGGCTTAATCGGCTTAGAACTGCCTACAAAGGCTTCGAACGGATTAAAAAGGCTTAAAATGGCTTAAAATGGCTTAAAACAGCTCTAAATGGCTTATAACGGCTTAAAATGGCTTAAACTGCTTAAAACAGCTTTAAACAGCTTAAGACGGAACAAAATGGCTTAAAACGGCTTAAAATGGCTTAAACGGCTTAGAATGGCTTAAGGCGGCTTAAAACGGCTTGAAACGGCTTAAAACGGCTTAAAATGGCTTAAAACGGCTTAAAACAGCTTAATATAGCTTAAAACAGCTTAAAACGTCTCAAAATGGCTCTAACCGGCTTCAAGCTGCTTAAAACTGATTGAAACGGGTTAAAACAGCTTGAAACGGCTTCAAACGGCTAAAAACAGCATAAAACGGCTTGAAATGGCTATGCCTAAACTAAACGGTTTAAAATGGCTTAATTGGCTTATAATTGCCTAAAAAGGCTTCGAACGGATTAAAAAGGCTTAAAATGGCTTAAAATGGCTTAAAACGACTTCAAAATGCTTAAAACGGCTTCAACGGCTTAAAACAGCTTAAAATGGTTTAAAACGACTTCAAATTGCTTAAAACACCTTGAAATAGCTTAAAACGGCTTGAAATGGCTAAAACGGCTTAAAACGTCTTAAAATGGCTTAAAAAGGCATGGACGGCTTGAAACGGCTTAAAATGGCTTGAAACGGCTTAATACGGCTTGAAATGGCTTAGGGCTTTAAACGGCTGAAACGACTTACAACGGCTTAAAACAGCTTATAACGGCTTAAACGGCTTAAAACGGCTTTAAACGGCTCTAAGCGGCTTCAAACTGCATAAAACTGATTTAAACGGCTTACAACGGCTTAAACGGCTTGAAATGGCTTAAAACGGCTTAAAACAGCTTAAAACGGCTTGAAACGGTTTGAAACGACTTAGAACGGCGTAGAACAGCTTAAAACGGCTTAAAATGACTTAAAACGGCTTAGAATGGCTTAAGTCGGCTCAAAACGGCTTAAAATGGCTTAAAACGGCTTAAAACAGCTTAATGTAGCTTAAAACAGCTTAAAACGGCTCAAAATGGCTCTAAGCGGCTTCAAACTGCTTAAAACTGATTGAACGGGTTAAAACAGCTTGAAACGGCTTTAAACGGCGTAAAACGGCTTAAGCAGCTTGAAATGGCTAAAAACAGCATAAAACGGCTTGAAATGGCTATGCCTAAACTACACGGTTTAAAATGGCTTATAAGCTGTTTTTTCACCACCGCTTAGGCCTTAAACCTGGTTTAATCGTATGGGTAAACGTAGTTTACGGCTTAAGCGAAGGTGAAGAAATCGGCCCTTCATCGGCTTAGAACTGCCTAAAAAAGCTTCGAACGGATTAAAAAGGCTTAAAATGGCTTGATATGGCTTAAAATGGCTTAAAACGGCTTAAAATGGCTTATAACGGCTTAAAATGTCTTAAAACTGCTTAAAACAGATTAAAACGGCACAAAAAGGCTTAAAACGGCTTAAAATGGCTTAAACGGCTTAGAACGACTTATGGCGGCTTAAAACAGCTTAAAACGGCTTAAAATGGCTTAAAACGGCTTAAAACAGCTTAAAATGGCTTAAAACGACTTCAAATTGCTTAAAACGGCTTAAAACAGCCTAAAATTTCTTAAATCGGCTTAAAATGGCTTAAAACACCTTGAAATAGCTTAAAACGGCTTGAAATGTCTTAAAACAGCTTAAAACGTCTTAAAATGGCTTAAAAAGGCTTGGACGGCTTGAAACGGCTTAAAATGGCTTAAAACGGCTTGAAATGGCTTACGGCTTCAAACGGCTTAAGAAGCTTAAAACCGCTTAAAACGGCTTAAACGGCTTAAAACGGATTAAATCGGCTCTAAGCGGCTTCAAACTGCATAAAACTGATTAAAACGGCTTACAACGGCTTAAAACGGCTTGAAATGGCTTAAAACAGCTTAAAACGGCTTAAAACGGCTCAAAATGGCTCAAAATGGCTTAAAACGTTTAAAATCGGCTTGAACGGCTTAAAACAGCTTAAAACGGCTTAAAATGGCTCTAAGTGGCTTTAAACTGCTTAAAACTGATTGAAACGACTTAAAACAGCTTAAAACAGCTTAAAATGGCTTCAAACGGCATAAAACGGCTTTAAATGGCTTAAAATGGATTAAAACGGTTTAACATGGCTTAAAACGGCTTAAACGGCTTTAAACATGTTATGTGTTGTTACATCTCATACAAAATTTGCAGAGTATCCATGCAAAATAATAAAAGACGCTTATAGACAAAAGTTTTTATCAACTGCCGAAAGGGAAGATATGGTACTTTCATTATTTTTAAGAGTTTTCTGTGTCATTTTTCGTCGAAGGCAGTAATAGGGGCCTAAACAACCCCTTAAAAAGAGTAATTCATAAATAAGTTTGCTTCTTCAAAAGCTAGCGTGAACATGGTTTTTCCCATTACAAACAACTCTGTGGAATACACAAAAAATGTTAAAAATCTTGGAAAAAGTTATGATAAAAAATATGATTTTAAGGGACCATTCACATACAGCGGCATGAATCCCAAAAAGTATAAGATATAGTAAAATCGTGTCTTCTACAAAGTTGTTTCAAATTGTCAATTCTACAACTTTGCCAAAGACATCATATGTCCATCTAAATGTTATGAAAAAAATAGTTTTTCTAAGGAGTGTATCTAAAAGTAGTCGCAAACATTCAAAACAGTCTCAAAAATATTGGGTTGAACCTACAAACAGTGTTTTGATAAGAAATGCTTTACAATGTATTTAAAAATTATGATGCAGTGATATTGTTTCAATAAAGTGGCATTTTATATGACAATTTTGCAAATTACTAACAGATGTCGATGAAAATCTTGCACACCTCTAAAAAAATTGATGTGTTAATAAATGTGTTGAATTTTAAGAAAAATGGTTTTTGTTTATGCTAATATATTCTGTGCCACAACTCTCGTGACATAGTGTACCGTAAAATGGGGTGTTAAGGACTCGTGGGGTTTTAAGGGATTGAACTTCTCAATCAAGTTCGACAAATCACAGAAACCTAGAAAGTCGGTATGTAAGTCATCTGAAATGATCGATTTGTTCAGAGGATTGAGAACTGCATTATGTAATAGGAGCTGTCTATTAATATGAAGTATTGTGGTTTCTAGAAATTGAAAACCTTTCAAAACATTTTTGCTCAAATTTTATGGTCTAAATACATTTATCTACAAAACCATGAAATATATTTGAGAAAAATTCGCGAATAAGTTAGAAGATAAGGAAATCTAATTGAGATCATAGTACATACAAAAACTTCTTAAAATTATGTCTGGGTTTCGATTTTTAGAAACTTTTATGAAAAAAGTCTGGTTTTGAAAATAAGTGGGGTGTTAAGGAATTATCTATTACTAGTGGTCCCGGCAAACTTCGTCTTGCCATCAAGTAGACTGTTGAAAAATGTCATGGAACCTCTCACACAACATGACATATTAGTACTCCCCCGTTATACCAAACTTTCCCACAACTTCCCTAAACTTTTTCTTCACACGAACACGTCGGAGCCCTTCAAGAAGACAACAGTGAAAGAATTGTGCAAATCGGGTGTCCCGTTCTGAAGTTATTTCGTGACATACAAACACCACTCCATTTTTATTTATATAGATAACTTTTCTAAGTAACTAAGCTCGTTAAATTTATGCCATAATATGTTTCAATATAGTTTTGAGTTGTTCCGTGAAGTTGAACTGCAACGTAAAGTTAAGTAAAGTCACTAAATATCATAAAAAATTACTTATTTCAAAATTTGGTAAAATTGGGAGGAAAATGTAGATAAAAACTGATTAATGTGAATATGGGTTTTTCATGATGATATTTTCAAAAGTTGTTGGTGAAAAATTTGCATATAAGAAAGATTATCTTTTTTTTTTCCAGTGTCGGGGACATATTACCACTGCGACCATTTATTTGATCTTATTTAAGATGGTTTAAGATGGATTGGTTTTATCTTATTTGAGATGGTTTTGGAGCTATTATTTCTTTTAAGCATTACCTAGGTCTTAGATAAACAATTATAATATAGGGTTGTTTCCGAGCTCTTTTTGGAAAAAATATAGTGTGCGGTATAGTGTGAGCGATTTCCGGTCTATATTGGAAAATTTTCGTTAGGATTTTTATCGATCATGCAACTGGGTGTTACATGCAAATCCGTTATTTGGTGCAGAGTTGCTCGCTGTCACTATCAACGCTTAAAATTTGCTGATTTGTACAGGCCGACTGCGATACAATTCGGATCATTCTATATCACATCAACATTATGCTGTCTACTCCATCTCGAGTGCATTGATGGCGATAGACTATGGATATCACTGATGGGTTAAGTTTAGCCTAAAATTAGGCAAATAAAATGGCAATTTATTCGTATGATTTTTTTGACAGTGCTGCAAACAGATTGAAATTACGTGTTGGTCACTGAAAAACCTTAAAAGCATGTATAATTACCACGTGATCACTCATTCTGCAGTGATTATGATCTAGATTGCTATGTCGCATCAATGCTGTTGGATGTCAAATCAAAGTGATATTGATAACTCGCAAGTGATATTGATAGTTTTAGAGCATCAGCTGATAATTTTTATATTAAGGAACTCTGAATTTGGTGTGGTGCTTTATTTAAAAGGCAAATTGGACACTTACCTTATTCACACTTAAAGCTAATTGAAATTATCCTTCTTTTGACAAGTCATGACAAGATTGCTCTGCACTGTTCTAGGATACGAATACTGCATATAAGTATAAACATCTTTTCAAGACAATTGTGCGATGCACTGATAGCTTGCTTGAAAATAGAATCAATAGGTATGAGAGATTTAGCAGTTAGGAATAGCGTTTTCAAGAGTTCCAACATGAATTATATTGAAGTAATATTATCTTTCCATTGAACAAGACCTTTAGAGTTGAAGGGACACATCAACGATGTTAACCAAAATATTTTTTTTGCTGTTGGCAAAATATAGTTTTATATACAAAGCTCAAATTCCTCAACACCCCATTTTGCATTTTCGCCAAAAATCACACATTTTTATGATTATCTCAGAAATCTGCCATAGGATCGTCTTCATTGTAATTGGCTTTTGTAACGAATGAAAAATTGTTTTTTGATTGGAGAAGCCAAAATTGGTACTCTATATAATCTTCGCTGTATTTGACAGAGCTTAAAAAGTTGTATATACAAAAGTGACTTTCTAAAACCGACCTTATTCCAATAATTGGGCTTTTTTAGAGAAATAATATATTTTTTCGAAATCCGTTTTACGTGCTGTTTGAAGTAAACATATTTTCCTATAGAATAAGCTTTTCAACCTATTTTGTTTGATATACATTTTGTTCAATACAAATCATCGAATCTTCAGAAGACACTTCAAAAATGTAATTTTGTGCAAGATTTTATTTTCGATGCTTTATAAACCTCGTTGTATTTATATTAAGACTGCATATTATTCAAAATGTTTTAGTTGCTTCAATATTTAATGACATTGATCACAAAACTGTTTGCGTCAAAAGATGCCTTTTAGTATACCAAAAAACTTCTCCCAACAAACTATATCGCTATTCAAAAAGCGCATGAAATCAATGAAATCCAACACAGTCCATAGGGTAAGTGTACTAGTTATGGACATAGTGATTCCATATTTGGCCATACGTGATTACTTTAATGTCTTTAAATTTTGAATTTTTTTGTAGTTTGTAGTAGTTAGATTTAAGATATGTCTTAATGTTAAAGCATTCAAAAATATTTAAAATGTGAAAGTTATCAAAACATCACATATGACCATTGATCATTGACCAAATAGGGAACCACTATGGCCATAACTGGTCCACTTTCCCTAGTAAACGATTTTCAAACTACGGGGTATATCGCTCCACCCCAGTATCAAACAGATTTAATACAGCAAAAATACATGCAAAATACAGCTGTTTTCCAAGTTCTTATTTAAGCAGCATAGACTATGTAGTTATATGTGTTGTTTGAGTTTTGGTTTTTGCGGCACAATTTGCATTTCCTGAGCAACCATAAAATGGCTCACTTTGTTGGTTACCAGAATTGTTTCTGATTTTTATTTTTTATTTTGTTTTATGTAGAAATCGGAAAAAGTTAGAAATTATCGAATTTGACTAAAATACAATTTATTTTGGAAATATTGCGGTTAAGCCTTCTACCCCGACCTTTTGCACCTAATTCTTCTATTGGTTTTCGCACCCTCTTACTTTAAAATCACCCCAGGGGGCTGTTTAACACAGTTTAGGAAAACATTTATACAGATGATAAAACGTGATTGTTATAGCGGTTGGTGAAAAACTTTTTTCAGAAATATTTCTCTGAATTCTTCAGGCAGGCAGTAATAATAGGTAAAACAAATCCCAACTGTCAATCATATTTGGTTTAAGACAAAGACTTGTACAAACAATTACCAAAATAGGATTGTTTCTGTTTGCCTAACAGAAACTGTTCTCGTAGCATATTTTCCTTTCAGCAACTTTTTATTATCTCTGGACTACCATCTGCGGTGTCATTGTATCCAAAGCCATGCCAGTCAGCTACTCAACGAGCCGTTCAATGTCGACGAGTGCGTTTCCTTCCGTGTCCTTCCAGGATGGGGAAAAAAAGGTCGCATCAGGATTTCGTCTTTAATGACTCTTTGGAGCTCGCTGAATTTGGCTGTGTCCATCAACGACCCAAGAGAATGATAGCAATTAAAGATGGATGTTCAGCATAAGTGGCCATGGATTGGTATTGTGTAATAGGACTCTCAATCTTTTGTGTGGGTATTATATATATATGAGCCTTGTGACTCTAATTGTACTTATGTATCGAAGCGTGACGATTCTCGGCTTTGGGTGAAACGATCTTTGATTCAACAGACAGCTGTGCTGAATATTTCAACAGTCATCATAAAAAGGTGAAACCAGCATTCGCTCTTCAGTAGCATTGTGATTTGGATTCTTTGGTAAGTGGTTCCGTTATATACACGTGATAATAAAAAATGCGGATAATGGTCACGTCATTATAACTGTGTACATATTTCATTGAGGAATTCATCGCACTGCCCTCACTGGTATCACTTATTCGTTCTTGCCAGCATAATACCGACGAATAACTTTTGTCGTTTTTGTTCGCACTCTGTATCTCACAATAGTGCTTCAAAGATTTTTTTTCGGGGAAATTCTATCTCTCAGGCGTCTTCGGAGCTTTACTTAATAATCTTTCTTTTACAAGTCTACGTCTATTTCAACGCTGTCACCGGTGTTACCTCTTGCCTATTGGAGTGTTTTGTGAACCTTTCTCCAACTATTTTGCATTATATTGCGACATTTGAAGGAGATAGCAATGCAAACAGTGAACAATTGGAAAAGTTCCACAGCTTCAGATGAACTCACAGAAAAGGATCCAGTAAATGTTGGTTATAGCTATTCTATTGAGCAGATTTCGGTTACGTACTGCGGTTGCGTTTAGTTTGAAAGAATCCATCACTTGTCGATGCGGAGGAAAATTGCCGAGTATGGTTTTAAAATGAAATAGTGGCAACTGTTACTCATACCAGCCTTTTGTTATATATGAATAGAGAAAGATTTGTAACATTCACCAAATTTCATATTTAGCTTGACGGAAGAAATTCACTGCACCTGAAACAAGACCTAATATACAGGGGATAGGCAAAATGATTGAGATAGGCAAAATTATGCCCAAATTCAAATGCTTATAACTTTATGAAAAATTGATGAAATTGGATGCATCTGGAAGCATTCGACGGCAAATTTGGTCCAGTTTTAGGAACTTTCTTGGCCATGCATATTGGCCACTGGACACCGGAGATGTTCCGGATTTTCTGAGGTCATGTCCAAATGTCATTTTTTCTGTCGCTTGTAGTTTTGTGCGGTGTAAAGTTAGATATATTTTTGCAATTTTCCTAGAAACTAGAACTAATAGGAAGTTGAATGCCACCGGACGCATTAAGATTGCTTGGAAATCTTCAGAAATATGACCATTTCCATAAAACTGGTTCCGGAAAGCAAGGTCAGTCATGTTTGTATTTCCAATCATGTAAATATTATCCGAAGATATATCCAAGCGGACACCAACCTTAAAAATGATGTTTCCTGCAGCGTATTCAGAACCATTAGATGCACAGACCACTCTATAGAAGGTTCCAGGTACCCTGGGGGAAGTGGTCAATTAGGAACATATCTGGAACCATATCAATATGGGCATCAAACTTCATGATTTTCAAAGGTTATGCTTTCCGAAGCATTTCCAGCATCACCGGCTGCCATGACCACTCTATAGTAGGTTCCAAGTGCCCCGGGGGATGTGGCCAATTCGGAACATGTCCGTTCATCTGTTTAGAATCACATTCTACCATAAACAGTAAGATTCATATGACTTGGAAAATGGCGAGCATTTTCAGAACCACAAGATGTAATAACCACTCTATAGTAGATTCCAGGGGCTCCTAGAGATGTGGCCAATTCGAAACATGACCTCATCCCCCAGGGCCCATGGAATCTAATATACAGTGGTCATATAAATAAGTTGCGCTGTAAATACTTCTATTAGCATCACCTTCAAAAATCTTGATGTTTATACCCATATTGATATGTTTTCGGGCATGTTTTGATTTGGCCACATCCCCTGGGGCACCTGGAACCTACTATAAAGTGGTCATGGCAGCCGGTGATGCTTCGGAAAGCATAACCTTTGAAAATCATGAAGTTTGATGCCCATAATGATATGGTTCCGGATATGTTCCTAATTGACCACTTCCCCCAGGGCACCTGGAACCTTCTATAGAGTGGTCTGTGCATCTAATAGTTCTGAATACGCTGCAGGAAACATCATTTTTAATGTTGGTGTCCGCTTGGATATATCTTCGGATAATATTTACATGATTGGAAATACAAACATGACTGACCTTGCTTTCCGGAACCAGTTTTACGGAAATGATCATATTTCTGAAGATTTCCAACCAATCCCAATGCGTCCAGTGGCATTCAACTTCATATTAGTTCTAGTTTCTAGGAAAATTGCAAACATCTATCTAACTTTACACCGCACAAAAATACAAGCGACAGAAAAAATGACATTTGGACATGACCTCAGAAAATCCGGAACATCTCCGGTGTCCAGTGGCCAATATGCATGGCCAAGGCCGTCGAATGCTTCCAGATGCATCCAATTTCATCCATTTTTCATAAAGTTATGGGCATTTGAATTTGGGCAAAATTTTGCCTATCTCAATCATTTTGCCTATCCCCTGTACATATTGTATAGAACTTTACATATATAGATAATAAAATATTTCAATGAAGATTATAATGTAACTTGGTTGAAATCTTGAAATTAATATTATATTTGCAAACAAGCAGGATTTACATAAAAACAGTATAAATCATTTTCATGAATTGGGAAACAATAAAATAAAAAATAAAGTCTCACAAATGACACAAATTAATGGAAATTATGTAAAAACTTCAAAAGCCATCAAAAACCAATATAATTAAATTATTCTAAGGATATTATTAACGTGGCTTAAACCAAACTAACGGAATTGGGAAACTATGATGAATTTTGGCACGATTCGATTTTGGCAACACTTTTTTTATTGTTTATTTTTTCATAAATGAATCTACAGACATATCATGATAAGTTTAGTTCGTCGTTCATTGCTCAATTCAACTAAACTATAACTTTAAGGACCACAAAAATGCATCAATCCTGTTAATCTTAACGTTTCTGGGGACCATTTTAAGGTTTACGATGTTTAAAATAGGTAAATTTATTTCGTGGTCGTTATAACGGTGATACAAGTTTTGTTAACCCGTATAGGCCTGCGTGAGAGCAAAAATACTGAAACCCTCATCGCTCAGCGAATTCTGAACGTTTTCAAAAGGTTTTTTTTTGTCAGTATACTGGCACACATATCTAGTGTCTAGATGTGGCCAGAGGAACGCGGAAATATTCCTGTGGCCGGAGTTTTTCCGGTGGGTCACTGGGTCAGGTCGGGCGAAAAGAGGCACAGTACTTTCACAGTTTGTGCCCCTGGAGGTAGACAAATTTAAAGTCACAGATAATTTCCAGTATCGGCTATGATGTGGCCACAATATCACGGAATTTTAAGAAAATTGCATCTGTGTAAACCATTTGAGAAACAATTGAATTGGATAACTATGAGCCCTGCATTTGAAAGATCCTACAGATGACCATTTTCGGGTACCCGGGACGCCTAAAATTTACAATAAAGTGACAAATTTGTATTAAAACATCTGTGCCAAGCCTATGGGAACGCATTTTAGTGCACAATTATGTTTGATTTCTACTTTTCGAGAATTGAAACGGTTTAGTATCCAACAAATCTATAGGCGGTTCTTCCGGGCATTGAGTACGAGTGGCCATATCCGGTTTATTTTAAACGGTGCAAAACTCTTTATTTATAATGTTGAATATCAGATTTAAATGATTTATGCCAATTAAAATGATTGTCGTTGCAAATAAATGAAGGTAACTTGGTATGTCCCAAAAAATAGCCCTTTTTTACCCAACTTGACACAGTGACCCACCGGAATAGTAATATTTCCGACTTCCTTTGGTTACTTCTAGAAACTAGATATGTATGCCAGTATACTTACAAAATATCATTTGAATCCGTTGAGAATTCGCTGAGCGGTTAGGGTTTTAGTATTTTTGCTTTCGCTTATATATGGGTTAAAAAGAACCGTTCTATTTGGCTACGGTTAGATTTTGGTAATATGATTTTTTTGGCATGTTTCTAGAGTCGACCGGGCACTGTATAACTTATTAAATATTGTTATACTGAATTTTAAATTCGAGTTATTTCTTTGTTTTTTTTAGCATAAAATATCATCTAGGCCTTTAGGGCTTATTACGCTTATTGATTGCGAAATTATCGAAATGCATTAACTCTCTTTTTTCCATGCCAGCACAGGTGACCCACCGATTTTCGACGAACACTATCTGGATCGATTTGGTACGATCAGTGGTAAAACCAATGGTAAAACTATTGATAAGCAATCAACCAACTAGTGACTTTCAATCAAACATTTTTGATGTGATGTTAAATAATCTAGGTTATTTGCAACAACTTTTGTTCAAGAATTTTTTCTAGGAATGCCGTATTGACATCCAAATTTTTTATCAAAGCTGTGGAAAACACTGACAACCAGAAGTCGCATGAAAATTCACTTGAAAGTTTACATGTGTAAATTACATCACATCAACACCACAACGACGAATGAAATAGTATGATTTCCTCGAACTACACTATGTTTTGTGAGTTCATCTGCACATTTTATTTCATTCCGTATGCACGTACACAATATGTCCAATCAAACCGCAGTAGCTTTGAAATTCACTTTGTTATCATAAATTAAGTCGCATAAAGTTACAGATTAATTTGCTATAAAATCAATACACTCGCATTGTATGACAATTTTTGTCATATTAAGTATGCACATACACCCAACCTCTTTTTACGACTGTTATTGGGGGGGGGTCGTAAAAAGAATCGATCGTAAAAAATTGGGGTTAATCCCTAGGTGCGGAAATATTGATCCGAGATGTTCGGCAAAGTTGAAGCAGAAGAATTTTCCAAAATGGCCATTCAAGTTTTCATATTATGGTAATAGATGGCAACACTGCTCGATTGTTATCGAAGGAGCCAATTATATGGGATGTTGTACGCAGATACCAATAAATTTTAAAGATAACGACACATAATGTTTACGAAATTTAAAGAAAGTGTTGATTGCCATACATTCAGCCGAAGCACAAATGTTCATGGGCTAGCAACACTGTTTAAGAAGAATTATCTCAAGTAGCTCAAGGGCTATCATTTATCAATTCAAGTTCAAATCGGCAAAATTGTTTAGTAGCTCCAGAGTCATTATTGTTGGAGCCATGATCCCAACAAACAATTTAGTGGAACAAGAGCTGAACAAACCACTCTAAAGCTTATTTCAACTTAATAAACTGTTGATCAACTACTTATGTTACTTGGGATATTGCCGCCAGGCGGCGCTAGTGAACATAAAACATTTGTTTTGTGAATATCTCAGGATCATAGCCGCTTATAAAGATGTATCCCTGAAATAAAAAAAAATGTTTTTTTTTCTAGCCAACAGGTTCAAGATTTGGCTGCCAGGCGTTGCAGGTGAGCATAAAAATTTTATTTTGCAATTATCAGGCTAATGACTACTTTGAAAAAATGACACCTTTGGCAAACTTGTCCGGTAAGTCAAAGGTTACCATTGTTCCAGCCTTGCAATTCAATAGTTTGAGTATGATTTTTTGTCAAAAATCTCGATCCTCTTTGCTTTTACGAAACGCCATCTATCTAAATAGTCATGATCACGAGACATCTTCAAAATAAAAGTTTCATGCTCACTTGTATCATCAAGTGGCAATACCTTGAATCTCTCTGTAAGAAAAATTATAGATCTTGAGCTACTGAACAACTTTGCCGAAGACGCCATCTTTCTAAGTGGTAAGGATCCTGAGATATCAGAAAACAAAACTTCGATGCCCACTAGCGCCGCCTAGTGGTAGAACTTCACATTTCAATTACCACCGCATATTAGCTACTGAACAATTTTGTTGAAACTCTGACCCTCTATTTTGATTACATTTTAATATATTGATCTTAAATAAAAACGTTCGTAATCTGAATTTCGGTCATAAAAAAGTGATCGTGAAAATAATGGTCGAGAAAAAAAAGTTGGAGTGCAAAACGCCTCCACTTTTGTACGTATAAGGCCACTTGACGACGTCTTATATGGAATCTTTAGACATCCCAAGTAACAATTTCAATGCTTTTCGATCTTAGATGTTATTTATGAAGGTTTTATTAGATATGCATTAAATCCTGATAGATTTTATACAGCATTGAAAAGTGCTAAACGGTTTTTTTCAGCAAAAACACTTTAAAATGCTCTGTAGATACCTATAAGTGCTTCCGTCAAAGCTTATTTCTCGGCTAAATTTGTTGATAATGTTGATGATTATATTGTACGGAATAAGAACAAATTGACCTTAAACCATCCCATACAAAACCAGCAAGATTTAAACGAATGGAATCCATTTTTACTGTCGCCGTTTCGGGTTCATGCGTGGGAAATTTCAATTTGTGATTGTGATGAGCATGCCATCATTCTGATAACACTGTTCGACAAAAAAAGTCGATCTGAATGCACAGAGACCGGACAACCCGGGCTTGAAAGTATAAAAATAAACAAAAATAATGGCGTTTTCAGAATGTTCGTGTCTGCCCCAGGTCATTCTTAAAATATACTTGAACTTTTTGCATTTTTTATTTAAAAATCTAATCTAATCAATAAACCGACACAGTGTTTCATATTCAGGACAGCGGAATTCATGTGCCATATAATGTTTAAAACGTTAAGTCCAATATGAAGAGTTGTAATAAGATTTGCAGGAAGCCCTCCCCCTTTTTTTGCACCCTCCCCATTTTTAAAGTATCGCAAATGATGGAATATTTGATATACAGGGGGTTGTCAAAATAACTGGGACAGGCAAAAATTGGGCCAACTTTGGAATGCTGTAACTTTGACAAAAATTGACCGATTTCAATTCTTTAAGAAGTAATGGACGGGTCAACTAATCTAGTTTTGAGGTGACTTCTAAAATTGAACAACCCTCTAAAACTCTGTGTAAAATGGCTGCAATCTAATAATTCCCTTACAGGCAAAACTTCAAGTTATTTGTAGTTCGTCATCCAAATTTCAGCCAATTCGGACTACCAAAAGCAGAGATACAGCATCCCAAACTTGGGCATTTTGTATGGAAAAACAGCATTTGGTTACTAACTTATGTCACTGACTGTATTCTAGACAGCTCTACACCTAAACATTTACAGGCATGGGTCCGAGTTGCCTCTTCTTTGCTTCATTCATTGTTGAAATTTGCATTGCTTTTACAAGTAAGTATGTCAAACAACCTTTTTTGTGAGTGTCGACATAAACGCTGATTCATTTTTTATGTCTAATATTTTTTTTCAAAACTCCTTTTTTTTACCCTTATTTTTGTAATTAAAAAAAAACTTTGAATGGTTCTGTAGTGTCGGTTTTGTAGTAGACTTACGAAAGGTTCACTTTATTCAACAAGCTTTGAAAAGTTCGTCACCTCAAGAGTCGGCATAACTTTTCTCTACATAGATATTGTTGAAAATATTATATTTACATATAAGCATGTTTATATCGAACAAATAATTTTTTATCATGGTCTAATCGCTTATCAAAGTGAATCCTGTGACCCAACGATCCTCCCAATTAACAAACATCCCTCCCAGTAACCTTTGTGGAGATGCAGAGGCAAACACGGTCTCCAAATAGCAAAGGTTACACACTAACATTTCTTCCCCCAATCCCACCTGACTGCAAGGACGTGGCCGGCGCCGTTATTGACCATGTATAAATGGAGGCACTGAATTATGCACACTGAAGAAGGTTATGGCCAATCCCAGTGGAACTTCTAGTTGATTCTTTGTGCATTTTCACTGACTTCGGTCAATCACGGAATAGCAACCATTGATATGTGTAGTCAGCCTAAGCTAAGCTAAGCTAAGCTAAGCTAAGAAGCTCCCCTAGGAATCATTCAAACTTTTTGTTTCCGCAAAAATAAAATCACACAAAAAATTATAAGTTGTTTCAATCAAAAGTAACAATGATTTGAATTTTTAAATGGGTTGAAAAAGACCCCAGGTGCTTACTAAGGTTAAGTTATAACCCAAACTCCGTAAAAAATATTGAAAAAAAAAAAAATTGCTGCGACCGATTATTTTCGTTTAAGATGCAAATGAAAGGGGACAATCATGGCTTTCTTGTGTCAAAATTTCAGACATGCCGAATTTTAATTTTGAAATTGGTCTACGAAACTCACCGTGAATTAGGCATCCTGTATTAAATTTCATAATCTTTACATTTGTCTAATGTTTGGGATATTTTTTTTTTGTGTATGAAATTCATGCTCATGAATGTGCAAAAATTACCTTACGATTCAGTGAGATTGTGTTTGGCATTTAAGTTTTTGTAGACTACATTTGTTCGAACTTGATATGAATTCATTGCCCTTGTCGCACTTGATAAAAATGTTGTCCATTTGATAGAAAAGAAAGTTATTGACGACATTTTTGAAAAATTCGACTTTTTTAAATGGAATACTTTTAATTTAATTAATGATTGTGTAAGAACCTGATAATAGATTTGAATTCCCTGCGTAAGTCCTCCATAATAGGACGGATACTCGAACTGTAGTAAGAGAGCTCTGCAGAGGACACAAAACAAAATTTTGAAGATGATTTCGAAGCTCTCTGGTTGGGTTATGAGTTGAATATCCAATTATGAATTAATTTAGAGAAAAATCATTTCAATATTTTATTGCTACGATAAGTGTTTCATATATTTAGGTTAATTAAGGTTAAAAATATTGAAAAGCGTTTTTCATCTTATAAGAATGTGAATTGCATTCACCTGAGCTGCTACGGCAAATGAAATGTAATATGTTTTTTGACACATATATTGAGCTGTTCGTTAATCCAATCCGCATAAGTTTTCCAATCAATTAACTCATTACTCGCGGGAAAGATGGACAAATTGTGAGTGACATTTAGCAAATGTGCATGCATTAATATTAAATAATTTGTCATTTCAACGAAAAATCTAATTTAGTAAAATAATATTTAAAACCTTATTACATACTAGGAACGTATCATTAAATAAATTAATCCAGGGACCTGTGTTAATATTGTTAATAATTCAAATCCTTGTGAATCTAAAACATCATTGCGTAATACAATGTATGTTGGCTTTTCCCTTCTATAGTTAGTTCTATGTGGGGTTGCTTGCTATTTCTCTACCAACAGCTGAAACTGTTACGCGCTGTTAGCATTACAGTGTTACTCACGCTCAATACTCACCCTGTAAAGTAATTTCGTTCAAGCTTTCTAGTAAGATCCTTGTAAGATGTCGAGCCTGAATGTATGATGAATAAGAAACGAGATCTATTATGTCTGAATACCGCAAAATTTAATTTTGAACGATTCAAACAAGTGCCGAATCGAGGAAGTAAAGCAAACATTGCTTTCCGCTTGCAGCATTGACGAGCAGGTTGAACTTTCGTGGCGTATAGGTAAGGAAAATCTTTTATTTTGTGACGGGGTCTTATTCTATCCAGCGCACACTATTGTTGCTGAACTACGACATCGTGATTGGTTTTAATATTTTATAAACCATCTTTTGAAAGCGCTTTTTGAGCCCCAAGTACTACTAACTCTTTTGGTGTATTATAAGAACATATTCAAGATATTTGAAGATCCATACTTATTGCATGTCCTTAGTTTCTTCTAAATAAAAAGTATTATACAAAATTTGTCTATTTTTGTGATATAATAATAAGCATTCACCAATCAGAACACAGCGTAGAAATAATATTTTTGAGTGTCGCATGGATCAAATCAGGTGTCTCTAGTAAATTTGGGATTTCCGTTCTCAGATTATCCCTGCACGTCACAATTTTGAGCTAAACGTCGCTAAACTTGTAAAAGCTACTGCTTTTATCAATGTTTGCATGAAAATCAAACTATGATGGTTTGTGATAATCCTCCAAGCATGCGAAATAGGTCTTCAGCTTTCATATAGGATACAGTTTGGTTTAAATTGCACGATTAAATTTATTTGAAATCAATTTCTCCAAAATACTTACCGTCTCCATGCTGAATTCTTCTCAAAGAATATGACAAGATACAATACAATACTTTAGAGAATATGCATTTCACACGTAAAAGCTGTATTTTGAGCAGCCAAATGGTATTTTTTTAATAATGACTAATTTTGTATCTTGACGATGTTTTTACAAACAGATTATTTGATTGCATAATTTATTTGTTTTATTTCATTAGGGTATAGACAAACTATTATGTTCACCCTGATGATGATGATGGATTTTTATATTGTTGACGTAGCTTTAGCTTAAAACCTATTTTTTTGTGAAGTCTACAAAAGTTTGAGTCTCGCGCGCGGTATACAGGTATAAATGACTATTTTATGATTTGTAAACAAAATTGGACAATTGCACTGTAGAAGGATTCTTTGGATTATTAGTAGGCTCGCTGGTTGAATGTCGGAAACTTCTTGAAAATGCGAATGTTGTCGATAGTTTTCAATCCTGACAAGGATTTGGATTTTGTTGGAATTTCATGATCACTGGTTATGCTAATGAACATCTGTGGTTAAGATCAATGGTGTTTACAAAATTTCTTTGTTGCTGTATAGTATGAAAATTTCTATGTTATTTATATCTGTAAAAAATAATCAGACCGTTTCGTTTTGCAATATCTGATTAAATTGATCATAATAATTATCTTAAAGATATATCGTCTAGCTCAAACCTTTGTAGGGGTATGTGGCGGGACCATCATCATAATCATCACCAGGGCATCAAAAACAACTTCTCAGCATCGAAAGTATCATGCACTCTGTTGATAAGTATTCTTCAACATATAAAATTAGATTTGTGTGGTAAATTAGGCAAATAAATTGCCATACACGCTGGACTGAAATCGTTATAATACATTTTAACAGCCAATGTCTCGAAAACAAAATGTGCTATGATATTTGAACAATTCTAAATTACGCAAATTGCAGTATTTTGGTTCCTGAGACGAAAGAATGCCCCGCTGTTTATTTGGGCCACAAAATTTCCTAAATGTCATTAATTAACTTTAAAAACTCTAGGAATTAGTACTTTTGCAAATAAAGAATAATGAAAATCGCATCAAAATACACCCGAATTTCACACGAAAAGCTTATGATAATTATAAGGAATACCTACAGTTTATTTGATGAGCTATCCGTTAATTCATGCAAACACAATTTTAATTAATTCGGTTGAGCAGACACAGAACGACTGGAACATAATGTCAAGCTCCAAGTGAGCTAAATAAACCTGGCCATTTGTCATTATCCGAGATGTCAATCAAATTCCTGCTGAATAGGAATACAACGTTCCAACCATGCCACGTGTCCCTTGGGCGTATGTAAGTGACCATATTTTATAAAGATTCAACACGTTTCTCTTGAAACTTTTATAAAGATACTTTAGGTCAGAAGATTTAACTGCGCATATACAGTTGAGTGTAAATCCAATGCCGGGTATGCACATTTCAGAGGTTTCGTTGGTGGCGTCATCAAATGGTTTTCGTGATGTATTTATCTTTGCACCTGTAAGATTCAAACCTAAGAAGGACCATTACACAAACTTATGTAGTAAGACGCTTACTTTCATGAAGTTTGGTTGTTCTTTTCAAAGTTTTGCGTTACAAAGCGAATGGAACCACCACGAGACACGATGAAAAGTCTTGTAGCAGATTGAAAATATTGCCTACAGCTGGGTTGGTGTTGCGACAAGCTGCTGGAGCTCGAGCGGTAAATGTACTGAAAAAATCTGGACGCATTGTTGAGAAACGGATGCTGCAACAAGTTTATATATTTCCCAGTAAACATTTATAGCTCAGTATCAAATTTACAATAGAATTTCCAATGACTTCGATATTCTTTGGAAGGTGAAGGTCGATCGGGGTCAACTGTTTTGGTGCTCTAGCTGCGGCTTCGATTCACTTTCACTTTGAAGAAATGATTTGATTTACATAAAAACAATTATTTGAAGTAAAGTGTTCCAAGCATGGTAAAGACCTTATTTTCAAAATCAATTATAATTAACTTAAACGGGGTATCTTTGATAGTGCGGGACCTACAACGTACTCAACTAAATAACATAATTTTGGTTAATCATTTAAGTAACACAAAGGCATAAGTAAATATATTTTGTATGACACTTTATGTCAGAGCTATTTTCGTTGAAGTCTATAACATCATTACTTATTTATTTATTTATTTGGTTCTACGTCAATTAACTTAATAAAACTTTGTCAACAATATTTTGTTAATTCACTTGGTTCATGGTCGCTTCTCTCCATCCTCGACTGCGATCCACGCTCTCCAGGTCCTGGCGCACCTGGTCAATGCACCAAGCTCGCTGCGTCCTACGTCTACTTGTTCCGACCGGATTCGAAGCGAACACTATTTTTACAGGGTTGTTGTACAGCATTTTTGCATCATGCCCTGCCCATCGTATCCTTCCAGCTTTAGCTACCTTCAAGATACTGAATTTACCGTAAAGTTAGACAAGCTCGTGGTTCATTCTTCGCCGCATCACACCGTTTTCCTGCACGCCGCCGAAAATAGTTCTAAGCACTCAGCGTTCGAAAATTCCAAGAGCTTGCGAGTCCTCCGAGCATCGTCTACGTTTCATGCTCATAGAGGACTACCGGTTTTGTACTTCGTGCATTTGGTGCGAGGATGAATCTTTTTTGACCGCAGTTTCTTCTGGAGCCGATTGTAGGACTTCAAAAGATGATGAGCATTCGTATTTTGCGACTATCGTTGTTGTCAGTCGTCGGCAAGGAACTCGTTCACCACCTCGAAGGTATCCCCCTCTATCGTAGCACGCTTCCTAGGCGCCTGTCACGCCTATTACTACCAGTTCGACTCTTGTTGCTTCACGTTTCAGGCGGGCGAACAAATCTGTCACCGTTTCAAATTTTCTCCCAATAATATCCAAGTAATCCGCGAAGCAATCAAATTATGTGGACCACATGAAAATCCGGCTCTACGCATGACATCTTCAAGCGCAATATTGAACAGCAGGCGTGAAAGTCCATCGGCCTGTCGTAGTCCCCGGCAAAACACGAACGAATTGGAGTGTTCGCCCAAGATCTTCACGCTCTGTTGCACATTGCTCTAATCAATCTTGTGAGCTTCTCGGGAAAGCTGTTCTCGTTCATGATCTTCCATAGCTCTACACGGTCAATACAGTCGTACGCCTCCATGAAATCGATGAACAGCGTAAGGACCTGGCGCTCACGGTATTTCTGTCGGATTCACCACACGGAAAAGATCTAGTCCTTTGACAAGCGGCCTTCTTCGGCCCCAGCTTGATGAATTTGGTTCCTTTACCATCCTTGCCAGCGGCCTTGTCGTTCTTGGGCTTTTGAACAGCATCCTCAACTTCCCCAATCCTGTAAGCTGGTTGGCTTCCACTGTCCGCTGTGGTAACGTAGCCATCAACTTCGCTGTCCTGATCTTTTGAGCCTGTGTTCTCTGCGCCATTCAGGTGTTAGTGCTGCTCATAGTGCTGCTTACACCTTTCGATCACCTCGCGCCCTTCCGTCAAAATGCTCCCATCCTAATCCCTGTGCATTCCAGCTCGCGCACGGCATGCGTTGAGCTTCTGATAAAACTTCCGCGTTTCTTGAGAACGGTACAACAATTCTATTTTTTTGCATCCCACCTCTTCTAGGCGGCGCTTTTTGTCTCGCAATAGACGGTTTTGCTATTTGCTTCAGTCTGTATCGTTCCACGTTTTGTTCCACCATGCTGCAGCAACGCAGCTCGCGCTGCATTCTTCTCCTTCAAAACCTCCTGGCAGTCGAACCAATCGTTTCTTGAACTTCGTTTCAGTATCCGACAATGCAATCGGCAGCGTCGTTAATGGCTGTTTTGACTGTCGCTGCCTCAAGATGCTGCGCATACGCAATGACAACGTCTGGTTGTTTAAGTCGCGCTAGATTCTACCGAAATATACGATGGTACCGTACATCGTTGATGATGGATAGTTTTGGGTGCAGTTTCACCAATATCAGTTAGTGGTCGGATTCAATTCTAGAGCCACGATAGATTTGACGTGGGTTAAGTCGGAGAAGTGCCGTCCATCGATCAAAAAGATCTTTTTGTTATTCTGTCTGCTGAGGTGATCTCCAGGTGTACCGATACGAGAGGCTGTGCTGGAAATAGGTGCTACAAATGGACTTGTTTTTGGAGGCGGCGAAATCTATAAGTCGTAGGCCGTCTTCGCTAATTAGCTGCTGGGCGCTGAGCTTTCCAATCGTCGGTCTGAATTCCTTCATCAGGCCAATCTTAGCGTTCAATTCGTCTATCTTGACGTCGTGGTTAGTCCATTGCTGTGGTCCTTGCCGATTGTACTTGTCCGTATTCTCTCGTTGACGTTCCTGTGCAGATGTATCTTTAACATTAGCTTGCAGGGTCTGCCTACCAGTGTTGTGAAAAACTCAATTTCTCACAACTCACGCTTGAGATTTTTCATGCGTGAGTTGTCAATCATGCAACTCAGCAGTCAAAAAATCATGGATGAGTTGGCTCACCTTTTTAACTCATTGTCTCGTATTTCCACAGTTTACTCACACACGGCAATAATTTCTTGTTAGTCTGGTAAAATTATGTTAATCCTTTCTAACGTAAACAACAACATTCGGGTTTCATGAGTTTTTGCCGGGTTTTGCGACTGAATCATTATTTACGGTTTGAGTTGATTGAGCTGATTTTGCGTCAAAATCTCAAGCGTGAGATTTGCGAAGCAGATCTCTAATGAGTTTGCTCTCACGGGAGAGCTTATTGATTGATATTTTGAGTGTGAGTCTATCAACACTGCTGCCTACAACCCCCTAGGTTTTCGGAGGATCATTCCCCCTAAATGTTCTGAATACCATAGTGCACAGTTTAGATTGGAGTCCTTCTCTCGCACTCGAACGATGATCAGTCGTGCCTGACATAAGGAACAGACATATAAGGACATATATTCAAATATTAAACATAGATTAGATTTAAGCATTTTAAGACGTTAACGAACAATATGTTCAACGATCACAATTTGATTGAGTTTTAAAGAGTTTGTCACTTTTCCTTTACAGCCTAGTTGGCCTAAAGCATTTCTGCAACATCTTCTTCTTCTTTCTTGCGTTACGTTGCCACTGGGACAGAGCCTGCTTCTCAGCTTAGTGTTCTTATGAGCACTTCCACAGTTATTAACTGAGAGCTTACTATGCCAATGACCATTTTTGCATGCGTATATCGTGTGGCAGGTACGAAGATACTCTATGCCCTGGGAAGTCGAGAAAATTTCCAACCCGAAAACACCCTCGACCGGTGGGATTCGAACCCACGACCCTCAGCTTGGTCTTGCTGAATAGCTGCGCGTTTACCGCTACGGCTATCTGGGCCCTTCTGCAACATGGGACCGTCAAAAATTTCCATAACGCTTAGAAGTATGCAATACCCTTTATGTTCTATGTAGTTCATTTGATTTTATTAGAAACTAATGGTCCTAGCCTGGGAGGGAGGCACAGATACTACACACGAAATATTGAACAACACTTTTCCAAATTGCAAGATAACTCCCGCTCACCAACGACAATCAAGGCAGGCTTGGGAAAAATCGCTAGTTTTCTTTTGTTGTGTACCTTCGATCTTTTTGGACAATCTTGCAAAAAGGGCCAAAGTTTTATGTGCATTTAATTTTGATTGTGATTGGAAAAGAGTGAAAAGATGCGTGTTTCAACACTTTTTATTCGATCAAATTAAAAGGTGCTATCGTGGCATTGCTTTTGGGTGTGCAGGAATTGATTTTCAAACAATTGTTGTCAACTTTGTTGAAATGCAAAAATATGTTCTGATCAATTACGCGTTTTTTTCATGTTTGTCCATTCTTTAAGATCTGGGCTCACAGTGACATTTCGTGACAGCAGAATATCGGCTCACTATGACGTAGGGGAAGTGGTGGTAAAATGAACAGGGGTGGTAAAATGAACACTGTGCCTTTTACGGAGAAAAAAAAACAAATTTCGATGAATTTTTATCACGCATGGACGATTTAGAGCATAAATCTAAGTGTTTGAGTTGATACGGAGGTCAATTGAAGTGGAAATATCAACAAAAACTATGATTTTAGAAAACCACGTTCGATAATTAGAACTGACGTAACTGTTAGGTCGGAAGACTTGAGGGTTTTCAGTGAGGTGAATATCGTTATGATATGATGTCAAATCTGATACCTTTAGAATTCTTTTTGAATGGGTTACAATCATTATTGGATGTATTTTTGGTGGGGCAATGAAAATTTTTAGAAATATTTGTTTTGCTCACGTATTTTGCATGGTGTTCATTTTACCACCAACCGCTGTTCATTTTACCCACACAGTGCAGGTAAAATGAACATTTGCATCGATTTTTGATAGCGATGAAAATATGTGAAAATTTAGCTATTTTAGTCTGAATCCATGTAGCTGCTATTGATTACATCCCTGTTTTTGATGTTGTACGGTTGAACTATACAAATTCCTCGTTTTTCTATCAGAAATAAGATGATTTCCTTAAGGTGTTCATTTTACCACCCCTTCCCCTACATAAATTTTGTATCGGTTTCTCTCTCCCAGGTCCTAGCCAACTTCGTATTGCCATCAAGTAGGCTGTAGTAAAACGTCATGTAACCCCCATACAAAATTTATTACCCTGTTATACCGATTATTCCGGAGACTTTCTCAAAAAAAAAACCCTCGCACCAACACGTCGCATTCCTTGTCGAGTGCATCTATGAAAAATTTACATCAATACGTTCTCAAGCCATTTCGCCATTTTTATATACATTGATAGATAAACTTATCCTTATTCCAAAATCGATTGATTTAGGTTGAACACAATGTCAAAACATGATATTCAATCTAAATACATTCACATATAAAATGTCATACACATTCATATAGACTTACTATGGAGTATGTCATGTTTGTGCAAACTTAAAACTTTTTTTGCAGGTTCCGTGTGTTGCCTAATACCGTGTATTTGGGAATTATGTGGATTTCTAGCACATTATATTATTAATTTTTCTAAATGATTGTCACGAACGTTAGCACATTAAGTATTATTTAGAAAGCAATGACAAACTTGAACTAAAGTTGCACACACAAACAAACAAAACGGTTGCTTATGTGTTCCAAATACCGTGGTTTAGTTATAATTCCAAAATGGCGAAGTGAAATATATATTTTACTAGTGGGCCCGGCAAACTTCGTCTTGCTATCAAGTAGGCTGTTGAAAAACGCTATGGATCGTCCCATACAAAATGACAGTTCCGTTCACGCTCGTTGTTTTCTACTTTCCCGGTGAATATCCTGGGATTTATATACACACAAACACGTCGGAACACTTGACGAACGAAACGGAAAAATGATCATTCAAATCGGTTGACCCGTTCGGAAGCCATTTCGTGACATACAAACAGCACTCCATTTTTATTTATATAGATTTCCCGAATCAATCATGCCAACCTCAATACGTTGTTTGATAAAAAAGTTTTATTTTTGATGCGCTTCGTTCGTTCAAAAGAGAGATGTTTCAAAATGTGACCCGGCAGTCGGGGTCAGATGCACGGTATTTGGAACACTGGTATGTTTAACAACATCAACTGTAACTATTATTAAAATTTTCAAAATAGTTCGAATCATATTTTTTATGCAAAGTATATAAAACGGTCTACTATATAAAACAGGGCTGCCCAACGTACGGCCCGCGGGCCGCATCCGGCCCGCGACCTTATTTTGTGCGGCCCGCGAAGGGTTCAAAGATATTTCTCATATTTGGCCCGTTGGCTATTCTACCAACCCGAGGTTAAATAGAGCATTTTGTGAATGATTTGAGTTCAAAATTTTAGAATCTGGGCATTTTGAAGCTAGATTTAAGCACTGCCGATTGCAGTTTTTATAAAGGTTAAATTTATTCTACTTATAAATCTGACTTGAGATTATGATTTGAGGTTCATTATGAGAGAAAACACAAATATCAGATTAATATTATTGTGATTACAACAAAAATGTCATTGTCAAAAGGATAAATTTTCAAACAAAATTTTACTAAATCATGGCTCAAATTTTCACAGAAATTTGAAAGTAAATTTTACCAACAGCTGGGCGTGATTTAAAACGTAATTTTCTAAAATCCTGGGAAAGGTTACCATATAACACCATGTAGGATTTTGACAGAATCTTAAGCGAAAAAATGATAGAGTATTGAGCAGGTTTGTTTTTATATACTGGTAAGTATTCACAACGTTTTCAAGAAAGGATTCCGGAATGATTATTGGGTGAGATTCTGAAGGAATCATAGACACGATTCTTGTAAAATCCTGAAAATTCCAACCAAGATTTTCGTAAAAGCTTGTTCAGGGTTTTTAAACATTTTGGGCCATTCTGATAATACTAGGTCGGGTTCTGGAAGAATTCGGAGTATGATTTTATAAAATCTTGGGCATTTTTCTCACAGGGTTTTTAATTTCTGGTGTACTCAGATCTATCAAAATATGCTGGAATTTATTCCATAATTTTGAAATGGGCTTTTACAATATCTAGCGGGATTGTTTTTCGGTTTTTCCAAATGAAATTTGTTTCGTTGAACTTCGTTTACTGACTTTTGTCATATTCACTGTGTTTATTTTATGAGAACATAACGAGTGATAAAAAAAATTGGAACTTAAATCGAAAATACATCGAAGCAAAGCCTCGAATTTTCAACAGCACAAATATAGGGAACTAAACAACCATTCAAGCTGAAAATTTGGTCGAATCGTCATCAGCTGGTGGTGACCAGTCGATCAAAATTACAGCGAACGATTGTCTAGTTTTCTAGTTTGTGCTTTTGAAAATCCGATGTTTGGTTTTGTCAGACTTCATGCATATATTTGAACGTACAAAAATGTGGTCCGCCACACAATTTTTTTTCTGCGATTTGGCCCGCGGTTCAAAAAGGTTGGGCAGGCCTGATATAAAACATGAAAGACTTGAAAATAATCATACGTTATTTTTATCTGATCGATTGAATCTTGAGTTTTTTTAACCCCACGGTAATAGAGCATGTCACGGTAAAACTCTGTAAAATGTACAGTTTAGTGAATCGAATCGACGTTCTCTATTAACTTTCTCTAATCCAGATCTACAATGATGTCAGACAGTATTTTGGTTGTTGATTTCATACGGTTTTAGGTTCTTTCGGCCTTTGCAGTCTTAGACGGCAGAAAAACGGTTTTGCCTTAATGTCCGACGGTTTCGGTTTATATTAAACCTTCTTCAGGGAATTCTACAAATAAATTGAATAGTTTCGTTTCAAATTTTTGACGGTTTTTAACTCTAACCCTAACTACTTACAAAGGCTCGTTTCTTTGTCCCTATACATAGTAAAAGCCCACGTAAACTTGTCCAGCATTTGTAGATGGCGCCTACTTTGGCTGTGGGTAAAATTCTTGGATCACATTTTTGGTTTAACAAGTTTTTTGTGTTTTACTCACTGCGGTTGTGCCGCTATTTGCGTAGCACACTATTTCTATGTGCTTACATGGAATCACAAAGCAACCTAAATCTGTCTTCTTTTCATTCACTGGCATATAGGCCTCTGCACTGTTTTGATTTTGTATGGGATTTTGACGTTAACTCAGTGCAAAGTGTTCTCTTAGTACCCAGCGTTAGGATTTGAAGTATGCCTAGTGGGTAAAAATAACTTAAATTTAGATAAATTCGATAAAACCCAAATTTTGTTTATTCCATGGACATTCATCGCTGAGTTGACGCATCTCTCTCTGTGTCTTTGACAAAATTGCTGTTGCGAGAGAGGCAAACAACCCAACTGTGGGTAAAAACTAAATAAGGTTTACTCAAATTTGAGTTTTTAGAATTTATTGTTTGGGTTGTCTGATTTGTAGTGGTGTTTGATCCTTCGACCTTGACACTTGCTCCTGCGGGGGCGGGCGAAGAGGGTTGGTTTAAGGACATTATAAAGCGAAGCCAAATATGGCGCCTGATATGGCACCTACCGCACCTCTTCCCACTTTCACCCCCTTTGCCACGCAACTGGCTAGGGCGATCGAATGCAAAGATATTATGCGAATCAAATCCTCATTACCTACCTGGTTTTGGCGTACAATCATTTCAGCTGGCTCGTGCATATATATTGTATCTGCTGAAGCTTTTTTTTTTTGCTAGATTTCATTAGAAACGCTAAACTCGTGCATTTTCATCATCCAGCTAAAATATGTTTCTTCCAACTTCTGTTTTTATTCTTCTTCGCACAACTAGCGTAACATATTTTTACACGACACATTCACACTCTATCACAAAACATTCACTGACAAAAATATATTCACTTGAATCGTTCTTCTATCAACTTTCTGTAACTACAGTTAAACTCACTGTTTAAAGTTTAAAATCACGAGGAAGTTCTTGAATATTCTCGCTTCCAATTTTACTCCTACGAAATGTAAACCATCATGACGGCGACCATTTGCTATCGTGTTGTTTTGTAGTATTGGTTGCATGTTTAGTAGCGACAGTTTGGTTTTACGATTGTATATATGATATGCCTTCTCCCTCACAAACATTATCACTGTTTGAAAAAAGTGGTAGTTTAACAAACACTCATGTAGTATTTTATATGACTTCATTTTATAATGTCCTTAAACTTGTCGCACGTCGTTTGCTCAGTGAAATGAAAAAGTGCCGAGGATCGTTAGTAGTGTTTGATCTATTGATCGCGTCACTTGCTCTTGCGTGGGCGAGTGATGAACACTTGTTCGGCGTACAATGCGATCAATGAATTGTTTCGCGAATCTGGTTAGGCGTGATTATGTCATGGATCGCATCACCATACACTGGTGACTCCCAGATCTCTACTTTATCCCACTGACCCAATATCCATTCCATGACAACTGTGGAGATGCAGAATTGATCTCGGTCTCTAGTAACAACGGTTGTCGAACTAATATTCCTTCCCTTCCGCGATGACCGTAAGGACGTGGCCGGCGCCGTTATTGACTTATTTTGAACTCTCGATTTGTGCACATTGAGAATGGTAAGCTAATCCCAAGCCCCATTCATTAAATCTCTGTGCAACTTTGATTGTTCTGGGTCAATCACGGAGTAGTAACTACGAATTGTGCGGTCATCTATGCTCATGTGCTCATGCTCATGCTCATAATGAAAGTATGTGTAGAAATTATTCCAAATCTATGATTATAGGGTATGATTTCCAATAATTTCGACTCCTTCTGTATGGAATCCGTCATTTATTCTTTGAGTGATAAGGACCAAATGCGCTGAAGACACCAAAATGATACAACGTGGAGTTTTCCTGCTACGTTACTTTTTGGCATGGTGCATTTATTTTTGGTCATAACCTCTCTGTAACTTTTTAATTTTGTTCACACAAATTTTTCAAAAGTTATAAAAAATAAAGATAATTTGTAAATTTTCACATGAAGAAATAAACAAAAGTCGGACATTTAAATTTAAAGTTTGTAAAAGTATGTAAACACAGAACTTATGAGAAATGTACAACCATTTAAATTAGGACAGACAACCAGAAGTCCCGTGAAAGCTCATGTAATAACTCGTTTATTCATACAAATTACATTAACCTCGCAAAACACGGTGCATGAAATTGTCAGATTGATGAGTTACCTCGCATAAAACACTTTTTTCTGAATTCATTTGTACATTTTGTTTCGTCCCGTACACTCGTACAAAGTAAGTCGAATCAATCCGTAGCAGCTGTCAAATCATCATAAGCTAAGTCGCAGAAGATCAAAGGTTAGTTCGGTATAAAATCTATACACTCGCATTGTATGTTATTATTCATCACATAATATATGTACGTAGAAGGCGTTTTCGCGACATCTGACAAGTGAAATTTTGTACATGCAAAGCCTCCAGGAAATATATCGAATTGTTATCCTTATGATATGAAAGAGTTGGTTTCAACTATTTAATATGCTTATTAGTGTTCCAATTTGTGGTTCTTATGAATTATAAAATTTGGAGTAAAATAAATGAATGAAATAATACATACACGAATTTTCACGAAAAACATTCACCTCATTACGGATTGCAAGTGCAATGCAGTGATAGATTTGTATTGAAATTGATTAGATTTTGAGCGAACAAACTGGTTTTGAAAACTTATAAAACAATGAGGGTTATTTTCCTCTTAATCAAACTCATCGACTATCATTGCTTGTTTGTAACCAAATTTTCCGGTGCTCACGCCGTGGAACTTTGAGGGAAATGGGAAGCACTTCACAGTGGAGGGAGGCCTCGTTCTGGTCATTTTGTCTGGATGACACGTGACTCTCGGAAAAAGGCTCGTAGAAAGTTTGTAAATGTAAATGCGGTTGCCTGTAGCAATTGGCATGAAATGGAGTAAAGGATCCGGTGGTGGTGGCGGCATAAAGTATTGAGTCTCAACATCGTACCGGTAGGTAAGTAAGCTATAGTTGCGAATGACACAAATGTCAAAGTTCTCGATAGCCGTTGATAGCTTTTCAAGTGGTTTCGCCATATGATTTAGAAATCGGTTTTGTAAAAGTTCCCATTGCAAGGAGATTTCCTGTTGATTTTTGTTGGATATAGCAGTTTATGGTATGAGGATTGCAAAAGTGCTAGAATTTCAAAAATTTTACCATACTTAAGTAGAAACGACCAGTGGAGACTTTTCAATTCCGTCTATGCTTGATTCGAGTTCTCGATTTTAAAACCGATTGAATCATTTATTATGCCTTATGTGAAATCACATAAGTATCATTTTCATCAAAAATCTTTTATTTTGTCAGTTTCAGAATTGATGGGGGTAAATAGATTCCTGAAAATTTCAAAGAAAGTTAGTTCAACAAACCTGTTTAAATCGACATAGCAATTTTTCGTTTGTTAGAGGTTGATAATATGTTAAAAATATATGTTTATTTGTTATATTGTGAATATACGTTTGTTACCATGTGTAATGCATATGGATTATAAAATATTGGACTCGGAATAAAATGCGACACTTTGTTTTGGGTGTTAATTTTTATCGCGTGGGTAAAAATTAATGAAACTTTGGGTAATACTACACTCTTTAGTGTTATGTTTATGAGTGCAAAATTTTATTGTAATATGTGTCGTGGCCGACGTCGTGTGTCGTGGCCGACGGCGTCGTGAGCATGACAGTACATCAATCGGCCTCTTTCGTACACAGACCGTTGCCGCGTATAGACGCTTTGGTAAGTTCCTCCTCTCAGCGGCTGGGCGATGTAGGCCAGCTATTTCGGCCGGTCACCACCGATAAAGCATATGGCGGAACTGTACAATATGTCAAGTAGTTTTCAAGATGCATTCGAAACAAGAAGAGCTACGCCAGCAAATCATGGACGCGGTGATCGATAATCCATGTCAGTCGCACGGATGAATCGGCAAAAAGCTGGGAATCCACCATTCCACCGTGTCCCGCGTTGTGAAGATGTTCCAGGAGATGAAGACCATCGAGCGGCGCGCTGGAAGCAGCCGAAAACCGAAAACGGAATACCCAGAGAGGGCGCCAGCCCGAGACGTGGCCAAAAAGGTGCAGGTTGATTAAATGTTGAAACTTATTGACACCCTGAGAATTTGATAGATTTTGTTAAACTTAACAGGGAGATAGAACAGTTTATTCGAAAAGCACGATTCTGATTAACTTTCCCGATCATTTCTATTGTTGTTTTGAAAGTGATGAGTTGCGAATTTTTACAACCTTCCGACATACAACAAATGATTAGAGACTGGGTTAGTTGTTGGTGGGACGAATTGGTGAAATAACACAACGATTTTAATTTTACATAACATTTTCTGTTAAGCCCCCGGTTGGGGAAACATGCACTCCATGAGTCGGAACAGAACGATCCATTCCAAAATAAACTTCAATAATTAATGTTAGGTCATTTGAAATCTTTACTAACGTATTTATGCACAATTGTATAATCTTCTTCTTCTTATTGGCATGACGTCCTCAATGGGACAAAGCCTGCTTCTCAGCTTAGTGTTCTTATGAGCACTTCCACAGTTCTTTGCCTATGTTGCCATTTTCGCATTTGTAATCGTGTGGCAAATACGATTGTATCATCTTGAAGACGAAATTCATCAAAAACTCGTGTTTTTACGATAAATAAAATTACGTCTAAAATTCGATGGTGCATCTTGCCTCAATGTTGTGATGCGTTCTGCCCCAAAAAGCGATACATCGTGCCCCGCATCAATCATAATTCACGCAAAAGTAGTGCTTGAAAAAAGTTGAGTTTTCCAACAATCTATTGTAATTATGATAAAATCTCACTCAACACGATGTAGAGTGAACCCAAACCTACTAGATTCATGTATTAAAACACTACATAAGGTAAAAAGGTGTAATACGCCCCCCCTTAAAGAAAAACTGCTCTATCGCAGTAGCAAATGCATCACTTCTATAGTTTTTTATGTCAAGGTGTTCCTTATTTAGTTGGTCATGCTCTACACGCATCTTTCTCTTTCCAGGTTGCTTCAAAAAAGCGTTTAAGATAGTTTTTTGCTAACGGCCCCAATGTTTACGTTTCAAAACAACCCGGGCAATATGCCCCTCCTATAGAAAAAAGGTCCACAGCGTTGTAGAAATGTTTTCAAAAAGAATTCCACCACTTGCTAAGCTTAAAGGGGAATATTTAAGATATGTGATCATATTTACGTGTAAAAGAAGCCTCAATCCCGTGAAAGTGAATAGGGGCGTATTGCCCCGTTGAGGCGTATTACACCGAGTTACCCTACATGTAGTTTAGTGTTCATTTCAGCACATCTTCCTTAAGTGGTGCATATTACCCCAGGACCCCCTAACTGTTGTGGCAGGCGATCTGCGAGTGCGGACGGTACAGCAAGCCGTTCGTTACAACTGGCACCATAAACGGGCAAATTTATCGATAGGAATGCTTGCTCCATTCCTCCGCTCTCATTTTGGTTTCACGCAGTTCTGACCGGATCTTGCTTTGTGCCATTACGCGAAGCCTGTAATTGATTGGTACGAAGCGAAGGGCGTTAATGTGGTCCCGAAGGAGTCGAACTCACCAAATACACCAGAACTTCGTCCGATCGAAAAATTTTGGGCGATAATGAAGAAGAAGTTGAAAGAAAATCGGAAAAACATTCAAAACCGATGAAGCTTTGAAGAAAAACTGGGAAAAATTGTGTCAGAAAGATGGGCAAAGCCTCGCCCAAGATCTTATTAGCAGTATTAAGAGAAATGTACGAGCATTCAACTTGGGGGAGAAAATCCAATAAAAAAAATTATGCCAAAACATAGCTAATATATAGTTATTTAATCTCTGAAAATTTGGGTAGTAGGTCATTTGGCATAAAGTCGTTTGGCATAATGGTCATTTGGCATAATGATCGTTTGGCATACTACGACTATTGGCATAATGAGTCTGAAATCAAGGATTTCTTAAGATGACATTTGTTCTTACATTTCTATTGAATCCCACTGACGGCATCAGGCTTATTTTGGGATCAATTGATTCAAATATGACACTTTATCTGACAATCATTTGCTCTTGAATAAGCAAAAGCATATTAGAAGCGTAATTGCTAATACTATTTTATTATTTATCAAGAAATAACCCTTCTTTCAAATATACGTTATTCTTTTGAGTAGCGCTATTGGAATATTTTTTTGTACTGTAGATTTTGATATACTACCCTTCTTTCAAACATTGGATGTTCTTTCGAAATATGATATAATCAAAATTATAGGCATAACAACTGTCAATTTAAAGTTCAAATAAATTTCACCTTCTCTTATACATAGACTACTTTGGAGCTATAAAGATAATTTTTTAACGAAAAATAATTTGCTCTCGTATGTGAGCTATTTTTGCATTATGCTGCAATAATAGACTGGGTTAGAGCCTTCAATATTTTGCATATCAATTTTCCTCCAATTTACCAAGTAAGTTTCATAAAGCGTTACGTCCCAACGGGGAGAGCGCATGATTCGCAGCGAAATATTCTATGAGCGTTCCCTTAATTATCAACTGTGAACTTTCTTTGCCAATTTATTCTTTTAAAATATGTATATCACAACTAGCTCAAAGATACTCTATGTTCTGAGATGTAGAGACAATTATTATTCCGAAAAGATCTTTCACCATAGCCGCAACGAGTTTAATAAGTTATGCTCTCTATTGCAACAATTATTCATGACATCCATGGCTTGGAAAATCTTCAACACTACCCAAATTTTTTTACTTTGGGCTCGTTGGTGTTGATCTCGGTAAAAAGATCCGAAATATAACGATATTCAAAGAAAAAAGTTTGTATATTTTCAGTAATAAATTATTTTTAAATCTACTCATTCCAAATCACTCATTAAGTCAAACGAGGTACAATCGATACAAATACGGAGAACAAATTTGAGAAGTATCCGATTTATAATTTATTTTTGGTGATCAGTTTTGAGCGTCTCATTTTTTCCGAGTCCAGTTTTTATATTAGTGACCTATTCGTCACCAACATTTTGATCGTTTTCCATCCTTTTTTTTCTCAAGTTCTCAAGTCATGCGTTAATGACTTTATCATTATGAGCATTTTATTGGCTCTTTTGGTGAACACGATACTACTACTCGGCAGCTCCAAATCAGTCGCATTTTGAGGCGTCTTCATTTGAATTGATATATCTGGCGATATTGTTTGTACAGCCTGGGAAATCTCGTCAGTGGGAAGCGGACAGAGCAAAGAATCTTCTGCATGCTTTCATTGATTTGTTTTGATTGAAAAATACTATGAATTTGGTGTTTGAAATTTGGTTGCCTATAATAGTCGAATGGTGCCGAAGCCGTAAGTCTCCCTATGAATAACACAATCGAAACGACAAATTGTTGCCTAACGCCCTAGTCTAGAACGGCTAGATGTTGTAGCGTTGGTGAGAGCAAACTCATTAAAGATCTGCTTCGCAAATCTCACGCTTGAGATTTTGATGCAAAATCACTCAATCAACGCAAAGCGTAAGACAAATGATTTAATCGCAAAACCCGTCAAAAACTCGTGAAAACCGAATGTTGTTGTTAACAAAAGATAGGATTACTATAATTTTACCAGACTAACAAGAAATTATTGCCGGGTGTGAGTAAACTGTGGAAATACGAGACAGTGAGTTAAAAAGGTGCGCCAACTAATCCATGATTATTTGACTGCTGAGTTGCGTGATTGATAACTCACGCCTGAAAAATATCAAGCGTGAGTTATGAGAAATTGAGTTTTTCACAACACTGCACTAGACAGGCAAAAGTTTGTCGTTCAAAACTAGCCGTTCAAGACCAGGACGTTAGGCAACAATTTGTCGTTTCGATTGTGTTGTTCATATAGAGCCCTCTGTTAGTTTTACATTCATATTCATTTCTCTAATCGCTTGCTTGCAATGCTATCCATCATATTCTTTCATTACTCGAAAATATATTTTATAAAAATTATTATATTATTTTCCCATCATGCAAAACATTTTCGACCTTTGTCCTTTCGACTTTTTGTGTTTCGAACTTTTGTCCATAAACCATTTATAGGTATTCCACTAAATAACTCTATTATTTATTGTCAAAGAAATTAATGATATCTTTGCATTAAGCTTGTGTCCTGTTCCGCAGACCCATAATTTGTTATTTGGCCAAGTTGGTTGACAGGCTAGTCTAGCACACAGAGTCTTGGGTTGGAATGGCACGTATACTGGAGATTGCTTTGGAAAAGGAATCATACTAAAAACGTTACAAAGGAAGGGGGGGAGTAGGTGGTCAAAAGAGTTGAAATTTAGTGTGACATAATTTGTGTACCATCCCCTATAGGCCCGTAGGAATTCTTTGAAACAAACATACGCTTTGCAATACAACATGCACTAAGTAAGTGCATATGAAAATAATTTTTCGAACACTAGAATGTACGATCTTCCAACTATTAAGATTGTTTTGTTGATTAATGGAGTAAGTAAGTGAAAAATGAAATGGGTTCCGTAATGCTTCATAGTGCTTGAGCCTGTATAAAAACAGTTAATTATGTTAATTTTTCACAATATTGAATAATTGTGTGTATTTGAAAGCTTACCAAAACAGATTCCGGTATTGAAATACTTTGTTAGTGTATTGAAAATCAATGATTTTGACAAGTAAAAGGATGTAACTCAAAATTTCGACAAACGATTTTTTTTAATTTGCCAAGAGGTGTAGAATAAGTACATAAAATATCTGGCGTTTAAAGTTTTTTTTTTCCGGGTGGCCCATCTGGACACCTCAATTAATAATGATTTTGAATATGATACAAATAATTGAGTAACGCAAGCGCTTGCAAGCACGCAAGGTTGAACATAATCTTGTTTTGGAAATATTAATGTAATGAATCAAAGTTGATGTCTTGAATGTGATACACATATACCACAATAATAGCACAAAGCTTTTTTCATTGTCCCATTTTTACGGTATATGGATTGATTTTTGTAAAAAGAAAATAGAATTCTATAAAATTAGTTCCGTAGTACAGTAGCCGCACTCCATACGGGTGCACGACGTTAGGCATAAATACGTTAGGCATAATGGACGTTTGGCATGATGGATGTTTGGCATAATGGACGATAGGCATAATTCCCAAAATGAAAAAAATAAATAAAATGGTTTGTGTGAAAAGTGAGCTGACTTTTTGGTAATTGTGGACGGCTTCAAAAATCAAAAGTGTGTCCTTTGAAATACGATTGCCTTGCAGTCGTGCCATAGTTGTGAATCCTTTGAGGTCAATTTCTAGGACAAAACTTGATTAAATGATTAGCATGAAAATGCTGTTAATTGCCTTCATTAGCTTGGTAGTAACTTCTGTGACCATAGAGTAAAGCCATGCTGAAGATATTTTAGTAAGGTTTCAAGTCGATCCAGGATCCTTGGCCATGAAGTACAAACGTGCTGATGTATCGTGCACAAATAAGAATACAAAATGGCCACTTTGGCAAACAAACATTTAATTAATAACTGTGGAAGTGGAACTCCTAGAATACTAAGGTAAGAGCTTAGGTTGGGGCGCAATGCCAAGAATATGAACGACGCTGTAACTGCTGCTCATCTTTTGAGTTTGGTTGTACACTTATTATTGGCAAATTTTTCATCAGAGATTATACCTTCTTTATATTCTGGAGGCTGTTCTTTATAGTTATACTGTTGACAAAATTATTGTAGTTAGTGCTGCTAATGTTATATCAGAAATTTTGCCTTCTTTTATAATTAAACTGTTCTATCGAGACATGCTTATTCAAATATTAATGTCACTATTGCTCTTAATGCTTCCATCATACATTTCCCCTTCTTTGAATCATAGGCTATTTTTTATACTTATACGGTCAATTTAATGACTGTAAGAACGGGGCCTTCTTCCAATATTATGCTGTTTTGTGCTTTTCAAACAGTTATTGGGAATTGTAGATGTAAATATTTTCATAAAAATATGCACGCCATGCTAAATACTGAATGATATGCTATGTTAAATTAAAGCTTGACTGTTAAATTGACTTTGTAATCAAGTTTTACTATTCAAACTCGACGAATTCCAAATATGTTCAAGATGCTTTCGGCAATGCTTTAATATGTGGCTAATCAAAATTGTTTTAAAATCATCGAAAATTGTTGGCAGAGAAGGCAAAAGAACTGTTTTCACCACATTAATGTAATGAGTAGACTCGGAGTGGGAATGTATCGCTTTTATTGGCGTCACACTACCAGAATATTATTGTTGAAGATAATGTCACCTATCATAGCATGAATTTTTGGCTTTATTCTAGAAAATGTGTTGGCTTTTTTCGGTGAGTACAATACCTATACTCAGAGTGAAAGGGAGTAACGAAAGTAATGAAATGACAAGATGGATAGAACCGCAAGCGAGCGACGAGAGAAATGAATAGAAGTTGAAAATTTGTTTTAACAGAGGACCATATGTGTGAACAACACATTCGAAATGTAATACTATGTTGTCTTCGAGTTAATCATTTGCATTATAAGTACTAATAATTATATGGGAGAAAACCCTTCTTTAGAATTAACGTAATTATGTAAGAGAAATATAAAAAAAAACCCACCCCTCGTAACGCTTTTTGTATGAATTTTCCACCATTTTTTATGAAATGTTACAGCTTAAAGATTTCACCCCACCCTCATCAACGTAATGGGATTTGTAAATGGACCCGAACAAAATTCGATATGAGAAGTGTTTTGAATGACACACACGCTACTTATTTTATGCCAAACGTCCATTATGCCTAGCGTATTTTATGTCTAACATCCATTATGCCTAATGTATTTATGCCTAACGTCCATTATGCCTAACATACTTATGCCTAACGTCCTTATGCCTAACGTCTTTATGCCCAATGGGGTATACCCACTCCATACAATTGTTTGTCAAAGTACAAATCTCCCTCAAATCGTTCAAAAGTCCTGATTCATTATTAAAATACGATTTTTGAAGGCAATTTGATGGAAATGGACGGCAAAAAAAAATCATTTTTTTCGGTATGGATTTAAAATAAGCATATTGCTTCATTTTACTTAATAAAATTATATCAATATAAACATTTATTTATATGTAATTATTAGCAAACAAATTTGAAGTAAAAAGTCTTTTTGTCGTTTCTGAATTTGTTTGGCAACTGATGTTGACCAAAAAAAGGTGTTCTTTAAAAAAAGTCCGATGTTCTGAAGGTCCGATTCACTGTTTCACAAAAATATAAATTTTCATATCTTGGAGGAGAAATGCGCAAATGAAACCCCAGTACATTAAATACAAGGGAACATTTGTGATACATTCATGGATAAATTATCATTCAAGTGCGTTCCCTAGATAATCTTCTCAAGTATTGAATATTGCCAGGTTTTTATGAACTTCCATGTAATACATTTTTTTATTTTCTGAAATAGTATACATGTCAAATACGATTCAAAACAAAACATAAAATAATAAATTCTATTCTTTAGAATGAGAGTAATTGTGCTAGGTTTGGTTGAGTTTTTGTAGTGAAACATCGGTTTTGTAGACACAATATCCTCGAATTTTGGAAAAATTAAAGGGTTTATTTCTGGTTGACATGTCTACAGTTCACATGATGTGAAAAATTTAAAAAAACGTTGGGAAATTCATATTCAGTATTGAAGAAAGCCAGAAAAATAATAATGAAAAGGAATTGCAAACTTTTTTTTTTAGCCACTCTGCGTAGAACTCTTCTTCTACCAAGGGGGGAAAACTTACGTCAACTACCAAGGATCCAAAAAAAGATGCAAGTGCAACTTTGACCATGCATATCTCTGTCGTTTTCGAAGCGGTTTAAAAAAAAAACCCTATTTTATTGGAACCGTTTGCCTGTAATTCAAAATTCAAATTTATGACATATAGTTTTTTTTCGATATGAAATTGATTGTGAAAGTCAAGTGAACATGTTCAAGTACACAAATGAATTTCCGATAACACTCAAAATTTATTTTACTTAGAAAACCACACAAGAAACATATTTCCTAAACTTTTTTGTCTGTAATTCAAAACTAAAGACCATGTAGTTCATTCGGCATGAATTTAATTGTTGTTACCGTTTAGGTACTTTACCCTAAGAGAGATGCCTTGACCGAGTGAGATCAGTTCGCTCTAATTCGATGGAACGAGACAGCAGAACAGTAGTATATTGCTGTTCGACATGAAGAGCGTGAGTTCCACTCTACTCAGTAAAGAACGGCTCTAATGATTTGTATAAATTTAGAGATGATTATAATTAGATGATTCCAATTAGAAAATAGCATAGTTATACGTATGAATGACTCGAACTTAATGGATCTTACCTTAGGAGATAGCAAAAAAGATAGTATAAAAAGACACTCCAGTTAGAAACGGTCAAATTAAATCTACACCTACACTTGGCATACACAACAACACCCACCACCCGGGATCAAGAAGCGAAAGGGAAATTTTATCAACGAAATAACAATGGGGAGCATAAGGAACGTTTTGGGGATTGGGAAGGGAATTTTGGGGTCTGCTACCGGTCCGTAACGAAAGACTAGTTCTTTCTTAAGCCAACCAGCAAGCAAGTAACACCTGTGAAGTGAAGCCAACTAGTGAAGTTAGACAGTTTAAGAAGTTCAAGAGTTTTACTTAAGTTAAAAGTAAAACTGAATCAGGTATGAATAGAAATTAGAAGGACCGGTTAGCATAATCCTCATTGGATCCCATTCCCGTATTTCCAAATTAGGACCCATTGGTTTTAATTGCCACAGTGATTGAGGTTGTGACCCCATAACCTCAAAGAGTCTAGAGGAGTCATCGGTGGTGATACACGTGGCCATAGCATAAATCGCATCCCTGGCGTCGCTAGAATCCGGCGGAGCGTCGATTCGACGTCATAGCCCTCCAGAGAGTGACCGACCGCGTGGTAACCCACCCAAACCAACTACCTTCGTCGCAGCCCCATCAACCAATTACCACCCCGTACGTTCGCAGCCCCACCGATAACCCACCAGCAGTCCCAGCGTAGCAGAGATCCCGTCGCCGGCCGGCCATCAGTACACACACACACCAACACAAAATTGTAAGTACACTCACAGAATAAACGACCGATTACCAATAGTGGCCTCGTGTTGAGTTTCCGATCAATATCCGAGCCGACCCTGAAAGAGTATCTGAGGGGGGAAGTGAAGAGTTAGAGCTCAGTGGGAGTGAGGGTAACATTGTAGAAGTCAAGTGAACATCGTTGAGCAAAAATTGAAAGTTTCGATTACACTCAATGTTTGTTTTACCTGAAATATTACAAAAAATCCTATTTTTTAACCCGTTTGCTTGTAACTCATAATTCGATGCGATGGCACATAGTTTTTTCAACATGAAATTGATAGTTACAAAAATTATTGTACACTGAAAACCACATAAAAAAAACGTATTTCTAGAGCTTTTTTGTTTTGAAAAATAGATTTTTGGCTACACTCAAAATTGTATTTACCTACAAAACAACATAAACAACTTATTTCCCGAGTTTTTTCGTCTGTAAATAAAAACTTAAGGCACATGTAGTTTTTTCGGCATAAATTTACCAATGGAAGTCAAGTGAACATTTTTGAGCAAATTTTTGATTGCACTCAAAATTTATTTTATATAAACTATTACGAAACCCCCTTTTTTATTAACTCGTTTGCTACTCGTTTGTAACTTAAAATTAAATGCAAAGACATACAGTTTTTTCGATATAGAATTGATTGTAAAAGTTAAGTAAACATGTCCGAGTAAAAAAAATCCTATTACACTCAACATTTATTTTGGCCAGACATTTTAGTGTGATTAAAAATTTATGTCTTCACCGAAATATGTTCTCCTAACAAGCATGCTCGTGCCGAAATAGTTATTTATGCAACAAGTTGCAAAATGATGATTTTTTCAGCACGTGTTGTACATTTATCCAACGAGGCTCGCCGAGTTGGATAAATACAACGAGTGCTGAAAAAATCGAGTTTTGCAACGAGTTGCATACAACATTTTTTGCTATTTCGAAAAATGCCGTTTCAACTCGATGAACTCTAAAAGCACAAACAAACATTGCAAGAGAACCCACAACACCCATGCGTAGTTTCAATTCAATCACGTAGGCTGTGACACAGTAGTACCCATGAATGTCACAATTCTTCTCGTTCCCATCGGTATCATGCAGATCTATATTCCCTATTAGACCCGATCCGACCCCTCATCAGTATCGCCAACCTGTGTCGGAGCCTGATCGCACAACGGATGTAGACTCTAGTGAAGTGACTCGCCGTGTAAACCAAATGGAAAGTCACTCCGCTCGAGTCGAGAATTGTCAGCGAGGTGACACCGACAATTCTCACCTCACGCCAGACATAGAACAAACTCAAGAATCAGATGCAATTGTGCTTTTTCTGTGCAGCATGTAAGGCAAGACGAGTCGGTGAGGTGTCGACTCGCTACCATTTGATTAACATTAGTCGCATCACGTCACCAGAGGTGAGAACGACTCGTCTCGACTCACACGCCGCGCACAATAAGAATGGCATGAACAGACTAGGACACTGGGTTGTTCGGTTGACACCTACCAAAACAGTACTGAAAAGTGCTACTTTTCAGCACCGAAAAGAGTGCTGAAAAGTAGCACTTTTCAGCACTGTTTTATTTGGTAGGAAAAGTAGGCCATTTGTTGATCAACTTCTTAATGAAAAATTGATTGATTTGCAACGGAATTGCAAAAAATACATATCATACATATTTGATTTTGATTTACAGATAAAAAAGCTTTTTCTAAGTTTTTCACCCAAAATAAATTTAAAGAGCAAATGAATTTAAATATTTATATTTGTTTTCAAAAATGCAAATTTTTTAATACTATTACATCAATGTCAAAAAAACATGTCCTAGATTTGAAATGCAAACGGATCCAAAAAATAGAGTTTTTCCTAGTATATAGAAAAAATTGGAGTGTAACCAAAAAAAAAAATTGTGCTTAAACATGTTCACTTGATTACAACAAATAAATGCATGCCAAAAAACTACATGTAACTATATAACCTTGAGTTACCTTGAGTTTTGATTCACAAACGAATTCCTTTTTTCAACAGTCACATATAGAATATATTCGATTCCTGCGTACCAATAAAACAGTCCATAACCATCCAAAAAGCAATCCTTGGTTCAACCAGGATATATTCTAAGCAATGATTGATCGTGATCTAGCCTACCGAGTGTGGAAAGTCTCAAAATGTGATACTGACTATTCATTGTATAAAAGCTTAAGGAATTAGGTCACGGCTTTGATAAATACAGCCAAGAAAAAGTATTGGAACACAAAAGTTTCAAATGCTTCTACCTCAAAAGAATTATGGAAATATTTTGGACAAATGAACGTCAAACATAAGAAAACAAACGATAATACACGTTTTTCGCCTGATGAAATCAATGTTCATTTTTTCTAATTGCTACAGCACTAGCAACGATGTTGTTGCGAATAATCCGTCTTTGGTTGATTAATTTTTTTCTTTTCTTCTTCTTCTTTCTGGCGTTACGTCCCCACTGGGACAGAGTCTGATTCTCAGCTTAGCGTTCTTATGAGCACTCCCACAGTTATTAACTGAGAGCTTACTATACCAATGACCATTTTTGCATGTGCGGCAGGTACGAAGATACTCTATGCCCTGGGAAGTCGAGAAAATTTCCAACCCGAAAAGATCCTCGACCGGTGGAATTCGAACCCACGACCCTCAGCTTGGTCTTGCTGAATAGCTGCGCGTTTACCGCTACGGCTATCTGGGCCCCATTTTTTTCTTTTAGTGCCATTGAATTGAATCAAATAATAAATGCAACTTACGAAATCAAGTCGTTTTAGACGGAATCCCAATAAAATTTGTGAAGTCTATTTTACCTCTCTTGTTGAAGCCAATGCAACATATTTTCAACAGAAGAACAAGAACAAGAAAGAAAGTTAAAGGGAAAGGTATTTTATGTTAAACATGAACAAGAGTTTTTGTCGACTATTATACTGCCCATAGCTGCATAACAGTCATATTCGACATTTTTGACAAATTGGAGTTAATACCATGGAGAGTCATCAAATGATAAATACTTTCGATCAACTTACTGAAATCTGTGAGATTGTTCTAGAAAATTAAAAAAAAACAAGTTATTTTGTCACATTGGTAATTATAACCGCATAACAGTCACATTCAGTATATAAATGGGCCTCGTAATGTAATAGCAATGAAATTTCTATAAGAATTAAAGTCTGACTATTCAACTAGTATGCGATATGAGTTGTACAAAATAACAGCCTCAAATAAGCGCTTCTGAGTTCTTGGTATTTTTTTTTTAGAAATTTTAGTGTTCTCCCATACTGCTATAAAATACACACTTGGTATTCCATTTACTCAATGCCTACTTTTGTCGAATGTTACAAATATGGAGTTATGGGCAGTATAGTGAAAAACTATTTATATTATGTTGTTTAAATACATAAAGAGTGACATTCCTATGGTTGTCATGATTCAAATTTGGTTCATAGTAATTAACCATTCAAGATAAAAGCATGTAACGGGCTCACCAAATTAATTATCCATCTGGGACCAGGCAGCCATAAGCGAAACACACACAAAAATTCATTCCGACAACGCTAACACCCAACCTCGCTTATTTTGGCCATAAAAAAGCATTCTTTTCCGGACGTATATCTTATTAGGAATGATTGTACCCCGTTTGGCATAAAGTCGTTTGGCATAAGGTCGTTTGGCATAAAGTGGTTTGGCATAATGGTCGTTTGGCATAATAGCCGTTTGGCATAATGGTCATTTGGCATAATGGCCGTTTAGCATAATGATTGACTTGAAATAAATATCGGCATTTTTTAAGCTTTTACCGAGATCAACACCACCGAGCCCACAACAAAAAAATTTGGTAGGTTCTAAACAAGCGTGGTGTTCGTTCAGAGATTATCCGAGTTAAGAATGTCAAAAATTGTTGTGACATTATAGAGCATTACTAAATAAAACTCGTGACGGGTCTCTACATCTCAGAACATAGAGTACCCTTGAGCTTGTTGCGATATACATATTTGAAAACAGTAAATTGGCAAGGAAAGTTCGCAGTTATTCATTAAGGGAACGCTCATAGAATATTTCGCTGCATATCAATCTGTCCCAGTTTGGACGTAACACTCGCTGAAAATTACTTGATAAAAGAATGATTTTTTTTTTGCAAAATATCAAAAGCTCTAATCAAAAGATCTATTAATGCGACTTAATGCAAAAATAGCCTTTATACGAGAGCAGATTATTTTTCGTTTAAAATGTTTCAGACTCTAACGCAAAAAAAAAATCTTTTCACAGCACAGCTCAAATGAACAACACATCTTTAAAAGAAAATATTTGTGGCAAAACTTTCCAACGGTTCAATATAAATTCTAATTTTGGAAATTTACATCAAAAACACCGTCTATTACCGAGAAAAGGGAAAATTTGTGATTGAAATAATATATTTTCCAGCATATCTCGTAAGGAGATCACGCGTTTGCCCCAAAAAATGTATATATTGAATATTGGTAGGTTCTGAAATAATTATAATTCTAACTACACATTTGGCAAGAATTGATAATAAAAATGGTTCACTATTAGCTTTACTAAATAATAGAATTTATAACAGTATACACATAAAGAACAGCCTATTTTTAAAAGAAGGCAAAATTTACAATTAAACCAATAATAGAATTGACACCAAAAATTATTGCGGCAATGACTGGTTCCCCCGAAAAGTGGTGACGAGAAAGAACGATAAACAGTCAAAAGAAGGAAGTATTCTGTCATTCTCGGCTATACACATGTTGGCAAAAATGCTGAAACGGTAAAACTCGAAGGAACCGCCAATTAAATAAAGAAGGGTGCATATTAGATGGTCAGTTCGTTCACCCCGCTGAAATGTATATAGTTACAACAATTATGGGTGCTAAAAATTTTCCGGGGGAGGGCTGGTCGAGGAAACGGGATATTCGGGAAATGGCATTCGGGGACACGACATTCGGGGAAAAGTAGCACAACCCATCAAAGTAACTGCAGTAATCGATTTCTCTTTTCACTGATAATTTGAGCAGATCAATGTTATCGATTGCCGCCCTTTTGTCAGTTGTATACAAAAATACTTAAAAAAAATATAGCTCCAAAGAACAGCCTATGCATAAAAGAAGGAAAAATTTATAGAAATTTAAAATCAACAGTTTTCATACCTATAATAATGGTTACATCATATTTTGGGAAAACAAATAGAACAATTAATAAAAGGGTAAATTTGTGCTAAATTTATAAAAATCTTCAGAGCAAAAATTTGTTCCAATAGCGAAACTCAAAAGAAGAATTAATATATGAAAGAAGGGTAATTTCTGGATAAATAATAACATACTTTTGGCAATAACTTTCCTAATATGCTTAAATTTATTCAAGAGCGAATGATTGTTGAATAGAGTGCCATTTTGTATCAATTGACTCCAAAACAAGCTTTGTGTCATCAGAAAGATTCAATAGAAACGTAAAAACGAAAATTGAGAAATTCTTGGTTTCAGACTAATTATGCCAAACGACTATTATGCCAAACGACCATTATACCAAACAACCATTATGCCAAACGACTTTATGCCAAATGACCATTATGTCAAACGACTTTATGTCAAATGGCTTTATGCCAAACGACTTTATGCCAAATGACCTACCACCATTAGGAATTCAAAGGATCAAAACGCACTCCGAATCACAATCGGTCTAAATTCACTAAAACAATTATCAACATTGGCAGAAAAAAAAACGACGCGAGCGACAAATTTTGACGTCCGTATCTACCAAAAATAAATTTTGAGTGTAATTGAATATTTATTTTATACTATCATGTTTATTTGACTGTCAGAATCAATTTGACGTTGAAAAAATATATGTCATCGCTTTGAGTTTTCAGTTACAGAAAACGGGTCCAGAAAATAGGGTAGTAGTTTTGGTAGAAAAAATTTTAAGTGTAGTCAAAAATTTATTCAACCTTCCAAACATGTTCACTTGACTTCTAAAATCAAATTTATGTTGAAATAAACAGCATGTCCTTGATTTGAATTGCAATTTACCAGCAAACGGATCCAGAAAATAGGTTTTCGTTGTATTTTAAGAAATAGAATTTTTGTGCCTTATCAAAAATTTCTATTTCTGCTTAAAAGTAAATTCATGCTGGAAAAACTCGGCATGTCATATCCTTCAATGTTGATTTACAAACGATCTAGCTCTGAGAACAAGACAAAATAAAAACAAAGAAAAACATTTTTTGTGTTGTTGGGTAAATTAAGTTTATGAGAAATTATTTTTTTAACTCAAACATGTTCACTTGATAAGGGGCCTTCCTTAGCCGAGTGGTTAGAGTCCGCAGCCACAAAACAAAACCATGCTGAAAGTGTCTGGGTTTTATTCCCGGTCGGTCCAGGATCTTTTCGTCATGGAAATTTCCTTGACTCCCCTGGGCATAGAGTATCATCGTACCTGCCAACGATATACGTGTGCAAAAATGGCCACTTTGGCAAAGAAAGCTCTCAGCTATTAACTGTGGAAGTGCTCATAAGAACACTAAGATGAGAAGCAGGTTTGGTCCAAGTGAGGACTTAATGCTAAGAAGAAGAAGGAGAAGAATATGTTCACTTGATTTTGACAATAAATTTCTATATGCATTGAACTATCGCACTGAATTTTGATTAACAGGCAAATGGGTACAAAAATAAGGTTTTTCGTAATATTTTAGGTAAAAAATATGTGTGTAAACAAAAATTTCAGTTTATGCTCAAAAATGTGTACTTGACTTCTATAAGTAAATTCATGCCGAAACAACAACCATGTTGTCGCTTTGAATATTGTAGAATTTGTAAAAAAAATGCGTTTTCCAAAAAAAAAACAAGAAGTGCCTTTAATAACTTTTTTTAAATAACTTTGGGTACCAGCATCTATTTCCAAAAACCCAAAAATGAACGTCAATCTTAAATAGTGTCCGGCTCCATTGTTGAAAAAATAAATTGAAAATTGCTTCAAGAATGACAGAGACACGCATGGTCAAAGTTGCATGGCTCTGAGGAGGGTTGGGTGTACAGGTGCTTAAACATAAAATATATCTTCATGATGCACTATTCAAAACTGTTCATTGAACGATCAAAACAATAAAATTTTGAGAGCACTTATTTGGTTCAACTTTGGAACATTTTCAACTTTCATGATCATCAATAATGTCTACAGAAAAAAGAGAGAAATAGCGGCCCAGATAGCCATAGTGGTAAACGAGTAGCTTTTCAGCAAAACCAAGCTTAGGGTCGTGTGTCCGAATTCGTCCGGTCTAGGGTCCTTTCGTTAAGGAAATTTTCTCGGCTTCCCAGGGCATAGAGTATCTTCGTAGCAGCAATACAATAAAACTCATGTTAATGTTGCGAATGATTTACATTTGAAATAATATTGCTGTTCCCATAATTTCAAATTGATTTGTGTACGTTACAAAAATAATAATTGTTATCATAAATGATTTGAGTTGAATTACAAGACTCATGAAAGCAATAATTTTCAAAATTATGAATTTATCGGATTCGATGTCAGGTACTAGGGGATCTCCTATTGCCTATTGAGACACACTTGCCCTAAATCGTTGGTTTTATCTCAAAACGGACTGTAACAATAGAGTGCACACCTTTATCAAGTATGATTGTAGCTGAGTGTTCAAATATTCTCGGTGTCTTCGGCTCACTTATTCTTTGTTGAATTGTACCCATATGACGAATGTATATCGACATCACGCTTTTTTTTGTTAGATTATTCAAATTAATTTACGATGGACAAAGTATTTTCATGAACTGTCGACACCATCAGTTTTAACCTATTTACTACATACAAATTGAGCGTGTATAACTGCAGTTGTATGAAAGAAATCGGTTCATATCATGGCTGAGTTGCATGGAATTAGTTTTGCTCCCGCTCAAATAATTCCGTGACATGTTGGCTCTCTGCTGATCAGAGAATGGCACTCATGCTCCGGAGAACATGGAAACACTCACCATATACCGTGCGTTTCCATGCAGCACGTGGTTTTGATACGTAATGCGCATGAACAAATAATACCGGTGTTGATAAAATTCAATGTTATTTATCGTGATTGTCGTTTATGGTACACCTACTCTTGCGTACAAATCATCACACCTGGGTAGCAGTGGGGTAAATAAGTTTATAGAGAAATGTGTCAAATGATTTGATTATGATCCTGTAACTTATTCATGATTAGAGATGTGAATATTATTCTTTATTAGTATCATTTAAGGTGAAACAGCTTGGAATCAACTTCTGATATTGCACTAAAACTTCAAAGGCACAAATCTCGCGAAGGAAGCCTCCAACAACAGTGCACTTTTTATTTTGGCTTTGTGCACTAGCAGAAAGCTTAAAATAAGAAGATCAGGAACGTTTGCCTACTATTTCTCCAGTTTTGTGCCTTTGAAAACGCGAGTAGGGTCACAAGTCGGCCATTGTGACGGCCATCTTTGGATTCCGAGATGTTTCACCTTAAAAAGTGGTTAGAGTCCGCGGCTACAAAGCAAAGCCATGCTGAAGGTGTCTGGGTTCGATTCCCTGTCAGTCCAGGAGCTTTTCGTAATGGAAATTTCCTTGACTTTCCTGGGCATAGAGTATCATTGTATCTGCCACACGATAAACGAATATGAAAATGGCAACTTTGGCAAAGAATGATCTCAGTTAATAACTTTGAAAGTGCTGATTGAACACTAAGTTGGGAAGCAGGCTTTTTCCCAGTGAGGACGTAATTCCAAGAAGAATTAAACAATTATTAACATGTTGCTAAAAACATTTTACCTACATTTTTTGCCGTAGCGTTTCAGAATTTTTACAGGTGAATTGAATTCCTGCTTATAAGAGAAAAAAGTTCCAGTCGGGTAATCAACTGTCGTTTTATTGGCGCCACCTTCGCCCGAGACATCATCAAACTGCAGTGGACCACGCGCTCCTTTGGTAAGCGCTCGCAAATATGCCACACATCCGTACCCATGTTTGCTGGCATCGGTAAATATGTGGACTTCTAGCGAATCAATTTCATATTTAGCGCCACCGATGTAAGGGATGGTACACAAATTATGTCACGCTAAATTTCGACTTTTTAAACCACCCCCCCCCCTTTGTCACGTTTTTTGTATGAGTCCTTCGAAAATTTTGTAAGGCTTGTCACATTTGGCTTGACCTCCTCCCCCCCTTCGAGCGTGATGTAATTTGTGCATGACCCCTAATAGAGGGGAATCCGGATAGCTTCGACCACCGGTAATAGGACTGTCCACCGCTTCCACAGCTGCCAGGAGTCGCGATCGATTTCTTGGTCCCAATCGCAGTAGGATCGTCATTGATACCGTTTGATGATTTTGCCGTGGATGCTAAACGGTGACAGTAGTCCAAGTGGATCGAAAAATCCCATCGCGCAGCTTGCGACAAGTCTTTTCGTCGGCCTTTTGCCTTTGTAGAGGTACGGCAATAACTCCTGGCTGTGTATCGTTGAAAAGGTAAAATGGACCATGTTCGGATTCCAGATGACTCCCAAGACTCTCTTATTCGACATTTGCTTGTCACGGCTGAAATGCACCGGCGCTGCCGGTCTTTCTTCTCCCAGACTCCTCAAGACTTCTGGTGAATTCGACATCCAGTTCCGGATCTCGAATCCTCGATTTTGGTGGACCAATATTACCTCCTGAGCTCGCTTGATAGCTACTTCCTCCGTATCAACGCTATCAAGGTAGTTTTCTACGTAGTGTCGGTGAGTGATCGCCGAAGATGCTTCTGGGTATTGTGAGGCAAACTTCTCAGCGTACCGATTTTTGACGAATTCAGCTTTTCCGCGGTGGATGGATGGCCTCTTCCAACGCGTAGTGGCTTTTCAGCAGCATCGCATCTGCTCGTAGGCAGCGGCGAGTTCATCGCTGTCCAGCTTCTGACGCGGTAGCATCAATTTACCAACCGTATGAACCGTGTGCAAGAGCATCTTGTCGTTAGCACCGGCGTTTGTGCTCGATATCCACAAGCTTGTTCTGTGGGTTTCCTCCACTTACGATACGTTTCTCGTCCGCCTGCTGGTGAGACGCTCTTGTATTCCGAAAGCTCTCAGACGATCGGCAAGCTTTTTCTCCAACAATTCGTCGAAAAATGCGAGCACCGTAGCGGTTTTTCCAACCGCAGTAGAGTTGTAGTGGTACAATCCGGAACAGAACCGTGCAGTTGGTTCTAATGTGTGCACTTAGTCCGACTGGTATCGGTGGTTGGTTTTCTGAAACATTTTGCACGGTTCTGTGGCGTACCCAACTAAGATTAACTCATTTAACAAACACCATTATGACAGTTTTATTCAGCATTATGTTTAATAACATTTTAATAATTTTCATGGCCAACCTTTCAGCCGTTGTTCACACAAATTTGGAGAAACTTTAAAGCATGTCGTTGAATTCCAACTTTATTTTTCAGCTTTTAAAACGTTTTACAAGCATTTAGTTCAGCTTTTATACGACTGTTCCAAAAATATTTAAAAAACAAATAAAAAACAACAAAATATTGTTTAAGGCGCTTCAAATGTAGTGTACTCAAATATCATGATATAACAACCATATTTAAAAATCGCCTGGATACAGGATTCGAACTCGAGACCTTCCAATCGTCAGCGGTATACCTTGCCATCTGCGCCATCCTAGAATTGATGATTTAAACGTCCAGTGCAAAATATAAACCTATCATAGCTGAATATTGATCATGTTAGAGCTTCTATTCGACATCGTCTAATCTACACATGGTAGGCTAATCAACGACTGAACAAGCATATTATGCAGCTGCTGTTTAGTGCTGGTCCAAGCTAAGTTCGGCTATTATAAGCGCACAATGAGAAAATTTATGTCAATGATGGTCAAAAATAATGTTTATTTACACAAAGTGAAAAATACAAATCAATAATATAATTAATTATTTCAAATATAATATATAAAATAAAAACTTATTATGAAATTAGATTAAGGTGAAGATGCATAGAAGCCAAACCTCAAATTTTCAAGAGCACAAATCTAGAGAACCAGACAGCGCGGCGGTTCGAGCTGAAAACCTAATCGATTGGTCACACGCTGGTGGTGACCAATCAATTAAGTTTTCAGCTTGAACGAATGTTTTGTTTCCTAGATTTATGTTCTTGAAAATTTGAGGTTTAGCTTCGATGCATCTTCACCTTAATCTAATTTCATAATAAGTTTTTATTTTATATATTATATTTGAAATAATTAATTATATTATTGATTTGTATTTTTCATAAACCTATTATGCATTAACGAAATAGTCCTCTGTATGAATATATTTAAATCATTTTAGGTGTTCTGAGGACTATGCGCCTGAATAGAAAAATGTTCGAATATCTTGACGCGTGAGATTTTTTTTTCAGAAATGGCCAAGTAAATCATTTTTCTTTGATCGCACTATCAGTTGTGAAGAAATGTCATTTCAAATGTGGCTCGCTATAGAAATTTATTTAATCAATTCTGTAAAAGAAATTTCCACTTTTCTTGAACGGAACAACATCCCGAGCAGGCGAAAAAAGCTTAGCAATAGCAAATTATAATATGGATAGCTAAAAGTGATATTAACTTGATAGATATAATATATAAAAGATCTGGAAACGATATCTTAAACTACATACAAAAAAACTAACAAAATTTTGATGTTGTCTTCAGATCTTTTCAAGTCAAAATCACGCTTTGTTTGTTAGTAGTTCGCTCCTACTAGGAATACTTTGCTCAAATGTTTGTTTTTGTTTTTTACAATAATCCTACATTTCTGGAGGCTGACCATGTTTATTTTCTGAACGACTATTTAAAAAGTTTTGAGAAAGCATAAGTTAGAAGCTTTGAAATTCATTCGGAACTCAACACGAATTTCGGATTTTTTGTCCATTTTATGAAATTTAGCTATAGTGTGATCGCTTTTACAAGCCTTATTTATTGCTGAACGACGCAGCTTCTCGATGACCCTCAGGATGGTTTGAGGGAGTACTAATTGCCCGGAAACTTGGTCGAGGGCATCGCCTTCCAGCGCTTCATGCAGTCGCATAAAGCTTTCGTGGTTCATGTAACCAGAGGCTTCATTATAAGCTTTGAAGGAAGCGTACAATAAAGGCCACTGCGCGGGTTTGCCCGAGAATTAGTCTCTTCCTCGCGGCTAGCTGCGCCATAGTCGGTCCAGTCCACTATTGCTCAAGCCCGTTTTGGCTCACTTCATCCACCTTCTGCATGCCTTTCCGATTAAGGTGCCTGGATGGCGGGACATTACTCGTCCGACGATTCGGAAGATTGGCTCAACACTTCGGATCCTTCGTCGTTCTCGCTATCCTCGTTCAAGTCATTGCCATCTGACGCCTAGCTTCTTGACTTTCTTCTTGCTTAGCTTCAACACCTTCTCGTTGATTTTGCCGGCACAGCCGTCACCACCGAGTTTTGACGTCGATTTTGGCCCCTTTTGGATCGAGAACTCCGCCAACTGTTTATCTATGGCCGCCATCTTCTTCTCGAACGATTTCTGATTCGCCTTCATCCTTTCGATCTGTTCCCCTTTCTTTGGGAGCTTTTTCGCTTGCCAAGCCTTTTGCTCCCATTCTTGTTCGATCTGCATCTGCAGCTCCAACTCCATCTTCTTTCGCTCGAATGCACGCATCTCCCTTTCTCTTTTCCACAGCTGCAGCTCCTCCATCTCCTCATACTGCCGCTTTTGACGTTCATCTAGCGCTCGGACCTTTTTTGCCTCAACACTAGATGCGCATAAGCGAGAGTTGACGCTGGATTTGTCTGACTCGTCGACTTCCTCGCGGCTGCGCCAGAGATGGGAAAAGTACTGTCGCAAACATTTACCGTCTCTACATTTACATATTTCTACACGACCATCAAAATCCAAAGCAAACCATGACCGTTCAAAACAAAAAATGTCACGGCTCTTCGAAACTGTAGTCTTCTTCTTCCCAACGTTTTTCAAACCCGAATGCGAAATGACTCGAGCACAATGGTGACACGATTTTCGGGGTTTTTCATTTTTGCTCGATAAATTGCATGAAATTGAAATTGTTTATATGTATCACAACGGAATGATTGTGCTCTTGCTGTTAGAGATAATAGATTTCAATTAGTTGAAAACACAAGCGAAATATATAGGGGCCTTCCTTAGCCGAGTGATCAGAGTCCGCGGCTTCAAAGCAAAGCCATGCTGAAGGTGTCTGGGTTCGATTCCCGGTCGGTCCAGGATCTTTTCGTAATGGAAATTGACGTCCCTGGGAATAGAGTATAATCGTACCCTGCCACACGATATAAGAATGCGAAAATGGCAATTTGGCAAATAAAGCTCTCAGTTAAGGCTCAAGAATCCATCATTCAATCATCAGCAATCCTCAAAAATGAAAAACCAGTTTTTTCGTCCAATTTTTAAGAAATTCTCATGAAAATCTATCATTTTATTATAGGTAGCAAGTGTAATGCAATGATAGATTTTCATGAACATTGCTTCACATTTGAGCAAAAAAACTGGGTTTGAAAATTTGTAAAATGATGATGGTTATTTTCCTCTTAACAACTGTGGAAGTGCTCATAAGAACACTAAGCTGAGAAGCAGGCTCTGTCCCAGTGAGGACGTTAATGCCAAGAAGAAAAAGAAGAACAAGCGAAATATTAGCGATTGAATTATTTAACATTTTTTCAATCATTCATCTCGGGCAGCCGAAAACGATCAACCGTTTTTTCCGTACAAAATTCTTCGTTTATCTTATATGACAAAATACAATTCTTTTCTAAAAATAAAAAAATAACTTTCGAACTACGAAAATATTACGAACTTTGTTTATAAGTATTGTTTAACGCATGAAGTGAATGAATGCATTGTGTGGCAAACTAAGCAAATAAATTACCATACAAGCTGGTAAATTTGCATGTAAATTCACTTAAATCGTCAAATTCTGCTAGTCGTGCTATGATATTTTTTAAAACGACAATGAATTTAGCAATCCTTATAAAGAATTTGGATTTTTGAGACAATAATCTGTTTCTTAGTATTTGGTTTGTAGTGCATTCATTAAATTTTATTAATTTTTATACAGTTTCAGAGGGTTGTTCAAATACAAAAGTAAATAACCGAGATAATTTAAAATTTCATTCAAAAACGGTAAGTTGTTAGGTTTTGCTTCGTTCGGCAAAGTTGTTGATTTTCAGAAGTTACGCAAATTTGCGAAACACACTAATTGCTTACAACTTATATTTTTTGAAAATATTGTAATCAATAATCTCATTACTTATGAGCGTTGTACTTTCAATTTCACTGGATGGCATTTAAGTTCATTCCGTGCAAACAATTAAAAGTACATAATTGTGACACCTTTATGGCAAATGACAGGACCACTGTTGCCGTAATCCAAAGATAGTAATTTTAAAACCAATTTTTAGAAGCTTTAAGTCAATTTAATAAAAAAACCTATTTCACAAGGCTTCAAACTAGTTCACCTATTTCACAAGGCTTCAAACTAGCGAATAATACCATGTCATATCATGCTTACGTATTAAAAACTCGGCTAAAACCTACACGGAGACGGAATTCATCTTAATTTTGGGTTGTTTCAACGCAATTCCGTAGTTGAGCCCAATAACTCAATTTTGGCTAAATATCCAAGGTCCCCACTAGGTAGTTTGGCTTTAATTCTATTAGAAAAATATACTCAATTTTGGGTTGATTTAACGCAAAATTGAGTTCTTTCGACCCAAACATAAGAAAAGTTGCATTTACCCAAATTTGGCTTATTGGGTTAAAGTACCCCCATTGGGTAGATGCAGCTCTCTCTATTTTTGACAACATTCGTGTGGGAGAAAGAGAAAACCGAGAGATTTTGGGTTGAAACTATAATCGATATACTTAATTTTGGGTAAAGTAATCTCAAAAATTAGGTAAAAATATTTCTCCGTGTAAGTTTGATCCATGCTGTAGACTGTCCATAATTGATGCACCTACCCATACTCAATGAAATCATGAAGCAATAAAATCCTTAAAAGCCGAAAAGCTCTATGGGAGCATTGCTGCGAGTCCTAACAATGATCAAAATGATCTGAGCTTCAAAATCTCAGACTTCTAAAACATCAATAGTAGGACATGTCGACCTGTAGGCGTTCTCAATGCTGCAATGAGTGCACAAAATAAGCACACAATGTTGTGTCTCAGAGTGTCGTTTCGACTAGGTTATGTATGTTATGTTTCGAATTCAGTCGAGAGGTGAGAATGAGTGCAGCGTGCACAAGTGAAAACAAATCAAGGCCTTCCGCCGTTTTGCATCGAACGGAAAACTGATTTGCTTATGTCGTGTTCTCCCTTCTCCCAAATAGCAATTGGCGCGCCGGCCGTTGAGACGAATTTGTTGGGGAGCGCCGTGCGACATTCTGATACTTTGGTAACCAGTCAGTGTTGCACACACCACCACATAAGACACGATAAAATAACAGAAAAAGCAAACAGCTGAACCGTTGGAAGTCTGCGTTGTGGTTTATCGCGAGGAGGAAACTCGAAAAGTGTGCTAAGCGGAAGGTTTTTCAGAGTTTCCGGCCGACGGAGCATCTGACGAAAGTCGTTTCGAAATATGAGGATTATTGTTCATTCATTGCTACTATAGTTTTTATTTATTTTATAATGAAGCTGCAGAAATCTAATATTAATGGAATATATAATGTCACCAGAATGTCCATCTATTTTTCAATAAATAGTGGAACAAGTTCTATTTTTACAAATAAATATTTTTTTGGTCCTTGTTTAGTCTGAATCTTGATAATCATAGTGATAAACAAGCAGTTATCCACTGGACCAGCTTGAAGGTTTTGCATTCGAATGCTGGCAGTAAAAACTATAGATGTGCTCATAGAACACTACAGTGTTAAAAATAATGAAGATTACACGTCATGTAAATTTCATTTATTCGATGTAAACATGACGTCATGTAAATTTATGTCTGAAGTCTTCTAAAAATGAGTTAATGTCATGTAATCACACAGGATCCTGCTGGATTACATGACATATAATTGAAGTTTACATGACATATCGTTTCGTTCGAACTGTGCAGACTTGGAAGCAGGTTCTGTCCCAGTAGAGACGTAACGCCAAAAATACTAAGAAGATTAAGGTGAAGATGAATCGAAGCCAAACTTAAAATTTTCAAGAGCACGGATCTGGAAAACCAAACACCCGTTTGAGCGGAAAACCTAATCGATTGGTTACCACCAGCTAGTGACCAATCGATTAAGTTTTCAGCTTAAACGGATGTTTGGTTCTCCAGATCCGTGCTCTTGAAAATTTTAAGTTTGGCTTCGATTCATCCTTACCTTAAGCTTTCAAAATTGATTATATTTAGAAAAATTATAACAATAATTGACATGAAAAAAAAAATAATTCTTTGGAATTAGTTTTGAAAATCACGTGTTGGGGAACTGGGGAATTACTCCTACGATTTGTATCGAGCTCCTCAACATCCGACCAGATTGGTGTTATTTGGGATCCAGTTGTGACCTTCCAGGTTCAGCATCTTAAGGTCTCTTACGAATGTAGTTTGGGATTGGGCACAACTCAGTAACACACTCGATGTACATAAGAACACTGCATTTACAGCAAAATACGAAACTAAATTATACGAAACTACACTTATTCACTTAGAGGAATTAGGAGCCTAATGCACACACGGGGCGAAATGGACACCCCTCTAATCTCTGATAATATGCATACTTAATTAAAAGTTCATGCACTGCATGAAATCTGGATTGCATTCGGAATGTTAGACGTTATAAAAGTTTATTTTTTGCTTCAATTGTCCATTGATATTTTGATTTTTTTTTCTCAGTTTCAAAATGGCTATAATCAAGGTGGTCAAAGATTCTAATTTTTGAGCGAAGTAACAAACGGAGAAAGGTTCTTTTCAGCTATTAGGATTTAAGGGAAGCCTTTCACATATCGGAACGTTTGACAGTCTATACCTCCGCCGAGATTCTCGTGGGTGTCGGAGATGAACCAGCCAAGGGCTGAAAATCTCCCTAATAAGGATAAATAATAAATAATTCTCGTGGGAACCCCTGCGGTGAAAGCTACAGTAGCTTCCAATTACTCCCGGAAAACTAGCTCAGTAACATGAGACCCCTGAACATTGTCGCAGAGTCGGCATGTTAATGGGTTATCGGAGGGGCTTCGCGAACAAAGTATGAAAACTAGATTATTCACATTTTTAACCATTTATTGTGTGGCGTATGGGTGTGGGTCCAACATTCGAGTGACGTGTAAGCGAGATGGGGAACTGCTGTACTCACTGCTGCAGCTTTGTTGAACTCTCTTCGTCGCGTTGGCCTCCACGGCTGCTCCTGCACTACCGTGGGGCCAGAAACTTGTAGCGAGGCTGCTCGGGGGTGGTGATGGTGGATTGCTGTCAGTTCTCGAACTTCCAGCAGGCGGAGCTGACTCGGGCTATGCGTCTTCCTTCGTAGACGTGATCGGCACGGCCCAGGACGAGACCGGAATGACCGTACCGAAAAGGGACCCTCTTTGATGGTTAAGGCCGAAGGAATTGCCCGGAATCGGACGAGGACGAATCCTTTGCTGTTAGGCCTCGGAAGCCGCCGTGTTTTGACCATTCTATTTAATGGATACGAAGTTCTGTTACAAGAAATTGGAAGGTTTACCGTAAGGGTGGTCAAATGCAAATATTCACCTGAACGGAAGCAGTTCCCTTGTCCAACATCCTGATAAAGGAAGGGGGTGGTAACAAGGTAACAATTACACTGCACTTCACAGTCACTGGTCTTAACACACGGACGCCTAAATCAATTCTGCCCAATAGCCTAGTTTTAGAAGATGGCAGCGCCCAGTAGATTAATCTTCTCTTCAATTAATTCTACCATTTGTGTGCCACTACTGAGCGAGTTATCGAAATCCCCTTCAGAAACGTAATCGGTTTTGGTTACAGCGGTACGAGATTCTCACTAATGTGTAGCCCACTGTATTTTATAATCATTGTTGTTGTTCGCTATCGTTGTGTCGCATATTTAATTCCGTTCGTTCTATCGTCAATTTACATAATATCACTTGCTCCTTAAAATTTGAGTTTACTGTTCTCAATCGTGTCTCGTGAAGCACTATTCAACGAATATGGATTTCAATCACTGCGTGATAATATTGACCAGTAAAACCCGCATTATTTCTCGTGCAAGGAATTCATCGCTATCGCCGACATCAACAACACAACTGCAATCGCTATTCACCATTGTTCGTTCTCGTTTTGGCTCATTTCTTCTGGATCATCGCACATTCTGCCACCTAGCTGTGAAGCAAGTGAACTTCCATCATCCGATAAGAGCGTCCTCAACATCCTCAACAATGGTTCACCAATCCAAAATGATAATGTACTGCGAGGCTTGCAAAATTGAAATCGTTGCTGAAGATATTGTTGTTGCTTGTGAGGAACAACGTCAATTTCATACCAGATGTGTAGGATTGTCTTATGATGAAGGCTGCGCTTGTTTGCACCGTAATGTATTCTGGATGTGTGACTCGTGTAGGGATGAAATTGAGCGTGCTCGATTTCGCAAGTGCTTAATCCAAAAAAAGAATAGCGATTTTGCAACGAGAAACGAAGTTGATTGCATAAAATCGGAAATTAGTCGAATAAATGAGATTGTAACTCAAATGGTGACCAATTCTGCTGCATCGTCGAAACAACCAAATGCAGAATCTCCTGTTGTACGGGACGTTATATGCCACTCTCCGTTTTCATCTACGAAGCTTAACGCAAGCGATCATGCAGTTCATTCTCCAAACGAAACCAGTATTTAATTGTATGTTGCCAATATCGCACCGGATGTAACTGAGAGTGAAGTGAAGCAGATGGTTCGTGAATCTCTACACTGAAAATATATATTGTTTTATATTCGAAATCGTTCGTTTGAACTACGAAATTATTTGTTGTTTTCTGCAACGAAATAGTTTCGTAAAATGTATGCAACCAGCTTCAATTCAAGCTCGAAATCAAAACAAACAATGATTGTTATAATGTGCTAAACATGTCGTAATCGAAATTCGTTTGTTTCGTATTCAGAACGAACATTTATACGCGCTTCTTCTTACCTTCATCGGCTGCGGTCGTGTCATGTTGTATTTTATAAAATGTGTTTACGAAACTTTTCGATGCAGAAAACAACGAATGATTTCGTAGATTAAACGATCAGTTTATCAGTCAAACAATTCGTAATACGAACAACACGAAAACGCACATCTACGAATTGTATATCGTACATCTTACGATTATTTCGTAAAGTCACTGAATCGCGAAATTCTGTTTAGTACAAATAATTCGTACAATGAATGAAAATAGCGTTATATGTACGAAATCTTGTTTTACGAAATGGATTTTGGATAAAATACGAAGAGATGTTTTCAGTGTAGGAACTAACGACGTTAGGCACATGAAATGCTTGGCTTCGTCTTGGAGGGATATTTCAACGCTGAACTATATTTCGTTTAGAGTAACAGTCGACGTACAGTTTCGTAATTTTGCCTTCAGAGCTTCGAGTTGGCCAAGTAGTGTACGATGCCGTGAATTTAGAGACTTGTCCGACTCAGTATGGCGTCCTTCCACACGAACCTCTCAAACCTCTATTGAGATTTAGACAAATTGAACGTTATTTTGCAAGTTCCATACTGGTATTGTGTAGATAGGTTTAAGTTCCTGGTTTTTGTTTTTTCTCCATGTTGTGTTTGTGAATGATAGTTAAATACGTGCTTTGTTTGACTATAGTAATCTGTACGACCTATTAGGTCGAAGATGAAATCAAATAAATAAATAAATAAATAAATTAAAAACGTGAATTTTCACTAACATAAACTAATACAAACACGAAAATCTAAAAATTGGAACCAACCGGTTACAAGTATTTAAATATTAATGAAATGAATCTCTAAATTTTACGCAAGTGTTCATTTTGGCCCGATACCTCTTTACATACCTTTTTTTGTTTTTTTTTTTTTTTTTTTTGATAAATTCCTTCACAGAGGAATGCTTGGAAGTGTCTCGTGAAATTTCAAAATGCTTTGACCAACTCAAGAATTGGTTTTAAAAGGAACTGATTTATTAATGTAGTCTTCTTGGCCATGCGGTTAGCGGCGTCAGTCGTTTAGGCGTATTGTGCCAGGGAGTGTGTGTTCGATTCCCGCTTTTCGTCAAACGAAAAATTCATCATTGGGCTACTGGATGTTTCGTGTTGTCCGTTCCCTAATGTTTGTGATCGTTTAGTCTGTGCAGCCTTGAGCTGAAGACGGTGTAAATTGTCTTTTTGATTGGCTTTATTGTTAGTGGTGTTTTTTATCCCTAGGCTTAAAGAAAAAATTCTTACAGGAATACTTGTTGAAATTATTGATTTGATTGCTCAGATAGAATTACAGAACGGTGAATATTGTGATGAGTTGAATTTCATCCAGAAATTGGATTTTGATTCGAATTAGCCGATCGAACCATTTTCAGAGAGTGTAACAGTTCGTGAACATTGCAAACGAAGAGCCCAATAAATGTTGATCTTTACTAAGGTAGGGGGGCTGGGGGCAAGAAGGACACCTTAAGATATATAAGTTCAAATCATGGTTGATTAGCACAATTTTTGAAGATTATTCCAGTGTAGGGGCAAGCTCAGCTCTTGTTCTAAATGATGTTATCGATAGATTTTAAAAATATAAGAAACACATGATGATTTGAGATTTTTGAAAATGTCTCTTCTTATGAGGTTTTTAAACGAGGCACGGGGCAAGAGTGCCACTCGTATGGGGCAAGAAGACCACCAGAGCAAAATGCCACACATTTTGTATATTATTATTTCCCCGGCTAAAGGATAAATTGTAGAGTAAGTAAAGATAAGAACTGAGGGATAAAAGTTGACTTATAGTTAAAAAGTAATTTTACGAAATTAATTTAGTTTTCATCTTATTTGACTGTAACAATAATAGTAAAAATTTTCAGAAACCATTTTGAATGTCCAAGATGGTTTATTTTGATTTTATTTAGTAGGAAACATTGATTGAATGCAATATTAAATAAGAAAACTTAAAGTTCATTTGATTTTATATGAGAAAATTGCGGTGTCCCTCTTGCCCCATAAGACATACTGTTATTATATATGTAAAATTTAATGTCAAAAGGACTTTTTCGAAAAAAAAATCCTCACAGCTATATTAAACAATTGAAAATCATCAATACCCGAGCAGGTGGAAAAAACTCACGAACATCATATATAGTTATTGGAAAGTGAATAACTGAAGAACAGAAACAGCTATTCATTTGTTTGACATAAGAGATAAAAGATCAAAAATAATATCAAAAAAATGTATGCATACTATCAAATAAAAATCATAATGAGTAATTATAATATCTCACTAAGATCAATTCATTTCGGTTGTCAACACATCTCGTTTAGCTATTCTATATCTAATTAAAAGCTAAATTTGATAGTTTTGGAAGCCACATGCAGATCATAATTTGATATTCACATTTGATATCACGCCGTTCGTTTATTTATTTATTTTATTAATTAATTCAGTTATCCATATTTGGTAATTTCTCATTCATTCAAAACTTAATTTTTTTTTTTTCGCATTTTTTTATTTATTCAAAATTATTTGAAGAAACCATCTACATTGGAAATCAACAACTCAACGGACAAAAACAAACTAAAAACGTAACTAAATTCATACGTCATACGGGTTAAAACAATTCCAGAAATACATTTAACAAAACAGTATTTCCAAAGACTGGTAAACAAATTAAAATTTAAATGATTTCTGATCCGGCAGGTTATTCTTGGCGCAAGGTGCGTAGAGATGGATTGTTATTAATAACGGCAGCGATGTGCTTTGCAGTCTTCCGAGAACGCTGCATAGCTACTCCCAATTCGTCCTGAAGAATTGTTCTTCTTTCATAGAGACGGTCTGCAAATGTAAAATTATAGTTTTTAAGTTCCTATGATTGATAAATGGACTTAAAGTACCTCTGATGTACGTTACTTTGACTGGATCCAGTCGTCCAACATTAGTTCGAGCGTCGGGTTCAAGCCCATTCTTTATTCCTCGTCCAAATGGGTTGTTCGATGGATGCCCAGAGACAGTGGCATTCCCTACACCAAGGGGAAATAGACGAACAACTAACTCCTTGACAAAGAGATAATCGCTGTCCTGAGCATTCTGCGAGACGCTTAACAACCATTTTGCGTCGGGAAATCCAGGGATTTCGGTAAATGATGTACCATTTGGCCGCTCAACAAGGGTTTCCTGGAGCCGCATGTTTAACGATCGTAGTTTAGCGTTATCTCGCTGAAGTGCTCCAATTTCCGATTCAAGCATTGCCACCCGATGCTGGAGTACGAGAACAGCGTTGAGATCTGGAGCGGTTTCGAGCGGTTTGTCTTCAAAATCAACGCATTCTTCGCTGGCAGCTTCATTGCAGTCCAACACCACTTTAATTATTGAGACATCATGTCCAGCAAAAGTTGGCTGAAATGGGGGTGCATTGGAGTCAACCCTTAGGACCTCTGGAATGTCCATACCGGTTTCAACTGTCGGGACAGTGATTGTTTTGACTGGTAGGTCCCCAGCAATAGTCGTTCCAAGTTCGAAAATCTGTGCCTCAGATGTCGGTACGGTATCTGCAATGCCTTGCTCCAGAACAACGGATTTGACCGGCGATGGTAAGTTGACCGGAGGATTAATGCTGGTACACAATTTCTTTTTGGGTTTTGTTTTTGAGATCGGTGTGGCAACTAGTTGCTGTTTAGAAAGTGTAAAACATAAGTTAAATATGAGTGCATAAGAATGCATTTGAAGTTCTTACCAAGCTTTCCATAAATTTCATGTTTTCCATATTTGCTTTCTTAGCATCACTTTTTTGTTTAATATTTTTACGTGTTTTTCCCATGTTAACAGTAAAAAACCACTTATAGATCGAATTTATTTAACAAGTTCTTACTTTTGCGGTTGAAAATGCGTTGAATACGAGAAGGTGACAAAGAAAAACAAAATGGATTCGACTTCATGATGATTGAATATCATAGTTTTTCGATGTTGGATCGTCGTGTGCTGTGCACACATTGATGTACACGGAAAAAAACTATAACATTCCATATAACAAAAAAAAAAAATGATTGAGCCTTGAAACGAAATCTCAAAGTAGTTCCACAAACGCAAACAAATTTTATTGTATAATCTAACGATTCCATGTTAGAATTAAAAACTGCACCAACGATTTTCAACCGACCACAAAAATCTGTTAAGTTTACTATAATCTGATACAAATCACTGAGCAGTGCAGTATATGTGACCATGTCCATAGTAGCATCTACTACAAAGCATTGTATTTAAATCCGTGACACCCACCGTACAACACAGTGTGGTCAAAAGTACAGTGCGAAACTTGTCAAATCAAGCATGTTTCTAGTCATAAATACTGCAACTGAGCGGTTCCACGAAAATGACGACTTTTTTCCCAAATTTCATTTTTATATTTTTTGATTTGGATGAAATTTTGCAGGGGATGTGGTGGTAAAATGAACAGGGGTGGTAAAATGAACACCGTGCCTTTTACAGAGAAAAAACAAATTTCGATGATTTTTTATCACGCACGGACGATGTAGAGCATAAATCTGAGTGTTCGAGTTGATACGTAGATCAATTGAAGTGAAAATATCAACGAAAACTAAAATTTTATAAAACCACGTTTGGAAATTAGAACTGACGTAACTTTTAGCTCGGAAGACTTGAGGTTTTTCAGTGAGGTGAATATCGTTATGATATGATGTCAAATCTGAGACCTTTAGAATTCTCTTTGAATGGGTTACAATCATTAATGGATGTATTTTCGGTGGGGCAACGAAAATTATCAGAAATATTTGTTTTGCTCACGTTTTTTGCGTGGTGTTCATTTTACCACCAACCGCTGTTCATTTACCCACATAGTGCAGGTAAAATGAACATTTGCATCGCTTTTTGATAGCGATGAAAATATGTGAAAATTTAGCTATTTTAGTATGAATCCATGTCGTTGCTATATATTACATCCCTATTTTTGATGTTGTGCGATAGAACTATACAAATTTCTCGTTTTTCTATCAGAAATAAGATGATTTCCTTAAGGTGTTCATTTTACCACCCCTTCCCCCACATGCTTTCTTTACGCCCAAAAGTGCCTTTTTGCATCATCGGTTGGCCATTTTGACTCTAGCCTTACTTTTGAGAAGGGCCTAAGAAAAAATTCCTTAATAATTTTCAAAAAATTATAACTTAGGAACGGTTTGTCCGATCAGATTGGTGTCTTCCGCAAAGTTTTAGGTTATTGTTGGGACTATCTGGAAAAAAATATACACTGTAAAAAAAAATGTTGTAATCGAAAATAAAGCTTAAAAATCAATTTTCTCAATCGTATTTTTGATTTTTTCATTTTTTTATATGTCAAAGTAGACAAAAAATGAAGTCTTTTGCACAGTGGGTCAAGATGGAGAAATCATGGACAAAAAAGTTATGGTTTTTTAAAAAAAGATGAATTTTTGCAAATGGTCATAATAAACTTTTTAAATGTTTTTCAACTCGATTTTATGAAAGCACGCAAAATTTACAACAAAAAAGTTACAAGGGAAAATTAGGCTAACTTTTACCGTTTTAAAGATACACGATTTTAATACAAAATTATGATATAATTTTCAATTTTCGGTCATTTTCGAATGTTTTTCGAGGCTCATAAGCCTAGAAATTTGTTCATTGTCTGAAAGAGCAGATAGTTTTTGACTAAAATGTTTGAAAAAATATTGATTTGGTAATATTTCATGGTTTGAGGCGAAATAAAAAAATGTGCCCTGTAAAAATGATTTATTTATTTTTTTTTAACGAAACACAACTTCAACATTGTGATATTTTGATATGTCATTATCAAGAAAATATGGAACAAAATGTTAAAAGTTAAAAAATAACAAAATAACGAATATAAAGCAATCAATACGTGAAATGCATTTATATCGATTTAAGATAATGAAATGTTTCCATTCGAAAACAAAAGCTTTATGAGTAGAGGAGTAACGTGCCCAGTTGTCTCACACAAATATACCTGATGTTTTCTTAAAGTTCGAAAGCAATAACTATTCAGGGAACACAAAAATACCATTCATTTATTCCAGTTTCCGTAGATAAAATAGAAGTTAGGCAATTTTCAAACTGTAATGATAGTAAAAAATTGTAAACATTATGAAAAAGTAAGAAATCTGTATCAAAATAGGACGCTCCATCATTATATAAGAACATGAAATAAAATGCATTCAGAAAAAAATATTCTTTATTTTATCAACTCGAAAAACAACCAAAAGTTGTGAATTTTCAGTAAATTTAATTTTAAAATCGCTGTATCTCGAAAACGGTAGCAATTAGCAAAATTTTCTCATATACCTTTTTTGTTGCAAATTTTGCGTACTTTCATAAAACTGGGTCGAAAAGCATTCAAAAAGTTTATTTAGACTATATTGAAAAATCAACCTTTTTTTAAAAAATCATAACATTTTTGTCCATGATTTCTCCATCTTGACCCACTGTGCAAAAGACTCCATTTTTTGTCTACTTTAAAATATAAAAAAGTAAAAAAAATGTACTGAAATTAAACCTTCTGTGGCTCAGATACGCTAAACAACGGTAGGTCCTAGTCGATATGGAAATGTATTTACTAATTTGTATAACACTTCTTTTTCTTCTTCTTCTTGACATCAACGTCCTCACTGGGACAGAGCCTGCTTCTCAGCTTAGTGTTCCTATGAGCACTTCCACAGTTATTAACTGAGAGCTTTGTTTGAGAAATTTGTCATTTTTGCATTCGTACATCGTGTGGCAGGTACGATCATACTCTATGCCCAGGGAAGTCAAGGAAATTTCCATTACGAAAAGATCCTGAACCGACCGGGAATCGAACCCAGACAGCTTCAGTATGACTTTGCTTTGTAGCCGCGGACTCTAACCACTCGGCTAAAGAAGGCCGTATAACAGGCGAGTTATTTTTCCCGTGTGCAATGGAATCACGACTACCATTCCACCTCAGATCAACTATAGTCTGCTGTCAAAAAACCGAACATTATTGAGCCCTCGCCGAGCGGTGTCACAAACACAAGTACTAAGTAAATGGTGAAAAATATTCCCGTTTGAATTTACTGGGAACAGTTGATCTTTGTTTATATTTTTCACCAAAACTCTTGAGTGGTATTGGTGACGTGGATCGTGTATGTACTCGTGCACAGAAACCACTTATCGTCTTTTTTTGTCTCTGTATATCTGTTTGTTATTGTATGTCATAAAGAACACGACCATTGTGTACATTTCGTTCATCTTTTGCATAAAATCTGTTGAAAAAAAGTTTTGCAATGAGTTACCGCCGCCGCCGCCGCCAGTATTATTTAGCAGCAGAAAACTTCGGAGGGAAATATGTGAAAAGAGTAAGTATTTTTATTTGCTTAGATCTGACCAGATGGGCCTCGTACCAACTACTAACTGTTCCAATTACAGCCAAGGCGCAAGATGATTGACCTTCAAGAAAATTGTCCAATGAGTTTGGAAGAACCCGATTCAGATGTGTCAATCAACGATGTTCTGGAAGACTCGGCTTCACCCGGCCAGCAAAATAATCTGGAATCAGACTTGTCGGATGACAGCATTACAACTCCTCTCGATGAGATTCAGTCTGAACTTCTTGAAGATGATGAACCCCAAAACAACGTAGATGTTAGCTACCAAAGTGATCAATCATTTGAACTGGATGACTTCGAGTACGAAGATGCTACGGAATCCACATATTCAGGCCGTGATTCCAGTGATTCAAATAATGTATGTATGAATACCTGCCAAATAAAATAAATGCATGGAATTACCGGTGCACAACAATACGCTTTTTCTTTCGAAAGATGAGCTGAAATATTCTCGTTACTAACAGAACTTTTTTGTGATTTTTAGATATTTGCCTCAGCGTCCAAGAAGAAGTTTAAATGTGTCTCTAATTTAGATTGCTCCGACATTTTGTTCATGGTCCTTAACTTCTACATACGACACGGATTAACTCAATCAGCGTTGGAGGATCTACTGAAACTTCTCAATGTTGTGGCCGGAATAAAAAATTTCCCTGAAAGTTTTTCATCGTTTTCGGCTTTACTTAAGATGAATCCGTACGACTCACATCGTGTGTATTTTTGTTTAAATTGTCAGCTCGATTTTGGAAAAATTGCACCAGAAGCATGTTTCAAGTGCCCTATATGTGGCTGTACGGAAAATGATTTCTTTTTGACCATTCCTATTGAGCAACAGATTTGTGATTTAGTTATTAAACATAAGGACAAAATTGAACAACACGCAAAAGTTATTGACGACGAAAAAATCGCAGATATAAATCGAGGAAAATGTGCTCAGCAAAAGTTAAAAGGAGCATCACACACAACTCTTACTTTGAGCGCCAACACTGATGGAGCAGCAGCTTTCAAATGCACGACACAGAAGCCTCTTTACCCAGTATTTCTGACGCTCAATAATCTTCCTCCTTTGGATCGATTTTCTAAGCATAACCTCATTGTCAACGCTCTCTGGCTTTCAAAAGGAGAACCCAATACCAATCTTTTGTTCAAATATCTGTGCATAGAATTGAACAGATTGGCCAAAACTGGAGTTATCATTAATGGTATTACGTATTCCGTCATGTTACTGCAAGTTAATCTAGATTCAGTGGCTAGATGTAAGGTTCAGAATATGAAGCAGTTTAACGGAAACTTTGGTTGTACATACTGTCTTCATCCGGGCGACCTTAAGGAGTCAGGTACATCCAGGTGTTATCCAGTTAAGCAGTATGTTGCAAAGCGTGGAAACATCACAACCAGAAAACAAATGGATGAAGTTCACACGGATGGGAAAGAAAGATTTGGAGTGCTTGGTAAATCAGTGTTCGTATCGCTGAGCGGATTTGATGTTATAGAATCTTTTCCTCCTGATTACATGCACGCAGTCCTGCTTGGAGTTATGAAACACATGTGGACAATGTGGACAGAATCCGAGTACCATAAAAATGATTTTTACATTGGCAACTCGTTAGAGGTAATTGAAAGAAGAATTTTGTCCTTTCGCCCACCATCTACCTTTTCTCGATATCCTCGGCGGCTGAAAGAGTATAAGAAATATAAGGCCAATGAATGGGAAGTCCTGCTGCTGCACTATTTATATCCAGCTCTCGTAGGAGTATTGCCTCAACAATATTTGGATCATGTAATGCTCCTTTCATCAGCAATTTACAAATTGCTTAATCCAAAACTAAATAAGTCTACGATCAATTCCTGCGATAAAAGTTTGAAACAATTTGTTGTGAAATTTCAAACTTTCTACGGAAAAGACAATATGACGTATAATGTGCATCTGTTATGCCATCTGATTCAAGCAGTTCGAAATTTTGGAGCGCTATACAACTTTTCGCTCTTCCCTTACGAATCAGGTATTTATAAAATTCATTAACTGTAGTTATATAGTTTTAAGTAATCACGTTTTCCTTGCCATTATTCATTCAAAAATAGTAGACAGTCAGTTTAGTATACATATTAATTACCTGTTTATATTTCAGGAAATGCATTGTTACTGGGCTATCGTACTGGTAATAATAAACCTGTTCTACAAATTGAAAGGAAGTATTACATGAACAGATTGTGTCAATATACAGAACTGTCTTCGAATTCACCAATTAAGAGTTGGGTTAAGAAGTTATGGATGAAAGACCATACAAAACTACAATTCGATCCAACAAGAATTTATAATTCAAGCGACGCAATTGTTTATGATGATGACATAGATGAGCGGGTATTCAGCTTTCATAGCAGACTTCATATTAATGGAAGAGATTTGTGTTCAAAAGATATTTGTAAGGAATGCAATTATGATGATTCATGGGTGGAGATAAATGGTAAATTTTATTGTATAAGCCTAATTTTGTGTGATAGAAACCACTCAGTCTACATTATTGGACAAAAAGCGATCACTAGAAAGCTATATGATAATCTATATTCATTTGACTTGAGTAAGCATAAAAGAGTTGTTAGAATCAATAATACAGCCCAACAATGTTTGATTATGGAGATTGAAAATGAAAACAAAAAACAACAATTTATTTCAAGATGTAAAACTCGCACGCAAGTAGATTAGCCCTAGTCATGTTGCACCATGTATATGAATAAAAACAAGAAAAAATGTATCGTAAATGGTTTTTACTGTAGAGTTGAACTATCTCAGGATGATAAAATCTATAAAAGTCAGATGAACATTAAAATGAGATATGGCATCAAAAAATGATCTTGACAAGATATGCTGAAAAATTAAGAAATCAATATAATATCACAACCAGATCTCAAATCATAATCAGCTATTGTATAGTTATTATTTTGTAATTCACCTCTGCCCGGGTACTGTGCGGAAAAATCAATATGTTTTGTATTTATTGGGAGTCAAACCTTGTTTTCCAGCCTTACATTCTTATAATATTTCGCATATTTTGCGTTGGTAAGTAAAAGACATTTTTCTATTTTTTTGTACTTAACATTTTTAACTGTAATATTTACACAACCCTCAATTAGTACTCAATTTATACTTATCCTGCGTTAAACATCAAATAATTGATTTGAACTACGTGAAATTAGAGGTGGCACTCTTGCCCCGGGTGTCCTTCTTGCCCCATGTCCCCCTACTTGACGAGAGAGCGTTGAAGGGCAGCAACTCTCATTTACTACAGCGGTATCCTGCCGTTCGAATTTTGCATAAAATTGGTAAAAGCTTTCATATTTTCTGGCAATACAAACTTAAACAGCTTAATTATAGTCTATTGGATCACCGAACATCCCTTTGATTGCAAACATAGCACGGAAAATGGAAAATTTTCGCCTCTGTTTCATGATAAGAATGAGAGTGGTCAGCGAATGTTACAAGTGGTGACACACAGTGCTAAACAGTGGGTGGTGTGTGTCTGTCCTTTTTTCTTTCGTGGCTATTTACCTTCCACGAACGATAAATATCATGCGTGTTGTGTGAATGCAGGCGGATAAGTGGGATGAAATTATGGAAAGATGTATTTTCCTAGAAATTGTTGCAATTCTAGTAGAGTATGATGAAGCAAATGTTCAAGTCTGTCTAAAGTTTGTTTTATGGTTTCTAGCTCAATTCCAAACAAATTTTTTAGTCGTCATGGCTACTTAAGTGAAAGACATTTACGCCAAAAAATAAAGAATGCGATAAAGGTTTGGAAAAGTTGACTATAAAATTACTGTTTATCGTTTTTAGAAGTAAATATTTTAATTTTTGGTCGGATTTTCATTGCATGGAACAAAATAAAAATGAAATATTATCATTTTTATTATATAAGTGCGTAAGAGGCCTTCCCTAGCCGAGTGGTTAGAGTCCACGACTACAAAGCAAATCCATGCAGAACGTATTTGGGTTCGATTCCCGATCGGTCCAGGATCTTTTCGTAATGGAAATTTCCTTTACTTCCCGGGGCATAGACTTTCATCGTTCCTGCAACACGATATACGAATGCAAAAATGGCAACTTTGGCAAAGAAAGCTCTTGATTAATAACTGTGTAGTGCTTATAAGAACACTAAGCTGAGAAGCAGGCTCTGTCCCAGTGAGGACGTAATTACAAGAATAAGAAGAAGATATAATGAAGTAGCTAGGCTTATCGTATGGATGCTATTAGGTGTATTAGTTTTTGCATAAATGTTTGGAAACCATTATTTGCCCAAATGGCAAAAGTTCGAATCAGCCGGGCAAAAGTTTGAGCCATAGGGTAAAAGCACCGGTTTTGGCCAGCCTAAGAGAAAATGTAAAAAAACATTGCATGGGAAGCCTTATTTATTCTACAAACATGTTAAATGCATGCTTTCAATCTATATTATGTGTGAAAAATATCGAGTCTGAGCTAAAACCATTATTTCGCTTTGAAAATATCGTTGGTCTATATAGGCCACCAAAACCAGTTTCGGCCAGAGACATAACTTCGGTTCCTAAATTGGCCAACCACATTGATTTCTTATGAGTGTGGTCAAATTAGGAGTACCCTGGCCAAATTAGATGTATGGCAGTTAAAATTATAAGGAAAATAAATTGTTTTTCTTAATTTTTGTAGCATTTCTGAAGAGTAAATGAATGTAGCTCTATCATATGAATGTGATCTACTGAACACAAAAGGTTTCATGCTGATTGGCTATGTAAAACAGTGTATAATCCACTATGCCACAACTGGAGTATGGCCAAAACCGGTGCTTCTACCCTATATAGTTTTGTCTCAAATTCCGAACAGAATCAAATTTCGAACACTCTGTTTTTGTATGGCGATTGAGTTGAAATGTTTCGCTGAAATATGTCATCAAATAACCAGAAAATGGCAGTCGATTGCAATTCAATTTTATATCTTCCAATTTATTTTATACCTCAGGAGTAGTGTTGATTCTCTAGCTAGAGGTCAGTAAAACTAGCTTAGGTAAATTCGTTTGCAAAATCAGTCATTTGAAAACGATTCATTCTTGCTGTTCGGAAATTGAATCAAGGTGTTCGGATTATGAGACAGAATGAACGCAATGTTCGGCATTTGAATCTAAATGTTGTTCATTACTGTTACGTAAAAACAATACAAAACAAGTTTATATAAACATTTTTATCGGCATACCTAACAGCTAACAGTTAGACTTTGCGAAGAAATTAAATTTTTCACAAATAATAGCTAGTTTATGACTATCAGATGTATTTGAAGTCACTGTTGGTCTTATGTGTTCGGAATATGAGACAAAACGGTATTATTCCATGAAAAAAAAATTCAAATTGCCTAAAATTAACACATGACATTTAAATTCCTCTTTTTTATGTGTTCGAATCCTCTGAGCAGAATCTCAATAGAGAAACATAAAAGTAGATTGGAGTACCTTGTACCTCTTCATTCCGCCCTAATTGCTTATCTTTGACATTTACATTCAGCAAAATATGCCTGATCAAGCGAAAAAAAAAACTCACCAAAATTGTAAGTTCTATCTTAGTTTCCCGAAAAACTGGTTTTATTGGGTATATTATGGACTGTTATGAACTTGCTTTGTAAGCTTATACTTCGGATTAGTTCCGTTTAACTATTACTCTCAAAAATATGCCAAACGTATAAATTAATCTCTTCTTAGCTTTTTTATCTGTGACAATAGATAGAAATGAGCATAAAAAATTAGTTCCCCAAATGCTTAGCTTAGCTTAGCTTAGCTTAGACTGACTACACATATCAATGGTTGCTATTCCGTGATTGACCGAAGTCAGAGAAAATGCACAAAGAATCAACTAGAAGTTTGGCTGGGATTGGCCATAATCTTCTTCAATGTGCATAATTCAGTGCCTCTATTTATACAGGGTCAATAACGGCGCCGGCCACGTCCTTGCAGTCAGGTGGGATTGGGGGAAGGAATGTTAATGTGTAACCTTTGCTATTTGGAGACCGTGTTTGCCTCTGCATCTCCACAAAGGTTACTGGGAGGGATGTTTATTAATGGGAAGGATCGTTGGGTCACAGGATTCACTTTGATAAGCGATTAGACCATGATAAATAGTGATTTGTGAGATATATACATGCTTTTTTGTAAATATAATTTTTTTCATTTGATATGAACAATTTCTATGTAGTGGAAAATTATGCCGACACTTGAGGTGACTAACCATTCAAAGTTTGTTGAACAAATACCTAAATGTAACATTTCTACAGCTGTCAGGACGAAAGCATGTGTTATTATATTTTACTTATTTGAAAAGAAACAAAAAACTTGATTGGATGGAACATCATAGAACACTCTTATTCTTATGCCGACACTTACAGTGGCGAACCATCCAAAGTTTGTTGAATAAAGTGAACCTTTCGCAAGTCTACACTTGTAGTGTCGAACCATTCAAAGTTTTTTTTTTAATTACAAAAATAAAGGTAAAAAGGGGTGTTCTGAAAATAAAAAAAAATGTGAAACATAAATAATTCATGAATCAGAGTTTGTGTCGACACTCACAGTGACGAACAATTCATAGTTTGTTGAAAATTCATATTTACGTCCCACAATTGTAACGATTAAATGTGCAGTCATACATATTTTATAGATTAGAAATAGTAGCATGAAACGAGCTCACCAATTGATTCTTTAACCTTCACTGTGCAGCCACAATCCACTTTCAGCCTCACTCGTTTGCTCGGCTTTATAAAAGCACTCAGAAAAAAAAAGGCGCGCGACCCGAAAAGGAAAAAAAAAACTTGGCTTTCTTGACGCACTGCCCAGCAGCAAGCGTCAAGGTCAAAGGATCAAAAAGAACTAACCGATCGTGGCACTTTTCACTTACTCTAACCGAACTAACTGATCACGCCACTTTTTCACTTACTAGACCGACGCGCGACATGTTTGATCCTGCCCTCGTCGCTGGCCCCCGTAGGAGCAAGCGTCAAGGTCGAAAGATCAGACAGAACTAACCGATCGTGGCACTTTTCACTTACTCTAACCGAACTAACTGATCACGCCACTTTTTCACTTACTAGACCGACGCGCGACATGTTTGATCCTGCCTCCGTCGCTCGCCCCCGTAGGAGCAAGCGTCAAGGTCGAAAGATCAGACAGAACTCCATAAAAAATTAGTTCCCCAAATGCACACAAAATCTCGAGCACCCACAAGAGAAAATCAGTTGGAAAATTGTCAGATGTAGGATAGATATAACAGAACTAACCGATCGCGACACTTTTCACTTACTCTAACCGAACTAACCGATCACGCCACTTTTTCACTTACTAGACCGACGCGCGACATGTTTGATCCTGCCCTCGTCGCTGGCCCCCGTAGGAGCAAGCGTCAAGGTCGAAAGATCAGACAGAACTCCATAAAAAATTAGTTCCCAAAATGCACACAAAATCTCGAGCACCCACAAGAGAAAATCAATTGGAAAATTGTCAGATGTTGTCGTGAACATTCATATAAACTGACAATCTGAAATAAATTTAATAAACAAGAAGGGTTACAGGTTTATTCTTTGACCGTAGCGTAGCTAGAGGGTGCGCTGGATTTCTAGGGACCTCAAAATCGTGGTCATAATATTATACCAGTAAAAATTCAGATACCACTAAACTAACAAGTAATCCATTAAGGCAAACTCCAATTTAGAAAGCCTGAATTGGCTGTTTGTAGGGACCCCTCGATCAACTAGCATGTTTGCAATTTATCAAAACAATGTTTTGAATCATCTTGCCTGCAAAAATCATCATTCATAGTTCAATACGTATCCTGTTTTTCAAAGAAATATAGCTACCTGTATATTCGGGGTCTCAAAAACCATGGGCATAGAAGTCTATCATTAATTTGTAGACTTGTATGTAATACTTGAGATGGAATTTGATCATGCGCGAGTATAGTTTGAGGAGTTCTCTAAGTTATCGTAACAAAAATCGCCGTAAGAAGGTGCGAAGCTAGTTGACATGGCGGGTTTTATCGGTCCTGAAACTTTGCAACAGAAGCACTTCTCTACAACGAATATTGTGGCCAAATACGAGCTCATAAGCTTTAAAAAACACTGCCGTAGTGAATCAAAAGTGCCAAGAATAGGATCCATACATTCAAAATTATTTATTTATTATTTCACCGTCTTCAGTTCAACTGTACAGACTGTTTAACTTATTTGTCTAATACTAAAATTCAATACAGCAAACTGAACATAAGTTTAAATTGTTGGACTGATAACATACTAACAAACTATCTTACATATACATTTCGAAACAAGCAAAAAATAACTAAGTCAAACGAAAAGAATACAAATTTTACATAAAACAGTCATTGTAAATAAAGCTGACACAAAGCACGAGATAACAATTATCTACACTGTTACGTTTCTCGTTACTAAAGGCTTCCATGGATCTTTCTTTCTGTAAGCAAATTCTCGAAATATGACTCCGCGTGGCCAGGTAGAAGCAGTCATTGCTAATAGTTTCCATCGAATAGGCAACACTATTTTAAAGGAGATGTAATCCAGATCATTACAATTTTTCCAACCCGATACCAATTTGGTTACATTCGCACATTCGGGTTCAGGAGCACCAAGACATTGAGACACCAAACAGATGATTTCATTTTCAGACACTTGTCTGTCGATGTTCGTCAACAGCAGCGGGAACGTATCTTCACTGTTGTGCGATAACGATTGCGACCACCCGGACGTACATACACTTGCACTGCTTAACGGTTGTGGCGAGTGAGTTGGCGTTGAGTGTCGTTGTGTTGAATTCGACGGGATAGATGGAGCGATGGCAATAGACAGTTTCGCAATAGATTCGTTTATCCAGGTTTTTACGCTAGCATGCCATAATTTTTGAATCACCCCTTCCTGACATTTCTTGCAAACACTATAATTTTTTTTATATCTGAATCAAAGTAAGCTCTGTCGAAAAAATAAAAACAGTTGTGTTGACACTGGAACGCGAAAAGTTTTCACTTTTGTGTTTTGAGAACGACAATTGAAAACTTGTTTCATACTTTTTTTTTAATATTTGCTCTTTTAGATTCATTATATGCGGACATCAACGGAATAAAGGATCGACGTTGGATACAAATCAATGTAGGAAACATAATAGGTCTGGTTAAATAGTCGAAATATAGGAAAATCATGTAAATCATCGTGGTCATTTAATTTCAAACATGTTTATGTTCAGTCTTACAACAATCATCAAATAAGTAATTTATTAGATGATATTGAGTTAATATATTATTAAAATAAAAACAAAAAAATGTTTCAGTGTACGATTTTTGGTGCGATAGCACGTTGCATTAAAAATTTCTCAATTTTCATTTTCATTTTCCACCGAGTGAGTGTGGTGGGAATTGAATCAATATGAATTCAAAGAAACACGACACTTCCATATATTCTTCTTAACAGGATCGCGAGTGCGTTGAAATTGCCTTCTCTTTCTTTTTTAAGACGGACCAACAGTTTAAGATCGTCGTATATAACCACGCATTCGAACTTGACTTAACATTTCAGTATTGTAATGCCCCTTGCTTCAATCGATTCTTTTGCGCGAAGTGCAATGCCAAAAGTTAGACTTCTGGTTGCCCCCACAATTTGCGCATACAAACTTTTTGGTATCTTCTTTCACAGTACATATGTCCTAAGCGCAAAAAGAACCTTCACAAATCATGCATTTAGCATTTATGCGACAATGTTTGGTACCTTGAACCCAATTCTTGCACCGACGACACTTAGTGGGTTCTGGAAATTACATCCAGGTTTATGGAAATGTTCCAATGTCACACGGGTATCAAACATAAGTCTAGCTTCTTCTAAAGCTTTATTATTATTTAGATCACTTTTGTTAAAGTGACTTAAATAATATTCTTGAGAAAGTCTTTTCCGATGTAGGACTAGGAGCTGTATTGGTCCAGCATGGAACTGATGGCACGCCAAGAATTATCGCGTGTGCCTCAAAGGCACTTACTTCAACAGAGCAAAGTTATCCACAATCACACCGGGAAGCCTTGGCAGTAGTATGGGGTATTGAGCGTTTTACGTTCTACCTAACCGGTAGGCCATTTGTAGTACGTACAGATGCAACAGCCAATGAGTTCATCTATCATTCTAACTACCGTATTGGAAAGCGAGCATTCGCAAGAGCCGAGGGATATGCCTTAAGACTCCAGCCATATGACTTCACAATAGAGAGAATCGAAGGACAAGGCAATGTAGCAGATGCACTGTCGCGATTGATTCGTGACACACAGAAACCGGAGGCTTTTGAGGATGACAATGAGTCGCATGTTTTGTGCACTTTAGATGCGGGTTGCATGGAGATCACCCTAAGCGAAATAGAACGTTGCTCAGAACAGGACGAAGAGTTGGAAAGTCTACGATCTGCTATAACACACGATGTTTGGCCCGAGGAATTGCGTAAATACGAAGCGCATAGGAAAAATATGCACATTCTAGGAGCATTATTGTGCAAGGGTGACCGGATTATTCTTCCTAAAACACTGAGGGAAAAGGCCATGACTTCTGCTCATAGTGGACACATTGGCGAAGTTGCAATGAAGCGCATAATGCGAGAATTTTTTTGGTGGCCAAAGATGAGCGCAGAAACCGAAAAATTTATCAAAAACTGTGAAACATGCGTACTTTTGTCGCGCAAAAATCCTCCAGTGCCTTTAGCTTCACGTGAGCTTCCAAAAGGACCATGGGAGATAATCCAAATAGATTTTCTCTCGATTCCAGGATTTGGATCGGGAGAATTTCTCATGGTTGTGGATACATATTCACGATATTTGGCCGTGATCGAAATGCATCGTATGAATGCAGATGCTACAAATGCGGCTTTACAGGATATTTTCAAACGCTGGGGTTTGCCACTCATAATCCAGAGTGACAACGGGCCACCATTTCAAAGCTCAGCATTCTGTGACTTTTGGGAAGGCAAAGGTGTAAGAGTGCGTAAATCTATTCCTCTGAGCCCCCAATCAAATGGTCTCGTTGAAAGGCAGAATCAGTCAGTAATTAAAACTCTATCGGCAGCAAAGATTGATGGCAAAAACTGGCGGAAAGCGCTGGAAGAATTTGTGCACCACCATAACACATTGATTCCACATTCAAGGTTGAATATAACTCCATTCGAACTGCTCGTAGGATGGAAATTCAGAGGCACATTTCCAAGTCTTTGGAGTGAAATGCGGGACAAGCAGTTAGATCGGGTTGCTGTTCGAGAGGTAGATGCCGACGCTAAATTGGGGAGTTCGAAATACGCTGATCGAATCCGAGGAGCAAAGTGTTCGGATATACGCATTGGAGACACGGTATTCCTAAAACAGCAGAAGAAAAGTAAGGTAGATCCAACGTTCTCTTCCGAGCGGTACACTGTCGTAGCTCAGGACGGTTCTAAGATGGTTATTTCAAGTGGTAACGGAGTGCAATATGCAAGAAGTGTGAACGATTTAAAGAAAGTCCCTGGTCCCCCATCGCGTAGTCGAGCTGCGGGGTTAGAGTCGGATGATGATGATGATAACCCGGATGAAATAGCTGAGACAGATGGAGAACAAGGAAAGAACGAAAATCAAACTCGTTCAGGACTCCGTAGGCGGGATACAGTAAAAAGGCCAGGAAGATATAATGATGATTTTGTGTACAGACTATATCAGTGAGTAACCAAGCGTTAAGATAAATGAAGGCAGAAATAATTATATTGAAGGAGAAATACATGAACTGAAGAAACAATTACATACCACAAATTGTTTGCGAATTGAATCCTTTGAACCAGTCATTTACTCTCTCGTAGTTGTGTCATGAAGTTTCATCCAATTTTCCTCATTTTTATGTTCCACTGAATCATATTGATTGGTTCAAATGAGTATCGATGAGTTCCAAAACACGTCTGCAAGCGAAAATTAGCTCTTTTGGATGCAAATGGTCCAGATTTTCCAGACGATTGGATAAATTTTCTTCGAAGCAGGTCGATTTTAATTTTATCGCGCTCGTAACAGAGATAAACTTGTTGAACAACTTGGATAGTTTACAAGAAAGACACTTCTAATGAAACGAAAACAAAATTGAACATTGTTATTATTTGTTGACAGTTTCATCGCGTGGTAAGGTGGTGAGTAAAAAAGGGTACAAAAATATTCACCTCACTTAAAGCGCCATAGGCGGTGAATAGCTAAATCAAAATTGAATTGAACGTTGTGCAATGGCAAATTTGGATTTTAATTCCATAATCATCTAGTGAGAGCAAAGTGCTATCGAATTATTCTAATAACAACTGCGTATTGATTGTGTACGTGCTGGTATCATATATTACGTGAAGTTATAAAGAAGAGTAGAGAAGGAGAATATTGTAGGAAACATAATAGGTCTGGTTAAATAGTCGAAATATAGGAAAATCATGTAAATCATCGTGGTCATTTAATTTCAAACATGTTTATGTTCAGTCTTACAACAATCATCAAATAAGTAATTTATTAGATGATATTGAGTTAATATATTATTAAAATAAAAACAAAAAAATGATTCAGTGTACGATTTTTGGTGCGATAGCACGTTGCATTAAAAATTTCTCAATTTTCATTTTCATTTTCCACCGAGTGAGTGTGGTGGGAATTGAATCAATATGAATTCAAAGAAACACGACAATCAATAGGAATCATCTTTGTGGTTTGGGAACTACAAACATAATCCTGGACTAATTGAAATGCAGAAGGAGATGGAACTTACTCCGAGTTGAAGATTTCTTAATACAATTCAACAATCTGATGTCTGTTAAGGTGCCATTTCATAAGATATTTCCCGCTTGACTCCGTACCATATTGCGATTTTTAATTACTATTTGTTGATATAAACATGTAAACCTCTCCTTTCCCAACGGGTGCGCATTTTATTTGTACTCAACATATGTACAACCACATTTCTGTGCAATGCAACTAAATGAAAAAGCCCATGCCTGAAAACGCCCCAATGTTGCGTGGTAAAAGACACGTCATATAAGGATAATCAATATGCGTTGCTGCTTATAATATAGGATTGAATTAAGATGGACAAGTTTTGAGCACCTGAATTGTCTATTTACAAATTGCTCTAGAGATTTGTTTACAACTTTATTAGCTAATGTTTTCTGTAATATATGTGGTTTGTATGCAATTTTTCATGCTTCAAGCTGTCCGTGGTAGCAAAAAAACGCCGAGATAGCATAACGATGGAGTATACTGTTGTTCAGTGGAGTTTGCCTTTGCCATATTTACTTCTTTCACAAGCTTCGGGATTTTTATGGTGCCTAAAGTTGTACTATATTAGTAATTAATAAATATATTATGAATTTTTGAATACTGAAATGGATCATTGAATGTAGTTTTTGCAAGTGCTCACCGCATCAAAACAAAGCCGCCACTGTATATGGGATTTAACATTGTGACAGCATTGCTGTTCTGTCAAACACACAAGGCTACGGTGGCGCTATCTATGCTTTCCATAGCGGCCGTTTTGGTTATTTTAATGATCCATTAGCAGAAAACTTATCTGCAAAACAAATGCTGTGGAAACACGAGTGAAAATTTTTGACAGTCGAATCAACAATCTCAATTCATAGCCTACTTTGACCAAACTATAAAATTAGTACGTAAGAATTGTCAAAATCGAATCACCCCCTGTCGATTTATAGCTATCGTAAAAAGCTGGATACGATTGACTTGTGCCCTTAGATCATTCAGACCAACGGTGAATGGGTTTTCTTCTATTGGTAGAGTCTTGGGAGATACCGGAGTATGATCTCTAGCTTTGCAAAACTCGATCATGCAGTCGTCACATATCCAGATGATATTTTTGGAGAGCGCACACAAATCATTCTCCGTAACACCAACACACGTAGCGTGGAACTTTTTGGCGCATCTACCTTCACAAACAGTGTAAAGACTGTTCATAACATCGATGTCTGCGGAGCACTTCTTACAAGGAGTATCCATTGTAATTTTTGAAAGAGGTTCTCTTTAGGCTTCTGGATTGCGGTGTTTTTTGAGGTCCTTATAATTCCAATCGATATTTTTCCAGAATGGAGGGGTAATGATCGGCAATACAAAATAGCAATCACTTGATCAGCAAATTTACGAGAAAACTTTTTCGTAAAAGCAAAATTAAAAGACGGAGCGATAAAAAACGTCACACTTGACCGTAAGCAAACACACACTTAAATTAATAGAGTTACGTGAAGTAAAAACATATTAAATACTGCATCTTTAAGAGTGTTGTCTGCAATCTACTGGTTAATAGTATTCTGAATTTGAACATGATCTAGATTGCTCATAATTGCATATTTGTCACATTCGCATTTTTGACAATTTCGAGTTAATACCGGGGAACATCATCAAATCATAAATACTTTCGACGAACTTAAGGAAATCTGTAAGATTATTTAAGTTGTTTTATCACATAGCTAAATGTAACCGCATAACAGTCACATTGAGATTAGGCATGGCTTTTACTGCCGTGAATCACAAGTCAGTCCCATCTGCATTTTTGTCAAAATTGAGTTGAGTTCAGTTTTCAACATATCTTCCAGTGCTCTTTCAGCTACACTAATAAGATAACAAAATTTGTTCGGAAAAAATAGGAAAAAACAGCAAGTCAAATTGTCCCATAATGAAAAGTAACTGCATATCAGTCCCACTACAGATTCTCGCACCGTGTAACACAAAAATGAACCGTGTTTTGATAGGGAGCCGGATCCTATTCTTGGCACTTTTGATTCACTTCGGCAGTGGGGTTTTTTGAAAGTTACAGAACTCATATTTGGTCACAATATGCGTCGTAGTGAAGCGCTTCTTATTGCAAAGTTTCATACAATTTGACCGATAAAAACCCCCCATGCTAAAGTGAATCATGGAATGCCCAAGTGGTTCTGCACCCTAATCTTTATATTTTTCTCGGAAAGATATCATAGTTAAAATCAAATTGCGAAAGTTTCATTAAGATTTGAACATGTTTAAATCTTCTGGAAGTTTTTGGCTATTCGTGTGGAAAACGAGTTTAAAAATTTCACAGCCCATTTTCTCAATACCTACTTTTTACAGATGGGACTGACTTGCGATTCACGGCAGCTTACTGCCCATAACTGCATATTTTTTTTTCTGTCTTTATTAACGAGATTTTTAGCCCTGGGCTAGTCCATCTCGACTTTACTTCCCTTCCGAAGGAAGTCGTCACTGAAATTTTTAGTGACTATGTCGGGGATGGGATTCGATCCAAGGTCCTCGGTGTGAGAGGCGAGTGTTCAAACCACTACACCAGGTCCGTCCCCACTGCATATTTGTCACATTCGACATTTTTGACAATTTTGAGTTAATACCGGGAAGAGTCATCAAATGACAATACTTTTGATCAACTTACTGAAATCTGTGAGATTGTTCTAGAAAATTCAGAAAAAAATACCAACTTGTTTTGTCACATTGGCAATTGTAACCACATAACAGTCACATTGAGATTATATAGGGTTCTTGTAATGTAGTTTCAATGAAATTTCTATCAGAATTATTTTTTGATTATTCACCCAATATGCGATATGATTTTTACGGAATTTCAGCCTAAAATAAGCACTTTTGAGTTCTCAGTGATTTTTAGAAATATTAGCAGGGCAGGCAATCGTCACCGTCAAATGGAAAAAGTCTTCGACGAAACTAAAAAAAGAATCGTCATCGTCACTCAACCAGCGTTGGATGACGATTTGCTGCAGTTGTCCGTCACAAAGGCTCGGCGTCATGACGAACAAAGAAGCCTCCTTCGTTATGCTCGAATCTTCGTTCGGGAGCTCTGAGCCGACTAAAAATATGAACTGTGGCGTCGATAGATTATGAGCCTTTTTTGAAAAAATAAAACTTAACAACAAAACGTGTCCGGAATCGAACAAACGAGCTTTAAATCGTCAACGTCACGTGCTTACCAACAGAGTAACTTCAACTATTGTTGAAGCTTGTGGAATGCGGGTTAAATTGCCAATACAAGCAATTCTGGGATGGCATTCGCCGTTTTGTGCATAGCAAGCGAATATACAATAAACGCCTCCTTCGTTTGAGAAAGAGTAGCGAACGGAATGAAGACAAAGTGGTTCGTAGACGATTTTGGATTGACGTTCGTCGTGCATTCTTTTTTCGATGATGAGTCGACGACCTGCCAGAGTTATTATACTGGATGACGATGTCTTGTTTTATTTCGTCATCGCACTGTGATGAATCTGACGATTGCCTGCCCTGAATATTAGTTTCATCCCTTACAGCACTAAAATGCACACTTGGAATCCCATTTACTCAATGCCTACTTTTGTCGAATGTTACAAATATGCAGTTATGGGCAGCTTATGATGTAGAAGTTATACAATTTCATACAGATTTATTTTCTATCTATTCACCAAATATGCAATGTGAGCTGAAAATAATATCAGCTTCAAATCATTATTCTTGATATCTTGATATTTTTTAGAAAATTTAGTTTGTGTGAGAAGTAGATTTGAAAAAATAAACTTGTTCAATCAACGAATTTTGGTAAACCTAATTGTCATCAAATGTATGTTATAAACCATATTGACGGTCAACTAGAGTATTCAACATATGGCTTTTGAAATTCAGAGTCAGCACAATGTTTCCGGGACAGCGAGTATATTCCTACAAACTTACATTTTTTATGACTTCGCTTGTGCAAATATCGGATAAAATTAACCAAGACTCGGCATTTACATTTGAACGTGTAGAGTTATTTTTTTCAACAGTTTTGCCAGTTTCATGGTTGTTATTACTCAACTTTAAAATATACTTAGAGATGAAACAGCCACGGGCTGAAAATCGCGCTAATAAAGCTAATAATAATAAAATATTCTTCGAAATGTTACGAGACATCCTGCATACTTTTTTTACTCACAGATATTTCGCAAGCTACATATCCTTATAACAATTAAAGAAATCATTGATAGCTACCTGATTTGATTTGCATGCGACTTATTATTTTTTTAAGGCTACTTAACTTTACGAACATTTCTAGAAATTTCTCCTTAAAATCTTCAATTAACTTATGCTGCAACAGTTTATATGATAAGACTAGTATTACATAAAGGAGACCTGTACATTGCTTGAAATGTTTAAATTATATTTGAATGTAGATTTTTGGTTAAAGAGAATAGCTGAATAGTCAAACCCTGGGAGGGAGAAACCGATACGAAATTTATGTACGTCACAGTGAGCCGAAATTGCTGTCACGAAATGTCACTGTGAGCCCAGATCTTAAACACTGGACTAACATGATAATAGCGCGTAATTGATCAAAACATATTTTTGCATTTCATCAAAGGTGACAAAAATCAAACGAAAATCAATTCAAAAGTATTCAAAAGTAATGTCATGATAACATATTTCATTATGATTGAATTCAAATTATTGAAATACGCATCTTTTGACATTTTCGAATAAAAATGAATATTGAATGCATAGAATACTGTGGCCCTTTTTCCATGTTAGTCCGGAAAGATCGAAGGTACACAATAAAAGAAAACTAGCGATTTTCATCAAGTCTGCCTTGATTGTTGTTGGCAAAATGGAGTTATCTTGCAGTTTGAGAAAAACTTTGTTTAATATTTCGTGTGTAGCATCTGTGCCTCCCTCCCAGGTCAAACCTAAACTCTTAGAAAAAATCGAGTAAATTTACGTCATAAATGCCTGACATATTAAAGTGAGTAAAATTACGTAAATTTAAGGAACAACTGACGTAATTTTCGGTCATGGTGAAATCGCAGCAGGCTGTGCGCGCGGATGGCTGCTTTTGTTGTTTGCTGTCACGTTTATATCAGAACCACAAAATATTAAATTCGGCTGCTTAAACGGCTTATGGTGCTATGCTACCCGGAAGATAAATCGAAGAAAGATGTTTTATGTGAAGTGATTTTTTCTGCAGTTTGGCTGGTGTAGGGTCGATGTACCAATAGCCGCATAGCTAAGAACAAAAAATCATAGAAAATCGAAAAATAACGCTAGCGTCATTATTTTTACATCATCTGAAAGCTTTTATTTTGGTTTTGTGGGAAAAATATGAAAACTACGAAAACTCAAATGTTTGTATTTATTATCGCGTGTGCCACTATAGGAATACATGTGCCTATAGTAGCACTATTTCTAATTTCTGTTCCTATAGTAGTACTAGCATCACATCGTTGGAAAAATACTTATCAAAATCGTATTTTTACAAAACTTTTATATTTTTCCTACACAGTGTGGATCAAAAGCTTTCGATTGATGTAAAAAATGTTCTTATTTCATCAATTATTTTGTATAATAAAAAATAGTTTCTCTCAGTAGTGCTACTATAGGAACAATAGGTTAACTATAGGCGCAAGGGAGCTGAAATTTTAAGCAAAACTAATTATTTCGATCATTTTTTGAAAAAAATCAAGCTTTGTATAAATGGTACTTAGATTAATAGCTCCTGACCTTCATGTCAAAAAATATTTTGAAAAGATTTATAGCAAAACGGCCATAAAAAGCCACTAGTGCGACTATAGGGGACTGTCCACTAAGGGAACACCGACCCTAGCACAATTTAAATTATAGCCTATAGCTAAGTATGCTGTTTCGCTCAAGAAAAGTAAAGAAATTCCTTGACTGAATGGGTCAAGAAATTTCCTACAGAGAGCCCCATTTGAAGTGACATTTCTTCTCAACTGCGTACTGCGATCAGAAAAATGTAATTTTCTTGACCATTTCTTGGAAGAAATTTTCCACGCATCGAGATAGGCGATTCCTTTTCTTGTCAGTAGCAAACCAGCCTTATAAGTGAAATACGAAGCTCCTGTCATCGTGTGGGTGTGGCTGTGTTGTTGTGTATGTTTTCACGGTTTTAACGACTCAGTGATATTTTCATTTCGTCCGGCGAATATTATATTTGTCTGGTAGTGCTATGCCACCCGTCTGTTTTGTGAAATGATATTTGCGTATGCTTTCGATCACAATATTGAGGATATGAACCGTGTTGTTTTACGTTCGCTGAATATTTGCATGCCATAGATAAAAAAAAGATCAGTGGGCGCTAGGGACATTTCCATGGCGATGACGGTGCCGCGGCCGACTTGGATGAATTCGGTGAGATTGTTCTGATTAAGATTGTTGCTCTGATAAACTAAATACGAGCCAATCCTAAAAAAATATATTTGGAAGTGTGTTTGTATTATCATTATCCCTTTGATAACGGTAATGCAAACATGCGGTGTATCATACATACGGTAATGCATACATACGTGTCTCTCCAGCCATTCTGAAATGGGTCACTGGATCTGCAATAGAGCTATCACCTTCTAACTCCTGGACTAAAGCTATCTGCAAAAGCAAAGTAGCATTGCAGATAGATTTTTTCCATAATATCACTGCCAGACAGTGGGTGTTAGATGGAATAACACACACACAACTGACGTAATTTTTGGTCATATTAAACTAAAAATTAAAATAATTTTCGTCGTAAAATTTGTGCGATGCAGCCATATTAAGCATAGTCGAAGTCACATTAGACGCATTTTTTCAAGAAATACGCAGTTTTATGTGCAAATACTACAAAATTCAATCTTTTCACTTCTTACTTCGAGTATTTCGCTTAGCATGATATTTACGGCATGTGTAATATTAGTTTTATCGTAGTGTGCGTTAATTTTTTGTAGGAAATGCAAGATAAATTAACATATGGATTAACATAACAATGACAATGGGGCCCAGATAGCCGTAGCGGTAAACGCGCAGCTATGCAGCAAGCCAAGCTGAGGGCCGTGGGTTCGAATCCCACCGGTCGAGGATCTTTTCGGGTTGAAAATTTTCTCGGCTTCCCAGGGCATAGAGTATCTTCGTACCTGCCACACGATATACACATGCAAAAATGGTCATTGGCAAAGTAAGCTCTCAGTTAATAACTGTGGAAATGCTCATAAGAACACTAAGCTGAGAAGCAGGCTCTGTCCCAGTGGGGATGTAACGCCAGAAAGGAGAAGAAGATGACAATGAATTATTTAAATGGAAACCATTTTTCAGTTGCAATAATTGTTATTCGTTAGCTTTTGTTACTTGGGATGTTATTCAAGAAACAAAAATAGTTATCATACTCAGTAATTAAAATCCTATTCTTCCTTCCAACAGTTATTGAGAATCAAAGAAAATATTTTCCAATTCAAAATCATTTACTTACATCCGGAAGATTGTGTATCGGCCCCAATAGACATAATACTTCAAAAATTGTTATTTTATCCTTAATATACGACAACAAGTATCTTTATTTTACTCAAAATCATAATGTCATAAAATAAACATCTCTGCTTTGAAGGGCTCCCAAATTTGACTCAGCACCGGGCCCCGAAAACTCTAGCTTCGCCACTGTCCTCTGACATTATGGATCCCTTGCAAGCATGCAGAAAAATGTTTCTTTGAAAATGGTTAGGCATTTGGAGTTCTCTATGGCAAAAAACATACAGAGCCACAAGACCGATAATTTAAAAACCCGAAACACAGAAAAGGAAGATAAAGTAACAAAACACATCATTTATTCAAAGGTTCATCGAAAGTTTGCTATTTTTGGACAGAAAGAAACTTGATTTTCCTTAAAAGTTAAAAACCTACAGTTCGCGCTCAAAACATGAATGTCTATAATATTTCCACATAATTGGCACATTCAAGAAAAAGTACACAGCAAAAAAATCTTAAATTTACATGGCACGTAAACTTTCATGATTGTCATGTGAATCGAATTATCATTTGATATTAAACGATAAATAATGTAAACTGCCTCATTGCATTCAGGAATGCTTGCAAACTTGAGTGAAACTGAAACATTTCGTAATCTTGCATCCAACATTCGCCAATGTTGCATGCTTTCTTGCATCTTGAGAGTGAAATTGAAAACAAGATCGCTCAGTTTACATGATTCCACGTTGAATATTCTGCCAAAAATAATGCACATGGATGGATCGACGGCGTGTCATTCCATGTGCATTATTTATGATTGAATTTTCAGCGGGAAAATCATGTAAATCGAGCCGCTTTGCAAGCAACATTCTTTGAGAGAAGGCGTTTCGCGTTCAATATTAAGGAATTTGGTAACAATGTTGTATATGATAGATGTGTTTATAGGTTTTATCATTGAATAATACATGAGAGATGGCTTTACATGATTGAAACTAATATAACGTTACGTGTAAATCTAAGATTTTTTTGGTGTGTATCGAAAGCTGGTGAAAATTTAGGTGATTTTATTTTATTGTTCTTGCAAATTGAATATTAGCAGTAACATGATTTCATAAAATCATGTTGCAAATCTCATGACAGATGACAGAATGAAATAGTAATTGCAAATAACTTACACTTACTTACACATGGTACAATGATTGTGTTAGCGTTAGCGTACACACGAAAAAAATCTTAGATTTACACGTAACGTTATTTTAGTTTCAATCATGTAAAGCCATCTCTCATGTATTATTCAATGATAAAACCTATAAACACATCTATTATATACAACATTGTTACCAAATTCCTTAATATTGAACGCGAAACGCCTTCTCTCAAAGAATGTTGCTTGCAAAACGAATCGATTTACATGATTTTCCCGCTGAAAATTCAATCATAAATAATGCACATGGAATGACACGCCGTCGATCCATCCATGTGCATTATTTTTGGCAGAATATTCAACGTGGAATCATGTAAACTGAGCGATCTTGTTTTCAATTTCACTTTCAAGATGCAAGAAATCATGCAACATTGGCGAATGTTGGATGCAAGATCATGAAATGTTTCAGTTTCACTCAAGTTTGCAAGCATTCCTGAATGCAATGAGGCAGTTTACATTATTTATCGTTTAATGTCAAATGATAATTCGATTTACATGACAATCATGAAAGTTTACGTGACATGTAAATTTAAGATTTTTTTGCTGTGTAGTTACGGTCATGGTACAATGATTGCGAAACTTATTCTCAAACTAATAATATTTGAAGGATGGAAATCAAGCCAATAAAGAAGACTTTAATTTTTGCATATTTTGTTCGTCACAGAATGATCCTGGTTTTGGTCAAATTTATTGACTACATTTTTGCATTGTTTATTTACATTATTTACCTTTTAGAAGTATAAATATTTTATAAATTTCTTAGTAAATTGAAAGGTTTCTATACATAAGTTAAAATTAGAATTCCAAAATTATTATTATGACTCACGACATCATTCCAGTGTGTTTTAATCGTAATGCAATATATCGTGTCTTATATACACGAAGACTCATGATATCATGAGTTATGTTTTTGTTGCAGATTGCTCAGAATCATGAAACTAATGCAATACACCATGAATCACAAGCGCAGCCATTTATAATGGACAAAATATGAAAAAAAAAATCCAGAACGGGAATTGAACCAAGAATCTTCTAATTGAGAGTTACATACCTCACAACCAATTTACCGCGTTGGATTGTATGAGTTTATTCTAACCAATACCCAACCAATTAGGGGCCATCCTTAGCCTAGTGGTTAGAGTTCGCAGCTACAAAGCAAAGCCATGCTGAAGGTGTCTGGGTTTGATTCCTGGTCAGTCCAGGATCTGTTCGTAATTGGAAATTGTTAACAAAAAATGGGTAAATATTTTGACACAAGATTCAGCAAAATTATAGCCAATATGTTGAAGGTTCACTGTATGGTATTTGTTTTGTTTCAACTGCTATTGTTTTCGTGGAAACTATGATTATACCACTTGTGAAGCTCAGAATCGTTGTTGGCAAGCGGGAGCACCACGAAGAACCTTGCATTCCATTCTGACATTACTATAGGAGTGAGGCGTCGAAGTTGTGCCATGCCTACTAGATCGTTTGATGTCCGATCCGATGTTACATTCTCGGAGTTCTTTCAACAGGCTTTTGATTGTCAACCATCATAACAGGGTTGGAAGACAAGATCTATGACAATGTTCATTCAATACCACACATCCTCCCTCTTCTCAGGAAAAAAAAGTTTGAAGTTATGAGTTTTCACATCGTTTCCGTCATCACGAAAGCTTTCAGGAATTCAGGATGTATATTTCACATCGCTAAGAACTTCACCGATGTATACTGTTTCATATCTCAACTGTTCACTTGTACATGCGACTTTGAAACATTTTTCCGCTGTAGGATACCCACACAATCAGAACGGCGTTGACATTATTGATCGGTTGAATGTCGTTCCATACATTAGAAACGGCAAGCTAATTATATGAAAAGACATATCTAAGACGAATTTTGGACAAAATATTGCTATCAATAAACTGACATATATGCGTTCAACAGAGTAGCATCAGTGTTTGACTTTCATCTTGTTGTACATTCAATCCACCGTACTTTCACGGAAATACTCACTCAAAGACTTGTTTGACTGTTGTTACTTGTTTTGATATAACATATCTACTAAGTCACTAGCCATCATTGCATGCATGTGAACATCACTTTTATTAGGAACCAATTTATGACCACTAGTCGCGATAGCAAGTGTACACCATCATTACTTAGAGCAAATATACGACCACCAATCGAGTTAACAACATCAATAGCAGTTACTATGAACAAGTATGCGACCACCAGTCGCGGTAGCAAGTGTACACCACCATTGCATAGAACAAATATACGACCACCAGTCGAGCTTACAACATCAACAATACTTGCTAGGAACAAGTATACGACCACCAGTCGAGCTTACAACATCAATAATACTTGCTAGGAACAAGTATACGACCACCAGTCGAGCTTACAACATCAATAATACTTGCTAGGAACAAGTATACGACCACCAGTCGAGCTTACAACATCAATAATACTTGCTAGGAACAAGTATACGACCACCAGTCGCGGTAGCAAGTGTACACCACCATTGCATAGAACAAATATACGACCACCAGTCGAGCCTACAACATCAATAATACTTGCTAGGAACAAGTATACGACCACCAGTCGAGTTAACAGCATCAATAGCAGTTACTATGAACAAGTATGCGACCACCAGTCGCGGTAGTAAGTTTACACCACCATTGCTTAGAACAAATATGCGACCACCAGTCGCGCTAGCAATATCAATAACATTGATTGCTAGGAACAAGTATGCGACTACCAGTCGAGCTAATAACATATTCATTGCAACCATCTGTCGCGTTAAAAACAACCAAATACCAAACGAAATGCAACCACCAATCGCGGCAATAATATTTTTTAATTGCAACCACCAGTCACGTTAAGGACATTTTTTTTTGCATTGCATACACCAATTGTGTTAAGGGCATTTTTTCCATAGCAACCACCAGTCGCGTTAAGGATATTTTTTTCAAACATGTTATTATTTTTTTTTTTAACATGGCATTTATTTAGAAATAATAATGAATTAAGTAGATTTGAATAGTTTGGATCTCACCGGTTATCGACACAAAATTCACAAATTTCACCGATTCAGTATGCTTCACACTTAACTTGTTCGTTAAACATTACGGGATACACAATGTACTGAAGCAAATAGGAAAGAAAACAATCATGTGCATTATTGGTCAAATTTGACCAAAACATCGATAATAATGAATCGATTAAAATTCGATTCGTCCTTTGTATCGATTTTATTTAAATCGATTCAATTTCTTCACTCGTAAGCAAATTTACAAGAACAACGACTCAAAATAAGATCAAATCCCTTGTATTAGGATTTCATGTTGTTTCAACATCAAAAAATCGATTAATTGGAACGAAAAATCTACTTTTGGAACACCAATTCAAAATCGCCCATGGTTAGGATGGTTAGGAATATTTGCACACACTTACATTCATTTTTAACTCTATTTTATTTTATTGAAATTATGTTTTTATTTGAAAGCAGGAGAGATAAGATATAGAAATGTGTGTATCATCACAGAAGAAACGATGAAATGATCACATACAACCAAAGCGAAGTTTTATTATTATTTATATAGAAATTTGCACAGTTGATAAATGTTACGGGAGTTTTTTTTCGATTGAAATTACTAATTGATAAGTTATACAAATTGATTAATATTCATGAAAACCACTAATAACTTTAACACTTCACTTCTCTTTTGCAAAATCACATTATTTTACAAATTATACTTAATTATACGATATTTTTTTATACACGTTTTGTACGGATATGTTCAATTGACTTCTGCAAAAAAAAAAAATAGTTCAGTTCCTTACGTTATTCTTTTTCCGTTCAACCTATGCAGAAAATAGGTCCCTGATAAAAGCAGAATGCGCACTTCATAACTTAGATGAATCAGCTCGAAATGATCATAATCTTTGAATCGGATAGAATAGATGAAACACTTTCTATTACATTCAAATATTTCCATCGAAGCAATCTGTTTGAATTCAAATGCAAAACAAAATATTCACTTCAAAGCCTGCATCGCGCAGCTCAAATAGTTGAGGTGATGCTGGTGTTCAATAAGAGCAACAACAAGAACAGAGAGAAACATTGCTGCTTCAGCGAGTAGCGAAGCGGCTAATGCATATTAATGTCATATTTCCTCTTCAATCAGTTTTCTATCATTCATAGAAAATACCACATTGCTGTTTACTTACAGATGCCTTTTTATCAGATTCAAACTTCACTCCACAATCACTCTGAATACATATTTTCACACGCGGTTTAAGAAGCACTCGACATAAACACATTTCCTAGTGGACACTCCCGCTGCCATCGAATCCAGGCTCTCCAGGAAAAACGAAAATTTATTTAAAATTCTGGCAGGTTCGCCAAATGTGAAGCTCAGAATCGTTGTTGGCAAGCGGGAGCACCACGAAGAACCTTGCATTCCATTCTGACATTACTATAGGTGTGAGGCGTCGAAGTTGTGCCATGCCTACTAGATCGTTTGATGTCCGATCCGATGTTACATTCTCGGAGTTCTTTCAACAGGCTTTTGATTGTCAACCATCATAACAGGGTTGGAAGACAAGATCTATGACAATGTTCATTCAATACCACACACCACTAAGGTCGAACTTTTGCCCCACCTTACTCTACTGAATTTCATGATTGTAAATCATGATTAATAATCAGATTTATATCCGTGTAGGAAACATATTTGGAAGTTTAAGGTACGAAAGAAAACAAACACATTTATTTCTTGTGTCCACAATAGTCAAAGTGTTTTGAAAAAAGCATGACTTAAATTTTTCCCATTATTTTTATTCTTTTTTTTATTAAACCAGTTCATAAATCATAAAATAAGTGACCATACGTACCATGTTGGTACGTTCCGTGCCACCCGATATGAAGCCCCCTGCATGTTAGGCGAAAAGAATAACGCCGAAGGAATAGCCGCGAGATTAAAAATATTTCATTATAATAAAATTTTCATTCATTTGGTGTTGCGCCGTTGGCTTGAGAGGACGCAATTTTCGTGTGTCTTATTCTCGTGTCTTATTCTCGGTTCATTGGGGCGGTGGTGAGTTCGCTGTGTGGACTGTGGATATCTTGGTCTCGGCAGTGAAGTGAGCAGTGAGTTAGTCAGTACTTTGCCATTCGTGCGTCTGCCAGTCTTGGTTGATCTTTGGCGCAGGCAAGTTCTACCGGAGCAGGAACTCTTCGATTTCGCGGTTTGCTGCTTTGGAGGTTTTAGGATTTGGACTTGGAGTCGGCTCGTCAGATTTTATTTTAATATCAAAGTCTAATCGTGACCACGGTATAATGAAGCTGGTGAAGAATTAGGTGGAACATACAAGCTGTCTAAATTTAACGGCGTGTGATTTCGTGATGTTGAGCAATCTGTTGATGTGTTGAGCCTACCTTTTTTAGTTGTTTCGTCCGATATTTCCGTGTTTAAAAAAGAAACTAAAAGTTAGAGTTTTTTACTCCTGTGTTCAGCTGCTAATTCTTTCTAGTTTTTCGGAGAAGATTTGAATTTGCAATTATTATTATCTAATTTAATTTTTGCTCAATCTAGGTCCATTTTGTAGTGATCGGTTATTAGTGTTTGTTTAGTGTAGTTACATTTACTGGATTAGGAAACATTGTTCAGAAGAAGGCCTACATTCTAGTTCGTTCGAGTGGCAGCAAGTGTTTGCCCAAGTGCTTCAGATATGGGGTCCGAGACCCGAATTCTCGGCGGAAGTCTCCTCGCAGTCGCAGTACTGTCGACACTCATTATCGGAATACAGTCCACCAAGTCACAGGTAAGCAAGAAGCGATACGAATGAAGATTTGTGATGCTCCAGCAGAACCGCAAAGTATGTAACCAACCACCGCATGGCTCGCCGACAAGTTCTATGGAATTCCGTTTCGATTTATGCTTCTGATGGGGAACAGTATTAGTATCGTTTAGGAACTCGATGGATTTTTCGAGATTGCAGTGGATAGAGTTTTAAAAAATTGTTATCGATGGTTTTGTTTTAACATTAAATATCAATTGATAGCTATAATAAGAGAATGATGTCATTATCTTTTACATGAGTCAAAGTAGAACTATGCGAAGCTACATTATTTAGTTTCCCAGAAAAGTGCGATAATGTGATCACTTGAAGAGTGAATTAAACGGAACGTGCTTTACGTCATTGGTTTTTTTTTCAACAAAACTGAAATCATCGGAAAGTATTTCGTTTCATATAGTTATATATGACAGGACATACAAATCGATGACTTCAGTTTGGTTGAAACAAACCATTTAATTTTCTCTTCAAGATTTCAAGTGTCCAGTAGGTGAATTCCGGCGCACATTTTCTTCGAAGACAAGAAAATTTCTTCCATAATCCACCAGCAAGAAAATTTTCTTCTCTTCGAAGAAAATACGCGCCGGAATTCGCCTACAGATTGTATAATTTTTACTTATTAATCATATCAAAAATGTCGTGATGCAATGATGTAATAATTTATTTACATTTTTCTTGATTTCTTGCGAACTCATGGAATGCTTCATACTTATACATACAATAAAAGATGAAGGATGATTCGAGGGCTTTTAGATTGTTTGCCCATATTTACCCAATACTAAAATGGCTACAGGCCAGGGGAAGTGGTTCACCTAGAGTGAATTTATAGCTTAGCTTAGCTTAGCTTAGCTTAGACTGACTACACATATCAATGGTTGCTATTCCGTGATTGACCGAAGTCAGTGAAAATGCACAAAGAATCAACTAGAAGTTCGGCTGGGATTGGCCATAATCTTCTTCAGTGTGCATAATTCAGTGCCTCTATTTATACATGGTCAATAACGGCGCCGGCCACGTCCTTGCAGTCAGGTGGGATTGGGGGAAGGAATGTTAGTGTGTAACCTTTGCTATTTGGAGACCGTGTTTGCCTCTGCATCTCCACAAAGGTTACTGGGAGGGATGTTTGTTAATGGGAAGGATCGTTGGGTCACAGGATTCACTTTGATAAGCGATTAGACCATGATAAATAATTATTTGTGAGATATGAACATGCTTATATGTAAATATAATATTTTCATTTGATATTAATATCTATGTAGAGAAAAATTATGCCGACACTTGAGGTGACGAACCTTTCAAAGTTTGTTGAATAAAGTGAACCTTTCGGAAGTCTACACTTGAAGTGTTGAACCATTCAAAGTTTTATTTTTAATTACAAAAATAAAGGTAAAAAGAAGAAGGTGTATTGATTAAAAAAAAATTTAGACATAAATAATTTATGAATCAGAGTTTATGTCGACACTCACAGTGACGAACCATTCATATTTTTTTGAAACATCATATTTACATCTCACCGTTGTAACGATTAACGGTACAGTCATACTTATTTTATAGATTAGGAACAGTAGCATGAAACGAGCTCACCAATTGATCCGTCATCATTGAGCAGCAACAATCCTCTTTCAGCTTCAGTCGTTTGCTCGGCTATATAAAAGCACTCAGAGAAAATAGGCGCGCGACCCGTGAGGGAAAACAACTGACGACTACTCGGGCTTTCTTGAAGCACTGCCCAGGAGCAAGCGTCAATGTCGGAAGATCATAAAGAACTAATCGAAAGCGGCACTTTTTCACTTTACTCGATCGACGCGCGACATGTTTGATCCTGCCCTCATCGCCGGCCCCCGCAGGAGCAAGCGTCAAGGTCGAAAGATCAAACACAACTCAATTCAAGAAACACTGTGCTCAAAGCATTAAATGCTATTATCATGGCCAAATCATGGAACTTCTAAAATAAAGGTTGCCAAATATTATGATATTAATATGTTTACTTCGGACAGCCGATTAAAAGGAAGACATTAATAGAAAAGTTCCAATAAAAGAGAACGCACGGAAATCTTGTGAAATGTCTATGTAAAACTAGTTCAAAACATAAAAAATGGGGTATAGGTGTATCCACATAAAAAAGTTTCTAAATACTTTATTAAAGGATTCCGTTTGATTTCTCTTGAAGAGTTATCCGACGTAATATCCGATTTTCTTAAAAGCAAATAACGAGCGGTGGACACTCTACAAAGCAGAAATGCAATTGCTGTCCCATGATTTAAGAACTAACATTGGAAATATTGCAGTTATTATGTTGCCAAATCATTTCAAAAAATGGCTACAGGCCAGGGGAAGTGGTTCACCTAGAGTGAATTTATAGCAGAGAAAAAGTGGATTTTGTATGAAAATTGACAGGAAAATGAATGACAAAGTTAATCCACTTCTCCTGGCCTATTAAGCTTGAGCTTGCACTTACACAAGGAACCAACCAGATGACTGCTTGGTACTAACAGACACCCCCATGTATAAGTGATGGTGATGGCAGAAAGGCTTGCTATTTAGTTAGCAGACTGCCTATGTATCAGGCGTTAGGAAAGGCGTGCTGTAATGATGGAAGAGAATGGAAGCGTAGGTAAACGGTTTTTTCTTTGTCCGTCTCGGGTTCTAGCAAATGCTATGCACTGTGAGATATTAAGAGTCTTCTATCTTCCAGTGAAAGGTAACAACTACAAAAGTACAAGGAAAGGGACGGGACTGGGATTGAACCCATGGCTTTCTGCTTATGAAGCAGTCATTGGACCACCAACCCGTCCTCAATACTAAAATGGCTATTGAATATTAAAAAGGAGTTCAATAAATTCGACACTTCGTTAATTTAGAACTTATGATTTTTAAATTGAAAATTTTGATCAAAACTTACGTCGTAAATGTTGATGTGGAAAATTATATGCCGTACTGAAATTTAAGTTTAGCTATTAACCATTTGTCGGTTTACTGGGGTCAATATGACCCCAGAGAACTTTGAAGGGCTGTAACTTTTTTTGTTTTTGTTGCTTGTTGATTTCTTTTTTTCAAATATCTTTAAAAATAGTTTTCGAAAATTACCATGATGCATCAATACCCTGACAATTAAGGGGCAACAAATATTTAGAATTAATTTTGATTAGATTTTCTTCAAAATCAATCAAAGTCTTATCACAAAACGAACAGCTTAACGTTTAATTTTAGTCAGAGTGATGAATTATCCAAAAAAGTCGAGACTTTGCATCTCTTGTATTTAAATCCGGAAACCTGTGGCGAAGCATGTCTTTAAATCCAGACACTTTTGAATCAATCTCTGGCCATGTTTGTTTGAATGTGATATTATCTCCTAAAACCGTACGTATTAAATTTCCCATTTGTTTGTCGTTTTTTGTAATGAAATAGTTGTGGATAAAATGGATATCTCTTTGGCGAAATCTTTTTACAAAAAAGTTTGTATGCTACATAAAATAAAGGATGTTTCGAAAAATCTTATCCATAAATTAAGTAGACTTATAAAATCTTTATGGTTGTATACGTCGCAATTTTCAAAGTAAAAAATGATTTTGTTTTTTTTTTGAAGTTCTTGAAAAGATAGTTTCAATGTTGGAAAATATTATTTGAACTTTACACGATTTTTTAAGAATAACATCCACATGGACGTTGCTTAATGTTATAAACTTTCTTGTTTTAAAGCCTAGTGTTCAAACCGAATCCAACAGTTTTTTTTTTAAACATGAATAAATTACTCATAAAAAGAGAAATAAACATAAAGGGGACGGACCTGGTGTAGTGGTTAGAACACATACCTCTCACGCCGAGGACCTGGGACCGAATCCCATCCCCGAGATAGTCACTAATGACATAACAGTTATAGTGACGACTTCCTTCGGAAGGGAAGTAAAGCCGTTGGTCCCGAGATGAACTAGCCCAGGGCTAAAAATCTCGTTAATAAAGATATAAAAAAAAAAAAAAAAAATAAACATAAAAATATAAATAATAAATTTACTGGTTTAATATATGTATACTTGGAATACGAAAAAAAGTTCCATAACATTTCCTCCATTTGTACGTTTTTGAGAATTTCCCGAGAAATGGTAAATTTATTTTCCGTTTCCTGGAAAGTCGAATCCCGGGAAAATTAGGAACTCTAGCGTATACGATTTCTCAGTGATATGAATTGGTCCCCCCCTTTGTCACACTATTTGTATGAGTCCTCCGAAAATTTTGTAAGGCTTGTCACGCTTGGCTCGACCCCCTCCCCCCCCCCTTGGAGCGTGACTTAATTTGTGCATGACCCCCAACGGACGTGTGTTAGCGTGCCTACTTTGATACTTCTTTTTCGCATACAGCTGAAGTTTTGCGTATCCTGCTTAAAACAGAAAAAAAACGAGAATTTCAACGCTGAGCTAGTGAAAAATATGTGTATCACACTTAATATAAAACCAATACTGCGTAGTGGACCACTCATGTATTGATTAAAAATTTGTTGTAAAAACTTATGTCAAAATATTTTCCCCTTTTTCAGCTACAGCAGTTTTAAGTTGACTGACTGAAATACAAAATATTGGTACTATTGGAATAAATTGCCAACCTTTTGCTAAGTTAAACAGCATCAGTAATTTGGCTGTCAAATATGTCAGAATGCCTTGAACTTAAACTGAATTTCACTCATAACCAGCAAATATATTGGGCAAGCAGATTTCTCATCAATTTTTGTGCTTTAAAATTGATTTGGTTGACTTTTTCTCGCATTCATGAACCTTTGCCCAAACCCAATTATTTCACAGTCCGAAAACATCCACATCCTATTATTGCACACGTTGAGCCCAATTATTGCACACTTCTTCAATTTTAAATGGATTTGACTAGCGAAAATTGAAGACGGCGTGATATAACATTTCAAACAATAAGTGATCTGTTATTGGCGTTGCAGTCAGTGTAAATCAAAAGCTGATTCGTTTCAATTGTCCGACGTTTCGATGTATTTAACACCTTTTTCAATAACAGATCACTGCCAGTTCCCTCAGTCGATAGCATTCCTCCGAATCAAACGATAAGTTTAATGAATTACGACGAGTTTTTGTTTGATAATTCTATGAAACAATGATTTTGTCATAGAAAAAGCCAGTATGAGTGCAATACTGCATTTTGTTCTGTCAGTTTTGTTTATATTCTGTAACAATGAGGATTGCATATCTCTTGGCGTTTATTCCATAGCTAATAAATTAGGCTGTGCACCAGTTATTGAACACTTTAATATTTAAAACGAAAAACAAAGTTTTTATAGTAAGTCCTTCTCGCATTATGAAATAATAGCCCTAGTTCTACATTATCATTGAAGAAAAATTGGAAATAATTCGGGAAATATTTAGCTCATGTCTTAACAAATTGGGTGCTACTGAATCAATTAATTTACGCAAAAATCTCAGACAAACCTATGATATCTTGCATTTTTTTAGAATAACTATGTTCAATGAATCTGTTCTGTCGTGAATCGCATGTCAGTCCCATCTGTAAAAAAGAAGGCATTGAGAAAATTGACTGTGAAGTTTACAAACTCGTTTTCCATACGAATATTCAAAAAATTCCAAAAGAATTAAACATGTTTTAATCTAAATGAAACTGTCTTAATCTTTCTTTCACTCCGATATCTTTCCGAGAAAAAAAAAGATGATGAGTTACTTTTCATTATGGGACAATCCGACTTAGTGTTGTTTTCAAATTCTACCGAACAAAATGTGTAGTCTCGTTTGTGCAGCTGAAAGCGCACAGGAAGGTATGTTGAAAACTGATATCAACTCAATTTTGACGAAAGTGCAGATGGGACTGACTTGCTATTCACGGTAGTGTAAATGTTGTCTGGAACTCGTTATCATACAAATACCTATGTATTAACCTTTAAAATGACGTTTCTAGATAGTTGTCTACAACCACGCGTTTTACGAAATTAACTTACATTGACTGTGTTTTTTGTAATAAATTTCATTATTGATTTGTCTTTTTAAATCAGATGATTTATAAATTGTAGGTGACTCAACTGTGTGGGGCGACTGTACTTGGTATTGCACATTTGTAGAAAGTAGACTAGACAAATTTAAAATATTTATGTATATCCGCAAACAGTCCGCAAATTCCTATTGGTTGTTGAACTCAATGGCCAGAAAATGAAATCGATATTACCAGTATAAGAGTGGGGGGGGTGGGGGCTGTGCCCTGATTAAAAAAAACTGGCTACGCCCATATCCATCGCCCTCTTAAAAGTCCATGTAACCATGTAACACGTCAAAATTTGAAAAACAGGAACAAAATAAAATGACCCGATGTTGTCATGTACCCCATTTTGTCAGCCTAAAATTCATCGAGGGGCTGACAAAATCGGGTCCTTACTGTAATTATAGAGGATAATTTCGCCAAATCGGCACCTTCCTTAGCCGAGTGGTTAGAGTCCGCGGCTACAAAGCAAAGCCATGCTGAAGGTGTCTGGGTTCGATTCCCGGTCGGTCCAGGATCTTTTTGTAATGGAAACTTCCTTGACTTCCTTGGGCATAAAGTATCATCGTACTTGCCACACGATATACGAAAGCGAAAATGGCAACTTTGGCAAAGAAAGCTCTCAGTTAATAACTGTCGAAGTGCTCATAAGGGGTAGTCCATAAACCACGTGGTAATTCATGGGGAGGAGGGGTCTGGCCAATTTTTGTATGGACAAATGACCACGATGGGGGAGAGTGGTGGTCTGGAATCCCAAAAAACTGTCCACGTGGTTAATGGACAGCCCCTAAGAACACTAAGCTGAGAAGCAGGCTCTGTCCCAGAGAGGACGTTAATGCCAAGAAGAAGAAAAAGAAGAAGTTCATGAAAATAACATCACCAATGAAGAAGAATAGAGATTTTTTTTGTAAAGCTCATTACTTTTTCATACGATGCATGTTCTCTTTTCGGAATAATCTTTACAGAAATCAGAATCCTGCTTATACCAGAAACAAAAGTGCTAAAAAGTGTACGATTTTTAAAAATATGTTTGATTAGTTTCAATTCAGAAGCAAGGCAGGATAAATCCCAACTTATACTTTCGTACAAAAAGTTTCCAGCCAAATTTAGCTGCTCAAAAACGGTTTTTAGTTTTCATCCGACGTTTCGGACACATATATTATGCCTTTTTCAAGGAATTAACCGTGTTCTGTTTTCTCGTTAACATGCCCACAACATAGGCAGCATAAGTTAACATACAGAATTTTGCCCGTTCTGGTCTTAACACGAACGTAGAATCCGAAAAACGATCCAGGTCGCAGCATTTCGATAAAGTTGCCTATTTATCGTCACTTTTATTCTTTTATTCTTCGTCGGATGAAAACTTTAAATCCATTTTTGAGCATAATAAACTGAATGCCATAACCTACAACAAATTTAGCAGTAGATCGAAAAATCTTGGGGGTAGATCTTGCAAGCCAACTTAAGCGATTCTGATCCAGAAAAAAATCGACGTCTTATTTAACAATTTCTACATTGTATACTAAGCCAAGTCAAATGAAAACTGTTCCATGCAACAAGATTCCATTTTGTACGATGTAATGATGTATTATCAGGAGTATCCAAGTCACTTGGAGTTTATTTAATGGGAAGAGTATCAATTATCGGATTTCTTAGGAATTCCTGAACGAAAAGTCTACGAAGTTCTGTTCGAGTAGAGCGTAATAGAGCGTAAGTAGAACGTACCACTTCTTCTCTGGGAGAGCAAGTTTTAAGGTTTCTAAAATTTGTGCTGCTCAAGTATTCTCTCAAAATATTGCTTTTCGGAGACGGATGAAAATATTTACTGGTCCATGTTATTTACTCAAAACTTTTGAGTTACATACCATTCGTATAATTAGTTCGTAGACTCATATATTCTTCAATAATATGTTGAAGAACACGAGAACTACAAGAGTTAGATCATACATAGATCACCATTTGGAACGCATATAACTAAGACCCCTTCACTCCCACGGTGGATCGATCGAAGCGTTTTTTTTGTAACCCATTCATAAACACTTTGAGGTGATGTATGCGGTTTGAGCAGTGCGCTATGTGCATCGTGTGACAGTAAAGTGTTTAGTCGTTGAAAATGAAATGTACCTTTATGATAGCATCATCAAATTTTACCTCACCAATACAAGTTTTGGGAGAAACAAAAGGTGCAGAAGTATAGATAAGACTCGCCATCAACTCGGACAACTTAGTTGGAACGCGATGCCGAATACCTATCCGGCTGTGTGATGTAATGGTTCCCTGTACTGATAAGCGGTTAGAAAAATATCGTTCAATGTACTACTCTACACGGTTGTTTGAACGAATTTGAACGTTTCTATAGATTTCTATAGATTCATTTTATGAGCTTTAAAAAACGGATTTCTCCAAAGACAACATGCAGGTAAATTACTTTGCGAAAAAGGCCATTTGCAACCAACAGTAAACCACAGCGCGCAATGAACATAAAATGCTTTAAACATATGCACTTCGCTCAGCAAAAGCATGATCCAGCCCGAGTCAAAGCCCCTGCTTTGATTTATTGATCTTCAGAGTTGATATTCTGCGTTCTTTCCTTTCCTCCATCCCCTCGACCGTGCAATCATGCTTAAAGCATGGAAATCGAGAGAAAGGCTGCAAGCGCACAACCAACTTAGCCACGTTCAGGTACTGTGTTGATCCGAGCCCCGAGACGTCAAGGAACTGGAATATGAAACAAAACGTTAAAGAACTTCACGAAAGATGGCAATTTTTTCGTTCACCTTTGTGCTACATTTGATCTTCCTTCACGGTGTGTCTGAAACCGTTTTAAGCGGAATGAAATGTCCACCGATTCGGCACCCACCACTCGATGGATGTAGCATTCAAGCATTGTTTTCGTGACTTTGAAGTTATTTCAACAAGGAAAACGAAAGTTATCGTGATTTAAAGGTTCTCGGCTTTATTTTATTTTATTTATTTATTGTAAAAGTCTTCGACAAAACTAACTATCGTACATACTATAGCTTATGCGCTAATTATTAGTCTAAACACATTTTTGGACAAATTAAAGTCAAACAAGTGGTACACTTCATTAAAATGTTGACAACACATATTTAGAGGTTTTTAGGTTAATAGGTTATTTAGGTTACTCTGCCCATACTGGGTGCGATGCGTAGCCCTTTTGAAGAAATCGAATCTTCTCGTCGAACTTCCCGGTGCGTTGAAGCGTAGCCTTTCCAAGAGATCGGAGCAGTCAAGGTTGTTGTTGAGCAGGTCGAATAGAAGTTCTCGTCGATTCTGTAGTGTATGCAACTTTATGAGGACGCAACGCTGTTCATAAGGAGGGAGATGGTGATTGTTACGCCATGGGAGATGACGAAGTGCTAATCGGAGGAAAGTTTTCTGTACGCGTTCTAGGCGAGCCTATATTGAAAGGTTATTCACATGTTCCTTAATATTAAATAACAGGTAACTACAGTCAACTCTCCCTAACTCAATATCAGTGTTTGTCATGAAGGCTTGATTGTAAAATCGTACACTTCAGGTTAATTATCAGAACTCCTAGTCTTAAAGACTTCCTGTAAGAGCTGGTGTTCCTCAAGGCAGCATTTTGGAATCAATATTATACAATATTTCACATCTGACTTACATGAGTTACCTCAGGGATGTCAAAAAGCTTTGTTTGCGGATGACACAGGTCACTCCGTCAAAGAATGAAGCCTGCGTGTCATTTGTCAGTTTGTACGGGTGTTGCCAAAATCGGGTGTTGCCAAAATTGGCACTGTACTTGAATAAATGGAAGATTTCTCCTAATGCTTCCAAAACTCAACTAATAATATTCCCACATAAACCAAAAGCTCTTTATTTGAAACCTTCAAGTATACATGTTGTCACGATGACAGTTTTTATTTTAATTTTTTCACTAGTTGTTATTTTGAGAGCGATGGTCATTTTCTACCGTGTTAATTTAGACCACGAAAGATTTTAGGGAATTATCCCTACCGTAATAGTGGGTGCCAAATTGGTGGACATTTTTTTCCGATAACAACAATTTCAGACACACCATGCTCCGTAAGTCCGCCCAACCGGCCGGCAAGTCTGGCATTTTGTGGGGAGCTTTGCCTTTTCCGTAACCATAACCGAGCAGAAGGCGGAGGAGTTTGCCGACGAGACTCTTTCTCTCGTGGAGTTGCTTCGCATGTGTTAATTGAAAACTGGTTTCCCAAGCATACGGGTGTTCGGATTTAACAAAGAACTAAAATCTCTGTCTGATGGAGCCAGATCGCACTCCGGGAGCATTTTCGAAGATGATGGTGAAATAATAAAACTACGGCAATCGTCATCAGGTCTCACAAATTATGCACAACTCGAGGCGCGAGTAGCGATAAACTTTGATGCCTCTATCGTTTCGATTAATCATAGGACAGCTCTGCTGCAATGCAATGTCACGAGGGACGCACCCCTCAAGTCAAGACCAACCGACGGAGTTTTGTTTGCTGGTCAAACAATTTCTTATCTCTTGGAATGTGGTGGATACAGTTGAAGCCTTTTTGCTAATCGAGGTCTTCGGACGCTTGGAAGTCTGATAACGAGAGAGAGAGAGAGAGAGAAAGAATAGATTAACCGGGTTGATCTCCAAAAGACGAATTTCACCTGACCTGAACTTTGAAAGGGTTCCGAGCTATTCGGATTTGAGGTAAATGAACTGAACTAGATAATAAAATTTATTTCTACAATCACCATCGAAGTGCACTGTGAAGAATCACTCCGTAGATTTCAAGGAATAGTTAATGAAATAATACAAGGGTATAAATTTAATTTATTTCTAAAGCTCCCTTCTTGGTAAAGTACTAATGAATTACTTGGAATATCAAATGTTAAAACATTGGAACAATAATCGAATAGATCGAATCGAATAAAATTACCAAACTTTTAGACAAAAATCATTGCAAACTTATATTGCCACGATAAATATTTTATATATTTGTGTTATTTTCGTTTGAGTTTAATGAAATGCGGTTTGTCATTCTCTTATAAGTAGGTGAATTAACTGTACTGCATCGGAAAATAAAATGTAATACAATGTTAATAAAACGTTAGTGAGAACTAGACTTTTTTCTACCATATTATGATGATAGTGTTGCCTAACGCCCCGAGCAGAAGAAAAGTGCTACTGAATACCAAACTGAGGTATTCCATACCAAATAATTTCCAATACTAACAACCTGAATGAGGTATGAATGAGCCCTGCATAAGAGGTAAAATATCTCAAATAATATCTCAAGCATGTTCTACCGATACCAAACTGATAATTAAATCAGGTATTGTAATACCTAAATAATACGTGATGGATTTTCATATAAAAGTGAAATTTTGCGAAATAGTTCAATACCTCAAGCAGTCCTCAATAGCTGTCGAATACCTCAATGAAGTATTATTGATTTTTTTTAAACAGTTTTCACAATACCATTATAATACCAAATTGAGGTATTGCCAACTGAACAATACCTAATTATGTTATGATACCCAACTATGGTATTAGTATGTTATTGCGAGTTATTTTTTCCTCCTCGGGCAGAACACCAAGATATAATAAATAAATTTGATGTTCAAAATGATTCCATCGAAGGTATTAAAAAAAATTAAGATGATACTAGATACTATAAGATTTAGCAATTGATGCTTACGATGATACATTTTATATCTATATAAATAAAAATGGAATGGTGTTTGTATGTCACGAAATGGCTTACGAACGGGTCAACGGATTTGAATGATTCTTTCTCAATTTTGTTCGTCAAGGGTTCCGACGTGTTTGTGTGTATAAAAATCCAAGGATATTCTCCGGGAAAGCTAAAGAAACGAGCGCGAACGAAACTGTCATTTTGTATGGGACGATCAATAGCGTTTTCAATAGCCTACTTGATGGCAAGACGAAGTTTGCCGGGACCACTAGTTAATAATAAAATTTGTTTTTATTAAAAATATAAAATGACATTTTCGATGCGCGTGACTGATTAGGGTAGGTGTACCAATTATGGATGCAATATGTCAACAGTAGTGATAAAAATCAAGTTGTAACCGCGTTTCTAAAACGCAAGCATGACTTGTTGGTGTCAATTATTAGTTTAAAGCCTTGCGAATCTGTTGATTTAAACAGTTTTAGTACTAAATTGACTTTAAGCTTCTAAAAATGGATTTTAAAAAGTGTTGTCTTTGTACCAATTATGGCAATAGCGTACCTTGCATTCGACATAAAAGTGTACCAATTATGGACTATCGAATATTTGCACGAAATGAACTCAAACGCCATGAAGAGCGAATGATAATGCAACGCTAATATGTAATGAAGATATCGCTCATAAAATTTTCCAAAAATTTTGGGTTAAATAAATGTTAAATCATTTTTTTGCAATGGGTTCATGGTAGAAAATTAATTTTCGAAAAAGAAGTCAAAATGTAGTGTAAATGCAAATTATGATACAAAACAGCATTAATGATCTCGCATTACCTTTTCAGTGCCAATTTTTAACGAAAGAAGAGGAAAAATTCAAAAATCGAGTGTCGCTGAAAACCCCTCTCTACCATGAAATTATCATCTTCCGCTCGCGAACGTTTTCGAACGTGTGATTGAAAAATCTTAGTTATTGAGTACAAAACATGAAGATAATGCCTTACCGAACCGTCCCGTCGTGGAAGTCACCCGTAAGTAGATTTACTTCTTTTATTTCACTCATCAAAAAATGTAAACAAACCGCCTCCAGAGTATTGCCATAATTGGGCTCTCATACACTCTTTGTACCAGTTATCGACATAGTGGAAATAACACGATTTCCAACTTAAAACAGTAGAATTGATTGCATATCAGCTAAATTTATTCATTTGTTCTCACTAGGCAACATACATTCATCGGTTGAAACAGTTTTTCCGAATGAAAACATACATGTCGTAACGGAGGTTGCTTAGCCAACTGCTGAGAAGGTGACATATATGTGAGGCAAAATTTTAAAATGTTCATTTTTCGAAGCTTATTGCACGAATGTTCTTTTCAAGGTTTAGTTACCATCAAAAACAAATAGTTTAATCATTCCTATGAATATAAGCCATTATAGTCTAGTGAAACAATAAGAAAAATCTCTTTTTGTTCCCACTATTGCCATAATTGGTACTATAGCCATAATTGGTACTGCTACCCTAACTGATTGCTAGGAATCAATAGTGAAAGAATATGGTACATTTTTGTCACAGATTATGACACTGATAAGTCAATTGTATTAAAAGTTGACGTGTATTCTGAAATAAATGTCCATGATTTTTATCAATTCAACTGTTTGAGTACTATCTGCGATTTGAACCATTAATTTACTATGATCGATTGATAATGACTTAATGTAATCGGTCGGCTTATCGGCGATTGGTTTCTTTGACATTAAATTTTACCGATGCCCGGTTGTGGGAGGAGCTGTTTGAGGGATCGTCAGACTTCCAGCTGGTTTGATTTTTTTCAATTTTAGTATTTAAATTTTAATCAATGTGAGCTATTATTTTAAGTGACTCCATGTATATTATTTTCTGAGTCTGGACAGATCGTAATTTCAATCGGGTTTCTTGTGGGTTGTAGTCTTCATCTTCATCTTTCACCATAGGTGAAAAGATTTTTTATTGCTCCCATAACGCAAAGGCATCATTAGTCTCTCTATTTCAATGGCTGATGCATATTATTAAAAATTTGTCGTAAAGGATACAATATAGAGTGTGTAAATTGTTGAACGATAATTCATAAAAAACAGGGGTTGACTTCTTCTTCCCATGATTTCTGTTTGGTCATTGCATACTCTTTCTCTAAAAAAATAAACACTCAAATACAAAACAAAATTATTTGCACTTCAATTCTTAGGTTGAGGGTGAGTATGAAAGTATAAAAATGAATGAAAGAAAAGTTTACGACAGGATTACTTTCACCACTGAAATGTATTTATACCACGATAATTTTTTTTATGTTTTGCATCATTTGTTTTAAAAGTTCTTAAAACTTCTATTTCTAGAATCTGTGTCAATTTCGATATGGTTCCGGTGCGTAGCCGCTATTATTACCAATTGTATAGGTAAACGTGGTTTACGGCTTAAGCGAAGGTGAGGAAATCGGCCCTAAGAGAGTCTTGTAAGAGAATTAATCCATTAGATGCAGCAGTTTTAATGTTAAACACGCATTTATTGACGGATACCACTTTGGCCATATAATGATTACCGAAAAGCTAAACATTACATATATTTTGCAATTGGATTAAATGGACAAATTGATGTGAAGTTTTGCGAAAAAGTTACACGTCTTCTCAGTGAAAATCGAACTCACGACTTCCTGATCTCTAGTTAGGGCGCGTTACCCCTACGCCATGAGAGGACTCATGGACGCAGAAGTTAACCTGAATTCGATTTCAGCTCAATAATCACGTGGTCCTTTTTCGCAAATTGCACCTCTTTCGGAAGAATTAGATGCCCATCCAAACACAACGCTTTCTATATATATCCAATGCCTAGCCCGAGATCGCATTATTTTTTAGGTAGTGAAATGCCACACATCACTCTCCACCGATGTGGTGGCTGAGATTTCTATTGTGGTGAATTTGGTGAAACTTAGTTTATTGAACTGTTGTCACTTAGAAAACGTTATTTCAGTAGCTCATAATCAGCTTTTGTACATGTTGTAAAATAAGTCCTTTTAAAAGTGTGATAAAATATTAAATTTGAATAAAATGAGTATGATAACGATCCGTACGGTCATTTTCAAGGCTAGAAATCACTAACTCACTACTATCGTTTTGAAAACGTTATTTGAATAGCTCATAAACAGTTTTTTGTGTAGCATGAGATATCCTACCAAACACCTGATAAAAATTACGAATTTGGGTGAAATGGACATGGTAACAATCAGTGCGATTAGATTTATATTCTGCACTCACTTGTTCAGATTATAATCGCTAAAAATGTTATTCCAATTTTCAAAATTTCCAAATTTTTCACTCACATTTTTATACTCCTATTGTCTAATAAAGTTATATCAATAGCTTATACTCAATAGCTTATAGCTCCCGTGCAAAAGTTTGGGTTCAACCCCTAAAACCATACAAAAGTGTTTTATTATAGAGTTTTGGCACTTCTCAGCAAAAAATGGAGCTGGAAATTTTCACCTACCCCGGGCGATCTGTGGATCTCATTTATCGCTTTAACTTATTCTAATGAGTCTGCTGGATGAACTTCTCAGTTGTGGTGATTCAGGAACCGTCTCACTATACAGCAGGTTCCAAGAATCACCGCTTTTTGGATGCTGTGTAGGTCGCTGAGAGGACTACCGGAACTATACGGATGTCCTCTCGATGCTACATCTGCTTCAACTCCTCCGCCAAGTCGTGATACTTTGCTATCTTGTTAGAGAACGTTGATTCAACATTGTGGTCCAGCGTTACATCGATGTCAATGAGTGTAACTCGTTTCATCCTTTTGTCGTAGACTACAATGTCGGGGCGTTTGGCACGGATGAGGACGTCCGTTATGATCTCGCGATCTCAGTACAGCATTATGCAACTATTTTCCAGAACCAGGTCAGGCACGTACTTGTAGTAGGGCACAAATCGGTCCACCAAGTTGAGCTTAAGGTGATTATAGAACGAAGCTATACCTCAAATTTTCAAGAGCACAAGTATTGAGAACCAAACAGCGCTCCGCGTTGAAAATTTATCCCATTGGTCACCTCCACCAAGCAAGCAATATGATTGATTTTCAACGCGAACTGTTGTCAGATTCACATGTCTTGTGCACTTGAAAATTCAAAGTTTGGCTTCGTTTGTTACTCGTCGCTTACTAATTCAGTTATATTTTAAGAATAATAAGAAAAAGATAAAAAGAAAACTAGAAAACTAAAAAAATTAACACTATGGAAAAACTTCAAAAAACTTCAATTCAAAATTAAAAAAAAAACTAATTAATAAGCAAATTTTTCAAAAACTATTTACACTTTAGTCCTCTCAGGGTCTATCCGGAAGAATCGTTCAGGGGCGGAATCACAACCCACATTTCTCGCGTAACATTACTAAAGGACCTATGTACAAATGAGAAATTCTCTCCTCTCTCGTTCTCTTTCGATTATAACAGTGGAACACTAAAGATTTTGGGAAGTTTTTCACTATAGATCGAAAGTCAATTTCCTTGACTAGCGTTTCATACAAAAAACGCAATAGATGAGATTAATGTGACTCAGTTATTTATGAAAGAAAAAGTAAACAAAGAGAGCCTCTCAATGTTAGATAGGTCCTTTAGTAATGTTACGCGAGATTTGCTTTATCGAGAAAAACTGCGATCACAACGGAAGAGAGTAGAATGGAATTGCACTTGTAATAAATATTTATGCTTAAACACTTCAAATTCAAAATTTTATACACTTAATTTATTAAATTTCATAATTTTGGAAGGGAATTCGTTAGGTATTTGAAGATGCACACAATTAACTTCACCTGGCTGGATTACTTCTGGACAAACATTTCAAAAGGGCACATCGACATTGGTAAACATTGGTTTCGCAAGACGCTGTTGAGCCCAATTCATCTCGATCACGCTCACCAATACCACTATCAGGAAGAGCTAACACCAATCTATCTGATAGTGGTGTTGGTTTGCGTGGGCGGGCTAAAAAGGGCTCAACAGCAACGTTTCTAAAAAAAGGCTCAAGACCTCTTGGGCCCTTTTCAAATGTTTGTCCAGACTTCACTTCTGGGCTGGCCGATTTAACTTCGTTGCTTGCGTCGGGTGTCAAGGCTACCTTAAGCCAGATCTGGACGACTAAGCTCCACTCAATTTCTGCACTTGGTGATCAACTCGGTACTACGAGAACTCGGCGGTTCCACTTACGGCACTGGTAGGAATTTAGTTCCTGGATGAATTAATAATTAGGTTTTAGGTCATAAACGGACCGAACTATTGGAATTTAGTTACTAGAAAGATCGTTTTGGCTCCTTTTGCATCGCCTTATATGCAAATCCTCTTTCAAAATCATGACGAAGCATAGTATACGGAACATTTACCGGGAGAGTTTTGCTTCCGTATGGTTGGTATCTCGCGCCATGTTTTTTTTGTGCATAAAGTGAATGGCGATACCAGAGAAAGCTGTAGCTGTACAATCTTGGCAACTTCGTTGTGACGATCGAGGTAGGCTGATCCAGCTAGTACTGACATGCTCGATGGGTCACTGCACAAAAATCTCCCTTTCTCTTTTACTCCTACATAAAATTTGTAAACAACAAGGCCAGTAAACGTCAAAATTCTACACAATATCAAAATAATGCAGAGCCCTATAGTCTCCCCTACTGAATTGCGCTTCCTACAGCGGTCAGTCGTCGCGCAATATGTTGTGCCGATAGTTCTTCGTCGCAATTACCCGGTCCTGAATTGCTACCATGAAACCTTTTGTTTCTGAGAAGAGGCCACCCCGCACCAGCCACGTGTTTGACGCCACCTTGATCCACGTTGTGATCATCATCATATTATTATTATTACACAGTCCATCTGACAACTTAGTCTACATGAACATTCAGAAACACTAATATCTAATAAAAAATTGTTTGACTCTTCTCATAAAAGCATCTACGGATACATCAAAACCAAATACACTGACGAGACTATTGAAAACGTTACATTGCTCTAATAGGTTCATTTTGCCCATAATCTGTACGATGATATTCCAGCCGCAGAAAGACCTGAGTGTCCTTGGAGGGTCGTTGAAACTAACCTGCCGTAGTAGTGTGGGGGAGTTGATGGCATTCAGCAAGAGTTTTCCAACAAAGGCAGCTCTTGAAATACTGCGTCTGTTCGAAAGAGTTTCCAAGCCAAGCAGATGGCAACGTTTTTTGTAAGGTGGTAAATTTTGTGCCATAATATATGATAACAATAAGTGCAACCAAGACTGCACAACGGGTACCGTAGATTTTTTTTTCCGAATAAATGTGGATACCAATATACATTGGGCATTTGCAAATAATATATAACAATTCTCAGATATGGTTTGTACATTCAAAATATGTTGTGTGTTTTAATTGTTATCATCCCAACCTAGTGAAAATCTCAAATACCGACCATTCTTAAAATTCACATATTATCAAGTGTTGTTTATCATAATTTTAAAATGACCATGATTAGAGATATAACGATCTAAAATAGTCCTGGGATTAGTTAAGTTTGGAATTGAACCTTCAGATGCGTGTCCTCCAAAGGCTATGAGTAATTATTGTAATATGCTTTCGTGTTAGCTTTTTCGCCCCCTTACTGGATTTTTCGCCCCCCAAATTCAGTTCAACAAATTTTCGCCCCCTTTTGCATGAAAAACGCCCCCGGGGGTGAATTCGCCCACTTTGGGAATCACTGGTTTACAGGATAGAGTAACGACCTAACGATAATTCTAGCACACGTGAAAATATTTCGAAAAGAAGTACAATTTCATGTCGTCTTTGAAACTTTAACCAGCTGATCTTTCGTTGCCATTGCACGGGACTATCAGAATTTTGTATGAAAAACTGGCAGACGGGAGTGAGTAAAAAATGATGAGGTCAAATTGAACAATCATCTGACGGCAATTCACTTTCATATTGGTGCATTCTGTAGAAATCTAATCAAAACAAAATCTTTGTAGCTTTTTTTTTTGTCAATGGTAACATGTCCTTATGAAGTTATATTAACGCTCATGGAACTACATTTTAAACAAGTCAATTCGTCACTTCTTGATTTCATGTGTGATCATGATATGTTTTTGGAAACTATATTACAGCTGCAATGCTACAAGAGTTGTCATGGATTTCACCTATAAATCTCTTATATAACATCATCTCCTATATGCTGATGTTTTAGGTATTACTTGGGAACACAGTTGGTTGTCTGGTCTGGTAAGATTTGTGTTCTGGAAAAAGGTTTGGCTTCAATACATCTTCACCTTAACAAAATTAAGCGCACACAAGTTTGCATTTTTTTTATGACGTCATTGAAGCCTTTTACTGCTATGCATCAACGTAAAATGGCATATTTTCTATTTTATTTTCAAGTAATTATCACGCGTTAGTTATTGGTAACAATCCGTGTGGTCAACTCCTTTACTCACTTTCCCTGCGTATCATATGAGAAATCCTATCAAAAGCCTGATAAATTGGGGAATTTGGGTAAAATAATATGATACCTATCCGTGCGATCAGTTTTAATTCATGGACTCCCTCCTCTAGACTATTATCGCTTAGAAAACGTTTTGTTAATAGCTAATAAATGGTTTCCCTGCATATAATTTGATAAAACATATGAAAAACCTGATCAGTGCCTTCTAGTGGAAGAAAATCGAACTGATCAAACATCCTAAAACTAACGAACAACTTTGTCGAAAACACCGACATTCTGCTGTTCTGCATCGTGAGTTTTGAATATTTGTAGCTCACTAGTGCCTCCTAATAGTAGAATGTTGAACTGAACAAACATATAGTGTATAGCCTTTAGACCAATGAGCAACTTTGCGAAGACATCAATATTTTAAATCATCAGAATTTAGAACCACCCTAAGATCTAGTTACAGAAAGTCATAGTTGCTCAGGAAAATCAGACAACATTGTTTTTAAAGCTGGCGCCATCAATCGAAGAGATTCCTAGCCAACCAATGTAATGTTTAATATAGTAACCCTTTCCCTGTTGCAAATCTTCACTGAAGAAAGCATCCAAAGCTTCCAAAGTCCATGGCTTTAAAAATCGCCATTTTTAGACTTATTTATACAATAACTCCTTCCCGCGATGAACCATCTCCCTCTTGAATTTTCTTATTTTTTTTTTTTAATAAAACTCAGTTAAATTTTCTTTCCAAATCTGCAGATAAAATCGAAAATCCGTTCCAATTTCGCAAATCTATCGTGATATCAATTTGGGGTCAAAATGATCTGAAGAATCAGACTACGTGTTTTATTTCACACAGGCAGCAGGATATGTAAATGTCAATTGAATAAAAAACAATGAAAAATCGGAATGTCTTCAAAATCAGGTCAATGATGAAAATCAGCACAAATTATACAAAAATAGCAAAGTTTTTTGATAACTTGTGGAAAAATTGTGCAAAAATTCCAATAAGAAAAATGTCATCGCGACTCAAATAGTTATTGCAACAAAAATTATACAGCAGGTTTTAATAATAGTATTATTGATACAAAATATGATGAAGATGTGACATTTTTGTGTCAAAAGAATTGAATGTCGTCCGTAAGATATTCACTTGCTCGTCAGTTTTGAAATTTTTGAATGCACTTTCTTAAATTTCCCGGCATCAATTTGATCATCCCACATAACATTCATGTTGAAGATCATTTCGTTAATAACATGATTAATTGATCCCATAATAACCAACTTCCTGCATAGGGCTTCTGCAAAATTAATCTATTATCAAACTAATCTTCTGATTAATACTTTCCATGTGTGTGCTGCGACAGCACAGCAGATAGGATAACTCTCATAAAATATTCGGCACTGAAGCCGCGATAATTATGTCTCCACGCAGCTGTTTTACTGCCGGTTCAATTCCATTTTTGGGAATGCGTAGGCCAAGAAAGCTGATATTTGCTCAAACAGATTCGGCCGCAGTGCTCAAATGGTCGAGTGTAGTGTCCATGACACGTCCAGACTCACAATGCCGCAGTCAGCTTACGACACAGACAGATCGTCCCAGGTCCATGATCACATCGTACGCACGCTGAACTGGTTTGGCGTCTGCATTGGTTCATCTTCCAAAATCCCACTATTTTCTATGAAAATAAATGACTGCGGGGAGAGTGAACTTCGAATAATTAAAAACAAATATTTAACAGGCATTTTTCATTTTTTCGGCAATAAAATCGGCAGTCGGTGAGGTAGCGACCTAATTTTTTTTAGCTTAGCACACCGAAAAAAAAGTAATAAAGAACACATTTTCCATTTTCTGATGATCACTCTTCGCGTTGTGAGCTATATGTTCTAGCTGAGTGATATTGAAAATGTAACGAGTTTACGTGTTTTGTCAGACTTCCACCGGTGCGGATCTGTTTTCTGCTTTTACTTTGCTTAGGCAACCTGTGTAAAACTAATGGATGATATCATCAGTCAAACGACGAAATTTTCGGATTTTCGGATCGGGTGTGGATTGGCAACGATCTTGTAATATATTACTACATTTTCGTTGTTGATGCAAGAGTTTGACTTAAGCATACAATCTTCTTTGGGGCATAACGATTTTGAAATAACCTTAATGGACATATAGATGACATCATTGATTGAATTGGACAACCGACCAAAAAGGATAAAGCACGATCAAAAATTCAGTTAAAGTGATTTAGTTTTAACATATGACTTCAACAGAAGTAAGCTTACCTGGGAGTTGGACATTGGAATTTATAATCATAGCATGTTTCATACATTAATGGGATACCCCACTTATACTTTTGATTTTTTTTTTTGCAATTTTTCATCAATAGGATGTTTTTTGATAAGAGCCTCCCTTAGCCTAGTGGTAACGTACACGCCCTCAAAGCAAAGAAATACAGTAGGTGACTGGGCTCGATAACCGGTCGCTGCAGGGATCGGTCTCTAACTTATGACGTTTTCGATTGTTGCTGGGGCGAACCTAGTTTCGCCCTGGGTCCGCAGTAACAGCTGTCAAAACTTTTTTGCGAAGATTCTGGTCAGACCCGGGTTCGCCTTAGGTTTAATTGTTTTGCCATCTAACCTGAGCGGGGTCCAAACGGGTCCAACTGTCAAAAATAGATTATTTACGTTTTCGTAATTATCGAAATTACCGATAATAGAAATATATTGGTAGTCCGAGATGTTTACGAAAGCATTTGACATTATTCATTAGATTATTATTGAGACTTGCTTCTGCATTTTTGCACTTAATGAAGTGAAATTTCATGAAACATGACAATTCGAATATAGGAATTTCACCTGGATCCGTTTTCGTTTGTTTATTGCGAGTTGGATCAGCTCCGACACCAGGTTTGAAACCGAAAACGCCATTACATTCCTGCCCTTCTCAGATGATCGTAAGACGTGGCTCAGTGCTTCCAGGAGCTTAAATTCAAGATGGAAACCTTCCAAACAGAGGTACGGTGTCTTCGGAGAAGTTGTTCGGAATGTAGAAGCCATTCTTCTTCTTCTTCTTTTCTTTTCTTGGCATTAACGTCCTCACTGGGACAGAGCCTGCATCTCACCGTAGAGTTCTTATGAGCACTTCCACAGTTATTCACTGAGAGCTTTCTTTGCCAAAGTTGCCATTTTCGCATTCGTATATCGTGTGGTAGGTACAATGATACTCTATGTCCAGGGAAGTCAAGGAAATTTCCATTACGAAAAGATCTTGGGCCGATCGGGAATCGAATCCAGACAACTTCAGTATGGCTTTGCTTTGTAGCCGTGGACTCGAACCAATCGGCTAAGGAAGCCACGGTGTGCCAGAAACTGTTATAACCAGAAAAAATGACCAAGAATTTGGCACCTACCATTCGAAAGACATATCACTCAAGCATCTTTTCCGTGAATTTGAAAATATTCTAACGAGGGAATTGAAAGGATTGTACGACATTTCCCAGAATGACGTTCCCCAGAACGACATTCCCCAGAACGCCATTCCCCAGAATTGGACATTCCCCAGAAATCCATTCCCCAGAATGGGACATTCCCCAGAAAACCATTCCCCAGAATGGGACATTCCCCAGAAAAAAAAATAACAAGAGATCTTTGAGGTGTTCAAATCCAGGAAAATGGTAAATAGTAAATAGTGAATGCATCTAACTGGAAAATTCGAGGAAAACCATAATTTTCATAGGTAAAACATTTTCGTATTGTTCTTTTTTTTATTTTTAACGGTAGGACTTTCGGTTTGTTGCAGTCTTTCTTTAAATCTAAGTTTAAATCTAGTTTCTGCTCTTATAATTATCATAGTTTTTAGCTCTTATAATTATCATAACTTTTGTGTTTTGAAGTGGTAACGAACCGGTCATCTAATATGCACCCTTCTTCACTTGATTGGCGGTTCTTTCGAGTTTCACCATCATTGGCATTTTTGGCAAGATATATTTAGTCGAGGATGACGTTAAAATCTATATTATTTTCTTCTTTTAATTGCTAATCATTCATTCTAATTCAGCACCCAGTCCTTAAATATTCTTGCACCTGTTTGAACTGCATCACTATTCGGGGAAACGGGTCATTCGGAGAGGTGGCATTCAGGGAAATGATATTCAGGGAAACGACAGTAGCACAATTATGAAATTAATTAAGACACAATTAAGAAAATTTTTAAACAGCTTTTTCCTCCTAAGATTATGGTTGGGTCTGCCGATGAACCACTTAGCCACAAAACCACCCTCTTTCCCCCTTCGTGATTTTTTGATAGTACAAACTTTTTGAAATTTGTATGCCACCCCCCCCCCCCCCCTTTCATAGAAGACCAAGTGATTTATGGACGGCAGCTTAGATGGTTTGCCTGAGATAAAGGAAGCAAACACTCGCCGTTCAAAAGATTTTTTAACTCAATTCCGATTTTATTCGCTTGAGATCCATAATAATGAATTTGACAAAATAATATTTTGAGGGGAGTTGACGTCTGTGTCCGGAATTTGAATCTTCAGGGAATTCGAATCAATTCAGTAGGTACATTTCTTAACGACAAAAAAACTAAACTACCATTTTTTTTCCACTCTTTACAAACGTATAAAACCCATTCTGGGAAATGTCCTATTCTGGGGAATGGTTTTCTGGGGAATGTCCCATTCTGGGGAATGGATTTCTGGGAAATGTCCCATTCTGGGGAATGGGTTTCTGGGGAACGTCATTCTGGGGAATGTCGTTCTGGGGTTTGGCTTTCTGGGAAATGTCCTACAACCATTGAAAGTTACCGTGATTTGAAGGTTTTGAGATATTTTGGAAGGGAAATTCACATGCTTATAAATATTCCGCAACGGTGCATCATTATTAACTTGTAAACCAGCCAAGTTAGCATCAGCTTTGCATTAAGCATTCGAAACATGTGATATCCAAGCACTTTCTCTGTATATTTGAAATCATTTCGTTAAGAAAATCTGAAGTTACAGTGATTTGTATACTTACCATTATAATATACAAATAAAAATGTCTTTGGGACTAAACCTCGGCATTCAAAAGATATAGTAGTCAATTATCTTCGCAGTGAGTTCGAGATTATTTTATCAAAAGCCAACATAACCAGAGTACTTTGAAATTTTGAAGTCATTAAGATTTTTTTTTCAATCGTCTTAAATAGTGCTAGCAACATGCATTTGATAATTGCGACACAAACAAACTTAACAGATTTGCGTTCAACTTGTAGATTTTATTAAAGGAAGGCAGTGGTTCGTTAAATCACAAGCAAATGGGTTCGTTTTTGTAAATTTTGTTTCATTTCCACGCGTTTTGCTGGGCAGTGTTTCGTTATGGCCCTAATAAGCATAATGGTAAACCTGAACAATTTGAAACAGGCTCCTTGTTGCTCAGTCGAGGTTGGATTATCAACTGGTGAGATCGTTTTATGAGCGTAATATAATGGTACACATTTTATTCATGACAGCGAAAGGGATACGTTTATATATGTGTTTGTTCAATTAATAGTTAGTAGTCGGTTATTGTAGAAATAAACCTGGTTTCATGATTTGCAAAATATTTAAATGCAACAAGCCTTATATTTTGTTTAGTTCCTTAACTTATTCGATACTATAAGTGTCGACTTTTCCTTTAGATACTGATAGATTACTTTTTGGATTCATGCTGCATGATTTGCATCATGCAATATCTTTTAATGGTTCGTCATCAAATGTATCGTCATATTGATTCTTCAGTATTACGCGTTGCAAGAAAAATTTAGATTCCTGGAAAATCAGATTGCTTTGAAGAGGAAATTTTCCTGGCTTTCAATCTGAGCAAACTATGCTCGTCGTTAGGTGCAATTGACTGTTTGCAATGGTATGACGTTTCCCAATTTTCTCGACATCAATAAAGCGGTCTTTTGTCTAATATTCATAGCTTTTTTTACTACAATCAAAACTAGGCCAAAGAGCATATGTTATGCATATCTCACTAAAGCAGCTCGATGTGGATAACTATTTTCCGCTCGAACAACTTGTTTCGAAAGATTCCTTTGAGCTTTGGAAAGGGAAGATTTCAAAATCAGATTTTGAGACTTGACCCCCTCTGTTTCCAATATCAAGCATATATTGCCAAACTTTCATAGAAAGGACCCTTATGTTAGACGTCTTTATCACATATTCCCAAAGAGAAACAGCTTCTGAAGCCGTATTGAAATTATTGAGCCCGGCTTTTCTTATACTAGTATCCATGAACACAGCTCAAATCTATGCGGTTCCAACCATGGCGTTCCGAACGAACACCATTACCTAATGATATTTGGAAATATCTATTGAGAACCTTTCACTAGCACCATTATCAACCTTAGGTGTGACATAAGGATGATATTTTTTTTGAGTCAACGTTCAACGCACACTATGTGACTTTTGTTCTGTGCGGGGATAGCTCGCTGCCCGTTATTTCCGCGAGGCTATCCAAATTTTTAAATTTCCCCGCAATATTGTTTTGTACATATAAAAGGATTACTTTTAATTTTATTTTATTCATTATGTTGTTAACTTTATTATGTTTTGAGGGAGGTATAACCAGTGTAAATGATGTGACGATCTCTAGGACTACTGTAATTAGGCGTTTTGTTAACCAAGACGAATCTTCAAAATAACCCCTTCCAATTTTCCAAACTCCCATTGACTTCTTGTGGAAGTTCAGAGGACTCCAACGGTTTCCTCAAATATAGTAACACGTAAATATTTCTTTCATAACCCCAATTGACCTGTATTCGGACACAGCCGCGCCGGTATTGCTTAGTACAAGGAATGAGAATTCCATTCCTTATAAACTGAGAGTGCTGCGACTAATCCTAAGTAGCATCCGTTGGTTCCTTGTACAAGCATAGTTGCCCTTGTAATAACGGAGAAGCAACAGTGGGTGATCAATAACGCTATTAAATTAATTAAACATTGATGACCATTTTGTTGCCTTTAGTAGTGGTAAGAACATTGAACGTGGACATTTAATACTCAAAATTTTCTTTATTATAGGTCCAAAACTTCAAAGTACTTTGATTATGTTGTCTCTTGATAAAGTATTCTCAAACTAGCTGCAAAGATGCTTGAATAATACATCTTTTGAATGCCGAGATTCAGTCCTATGGACATTTTTATTTATAAATTCTGTGCTTTCATATAACAAAGCCATAAAAAAGTTCTAATTTATACTTCATAAAAATAATGGTAAATATACAAATCACTATAACTTCTGATTTTCTTGACGCAATGATTTCAAATTTACATTGAAGATGCTTGGATATCACATGTTTTGAATGCTTAATATTAAACTGATGATAACTTGGCTTGTTTACAAGTTAATGATGATGGACCGTTGAGGAATATTTTGAAGCATGTGAATATCCCATGCAAAATAACTCAAAACCTTCAAATCACTATAACTTTCGATTCCCTCGTTAGAATATTTTCAATTTCACGGAGAAGATGCTTGAATGCTATATCTTTCAAATGGTAGGTGCCAAATTCTTGACATTTTTTTCTGTTAATAACGGTTTCTGGCACACCGTGGAAACCTAAGAAGGCATTTCAATACATGAAAATTTGCTAAACACTTTAGCTCTATGTATTGGTTTTTTAGAGATATGGGTTTTTGTGAACCACCCTTTAAAACTAGTTTTTTCTGGGTATTTTCGAGCTTTTTCTTATGATCGACAAAGTAGTTCGAATGGATAAAATACGCAATTCTTTAGAAGACATCAAAAAATTATCTCTTATATTTTCGGAGTTAGAGTAGGTGTACCAGTTATGGACATAGTGGCTCCCTATTTCGCCGTATTGTAGTAGTAAGATTTGAGTTATATCTTGATGTTGAATCATTCGAAAATATTAAACATGTGAAAGTTATCGAAATTTCACATATGTCCAAATCAGAGTTGCTTGCTGTCACCATCAACGCTTGAAATTTGCTGATTTGTACAGGCCGACTACGATACAGTTCGGATTATTCCACATCACATCAAAATCATGCTGTCTACTCCATCACCAATGCATTGCGATAGACTATAGATATCACTGATGGGTCAAGTTTAGTCCTAAATTAAGCAAATAAAATGGCAATTTATCAGTACGATATTCTTGATAGTGCTGTAGACGGATTGAAACTGTGTGTTGGTCACTGAAAAACATTGATAGTGTAGTTATGCAGTGATTGTGATCTAGAGTGCGATGTCGCATCACCGCAGTTGGTTGTCAGATCAAAGTGATATTTATAGTCCGTAACTGATGTTGATAGTTTTAGGCCATCAGCCATCAGCTGATATGACTGAAACTGTGCAACTCTGGTCCAAATACAACTTCTCTGAAGACACCATACCTCAAAACCCAACTTTCCGGGTGCAAAACAATTTCGCAGTGGCGCGGGAAGTGAGTAAGATAGGTAGGACATGTACTATGCAAAAATATACCTGCGTAGGATAGTCAAACCAACGATTCAACGAAAAAAAACTGCTTGCTACTCCGTGATTGACCGGAATAATCGAAATTGTACAGGGAACCAACAGATGTAGCTTGAGAGTAGCATACCATCTTCAATGTACAATTTTAAGGACTCCAAACTTAGTAATGTCAATAACGGCGCCGGCCACGTCCTTACGGTCATTGGGGAAGAGAAGGAATGTTAGTGTGACATCCATTGCTATTAGAGACCGAGATCACCTCTGCATCTCCATGGTTTTTACAGGATGAAGTTTTGTTAGTGGGAGGGATGAAAAGCTACATGAGCTGGATTCATCTTGGTAAGTGATGCGATACATGTATCCTCAAATTAAAATAAAATATCTATCAGTGCGTCGACAATTTTGATGTCGAGCTATTCAAAGGATATTTTTAGTAATTACGACAATTAAATAAAAGAATATGTGCGTAGCTCCATTATGAAACAGGAATAAGGGCTTATGTCGACACTTACAGTGATGGTTTGGATATGGATGGTTCTAGTTTATCATGTGTGTTTTTACAAGCATGAAACGAACTCACCAGTTGGTAATCCAGAGTAGTGTTTGATCTTTCGACCTTGACGCTTGCTCCTGCGGGGGCGGGCATTGTTCAACAAACTTTGAATGGTTCGTCACCTCAAATGTCGGCATAATTTTCTTGTACATAGAAATTGTTCATATCAAATGAAAATATTATATTTACATATAAGCATGTTTATATCATGGTCTAATTGCTTATCAAAGTGAATCCTGTGACCCAACAATCCTCCCCATTAACAAACATCCCTCTCAGTAACCTTTGTGGAGATGCAGAGGCAAACACGGTCTCCAAATAGCAAAGGTTATGCACTAACATTCCTTCCCCCAATCCCACCTGACTGCAAGGACGTGGCCGGCGCCGTTATCGACCCTGTATAAACAGAGGCACTGAATTATGCAAACTTAAGAAGATTATGGCCAATCCCAGCCGAACTTATAGTTGATTCTTTGTGCATTTTCACTGACTTCGGTCAATCACGGAATAGCAACCATTGATATGTGTAGTCAGTCTAAGCTAAGCTAAGCATGAAACGAAATCACCAGTTGGTAATCCATCCTCAACGGAACTCACAAATTCGACATCAACACGTAAAAGCTGGGAACCGAAACACAAAATCGATGATCCAGGAATCTTGTAAAATCCAAGCATCTTGAAAAAATCAGGAATCTTGAAACTTGAATACTATTAGCAGATTTTCGATTCTTGAAATCTTCAAAACTTTCAATTTTCTCTCTGAAACGAGAAAAAACTGTTAGACGCAGAAAAAACAGCTTCTTGCCTTCTTAATTATTTATCATCTGTTCAATAACCATACAAACTCAATCAACGTCGTATTTATTCTTAAGGACGATGAAAGAAACGATAAGGTTTTTCAAGGTATTCTCATGCCAAGTACAGCGTCATATGGTTTGTATATAACCCTCAAAAGTTCTGGCTCGTGAGAAAAAACGATTAGGAGTATCTATAGTGAAAATCCTGGGAAAACTAACTGTAATAATTGCTACAAGAAACTTCTTTAACCGTTAGACAAACAAAAATATCTACGGCCAACCCTGTATATGTTCTGGGACGTGTGATTACACTTGACATAATCTATCGAAGCATTGCTGATTCTCTTGATGGTTTTCAGAGCAATTCCTATAGAACACCCACAGCACACTCTCTAGAAATTCTTGGCTGATTCAGAATTGTCGTAGAAATTTAAGAAAGTAATTCTTAGTTCATTCCTATAAAATGATTTGATTAAATATGAAGTGGCGATATGAATTAAGTCCTACTGATATTTTGTGTCATCATGCATAAAAAAAAAATCTAAAGCGGATTAGGACGACTTTTAAAAGATTTATTTTCACAGAATTGTTTAGTGAATTCCAGAGAAATATTTGATGGAATTTCTACGCGACGTAAAATGTTTCAAGCATTTTCAGTGTATCCTTTTTGCGCTTAGCCAGATCTCTAGCCGGGTGCCAAGATAAAAAAAAAAACTACATAAATTCATAGTATTTCTACTGCTCAGTTTTTTGTACTGTTCTGTTCATCTATTTGATATCCAGAAACAAATGAGGAAATTATAACAATATTAACCAAAATGGACCTTTTTCTATCTTTTTGGTTAAAAGTTTTTTCTTCATTATTGTATTCTAAAGCAAAATCGAACAGACTCCGGTGAAACCTCTGGAGAATATAACTGGTTTAACAGGCTCTTCAATAGTTTCATCTTGGATTCCCAGAGTAAAAGCTTCAGGAATCATCATAATTTTATTTTATTTATTTTATCAAATTTAATTTTATTTATTTTATTTATTTAATTTATTTTATTTATTTTATTAATTTTATTTATTTTATTTATTTTATTAATTTTATTAATTTTATTAATTTTACTTATTTAATTTATTTAATTTATTTTATTTATTTCATTTATTTTATTTATTTTATTTATTTTATTTAGAATACTTTCAGGATCTCCTACAGAGAACTCTGTAAAAATTCTTCAAAAGAGTTCTCTACCAAATCTCCCAGAAATTCATCCAGCGTTTTTTTTTTTGGATGCTTAGAAGAAGATTTAATTGATTTTTTTTTTCGATTATCTTAGCCCAGGGGCAAGGATGGAAATCTAGTGATCATGACAAAATACATGATGCCTCGCGTTGTTCTTTATCCTGCGATCATAGCAACAACGATTAACTCTTTGTCGTCAAGTTATCACAACAAACTACGCTCCGCGAATAATGTGTTACACGTGCGCTAGCGATTAACTGTTCGCGAAAAAAAAGTTTGATTATTTCGAGGATTTTTCCATTTTTACTTAATGATCTACCTCCATATATGTTGTTTGTGATTCTAAAACCATTCGGGCATTGGTTGAGCGATAAATAATAGCGCGAATGCGGCATGATTCAAGTTGATCGCTACTTGTAACAACATCCGATAAACTCTTTGTCCCACGACAAACAGTGCATCGGATGCTTCATATATCTGCTCTACGCACGCGTAATAAGGTGTTGAAATCATGCTGCTGCGAGACTAACGGCCCTCTTAGATTATTCCAATACTGTGTTGTTGTTCGCTAGAGCCGATTTTTTTCCATCCTTGCCCAGGAGTTATTTCCTTGTTCATTGAAAGATACTTTAAACTTACACAAGTTTTATCAGAGGTTTTTCTATGATTTTCTTTAGAAATACCTCTTGGATTTATTTTTCAGATGAATTCGTTTGGCATTTCCCTGGAGACATTGCTGGAAGAATTCGTAAAAAAAACATACGTACTTACCTGAAAAAAGCTCGAAGAATTACTGAAAGAATGGTAAATTCTCAGAAGCTTGGAAATCCTCGTATTTGATGCTTGTTTTTAAATCAGACAAGAAATCTGACATACTGAACTATCGCGGAATTGCCATTGTCTCGTGAACGACAAAATTTTCCAGCAAGTATAAAAATCAAATTACAGGCAGCATGGCTTTTTTAACCTCCAATCTGCTAGAACTTGTATCGTTCATTATTAACGCAATGGACAAGGGCAAGCACGTAGAAGCCCTCTACATTTACTTTAGTAATCTTCAAACTACAAAAATAGGAATGGAGCCAGGACTCTTGAATTGGACCCAGTAATATCAATCGCACATTGGACCGAATCGACAATTTAGCCGAAAAAAAGTGTTATCTCTGTTCTCGTCGAATTTAGACGTTCGATGTCTTCAGAGAAGTTATTCGTAATTGTGTTTTGCATATTTTAGGGAAAAAGTTAAATAGGGTGGCCCATATTTAAGCTAAAATTTTGACTCAAACTTTTTTGTTTGACGAAATTTGTGGCTGCGCTCTTCTGCAAACTTTTAGAAAATATTATTTTGAACAACTTTGTCGAAGACACTTTTGATCTAACTCTTCATTTGAGTTAAGTAAATTGATTTTGAAAGTATTAACTTAGGGTGGACCCAAAAAAATCAGTTATTTTGATCTAACTTTTTTGTTTTCAGTTTTACGTGAATGTGGTCTTTAGAAGAGTTGTAGAGGAAGTAAAGATACACGTTTTTGTTGAACATCGCAAGTTTGTAATTCTTGTAATTTTGAAATTATAAGCAAATTTAAGTGAAAAACTATGAAATCTTAAGATGCCCATAACTCATGGAGTTGGTTCGATAAAATTTTTCTTTAAGTGGCATTCGAAAGGCCATACGATAGGCAACTTTTGCTGCAAAAACTGTGAGAACGTATTTTTTGTAAATTGAGAAAATTCACTTCAAAGACGCACTTAAAAAACACGAAATTCGCTTGTAACTCACAAGATTTTAAAGTTAACGGCGTGCTATCTTCAGCAAAGTTGAAGACTTTCATTAGATCTACAACTTTCCCATACACCAATCTTGAGAAATGTGCAACAAAATATGAAGAAATGATGATCGGAACCAAATAGAGCACTTTCAAAATAAATTCTAAGCACCCTTTTCTGTAACCTCTGGATTACCCCAAGGTTCTCATTTAGGCCCACTTCTTTTTATTTTGTATGTAAACGACATTTTCTTTATATCTAGGCAAATATAATTTCCTATATATGCAGACGTCATGAAGCTCATGGAAGTAAGTAATTCTAACGAAGCAGAAGAATTCCAGTGTTAAATTAACTTATTGTTTACTTGATGCAGAAAAAGTCTACTCCAACCCAATGTCTAAAAATGTAGTTCAATAGCATTTAGTCAAAAACATGCAACGCCTCCAATTGAAGTATTTTTAGGAAATCAAGTAGTGCAGAAGTGTAAAATTGTTAGGGATTTGGGCGTAAATCTAGACTCAAAACTCACTGTTGTAGAACATAATAATTCCATAATAAACAAAGCAAACAACATGCTTGGCTTCATTAAGAGGTTAAGTAACAATTTTCAAGACCCATATACAGTTAATCTATTGTATATTACATATTTAAGACCGGTTTTGGAATACTGTCACTTAGTATGGAACCCGTAATTTCTTTTATACGCCCTTCGGAAATTGAATTGGACTGTACTGCCACTTCTCTCATATGAAGCACGCTGCATGCTCATCAACTTGGAAACACTTAAGCAACGCCGGGAATTCGCAATGATTCTCTTCATCAACGACATTATTTCAAACCGTGTAGACTCAGTTGCACTTCTTTCTCAATTAAACTTCTACACACCCTCTCGGCTTTCAAGAACAAAAAAAAAATATTTGCAGAAAAATTATACAGAAAGAATTATGCTCAAAATGGACTAACTAACCGTATGATGCGTCAGTATAATGCACATTGCGTATTCATTGGCATTACTATGTCCAAATAGCAGCTTAAAAAACGGCTTAAGGACAATAGAAGCAATCCATAGTATGTAAGAAATTATTGTAATTATTGTATGTAGTCTAATTATGCTTGACAAAATAAAAAAATCTTTAGAAATTTAAGAAGGAATCTCTGAAGCAATTTATGAAGGTATCTTTAGAGAAATCCCTAGTTGAAATCTTATATAAATACTGAAAGACAATCTTAAAGGAAATGTCTGGAGAAGTTCTTGGAGGATGTTCCAGGAAAATCGTTGGATGAATCGCTGGATAAAATCTTAGAGGAGTTATGACTTGCTTGAAAAATTACTCAAAGATTGTTTGTAAGAATTCAGATGATTTCCGAAATAATCTTTGAAGATCTTTGTGCTTCTCCTTAAGACAATCCAGGTTTAATGCTTGAGGTATCCTTAACAAAATTCTTGGTGAAATCCCTTAGGAAAATTCGTGGAGCGATTCCTTGGAAAATAATCACTAAATTAACTTCTTTAGAAATTTGGGCAAATATCTTAATAAATTTTTGATGTAATTCCTATACAAAATCATGGAAAAAACACATACAGATATACTTGTCGTAATGTCATGAGGAATTCTCAGAAAAAAAGTATTATATCTTAGAGAAATGTTTGCTCTGATGCTATGAAGAACCAAACTCTTATATTCTTTTCTACTTTGCAGTTTTTCCCCCAATGTTTCATTCTATACAAATTGTAAAGGAGTCAAAAAAAATATATGTTATTTTTTGCTGTTGACGAAAAACTCCTGAAAATATCGTTATAATGCTTAGAAACGGTAGAATTTCCTTAACTCAACTCAACTCAACTCAAAATCGACCAAAATGTCACTTACACCCCTTTGCGTTGGCAAAATATTTGCCGTTTGCCTACCCATGGCTTCGAACGTGAACGCGTCAATGATTTCGGTCACGAGGATTCTGAAAGCACCAAGCCCCATTCATTGAATCTCTGTGCAACTGATGCAAGTAAACTGCCAAACAAAGTTTTATGATTACCTTCACACATTTTTTTAGCTTAAATTAAACTCTTTGCGTATGGTGTCCTATATTCCAAAATTCTATTCATCATGAGCTATTTAAGTGTAAGTTATTGGATTTGCATCTATTTCACCTTAGCTTGCTCAATTCCCAGGATGTTATCAGGAATTGCCAAGGAGTTTTCAGAGTTTCCTGAGAAGGAACCCAAGAGTCTTTAAAAACTTCATGTAACTTCTGGGAGCTCTGGTACCATTCTTATTCAAATTGCTATCTAAAGCTCCCACTCTGAAGGCCCATTTTGAATAACATTTTCCAAAGAAATCCATAAAAAAAATATAGACGTCTTTCTAATGGTTTTGTGAGTTTCATTAATTATTTGACTTTTATAGTTATGATTTACATGAGCTGTCCGGAATCAAAGTATCCGGAATATGAGGGAAAAGTGCGGATGCATCCGGAATAAGAATCATGAAGAAACCCTACAATTTTATTAATTTAAAAAGACTCATGTTGCGAAATCAAACCTTACACCCACCGTTCGAAACTTAAGAGTTTTGAAAGCACGATTACAGTGAAGAATGATTTATTTTATATGCTTCTTGATGAGTTATACTTATTTGAGGCCTTAAGCGTCAATGAATCAAAACGGTATTAAATTCCAAGAAGCTCGGAAGTATAGTTCAGTATTGTCATAACTTAATCTAAGATTTTATTTTATTTTTTTTTTCTTATAGGCAGGTGAAATCAACTCACTTGTGAAAATTCGGTACTGCTACGGCAAAAATAAAATGTAGTATGTTGTTAAAAAAATGTTGATAAAACTCAAGTTTTTTTTTGTGATAATGTTTTCTATATATAAGAAATGAAAGTTATGTTTTAAAAATAATACTAATAAAGGAATAAAAAATATATCGAAGATTTTACACATTTCAACAAAGGTTATATCATCGAAAAGCAGTATAAATCCTTATCAACGCAGCCAATTCATCTGCGTATAATATCAGCTAACTCATGCAGAGTGTTAAACATCCACAAAGAATAATGAATGCGCGAAAGTGAAAAGTGCATGGGAAGCAAACGCACGAAATTTTGTTCCTTTTTTAACCACTATGTTCAAAACAAGACGTGCCAAAATTAAGGGGCCAAGACGACTAAGAAAGCGAGAGTGTTCAAGCCAAAAGTGACGGTGAGAATTTTGGCAGTGGGGTACCGAGAACGGCATGAATTATTCAAATATTAATTAAATTTTTATTTCGCCACTAATTTTTCCTAATTTGTCGAACCACTGTTGTACGGGGACGGATTGACGGTAGTTGGTCGGCCGAAAATTACCTGTCAGCATCGTCTGAAGAAGGAGGTTCTCTGTCTGCTCTGTTTGATGAAAGGATGAAGGTGGGAAGATAAATTATTTTACAATCGGTGCGATGAAAAACGTGTGTTGCAACGAGGTGATTTTTTTGGAGTGTGAATTTTACTGGTGGTGTGAAGCAAGCTCATATAATGGGTTGAAAGTTTAAATGTTATCATACCTACGAAGTAATATAAACTTATTGTCTTTCGATAGAGACTTTCAATTAGGCGTGCAATTACAGAGATATGGACAAAACAATGTTGTATGTTTCTAAGGAATGAACCCGAATTACGACTTGATACAAATTTTTGTTTAAGTTTTGATTTCGTTATAGTAAAGTCAATGGTTTTGCAATGCTTATTGTAAATAGTTGGAATTAAATTAAAAGGCATAGTTCTTCGGCGATGATCTGTTAAAAAAATAATATGATGTCACAGTTGTCGAGCTGAAGTACACAAATTTGATTTTGACGAAATGACAATCGCGTCGTGAAACTATATCGTTTACAAACGAAAATATTTCTTCAATGTTTGCATATTAATTAGCATGCATCGTGCTCCACAAGATGAAAGATCTTGCCTACTCTACTATAATTTACGAAGTGCAAATAATAAACATTCTTTTTGTATTAATTCTATACGATTTTCATGAGTAAATGAAAATGGCGATCAAAATTTGAAACAGTATTCTAAATTTGAACGCAAATAGACTACTTATAATGTTGTTTATTGTGCAGCTAAATCGATAAAAAATCCTAGAATGTTTTTTGCCTTGTTATAAATTGTATTATAGTAATATAAAAGTTAGTTAGGAATCTTAAATCAACTTCGAAATATCTTATTGTTATGAATTTTCTACTAGTTGATTACATAAGTAAACTGTTATATTTGGTGTGCTACGCTTTCTACTGATGGATATAAAATTTCAGTATTTGACGGTGTATGGAGAAAACTTCTATTGCGCTATGTAACTCCAGTGAAAAAGTTTAGGTTTACCCCCCTAAAAACATACAAAAATGATTTGTCAATATCTCTGTGATTTCACGTCTGATTGAAACTATGTCACATTCGAAATAATAATATTTTGTAAAAAGATGTAGTGGCAGTAACATTTTGTTCGCCCTTTAATGCCTTTTGCCAGCTTACTTGATTGATTTTTCTGTCTTTTTATATCGTTATTATTCAGCAACGATAGTCATAAACTTTTTCAAGCTCACAATCTTCAAATCTGTTATTTAAGCGTGCAAAGTACGTACAATTAAAACAAAATGTGTTAAATGCACTGTAATATGATTAACTTATGCTGACAAATGAGAACTAATCAGTCATGAAATTAAAGGAAAGTAATGTTAATCGTTCCAAATTTACACTTCGGCACTAAGTACACAAGTAACTAGACAATACATTATCTTCACATGTCCACTCCTTCTCAGAATGACTTAAAGGCAGTTGTATCACAATCCGTAAATTGACAATTTATTTACATTATTTTTGGGCATTTTCCAGCCGGCATGACACAACACTATGCTAATTTCAAGTTCACCCATGGATCATGAGCCCGATCAATCAACAGGTGTTTCTAAAGGCTAGTCGCAAAAGGAAACTCGAGTAGGCGGACGATCATCGGGAGCATGCGATCACGCCTCGCCCATCTCACAGATGATGTACGATCATTGATCAGTCTCGCACGTAATCTCACGCATGCATTGCTAATGTGCCACACACCGCTACAAGCGTGAAACTTTGAAATTGGATGGAGTCCACTATTGTCCTACACCCTTGATCGTACGAAACTGAAAAGGTGATGAATGACTTCATGTGTCTTCTATTAATTTTAGGTCCTCCGACTAATCCTCTGAATGATGTCATAAAACAGCGTTGGCCGATTAGTACTATGCGCTGAGCCTAGCTCACACACACATGTACGCACCTGGATCAATACTTGCCGGGTTGTCGTTACTTTTGCTGATGCTGAGCTCGCGTCGGCTGGGCAGAGAAGTCGTGTTGATCCAGCACGCGGTAGTCGATTTCGTTATTAGTAGTCACCGTTTGCACCGTCGTCGTCGTTTGCCTGTCGCTTTTCTCATCACTCTACTGCAGAGGTTCCCTAAAACTTCAAAAACCACTTCAATGGGAAACAAAAGTAGGACATTTGTAAATGGAAAACTCAAAATGGAAAAAAATCAAATATGTTTATTTGCTTGATGTACATTGTGAGGCCTATTTTGGAGAATATTGAGATGATTTCTCACGTATCGCTCTTTGTAACTATCATAATATGCTGCACATTTTGAGAGACTGTTTATCGTGTACTGCTACAGCTTTGGTCAGATCAGGGGAATAACAGTGCATGGTAAAACCCCTCTAAACAAGCTCCAAACCTGGGGGACACTATTGCTATCGTAAATTCGGGGATTATTTATCGTGCCAGTAAAGTAAACCACCTACCCCAAACGGTAAACAAACGAGAAAAATGGATTTTATCATCGCTCTCTCTTTGGGGCTCTTGTTCACTCCTAGTTGTCAGATTTGTTACAACTTGCGATACATTGCTGATCATGAACCGCAACCGATGGGATGTTTTTCTTCGCTTGCTTTGATCGTGCTTCAAAATCAAATGAGAGTGAATTCTGCAATACCTGATGCGCCTCATTTTTTCTTAATATGTACCTCAATGTGGTCTCATGCGCTTTGTGACATGTGTTGTTTGGAACTCAGCGCAATAATGAAGTGATGACAATTTTTTTTAATGGGTATCGAAATTCTAACTCTTGGATCGCGAGTCGTCAACCGTATCATGTATACCATCTAGACACCTGCATAATGAGGTGAAATTAGTTGTAGAGGCTCTTCGTTATTAAATACCGATGGCGAGCCACAGTGCCGAGCAGCGCATGAGACGAGTCTCCCCGGTTGCACATCACCTAGTGCGCGCTTTCCAATATTTTGTTAGCCTCCTGCTAGCGTAGCACACTGCGATTCCGATGAGCTGAAAGACGATTTGGCAGGAGACTCGTTAGACTTTTACTGGCATATTCAACGTGCTAGCAAAGCTGAGCTTGTCATCGATCAATATCTCAAGATGCCTAAAGGATCGCTTGGACTCTATGTTGTAGGCTAGTTTAACCCCTCTACCGGCAGCTTTATTTTTTACCGCTAAAACAATATTCAAATCGCGATAACTTTGTTGTTTCTCGATATTTTTGCACCATTTTTTCACAAGACCTCAAAAAAAAAACTCTTCTGGCTTAAGAATTCATGTCGATAGTAATCATTGGTGATCTAGTTTTGAAGATATTCCGGTGTTTCTTGGGGGACCGACATTCTCCATACAAAATGTCTTGGGTGACCATTCTGTTTTTGGTCAATAAATAAAAAAAAATAAAACGTGTACTATACAATGCCAGGTAATAAGGAGCTATCCCTAAAAACATCATACAAATCGGTTCAATATTCTTGGAGAAATTTGAATATTACGATATGAGGTTTATTATTACTCAAAGACGGCTTCACCAAATCGTTTCATTTTTTCAAAACATACTCGCATTAATGTGTAATTCCGAGGAATGAATATCCGAATACGATAAAAATTCTGTAGCCTGAGATATTTACGTGGGTTTGGCTATGCGTCGGTCCCCAAAGAATTTTGGAATATCTGTTGATCAATATCGACACATATTTTGAAACTAGAAGAGTTTTTTGAGTCAACCGCAAGAAGCACCATTCGTAACACCACCATTCGAATCACTGGACCAACCTCGGCATCCTACTGGTCAATCAGGAGAGCAGAGGCGTGATGCCGGTCCCAAGGGTAGAACAAGTCGTCCTAGAGCACCGAGATTTCGCCAACCACCAATTGGGTAAAACGAGTTGTCTCAGAGACACAGTAGGCTAGTACCGTATACGGAAGGTGCGGACGGTCTGTCCAACAACCAGTTTGGATTCATGAAAGGTAAATTTACTCTGGACGGTATCCAGTTGGTCGTTCAGACAGCTGAGAGGGCAATCGAGCATAAAAAGAGCGGCAACCGTTACTGCGTGGTTGTCACTTTGGATATGAAGAATGCGTTCAACAGCACAAGCTGGGAAGCGATAGTTCACGCACTTCACTACCTCAAGGTACCGGTTTTGATGGTAGGATTCTACTGCACAATACAGAGGAGGGACAGAAAAGGCAGAAACCTCAAGGTTCAATCCAGGGTCCGCTGTTATAGAATACGATGTACGATGACGTGCTGAGGTTGTCCCTTCCGACGGGTGTAAAGATTGTTGGCTTCGCCGACGATATCACCCTAGTGGTCTATGGTAAATCGATGGAGGAAGTAGAGTTGACAGCAGCGCACTCTATTTCCATAGTTGAGGAATGGATGAAGTCTAGGAAACTAGGACTGGCCCGACACGTAACAAATGGGATAACTCCACTAAAGGCAGATGGGCTCATCGTCTAATACCAAATGTGTCAGTTTGGTATGAAAGAAACAATGGGGAGGTGAACTTCCACCTGACGCAGTTTTTGTCATGACATGGTTGCTATAGACAGTACCTGCATAGGTTCGGGCACGCAGAATCTCCTGCGCACCCAAATTGTGCTGGTGTAGAGGAAACAGTGTCGTGTTCGATTGTCCCGTTTCATTGTTGAGAGAGATCGCATGCTCGCTACATGCGGAGGGGACACGTCCACCGACAATAAAATAGAGAGCATGTGTGCGGAAATAGAGAGCATGAGTACTGGAATGCAGTAACTACTGCTGCAACTTACATGATGCTAGAATTGCTGGTCGTGTCTATATATTGTATTTAGTTTTCTGAATGTTTAATTCATTTAATGTATTTAGTTAATATCAAGACTGATAACACTGAATCAACAATTTCACGTCACAATACTCGGTTCATGGCCGCTCTCCATCCTCGGTTCTGCCCCACGCTCGCCCCATCGATACGCACTTAATCCGCCCACCTAGCTCACTGCGCTCCAAAGCAATCACCATCTTTACAGGGTTGCTGTCCGGCATTCTTGCAACATACCCTGCCCATCGTATCCTTCCGGCTTAGTCCACCTCCTGGATACTGGGTTCGCCGTAGAGTTGAGCGAGCTCGTGGTTCATCCTTCGTCGTCACACACCGTTTTCCTGCACACCGCCAAAGATCGCCCTAAGCACCCGACGTTTGAAAACTCCAAGTGCTTGCAGGACTCCTCGAGCATCGTCCACGTTTCATGCCCGTAGACGAGTACCGGTCTTATAAGCGTTTTTCACATGGTACATTTGATGCGGTTGTAAATCTTTTTTGTCCGCAGCTTCTTGTGGAGGCCATAGTAGGCCCGACTTCCACTGATGATGCACCTCCGTATTTCACGGCAAACATTATTGTCATCCGTCAGCAAGGATCCAAGGTAGACGAACTCGTCGACAACTTCGAACGTATCCTCGTCTATCGTAACACTGCTACCTAGGCGAGCCCTGTCGCGCTCGTCCCCACCATGTACTTTGTGAAAGTTTAAAGCACGTTTAAAAATCAATAAGTGATTATTTTATTAAGCTGATATGGGGTAATATTGATCACCCATGAAAACTATGCTCGGTAATATTGAAAATATCATTACTTACTAAAATCATAGTCCCTGAAGCTGAATATGGAGGCCAAATTCGTACAAGTCATTTACTTTTTGAATTATTTCCTAATTAAAAACACTTTGAATTGTGGAATACGCCTAAAGGTAGGCAATTTCCTACGGAAATCCTGCATTATTTATAGTAATTTGTGAATTATGCTTAACTGAACATATTTTTGAAAGATTTGACAACGGAATCGTTTTCGGCGATGCCATTTTCAAAATGCGATTGTTATTTACATGCTCATATCGTTTTCAAAACTCATGTGAGACATGATCATTTGATCGTGGCATCCATAATCATGAAAATCATTTTTCCAAAAGTTGAAAAATTTACGCATGAACACAACTTAATTTTCGCAAAAACCTTAATGTCCATTATCTAATTACTAGAAAAAGCGAATCACCATTGATACATTGATAATATTTGATCGACGAAGATTGATTCGAACTTTTTACGAGGAGGGTCATTGCGATCAATGTTACCCCGCTGATCAATGTTACCCCGGATTACGGTAATTGCTTCTCATACAAAATAATCAAGTTTAAAGACCAGGATCTCAACTTCTAGTGCCCCCCAAAACACCCCTTGTTGCGCCACTGATTCCATATAGATCAACGAAACTGTTAGAATAGATAGCATGTCAAATCCGAAACCATGCTCATGGTTGTTTCGGTTCGTATCACTGTATGGTCGTAGATCTATCCAATACATGTGTTTATCTGCAAATGGATCTTCACCGGTTGATTGGGAACCGATGGCTTAGTGCTTTTGCATGTTGATGATCGACGCGTACCTCTCCTCCAGCTCCGTCTCCCCGCATCTTGGCATTTGACTTGGTCGCGCAGAACAAAAGTTACACAAATGAAGAAACGTGTTAAAAATAACCCACACAGGCCGGCGCGCGTTCGAAAACCGTAGGGAGCGGAAAGTGAAAATGTAGCCAGCAGGAAGCGAAGGAAAAATACGAAAAATAGCAATGTTGAGAAAACTCTGTGAATCAACATTGCATTGGAGTCGGAAGTCGGAAGAGATGAGGACGGCGAAGAGGGGCAAACATATTTAAAAACAACAAAACTACATGAAACGGCGTCTGCACGGTTTATTACAGCTTTTGCATACCTAAGAACACGAACACATACAGGAGTCGTCCATTTGGATATGGATGGAAACGTTTCGCGAGGCCAAGAATTTCCCACATGTGTGCTGATCAACGGCGTAGCTAGGATTTTTTTCTGCAGGGGGTCTAGGAGTGGCCTGGAGTATTCTAGAAATTGTATTCGTCGAAATAATCTCGATTGATAATAATTTCATTAATTTTCATGAAATTAAATTTTGCAGCCTTTGATGAAATGGGATCTTCTTTAGCCTGGTGGTAACGTCCGCGGCTATAAATCAGTATCTTGCTGAAGGTGTCTGGGTTCGATTCCCAGGCGGTACATTCCGTATTCAAAATTTCCTTTATCTTCCTGGCAAAGAAATTTCTTAGTTAATAACTGTGAAAGTGCTTTTACAGCACTAAGCTGAGAATCAGGCTCTGTCTCAATGAGAACATAATGCCAAGAAGAAAAAGAAGAATGTGATGAAATTCGTGATGTTTTTTTTAGCGAAATTTGTTAACATTGTTCGAAGTAAAACAGAGAGTAACTTTGGCGCCGTCCACAAATTACGTAACGCTCTAGGGGGAGGAGGGGAATATTCTCAAGCGTTACGACCCATACAAAAATTTGAAATTTTTCATATAAAAAGCGTTACGGATGGGAGGGGAGGTTGTCGAAAATTTCCAAATTTTAGCGTTACGTAATAAATGGACGCGCCTTTCTTAATGATCTTGCGATAGAATGCTTTTGTGGATTTCATTTTTTTCTTGTAAAAGTCGGACACATGGTTTTCCTTGCACCTGCCCCCCTCGTTTCTACGCCAATGTCGATGATGACGATGATGCTGTGAATGAATGGGGATGGATGGATACGCATTTCCATGTTGGATTTGGTTTCGTCGGATGTGGAACCCCGCGGAACGCCAATGAAGTCTGGACATTCTTGTGCCGCGCTGCTAATGGAGCGAATTGTGAGTTACTCAAAGTAAGAGAACGAGAAAAAAAAATCCTTCACAAGCAACAGCCGCAGCAAAGGCAGACATAAATCGTGTCAGTTATTTAGACTTGTTAAGTCAACCCGGCGAGACAACAAATTGATGGCTGAACGAATCGAGTCAAGATGCCGACAGTGCTGCGTAATCGGGTCTCCAGTTGATGCGTTCCTGCTTGGGACTAACGCGTGTGCTTGTTTGTTGATAAGTTTGAATCCCACTGGAATTGGATTTGGCAATAAGTACATTCTGAAGGATTGGGGCTCGATAAACAATGTTGTCCATACAAGCAGTAGACAGTTGCTTTTCCGATGATTTAATGTGGGGCAACATGACGTGGAAGATAATTTGTTCTATATGGAATGAATAGTGATCGATGCGAAGAAGCCCACCCAAAGATACACATGTTTCACAGGCCTTCTTGAAATATTTCAAACACTATTACCAATGATCCAATATTTACTTGTGAAAAAATAGCATGATATGTATTATGATTTTCAAATGTGTGAATGATTCGAACGTTATAGAAACTAAGCAAAAAATTTTAAAAGAAAAAATATCCATTTTTAAACACATTACAAGAGGCAGGAAAAAGGCACTCGGATACCAAGTGTGGGTGCAATAGTACTATGACAAAAATAAATTGTATTGAGTTTTTGACAAGACCAATTATTCAGTTATTCATCCCTCAAAAAGTTCGTTATATACCATAAGTCGTTTAAAATCATTGTCAAATCAAAGACTTATTGTTATATTGACACTTATAGAGTAGATCGATTACGCGTGATAAAGATGAATAAATCATGAAAGAAGCAATGAAAAAAATATCCACGTGATCAGGTGGGATTCAAACCCACGTCTCTTGTATGCTAGATGAGTGCTTTTTCAACTAAACTACAGAGCCATTGGATGACCCAATAACTTGTCGTTGCCTCCAGATAAACCAAAGATCTATACCAAAAATGCTGTAATTTTTTTTAATTGGGGATTTCTTTTTGTCTGTGATAATTGTTGTCTGTAATGTCAATTTTTTGCGAAAAATATCAAAAATAAACTTTAACGTTTTCAAAGTATATTGATTCAATACATTTTCTTGTATTTTCAGGTAAACAACTTTAAAACAAGCAGCATATAACGAGATAAGCACCTCGGACGTACCAAAGAAAACGACGAACAAAAGCTATGTGTTCAATGATAAATTCAACGCAATAACCACAGGTTTCGATAAAAGTTTTAATATTATGGTGAAGGTGAAACCCACTCGCTGGTATAATGATGATAAATTTTGCAGCGTGTGATATGCGTCATTTGATTCAAAACCAAATTTCTATCAAGATTCGAGATGAATGAATTTGATTTTTCAGCGTGCTACACCAAAGCGTTTTTTATTGAGATCAGACTGAAGGTTTGGATTTGAGAGGAGCAAAGGGGGTAAATGGCCCAGGCCACTCGATTAAACCCCAAGGATAAAAATATAAAATACTTTGCAATATTTGATATCTGAACAATGTTATGTTAGTATCAAATTCAATTGTAATTTCAAACAAATATGCACTCTTTTTCCAATTGCTCATGAAAAAATATTTTGGAAGTCAGAGATAAAAAGTCATGACAATTTACATTGCCGGTCACACCCATCTTCTCCGTTCCGAAGAAAGGGAAGGATAACGATGATATGACATCTACTTTAAGAGAGGCCAGCGACTCACCGACGCCCTCATATATGCCAAGTAGTTGTATTATAGGAAGGTAATGGTATGGGATTCACTATAAGCAAGTGATGCGACGGGATTGAAATTTAGTGTACACAGTATGTTTTTTTTGTAATTGGGTATAAGTGTGATGCAACTAAGAAAGTCAATGTCACTCTATTTGAAAATGTCATCCAGGGATGGGGCACAGGTATTTGCACCTAGTGTCCTAGCTAATGAACTTTGATTTAGGCGCCATTACTCGCTCTCTGAATCGAGAAGAAAAAAATACCCTACCCCATAACTCAATTATTTTGTTGGAAAAAATGAATCCACATTATCTGGATGGTTCCGTATCTCAATAGAACAACGGCATGGGCGCATAAATGACGTTTTCCGTTTTCAAAATCGTCAAAATACGCACAATATGAGGAGCAAAACTGGACAGATCGTTCTGGTTTGGAATAATATGCTTTGCGTAGCACAATGATCATTATTGAATGCTGTTTTCCCACTTTAAATAGTTTTTTTCTATAACTATTGTCAAAATATCCATCAAATCAGTGCTGGGAATGGTAATAGTAGTAGGCTTGAGTTTTTGCGAAAATCATGTGGCTCTCCTAATACAGTAGTTCAAAATTGTGAATCTCATCAAGTAGTCTATGTTGGGTACATGAATTTTCTAAATCAGGAGTGTCATTGAAGGTTGCGAATGCGGGAAATGCAACGGGAAGTAGAACATTTTTCTGGGTTGCCCTTAGCAACAGGTGTTTTGCTTTTTTCAATGCATTTTGCCTACAGCAGCGATACACGTGAGTTTCACTGGCTCCGGCGACTGTGATTCGCTACGCTTGCCTACTGTAGTGTGAATCTCAGAACTTTTCTCAATTCTGCATCAAATCACTCAGCTAGAACGCATATGCTTCCTCATTTTAGTTTATCTTTATTATTTATTATATATTATTTAGTTAAGTTTAGTTTTTGGCATGGTCCATTTTTGGCACCCCTGATTTTGGCAACAAATGGATCCGTTTTTGGCAACATTTTTAAATATCCTTGAAATTTGTAATTTTTTGTAAATGTTAATGTGTCTGTTGCTATTAACATTTGAATAACAAGACAACTGCACACCGACTACACTCCAGAGCTCCATTTTCGTCGATATTCCCCCAGAACACCAACAGCAACACAATGTTTATGACCCACACAGAGTTTCAATCATAAATTTCGTCTCACCTTTTTACCACACTGTTCTTATTATTATGGAATTACATACATTGCGTACGTTAAAAAAACCGCAGTAATAGAAACAAATAATGCAAAATGTCGTGTATAATAACTTTTACAGAATTTCATAAAATAAATTGCGTTATTCTATAAAGTTGCAGTAGTGTCAACATTCAACCCTTAAAAGTGTGTATATTTCACTATTTTGTATTTAATTTTTTGATAATTTCAATGTACCGTTTAGTGCGAACACAGTACAAACAACACTTTATTCTCAATAATATCATTGAAGCGTGCAAAGAGAGAGTGTTTATTTTTTTTCTGTGGCATTTGTTGGAGTATGCAATGATTGTGCCTCGTATGATAAGTGGCAACACTGGATATGGCGAATGACGCATGCGTCGGTGGGGCACAATGTTGCCACTCTTTGTTCGATTGTAATCTGTGTTTTCAAGCGCAAAAATCTTTTTTATCTTAAGTCAACCTCCAAAAATCTCGGTAAAAATCTTTGTTGCGCTAAAATCCAAAATTTAACTTTTCTAAAGAACCTTTGCAAACGTATTATGACTGTTCTTGGCATATCAACAATTTTTAATTCGAACTCATTCTTCTAAAAGTAAGTTAAACATGAATAAATATTTTAGTTTTCAAAATAATATACCTAAGTATTCCAGAAAAAATAAACAAACAAAGGAATGGCTTTTCTGCTTCACATCTTCCAAAAATCGTGGCCTAAACCGAGGGGGACGACACATCCAGATGTTTAAGATTATGTAGATATCTTTAGACAATCTTTGCGGTGGCATTTTATATTTTTGCAGTATGTTATCTTGTTTCATCCATGGCATCTTATAAAACATCTTTATCCATCTTCAAAAATCTAGCTTATCTTTCCGCATCTTACATGAGCGTATTTACGGATTGACTCAGCTTTCGCCGATCAACAACAAAGAGGGAATACGCAGCAGCATCTTCGGTGGAATGTTCCCGAACATCATGACAAATTCTAGTTCCAGCAGGTTCTGGAACACCATGTCGATATTCTCCTGGGTTTGCTAATGGTCCGGAGTTTGTCCCGGATTCAGCAGGATACTGATCATCGGTTTCATGCTGCGACCGGAAAGGAAGGATAAGACCGATACCTTGACGGAGGCATAGTACACGAGACTACCAAAGAAGCTGAAGAACCGAATATTGAATTTTCTGAGTTTCTCGATAGAAAAAGCGGTTCCTGTACGATTAAATCGGTGATAATGCTGTTTGAATCCTTTGAAATAAGAAGTATCATGTTCAATGCCAGGTCCGAGAGAAAAGGCATGTGGCTGGAGGAATAAACGATCTGGGTCATTTCGGTGATCGAGAGGGGCTTTGTGGGTGAAGATGGCCCGAAACAGTTGGCGTTCCTGGTGGCATTAAATCGTAAATGGCAGCGGAGAATGCGCAGCTCGGAGAATACGAATAATGTATTTCGTAACCCATTATCAGTCCGTGTTTTGGTGTATGTTGTGAATTTTTAAAATATCTCTAGACACCCTTACCCATAAATACATGTTTTATTGATGATCAAATTCGGCTTTTATTTAACAATATATCAACAAAAATACTTGCTTTTCCGCTTTTTGGAAGCTAGGGGTCCCATGGATTCCATCACAGATTTTTAGGTTTACTTTAACGATGCTAAAGGCCTTACTGCAGGACATCAAATAAAACTTTTAGCCAGGATAGCGAAGCTTGCAGGATTGAAAAAAGAAATATGACTCGATATCGACTCATGGAACCATACTATTAGAATACAAACAATCCCGGGATTTGACTAATTTCGGGATTTCCCGATTCCCGGGATATTAGTTCTGACATCCCGGGAATTCCGGGATTCCCGAAATGTACGTAGAATTTGATGAAAACCGCTGAATTTCAATGAAAAACAATAACATTTTTCCTCACTATCAAGCCTTATATGATAATCATCATGAAAAAAAAAAATGAATCAGTGATCATTTTTATTAAAAGATCAATTAGTTAAGTAAGAAACACATATTTTTATTTGTCTATTAGCAAATTTGAAAACGTGGAGTTTCGATAATCACTGGGAAAAGAATCATGCTCCACGCGATGCTCACACAACTAACCAAGACAAGTGTCAGTTCGCATGTAAGGCAGATTATGGATGCATCTTGTATGCGAGTAACAGTAGCGTACAAGAAGTATACCTAAACTTCAGTCAATAATTTTAAGTGATTAACTTTTAGCATGATATTCTGCAGTAGCTTCAATGACATTTAATCGTTTCTTTTGTTATAAAGTTTTGATGACTTTCCAAATGTCTGAAACAAATTGCTTTAATATTATGACCTTATTTTACATACTTCCATGAATAAGTCCGTGATTAGTCAAGCTTTGTTTTATTTTTTGATAAACCACTTCAACAGAATAATAAAATCATAAATGAAATGTGATTTATTATAGATAACAAACATCTTGTAGGGTCAAACTATCTTTTTATCATTGAAAAAACATTTTATTGTTGAATTTGTACTTATATTTCAACCAAAATACAAGTTTAATCGAAAATTTGTGCGGGTGTTTAACGGTGGGGTTTAAAAAAAATGTGAAATTTTAAAACTTTGGGCGCTTATATAACAGGAACAGTTTCAAATAAAACTATACTTCCTTCGGTGAAGATTTGCAACAGGGGAAGGGCTACTATGTTGCACATTAATTAGTTGTGTTTTCCACCGCATAATGGCACTTCATCTCCTAATGCTTCCAAAACACAAATATATTCCCACATAAACCAAAAGCTCTTTATTTGAAACCTTCAACGTTACCAAAAACCAATGAGTTACATAGAATATCCAATGTTGAAACATTGGAACAAATGTCAAATACCCAAGTAACACCGAAAACTTCTTTCTAAGAGAAGATTGAAAATTATGTTGTATAATAGCTTTCTTCATGGAATCTATTACTACTTGAGTAATAATAAAGCTATAGAACAGTTCTCAAAAAACATATTTTGCCCAAATATTTCATCGAAGAGTTACGAATTATCTATACATAGAGGTGGATTGTCAGCAACAGATTGTTCACTTTGACTATAACATTTCTTAACCGCTCCCATCTACCGGTGTTTACTTCTCAAATTTCGAGGTTTTGTCTCACAATATCAATAAATATAATATTATCTTAAAGAGGTTAAAAACTCCAGAATCGACTTATGACGTCTGCTGGTGATTTATTGGTAGGTCCTGCAGGAGGAGAAAAATATATGGATTTATACATAAGTGGCTATTGGCTATCAATAGAGTGTCCATCCCGGAACATCCCGGGACAAAAAATCCCGAGATTTGACGATTTCGGGATTTCCCGTTTCCCGGGATATTAGTTGTGACATCCCGGGAATCCCAACATATTATCTTGGAAAGTTACATTATTTTTTTATTCCCTTGAAAAATTGTATTGTTGAATTTGTACTTCCATTTCAACATATATAATAGTTTTATTGAAAACTTAAGAAATCCCACTGGTGTTACTGGTGGCTTTTCGTACTCATGTTGCGTGCACTAGAGCAGCGAGCTCGATTTGGTGCACGGGGGTCATCTACACCTAATACCTTTAGGGTCGTTGGGGGACCACTTAGCGTCCACGTACGGACTTCAAATTTTTACCTGATTTTTTTCTTACCAAAACGAGTACTTTACAATGACGAACTTATAACATTTCGCATTTTCAAAAAATAAGGGACGGCCTAGTGTGTATTCTTTGGTAGATACGCGTATTTCGACTACAACTGTAAGACCCTCTTTATTAATTTATTTAAATCTTTAAAAAAAACTAAGTTCTTATGAGCTTAACAATATCGTATTGAGAATCAATTTTTTAGGAGAACGATTTTATTGATCGTTTACTGTATTAAACAGCGTTTATATATAAGTCTCTATTTTGTTGCATGACATCAAGCTGAGATCTTAGAAGATATTGCATCGTATCAAATAAGCTAAGGAACGCCCCAGCCTAATATAAAATCTTCGTCCAATTTCGCATAGATGTGTGAACCACACCGTGTGATCTGCATAAAATAGCTAGATAAATGTCCAGAAACACGGAAGATCGCGAAATGTTATCATCATGCGTAATTTTCATATCCACATTTCACATATGGAATCAACACATTTTCAGTTTAGTGGAATACTTTGTAGCCGAGCAATTAATTCAAGTTCATTCGGATTTATACCCTTACTCACATCGGTCTGCCTGCACGTACTGTTGCCTCGCTACTCTGCCTCCGTGAAGTATCATTTCTCTGAGCGTCGGCGGTCGTTGAATTTCTCGATGACAGGGGACAGGAAATTCTCAACGAGTCACAGTTCATCTCTTTCGGCTGGCTGTTGTATCTCTTAGTCGTCGTCGTCTTCGTCAGCGTGGTTAGCTGGCAAAGGTTCACTCACTGTCTAGGCACTGACAGGCCCTAAATTCCAGTGGTGGTAATCTGAGAACGTGCACACTGCTTTCTTGGCATTGCACTGCACTGCATTTTGTATCTACTGCCGTTTAGTTTCGCTTAGCTCGGAGACAATCACGGGAAGAGTACAAACACCGCACGAGTGTATCAAGGAAATGATTGAGTACACTCAGCAGAATGACTTATACCGGCACGGTGGTGTGTTAGTTGTTTTGGAGTTCTGTGGGTGGGAGATTTGTTTTCATATGAGATTTTTTCTGGAGTGATTTCCTTCCGAGCTGGATTTCATGAGGATAGACCGTGGCGTGATAATTATTGGAAAATGTTCTAATTTCTTAATACACAAATTTAATAGTTTGATTAGGCATAGGTTATATTTCATAACTCGATGGAATGATTGAGTTTACTTTGTTCTTATTTTTAAATCGAAACGTTTATTACTCTATGTGATCTGTTTCAGGTTTCCATCAATTGTCACCTCTTCCAATCGATATTTACATAAAAAGTCCCAAATCTTCACACAATGTTTAAAAATTCCAAAATTTCAAACATTACGATAGGTAAGACAGTTAAAGAAAGATTAGGAACATTTTTGGCTGATAAAAATCGCTTTTTAGTTTACTCAAAAAAGGTCCCAAGGTAGTTAATGTGATTGAACATGATCGTAATCATGCTCATTCTCTAGCTATTTTTTTTTCCGTCAAGTAGCCGTTCGAATCTTTCAATTTCGAATGTATCTACCAAAGCAGATTCGTTGCTTTGGTTAACTAATGAAATGGTTGAATAAATGAACAATGCAAATTATTTGATGGAATAAATGAAAAAAAACCCTTGAGGAAAAAATTAGGATAATATGCTGATGAAATCTATTAAAAGATATCTTAGAAGAAGAACTTATGCTTTGCTTTCTGTGAAAAAAGTAGGTGGATAGTTATCACCATAACTATGCCAAAAGGTTGCAGCGGCTCGCGTGGAACTGGTGAATGAATTGTTTTAAATGTATTTTGACAAAGTCATGAAAAAATATCTGTTCTGTATTTAGATATCGCCCTATCTCGATGATCCCTTCAATATCGAGTAAAGGAGAGTAAACTGCACTCATAAATTACCACACTAACCTCCAAAACAAGTGCCCCAAATTGGACGGTATCTGTGGAAAGGCAATCAGAACAACACGTTTTAAAATCTCTTCAAATCTGTTTTGCCTTCCTTTTCAAATTAAAGTTATCAGAATGAATCCACGCTACACTGGCGGAATAACCAAGTACGGATCGTTCCATCCTGTTTCCACACTCCCTAGGAAGGGCGCCGATAGCATCTGCTCTTTCTCTCTCCCTTTTTCTTGAGTGGAGCTTTCTCCACCCGTGGAGAAATCAAGTCACGGTTTCACGCTGCGTGGGGTTTTATCCCCCTTACTCGTCTCGAGAAATCTCAACAAGTCAAATAAACATCAAATCGTTTTGCGGGAAATATCTTCTCTCCAGCAATCTATACTTTTATGGCAGTGTTCTTTCATTTGTGCCGTCATTAATCAAGTGATGATGGTTTGCCTGCCCGCTGTATATGTTGGCAGTTTATTAACATTTGCTCGGATTTTGATAAATGCTACAATAATGATGCGATTATGGAGCATTATGATTTCGACGAAGATGAGATAATCAGTTTGGGCTATTATTGTTTTAATCTGGTGAAAGGGTCTCCGGTTCACAGTGAGATGATTTGGTGATTACTCAATGGAAGCAAATATGCTAAGCCTAGTGCTGGTTTTAGTACTTTCTATGGGTCACAACGCCAAGAGTCCACATCAAGACCATCCCGAGTTTGAGCCATATTCGAGTCAAATGTTCAAGTATTGATGGGATAAAAAAATTATGAAAAGTTCTAAAAAAATGAAAACATCTAATTTTAATTAAAAATACTAAAAATACATATTTTATATTGAAGAAAATTAGAGCTTCATTCAAAGTAAAGCTCTTCAGAGATATTTTAAACTTAATGTAGCAACACACTCATGACATGTGTTCGCTTAATGCGTGTAACTTCTTCAGTCTTAAATCAAAAAGTATACAACCGTTATTCAGATAAGATGATAGGCAGGGCAGCATGGAAAAGCATGCCTTTTACATTGATACATCCTCAGATGGAGCAGATGCTAAGAAGAGCAACTAAAAAAATATATATAATGAAAGTTACGAATTCGTTAATATTTTGATCATCTTTTGATTTATTGATGAAATAATGCTGAATTAGCGATTCTTAATTCTTTGCTAAGCATTTATTCAGCATACCACATTACTGCAAATAAGCTTTAAGCTGAAAAAAATCGACAAAATCAGATGCTTGGGGTGCTGAACAAACGGTTGTGACTGCTATGCTCAGCTTTTGTTCAAACAAAGGCTGAATTCAAATAAACTAAAACCTCATTTTGTGAAGTCTTTTTTTTACACAAATTGTATTTACGTCACTTTTTATATCTCTGAGATTGGAGACGAACCAGCCGCGGGCTGAAAGTCTCGTAAATAAAGCTAATATTAATATCTCTCAGATTACACGTCCAATTCATGTCATTGGAATCGTAATCTTATATTATTTGTAGAGCAGATACAAAATTGTGACGGAAAAGTATTCAAAATAATGCAACAGTCATTCAAGTCATCGTACAAACGATTGGGTTCACTCTTAAGTATGATGTATATATCATACAAAAGTTTGGGATCACCTGAGCCACACGCAAATCATTTTTGTCAATATTTCTGCCAATTTTCAACCGATTTATAAAGTTCATAGCATTTTCGAACCCAAATAATGGGGCCCACATGATTGGTTTGGTCCACAGCATTTTCGTGTTTTAAGTAAGTTAAGGTGAATCCAAACTATTGCATGATGACTTGAATGACTGTATAAGTGATTCATTTTTTTTCCGGCAATATTTCATGAGTGCTCTTCAAAGAATATAAGGTTATGATTCTAATGCCACATTGAGTTAAAATTTGCATCGATCCATTGCTGAGAAAATTAGCTATGTTTTTCAGTGCGTTTTTTTCATTTCATTCATTCATTCAAAAAATGTTTTTGAAAAAATACCTACGAAGTAAAAAATAACTTATTTTCCTCCCAAATGCGCTATAAAGAGTTTCAATTGGACATGTAATCACAGAGATACGGATAGAACACTATTGTATGTTTATAGGGGATGTACCCAAACTTTTGCACGGGAGTATATGTGGGAATTTTTTTTTTTTTTTTTTTTTTTTTTTTTTTTTTTTTTTTTTTTTTTTTTTTTTTTTTTTTTTTTTTTAATTTCTTTATTAGTATCATTCCAAAAATTACATTCATTATTTCTTATATCTAGGTGTTCTGTGTTATTAGACAACACTATCATCCTAATTTGGTAAAACAAATCTAAGATTTTATTATTTGTTAACAACATATTACATTTCATTTGCCGTAGCAGTTCAGATTTTTTACAGGTGAGTTGATTTCACCTGCTTATAAGAGAAAAAAAAAAAAGTTTTTAATATACTTAACCTAACTTAACCTAAACATATAACGCATTAATCGTGGCAATAGAAGATTGTAACGATTTTTGCCTGAAATTATTGATTATTTTATTTGACATTTGTTCCAATGTTTCAACATTGGATATCCTATGTAACTCATTGGTACTATACCAGGGAGGAAGCCTCAGAATCATTTTCAAAATTTTATTTTGAATTCTCTGCAGAGCTTTCTTCCTGGTATTACAACAGCTAGTCCATATTGGTACAGCATACAACATGGCTGGCCTGAGAATTTGTTTGAATATCAAAAGCTTGTTCTTAAGACAAAGTTTTGATTTTCTATTAATAAGGGGATAGAGACATTTTACATATTTATTACATTTGGCTTGAATGCCCTCAATGTGATTTTTGAAAGTTAAATTCTTATCTAGCATGAGCCCTAGATACTTAACTTCATCTGACCAATTTATTGGAACCCCTCTCATCGTGACAACATGTCTACTTGAAGGTTTCAAATAAAGAGCTTTTGGTTTATGTGGGAATATTATTAGTTGAGTTTTGGAAGCATTAGGAGAAATCTTCCATTTTTGCAAGTATGAAGAAAAAATATCCAAACTTTTTTGCAATCGACTACAGATGACACGCAGGCTTCGTCCTTTGGCGGAGAGGCCTGTCTCATCCGCAAACAAAGATTTTTGACATCCCTGAGGTAACTCAGGTAAGTCAGATGTGAAAATATTGTATAATAATGGTCCCAAAATGCTGCCTTGGGGAACACCAGCTCTTACAGGATGTCTTTCAGATCTGGAGTTCTGATAATTAACCTGAAGTGTACGATTTAACAGATAACTTTGAATTATTCTAATAATGTATGTTGGAAAATTAAAGTTTTTTAATTTTACGATCAAACCTTCATGCCAAACACAGTCGAATGCTTTTTCTATGTCTAGAAGAGCAAGACCAGTAGAGTAGCCTTCAGATTTATTGGAACGGATCAAATTTGTTACACGTAATAAAAGTTGATGAGTGGTCGAATGTCCATGGCGGAATCCGAACTGTTCATTGGCAAAAATTGAATTTTCGTTGATGTGGGCCATCATTCTGTTCAAAATAACCTTTTCAAAAAGTTTACTGATGGAGGAAAGCAAACTGATTGGACGATAGCTAGAAGCTTCAGCAGGATTTTTGTCTGGTTTTAAAATTGGAACAACCTTAGCATTTTTCCATTTGTCAGGAAAATATGCTAATTGAAAACATTTGTTAAACATATCAACTAAAAATGATAAGCTACTTTCTGGAAGTTTCTTAATGAGGATGTAGAAAATTCCATCATCGTCAGGAGCTTTCATGTTTTTGAATTTTTGAATAATAGTTCTCACTTCTTCCAAATCAGTCTCCCAGGCATTTTCGAAAACGTTCTCTTGATTGAGAATATTTTCGAACTCCTGAGTAACTTCATTTTCAATTGGACTAGTAAGTCCTAAATTAAAATTGTGCGCACTTTCAAACTGCATAGCAAGTTTTTGAGCTTTTTCGCAATTAGTTAGTAATAATTTGTTTTCCTCTTTCAATGCCGGTATAGGCTTCTGAGGTTTTTTCAAGATTTTAGATAATTTCCAAAAGGGCTTAGAGCCGGGGTCCAATTGAGAAATTTTATTTTCAAAATTTTTGTTTCTTAAATCTGCAAAACGTTTCTTGATTTCTTTCTGCAAATCCTGCCATATAATTTTCATAGCAGGATCACGAGTGCGTTGAAATTGCCTTCTCCTCACGTTTTTAAGACGGATCAAGAGTTTAAGATCATCGTCTATAATCACGGATTCAAATTTTACTTCACATTTTGGAATTGCAATGTTCCTGGCTTCAACAATGGAATTTGTTAAAGTTTCAAGAGCATTGTCAATATCAATTTTAATTTCTAAAGAAATGTTAACATCAAGATTAGAGTCAACATACGTTTCATATATATTCCAGTCGGCTCGTAAATAATTGAAAGTGGAGCTGATAGGATTGAGAATCGCTTCATGCGATATTTGAAATGTAACAGGGACATGATCAGAATCAAAATCAGCATGAGTAACTAATTGGCTACAAAGATGACTAGAGTCGGTTAAGACCAAGTCAATCGTAGATGGATTTCTAGAAGAGGAAAAACATGTAGGGCTGTCAGGGTATTCAATTGAGAAATATCCTGAAGAGCACTCATCAAATATAATTCTGCCGTTGGAATTACTTTGAGAATTATTCCATGACCGATGTTTGGCATTAAAGTCACCAATGACAAAAAATTTTGACTTATTGCGAGTCAATTTACGCAAGTCAGTTTGGAGCAAATTAACTTGCTGCCCAGAGCATTGAAAAGGCAAATAGGCAGCTATGAAAGTATATTTACCAAACTGTGTTTCAACAGAAACACCTAAAGTTTCAAAAACTTTAGTTTCAAATGACGAAAACAGTTGATGTTTTATACGCCTATGAATGATGATTGCAACTCCCCCACATGCCCCATCAAGTCGATCATTACGATAAACAAAAAAGTTAGGATCTTTTTTAAGTTTGGATCCAGGTTTTAAATAAGTTTCGGTAATAACTGCTATATGCACGTTATTAGCTGTAAGAAAATTAAACAGCTCGTCCTCTTTACCATTCAGAGAACGAGCATTCCAATTTAAAATATTTAAATTATTATTTGGATCCATTAGAAAAACGTAATCCAATAACAATTTGATTTGTAAATTTTACACCTACTTGGACTGCTTCAGTCATAGTGGTGGCTTTGAACATTGCATCAATCATTAGATTCAATTGTTCAGTTAGAAAATTAAAATCAGAGGCAGACATATCATCTGAAGATTTCCCATTGGAATTTTCGGTAGACGAAGAAGCGGGGTAGGAGTTACCTGTGGCGGTAGGGTTTTTTCCATTTGATTTGAAACAAGTAGAATGGGTACTCATAGAACGAACAGGGGAAGAGTTCAAATTACCTGCTTCGATATCGGCAAAGGATTTACCGTGGGTAGATACATTCGAAATTGAAAGATTCGAACGGCTACCCGACGGATTAAAATTTGTTTGTGAATGAGCATGATTATGATCTTCCTGGTGGGTATGATTCCTAATCAAGCGATCGTTAACTGAAAAATGAGCATTGTTCGATACTCTACCAGGCAAATTCCGGAAACGACCGTTATCGTAACGGATATTATCCTTCATCTGCTTGGCACGAGCCTCAACGACTCTTTTGCGTGAAATGCATTCCCAAAAGTTAGCTTTGTGAGGGCCCTTGCAATTGGCGCATTGGAACTTTCTGGTATCTTCTTTCACAGGACAGTCGTCCTTAGCGTGAGAAGAACCTCCGCAAATCATGCATTTAGCATCCATGCGACAATTTTTTGTACCATGACCCCACTTTTGGCACCGACGGCACTGAGTGGGGTTCTGGTAATTTCCTCCAGGTTTCTGGAAATGTTCCCACGTCACACGGACATCGAACATAAGTTTAGCTTTTTCTAAAGCTTTAATATTATTTAGTTCTTTTTTGTTAAAGTGAACTAAATAATATTCTTGAGAAAGCCCTTTCCGAACAATGCCAGATTGGGTTCTCTTTTTCATAATGATTACTTGGACTGGGGAAAATCCAAGTAAATCATTTATTCCATTTTTGATCTCTTCAGGTGACTTATAGTCACTTGAGAGACCTTTCAAGACGACTTTGAACAAACGTTCAGTTTTGTCGTCATAAGTAAAAAATTTGTGCTTCTTCTCTTCAAGATATCTGAGAAGAAGTTCGCGATCTTTAAGAGTTTCCGGCAAAACGCGACAGTCTCCTTTCTTTGCGATTTGGAAGGAAACCTTGATTCCCCTAATGGAGTTCAAGATCTCCTGCCTAAATCCCCCAAATTCGGAACAACTGACCACGATAGGCGGCACTCTTTGCTTCCTCACTTGAATCAAAGAGCCTGGGCTAGAGGCTGCTTCGATTTGGTGTTCGGAAAATTTGTCTAGAGCATCAAACTGATTGCTCATTTCAATACAATTATTCATTTCACCCTTGGAAGAAAGTTCGCATTCCGGGGAAGCGTCCTTTCTTCCATTCTTGCCACGTGTAGTGACAGTTTTAAAACCCACTTTTTTGGAAGGAAGTAGTGAATTCAGAGATTCACCCTTCCTTTTGTTAGTTGTTGATACCATGTTTAGTTAATAAACGAGAAAGACGTGACCTTCGAGAGGTTTTTTCCCTAGACGGTGTCCAAGAAGGATTACCACCGTTAGCTTTCGCCAACGGGTCCAACGAAAAATCGAAGGCACGGGTCCAAACAAGGATCGTAAAGGGATCAATAGTAGAAAAAATAGTACTGAAAAGTACTGTTTAAGTAGCACTGAAAAGTACCGTTTTTAATTTTAGCACTGAAAAGTACTGTTTGTGTAGCACTGAAAAGTACTGTTTTATTGCTTTAGGTAGTTTTTAAGAAAACTTCCAAGAGCAGAGAGAATTCGTGTACGCACAGCACGAAGGTACGATGCGCACTGATATGTGGGAAATTATGTAATGGAATGACCTCTGGTTGGAGAAAATCGTTGGAAATCCATACAATATGGGTATTTTTGGAACGGGCACGACGCACAGTGGCCGCACTCCATACAAATGCTGGCGAAAAGTACAATTCTCTCTTAAAATGTTAAAAAATGCTTATTATTTGACATAATATGACTTTTCTTTTGACATAATATGGTTTTTAAATCTATTCGGGAGCTTATGATGATAAAAAAGGCTATATTAATATCAAGTATGACGATCGAATTCGCATTGTTATCAAAAATAAAATTTTCTTGGCTTAGTGCAAAATAACGTAAATAATGCCATAACGCATTCAATCCTGTGGAATGTTTGCCATACATTGAGGGCTAAATGATCATTTTAGAGCGTTTCCTTGATACCTTTGAAGATATACTTTATTTTTGAAGGAGCTATGTCAAATATGAATGAAAACATCTTCAAGACAAACCATAAGGTATTTTCTTTCGAATGAGACCGGTTGCGAAAGATTTGGTCATGATTTAAAACAGAAATTGTAATTTCTATAGAACAACGTTCACGAAACTTGAAATATTCAAAAGAGAGTCAATTTCAGTTGACATCTCTACAGGTCACATGGTGTGAAGAATCTAAATATACACCGATTGTTCGCGCTCATCTCAGATGCGGCATTGCCATTGTTTTCAACATGGTATGCAAGCAAGCAACGGTCAACAATCATACCATGTTGAAAACAATGGCAATGCCGCGTCTGAGATGAGCGCGAACACCGATCGATTTGAAACTTCGGCAAATTGTTGTTCAATATTGAAGAAATCAAAAAAAAAACCGACAAGAAATTTGCCAACCGATATTTTCTTATTCAACTACAACTATCGTTTTAATGCTGATAGCAGTAGTTACAGACAGAATGTATAATTATTTATATTAAAAATGTATATTTATTATACCAGAGGCGTAATCAGGGTGAAAACTCGTGGGTACAGTTTTATATTAACCTAGATGTTTTTGTGTATTGATTTCCGACAGCTTGACGCTATTCCCACCTTTACCACGAAAATGGAGAAAAGCTACATATTTTCTCCAATAGTGTAGATAGGAAGGGCAAACATAAAGGCAATGTTAACAATGTAGAATATAAGGAAAAACTGTTTCTACTGATAAGAGAAGAAAACGATATGGGTTATGGGTGATTCTATTTGCTTTTTTTTTGGACTACACAAAATATGAAAGAGCATAAGTATGTTTTTAAAGAACCGAAAGTGTTGCCATTGTAGGCATTCATTAAAAAAATAATAGATATAAACATATTGTAAGTTAATTCAAAACTATACCAAGCTGTATGAGTTGCATACCATGAAATTTTTTTTCTCTTTACCATCCTATCGAAGCAGGCATCAACTATATCACTAATAAAAAAATATGTTAAATATTAAACATAAAAAAATTGAGGAGAACAACAATGTTGTGTAAAGTTTATGGAAGGTTTTAAAATTGACACCAAGCATATCTTTCCATTCTAATGGATTTAAAAGTAAAAATACATTAAGAACAAGTGAAAATTTATTGAAAACAACTTCAAAGGGCTCATGGATGTATCTATAATAGAGTGTTTCAAAAAATCGTTTTTGCTCCACACCGCTCATTCGATCCTAGATCAAATTCTGAGTGTCGTCCCAAAATTTGAGCTCATTCGGATGAAAACTGAGACTGCACAAGCCCTTTGAAGTTTATATGGAAATTACTATTGCCCATGTGCTCTTGGGGATTAGAATTACGTTGATACTGTGAGATATAATAGTCAGCTATAACTTTGCCGTAGACCGTTTTTAAATCGGACGTCCCAGTAATTAATTATTGATTTTTGAATGAGTTGTAAAACTTTGGCTATAATTATTGGGCTGTTCTGCGGGCATCACTGGATATATGCAGTAAAACATAGTAGCCATGATTTGTGCGTGCTATCTTTCGCGCCAGGCGCAGCAATGTTGCCTGTTCACAAGTTAAATGAGCACTGCTGAAGAATTTGTGACTGGATATAAATCAATAACTAATTACTGAGGCGTCCGATTTGAAAACGGTCCTCAGCAAAGTTGTAGCTGATGAATGTATCTCACAGTATCAATGTAGCTCTAATCTCCAAGAGCACATGAATAAAAACTATTGCCGATTGAATGAATTGCTTGCTTTTCCCATAGTAATTCCCATATAAGCTTCAAAATACTTGTGCAGTCTCAGTTTTCATCCAAATGAGTTCAAATTTTGGGAGGACACTCCGAATTTGATCTAGAATCGAATGAGCGGTGTGGAGCAAAAACGATTTTTTGAACCACTCTAATCTATAACGTCTAGTTGTATTACATCGACTGTACATTATAACGAGATATGACTGAAAATATATCTTACGTATCTCTGTCTGCAAATTCGCAAAACATTGACCATAAACTAATATTAATGTATCGAAGGGTTCCGAATAATTTGCAATATAATCGCACTTGAAGAACATCAAAACATATAAGGTTTCAAAACCGTTTGGAAGTAAATTGATTGGGTTGAAAAGATTGAACTCGAAGAACATAGTCCCTGTGCCAAATATTGATGTTGTTTTTGGCTATCAGTAGTGTATCTGTCAGAAACCAGAGAAGTATTTATAAGAACGGGAGAAGTACACATCGGGTGGTTGCGCGATACCAGATAGCCGGAATTTATCTCTTGATGAATTTAACGTTTTTAATAGAGTTTCCAAATTTCCGGGGATTCGATTTCCCGGGAAACGGGAAATAAAATTGTCATTTCCCGGGATCCTAGAAAATTCTCAAAATCATGAAAATACAGCAAATCCAATGGATTTTTTAATTATTCGCATTTTATGTATATTATATTTTATGCCAGTTCATATGTATGGCATTTTCTCTTTTCTTGTGAGTAATTTATTCATGTTTCTCAAAAAAATCTTTTGGCTTCGTTTGGAACGCTATAGGTTTCAATGTAAAAAAGTGTATAACATTGAGCAAAAATCCATGTTTAGCTCATTCTTGACAAATCGTATGAACTTCAAATAATATTTTCCAACATTGAATTAATATTTCCAAGCACTAGAATAAAACCGACTACAGATTTCCGTTGAAAATTTTTACTGTTATATTGAACAGAATTAATGAGAAATATCATGATCCCAATTAATTAATGAAGATGATCCTTCGAAAGAGGTTTTATTTTGAATGGCATGTAATCTTTCTTGGCAAAACATATCGTCGAAACGATATGCATTTTACAAATAATTATTTGATTACGAAAAATAAAAATGTAACTTCGCAAGTAACCACTAGCCCGATAATTCTCCTTTGTGTCCTTATACGGCTATTATACGGCATATACATGCCATACATAGCTGACATATATGCATACGGCATACATGCATATATGTCAGCTATATTATACCGGGCATGTTAGCTATATTAGTGATCTAGTGAAGACATTGTTTGGTATGATATGAAAAGTAAATTGTATATGTTATAGTATGTTACAAAATGGTTATTATTTGGTCATTTTAAATCGAACTTCCCGAGAAATACGGAAATCACGGGAAAGGCGGGAATCCCTGGAAACAGAAAATCATTTCCCGGAAAACGGGAATCCCAGGAATTGTTTCCGGGATTGAAAACTGTAGTTTTTAAGGACTGTCGATTTATAAAGGACATTTCTATATTAGAGGTCCAAGAACCGATCAATAGAAGAACTTTTTATCTTCTAACCAAATGCGATCCTAGAACCTCATCCAGAAATACCATCAAATCTTGCATTGACACGTTTGCTGTTTTTCTGATGTGAAGAAACGTACGTTGACCAACTGCTGCCCCTATTCTGGCAACGGTGATTATTTGTCAGCCACTGAAGTATAGTAATCCAATCATCATCCACTCTACTGTAATATATTCTTCCAGTAATTGCCTTGATTTGATAAAAAATCATTAGTTCATATTTTTATATATATAATCCATATTGATTGAAATATACACGTTCTACGGGGCTGTCCATAAATCATGTGGTATTTTTTTTTTTTTTTTTCAATCTTTAGACCCCTTTGTCCTCTTTGTGTCTATTGTCCCTAAAATAATAAAATATTTATGAACTGTGGTTTTTTGGTAGAATCGACACCCCCCTTCTCCTACCAATATGTTACCATGTGATTTATGGATGGCCCCTTATGCATTTTCCATATTTTGAGAAGTGTAGGTCATCGTTGTTTCTTCTTCTTTTTCCAGAACAAACCGTATTGCCTCATCTCCTACATTGTAATGCCCTTATGTTTGCCCTTCCTATCTACACAACTAGAGAAATTATGTGGCCTTTCACCATTTTCGTAGTAAAGGTGGGAAAAGCGTCAAGTGGTCGGAAATTGACACCAAAAGTATGTAGGTTTTTATGAAATTGTACCCATTAATATTCAACCTGATTATGCCTCTGGTATGATAAACATACATTTTTAATATAGATAATGATACATTCTGTCTGTAACTATTACTGTCAGCATTAAAATTGTAGTCTAAGTTGAATAAGAAAATATTACAATTATATTCGACGTGCAAAAATTTGCACCTATAAGAGCCCCTCCTGGCTACACCACTGGCTCATCACCCGAAAGGCCACTATGGCTTATCAGGTGGCCAATAATCAAAAAAGTGATGTGCCCCAAATTTCAATTCTTGTTCGCCATTTCATTGTAAACATGTCTGCTAAGAAATCCCCAAAATATTAGGGCATGATTTGCATTGCACACTCAGATATGAGATGCCAAAGTTGAGCCTATGAAGAAAAACTTGTTTTTATTAACAAAAACTATGGTTTACTCAAATAAATATAACTTTTTTTCTATAATACTTACGTAAAATGTTTTTACACCATTTGAAAGCTTACAAAAAAAGCTTCCCAGAAACAATAAAAAAATAACAAAAAGCTTCAAAATAGTGGCTTTTATGATGTTTTTTTATAAAGCAGTTAAAAAAATCGAATAAGCTTATAGTTAACACATCGAGTACTTTTTTGTCCCAAGTTGTCCCAGGCTTAAATTCAGTTCCAAGGGTTCTTTGAGATGTAAACTAAAGGATCGTGAAGAGTTTAGCTGCACAAATTTGCACTTTTTTAATTTAAGGCTTTTTGAATTTTTTCAATATTTTTAACCATTTTCTATTGAAAACAGCTAAAAACTAATTCAGAAAATAACTTAATGACGCTAAATCATTCAAATCATCATTTCTATGTATGTTTTAACATTTATAATGATTTGCACAACGTTAATCGCATAAATGGCATATATGCATTATAAGTAACAAAGTTTAATATTTCGCTATAGGCCCTATTCAAAAGTTAGTCTCGAAAACTTGTGTTTGAAAATAAAACATCAAATTTGTATCATAAAACTCATAAATACGACATGAAATGGAAAAAAATATTTTTGGCCGCCAGTCTGTATGGAAACCGCCCATAGTGAAGGCTTAGGATTTTTCCATATTTTGACATGTAGAATCTAACATAAAAAGTCCGGTTGAAATCCCCGGGGGGCTTGATCGTGACCCTCCCGTGTCAGAGCACTTAGCTAAAAAAAAGAAGCAACAACCTTAATATGATTCGCCAAACTCTCAAGGATCTCACTGTTTGATTTGAAGCATTGACTGTTTGTATGTACAGTCTTCTCACAGTTATGGATCAACTAAGGGTTATATTTCAGATCAAAATTTGATTGAAAATCATCATGGTGACGCTGTACAAAACTCAATTTCCTTCCTGGAACTGCAGAATACAATTATTTACAATTATAAACTTCAAAATTCGCGGATGTTTACAAAAATGTTTCAAGTTGTATAGACGTTTCAAACGTTGTCTATTCCACAGATGTGGATCAGTGGGAACAGTGGATTCTTATTATGGATCAAATCAACTTATATTATGGAACATAACACTATAACAGCAATTTATCTGTGAGGTAAGCGAATGATGTGTTAGTGAAAGCATACATTTGGCGTTTATTTCGGAATCGTCTTATCTTTGATTCATAACAGTTCAACAAATCTTTCCAGGAATGATATTTTATTTCCCACGAACAGAAATAATAGGCTCAAGCATATTAGAATTAATTGCGTTGCTGTATAATTATACGGTTCACGTAGGTAAAATAAATTATGCGTGAATGCAACACTTTTTGATGAGATATCCTCCGTATAATGCAACTCTGATCCATATTTGTATGCTATCCATAACTGTGCAGCGACTATATGGAGTTCACAACACGTATTTTCTTATATAAGGACAAAATGTCGAAAGACAAAACGTCGAATGCCAAAACGTCGAATCTCAAAACGTCGAAAAGGACAAAACGTCGAAAGCGGTGAATTGTCAACATTGATTGCCAGACTGTTACTCAACCTTTTCTGACATACCTAATAGTGATAACTAGCATCGTAATAAACCAATTTCACGCTCAAGATCACACGTTTGTCCATTCGCTCAGAATGAGCTCTACGTATTTTGCTGCCCAATCAAAGAATGTACAAGCTCCAATCATATTACATATTAAAACGCAAAGTTTCCAATAATAATAAACAAAAAGTATAGGTCAAATAATCTTATTAAACTTCAGTGTAGAATTGGTGATTTTGATGCCGTACACATTGCATACTCTAATGCATATCCCTATTTGATAGCCACCAAAGTAGGACATATCACTACATGGCTCTATGTCGTATGAACCGTTAGTAAGCTTATGCATTATTTTGAGTATGGCGATCATGAATGGGAAATAATCATATCCAGAAGCCGTCATGTCTCCCTTAAATATAAGCTGCATTCTCCAGAGTCCGAACCTGCAGCATATTGTGCACTGGCCACAACCGATCGAACAATGTTTGCATAGGAATTGAATAATCTCGAATCTGACGTGATCGGAATTTACATTCGCCTCCGTTCGGTTTACTCAATATGTTCTCATATTTACGTCCCCGGTCGGTCCAAGACGCGATCGAACTGCACCAAATGACATCATATTTGTTCTTTCAATTTACACTAAATCTGCTGAACGCAGGTTGATCACACGTCTTCGAAGACATTCGCGCACGCAAACGTGGTTCTCCATATAGCATTATTAAGCAATGTGTTTCATTTCGCTCATCACGGCGCGGCTCATGCTAATATTTATGCAAATTGTTTCGCGGTTGGTTTAATGGCCAAGTGTGCGCGCTGACATAACTCGAGATCGGAATAATTTTCAAATGCTTTTCCATGCTCTGGTGCATACAGCTATGTTTGGATTGGAAGTAAGTAAAATAATATGTTCAACCATACAAGCAAGAATGATGTAGTGCAATAATGAATTAACTTATGCACTTAAACAATGAAGAACACTATTTAAGGAGCATACCAACTACTAGATTTGCTTCATAGAGATGTAACGCCGTTTATTTGACTGACGTTTTTGTACACACTTAGTTTATAATGCCGAATCTCGGCTAATTTTAACCGAGATGCGCACAGCCGAGAAGTCGGCAAACAAATTTCCTGGGATCTCAGTAAATAAAAGCCGAGTATCTGTAAATCATGCTGCGTTGCTAAGCAACCGGACAAACTGTTAGCTGAGCCTCGGTTAAAATCGGGAAACCGAGATTCGTACAGCCGAGCTCGTGAAAAAAATCTAAGTGTGTAAGGATCAGTATATTAGTAATTTTTTGCAACAAAATGGGTACTCAAAATGAATTGGCGTATTTGCGTTGACTGTGACCGATAACAATTTCTTGTTACGATTAAACCATAATCCACACACCAGAAATGATGTCACATTATGATGATTAATGATTGCTAGTGTAACGAAGCAAACATCAATATTAGCATATGTAGCTCTTGAAATGATGGATGAGTAACAGTTTTCATGCAGTATTTTCTAGCTCATTTTACCTACTGATCTATTTATCTAGATCAGAAATAGGCCGTGGTCGAAAACTGTCACATTTAACATCTTTCTCCTCCTGTAGAATTGTATAGATCTTCTGCTATTTATTGCATTTTATCCTTACTGAGACGCAGGCTGTTTTTCAAATTTAGTGATCTAATATCTAGTATCTACCTAGTAAGTTACTAGCTATGGAACTTAGCATTTTTTCCAAAGTCATTTCTTTAATTACCAATGATAGTGTCTATAAGTTTCTATTAGAAACTCTTCCACAATTATAAATTTAATATAAAATTCTCACAATTATAAATCTGTAGAAGATCTACTGCCAAAAAATGCGATATATGTTCTTCCTGAAGGGTAAAGGCCATGCTCTTCATGCCAAATGTTCGTCTAGAAACTGAACCAAAAAAACTTTTTTTACTGCATAAGAATGTTCTACAACTTTGCCAGAAAACTTTAGTAATAGAGTATATGGGGCACTATTCAGTGTGTATTCAACGTAATGGCTACAATATTTCTGAACAAACTTGTGTAAAAATATTTACCCATTTTCAACTACAACTTGATTGTTTCGAAAAAACGCACGGATAAAATAGGAGTTCAAAACTAGTGAGGCAATATATCGCTGGCAGAAACACACAATAGCATCACTAGGTATTCAATAGTGCACTGAAACCCAACGAGAGCTTAATATCACATTACTCTTTCAGAAAGACCCTTCGTGTTGGAAATAAGAATTTATGGCACTGGTCACCATCAGCAATGTTTCCTCTATCACTGGCCCAATTGACTTTCAACGATTGGCTATTCTCGCAACGTTACATCTTGCACCCTTCTTGTCCGTGGGAGAAATGGCCATAATCAGCGTTGAGAGCTTTATTAGTTGAAAGAGCCATTTTCGCCTCAAACTTTACCAAGTTGAGCAAAAAATCGTCTTCCTTCGTCATGCGGAAGAGTTGTTCCATCATACGCCATGCATGAAGCATAGTCTCGTCTCGCTTCGTCTCGGAAAATTTGCCACGATTTCCAAATTCTTCGACCCTCCCCTCCATTGGCGGCGGTGAATAACAATGTGGTTATATTTCGCGGTTTGCCCCACATCGCGGCAACGAGCATCAAGACTGGCCGGGCCAGTAAGGTAAGCCTGGAATTTAACAGAAAAAACGTGACCAAACTTTCGATCGCTTCTAATGCGTTGTGAACAATGTAGTAAGTCTCACTTTTTGCGGACGATCTATCACCCTCGTGATGATGGCGAACACTGTGCTCGTAGGGTGAGCTATCATCAGAATGATAAGATTCTGCTTTGGTCGCTCCACAAACTCGGAAGAATTGTTATTTTACCATATAAATTGACGAAATGATGCAATAATTAACATAAATTGCCAATTACTGGGCGGTTAGCGTCAAAATTAGGTAATCAAAAAAGTGTTAAACAACACTAATCACAAGTTGTCCTTTTATAATTTATGAGGCAACAGATGGATAGACGAAATGTTTAACTTAAAATAAGAGGGCATTGACGTAGGAACAGGGAATATGGAAGGGGTAAGTGAATTGTCAAGAAACTACATGAAAGCTAGGTTTCTAACTGGCCCATGGAAGCGTACTTTAAGAGTTGACTATATGTCCGGAACTTTTTATGAATGTTCCCAATGTATTCAATGTTGTTCAATAGTAAAAGTGCATAGAACTTGGCTAAATAAAAAAAAACATAACTTGTCTTTCAGTTTCCTAGTCGTTAACTACTTTATTATCTTCGCCTTCGTTTCGGTCCGGGATTGAACTTCTTCAGGGCTGGAAATCAACAAATGAACATAATTATGAAACACAAGATTTAGCAGGACATGTCCTGATTTTCAGCTTTTTTAGGCTAAAATTGTTTAACAAATCCGATGAGTTTTGCAGATTTTTTTTTCGAAAATACATTTTCTCAACTGATCAAATGGCTCACTATCTTTTTAAAAGCAAGTTTCTCAAAAATCTGACGTGCCATGCTTTTACCGAAAACAGTTATGGATTCAGCAACGCAAAACTAAGTAAATAGCGATAACATGAGACTTAAATTGTTTCGCAGTGATTCTAATATTCTTTGGGTGACCCCCACGTAAATATATCAGACTGATATTTTTTTCTCATGACAGTATGACTAACAATAAAACACGAAATAAAGGCTTCCATGTGCCTTACAGTTGTCAAAAATGGAACACAAAGTAATAGAGCAAAATCTGAATTGCCGTGAAAACTGTACTGTGATCTGCCAAACTGGGTACCAAGTGAAATACCGAGGGACTAAATGTAGCACAAGAAGATGAGGTGATATGCGCTCCCCTATGAGGAAAAACTCTATTTTAATAGTCAATTTTGGCGAAAAAGTAGTTCTTATTAGGTTTACAGGGTCGTCGCATGAATTTAATAACATAATATTAAAATTATTAGAAAGAAAATAACCTATTAGGAAATTGTAGTCCATGAGCATATGAACTTATAAACCAGGTTTTACATCATAATCATGTAAAAAATTGTGAGTTAACGAAAATAAATTGTTAAGTGTTAAAAAAATAACAAAACCATTTAAACTTACTTTTCGGAAAACTTACCAGTTATGGGTAATTAACCATAGTGATATTTACTGAACGCATGAATATTTCCATATGGCATAGCTTTCTGACTTGTTGACAAATAAAAGTCAACCGAAAACGAAGTGTTTAGCCAGATGAAAGCCTCGATACAAGTATTAATAATGTCGTTAATGCTTGGTGTCATCATCGCTTGCCCCAGAGAAAACACCCTAGCCTAATGGTTTCGATTAATTTGGGAATCGTCGTCTCTCTTATCGCCATAACAAAAAGTGTTTATGTCTATCAAACTGGCCAAGAGACTGCAACGCCTCGTGAGAAACAATATTTATTTATGGCAATCGGTCATGGTGCAAACTTTGTCTTGTTGTCAAGCTGTGGAGTCCGGACTCATGTCAACTCAGCATCAGAGGACAAACACTTGAATCGATGTCATCATCTGGTTGTATCTTCATCAACTATCGACTGACCGAGCAACCGATTCAACGGCACACGCATTAAGTGGCTGCTGCCATTTGTACAGGATATGCCGATTAAATCATCAAATGAGACGACACTTTTTATGCCACTCTGACTCTGAACTGATCATGCTGAACCCCCACTCGAGTGGAATTGCGTTCACTTGTCGCCCATATGGTAGCAGTTGACGGAGAACAGTAGTTTACGAGCGAAATTTAAATGATTTATATGGCCCTTGACATGTGGGCTCAATTATGAAATCCACAAAAAAAACTCACACTGACTCAAATTCTAAGCAATTGCGCTTATCGATAATAACTTCTCATTTGACATTTGTTCAATTTAAACATTAAATTTAATTGTATATCTAGATGTTTTGTGTTGGACAAGTAGTCGCGAGGTGTTTTAATTGGCTAAGAATTAACACTACGGACTGCCTGTTCCGTTGGTAAATGTCCACCTCACAGGTAACTCCTAATTCACGGTGTGCTGATGCTTCATGCGCACCTTGCTTTTTTATGTATGTTTAGGGGGTCTAAATAAAACCTAACCGCAAACGGAGCATGTTGAGTACCAAGGCGCCATCTACAATATTGTGACCTTCCTGCGCCAGTTGGTGCTATGCTGCAGACAACCTTGTGTTTCTCCGTGATAATCGGCTGCCCGTTTTTAGCCTCAAGCCTGGGTCAAGTGGGAATAGGGATATGTTTTTATTCAGTTGAAATTATCACCTATTTGTTTTCGCATTTTACGTTTAACATTGTGTATTCTGTGCCTTTTCGCCTTTGGTGACTTTTAATAGATACCGATGTATTTATTTTTCGCTGCTGGTTTTTTTTTTCGGTGCGATGTATTTTTTTGCTTTTCCTGCTGAGAGTTCTAAAAGAATATGCAGAAATAATCATATTTGCTTCAGAAAAAACTACTAAAGTTATCCCATTTTACGGTTCTTGACTGGGATAAGTACAGTGCACATCGTACCTTCGTGCTGGGCGTACACGAATTCTCTCTGCTCTTGGAAGTTTTCTTAAAAACTACCTAAAGCAAAAATAGTAGCTTTCAGTGCTAAAATTAAAAACGGTACTTTTCAGTGCTACTAAACAGTACTTTTCTGTACATTTTTTTCTAATATTGATTCCTTTACGATCCTTGTTTGGACCCGTGCCTTCGATTTTTCGTTGGACCCGCTGGAGAAAGCTAGCGGTGGTAATCCTTCTTGGACACCGTCTTAGGAAAAAAAAACTCTTTGGAGGTCACGTCTTTTTTTCGTTTTTTCACTAAACATGGTTGCAACAACAAATAAGAGGAAGGGTGAATCTTTGAATTCACAACTTCCTTCCAAACAAGTGGGATTTAAAACTGTCACTAAACGTGGCAAGAATGGAAGAAAGGACGTTTCTCCGGAATGCGAACTTTCTTCCAAGGGTGAAATGAATAATATTGATAATTGTATCGAAATGAGCAATCAATTCGATGCTTTAGATAAATTTTGCGAACACCAAATCGAAGCAGTCTCTTTGATTCAATTGAGGAAGCAAAGAGTGCCGCCTATCGTGGTCAGTTGTTCCGAATTTGGGGGATTTAGGCAGGAGATCTTGAACTCCATTAGGGGAATCAAGGTTTCCTTCCAAATCGCAAAGAAAGGAGATTGTCGTGTTTTGCCGGAAACTCTTAAAGATCGCGAACTTCTTCTCAAACATCTTGAAGAGAAGAAGAACAATTTTTTACTTATGAGAACAAAACTGAACGCTTGTTCAAAGTTGTCTTGAAAGGTCTCTAAAGTGACTATAAGTCACCTGTAGAGATCAAAAATGGAATAAATGATTTACTTGGATTTTCCCCAGTCCAAGTAATCATTATGAAAAATAGAACCCAAACTGGCATTCTTCGGAAAGGGCTTTCTCAAGAATATTATTTAGTTCACTTTAACAAAAAAGAACTAAATAATATTAAAGCTTTAGAAAAAGCAAAACTTTTGTTTGATGTCCGTGTGACATGGGAACATTTCCAGAAACCTGGAGGAAATTACCAGAACCTCACTCAGTGCCGTCGGTGCCAAAAGTGGGGCATGGTACAAAAAATTGTCGCATGGATGCTAAATGCATGATTTGCGGAGGTTCTTCTTACGCCAAGAACATCTGTCCAGTGAAGGAAGACTACCACCAAATTTATATGCTCTAATTGCGGGGCTAATCATAAGTCATTTTTTTGGGATTGCCCTTCACGCAAGAGAGTCGTTGAGGCTCGTGCCAGGTAGATAAAAGATAATATCCGTTACGATAACGGTCGTTTTCGGAATTTTCCTGGTAGAGTATCGAACAATACTTATTTTTCAGTTAACGATCGCTTGATTAGGAATCATACCCATCTGGAAGATCATAATCATGCTCATTCACAAACTAATTTTAAACCGTCGGGTAGCCGTTCGAATCTTTCAATTTCAAATGTATCTACTCACGGTAAATCCTTTCCGATATCGTAGCAGGTAAGGTACCGCGGGGCAAGTGGGAACGAAAAAAACGATAGTTCCAACAAATTGTTCAATAAAATTTTCAAATGTCAATATTTTGCAAATCGAACAACACGGTCACATTTTGGCCACATATTTGCTGGTGTTTGCATGAAACTAATCGAATAATTTCGAAATTTTGAAAACCTTGGAAGAAAGTTTTAGAATGAGCCATTGGACGCAGTTACCACGCTAAACGGGGCAAGTGGGACACATCCAGTTTCATGCGTCAATTCACATCAGTAAGTCAACCATTACAATAATAGGATTGATAAATCATAGATTTTTAATTTAAGTACATATTTGATGTTCATAAGGGATCAACCATAAAATACGTAACGTTTTAGGAAGAAAACCTTTATTTAATAGCATGTCACCTCACATTTAATATTAACTGAAAATTCCTCAATGAAAGCGTAAAGAGGAATTAAACATGTTCAAAATATATCATTTATAAGTTGTAAATTAAAATGTAGCACATAAACAACCAATAATTGACGAAATTATAAATATGTTTTGTTATTATTTATATGCATGGCAGAAAACCACTTAATGGGGTGGAATTGTTTTCCATCACTACTTAATTTGGTAAAAATAACAAATAAAGTTCAAATAAAATAGAAAAGCAATCGTTCTCATGATGCATTTCAAATTTCATCTCTGTGTTCGTTCAATTTTGAAGTCGTATTTCAATAATAAAAAATAAATAAATAAAAAAAGTATAATTACACTTTTCTTCTCCCTCTTATGCAATTACGTAATTTGAGATTGTTCTTTTTTGATAAAAATCATTTGTTCGAATGTTTTAGTGCTACTCTCTAGGAAAATGTATGAAACGTATACGAAAAGTTTTGATTCTGGTTTTTGTTTTGATAGGTCCCACTTACCCCGGGTACAAACATATATTGGGGTAAGATAGACCATCAAAAATTTCATATGAAATGAAAACAAAATACTGGTTTATCATTAGCAGCTTGTAATAATTCTTAAAATTGTAGCTTACAGATGGAAATTCGATTTATAACACATTTATTTTTTGCGAGTCAATGCAAGACGGGAAACGTGTCACAATTTATCATGCAAGTTGAAAATAGCGCTGAACTGACAACTGTTACATGAACCACATGGTAATAAAAATAACCATATGTTTAGTACTAAATGCATTCCTTGTCATTGTATCTTCAACTTTCTAGAAGAATATCCCCATGAAAAACTTTTCCTAAGTGAGCTATGACGAAACGCCCCACTTACCCCGTATTCTCACTTGCCCCGGGGTACCTTAATTTCAACTCCTCCCCTATTCGTACTATGAGTACCCATTCGACTTGTTTCAAATCAAATGGAAAAAACCCTACCGCCACAGGTAACATCTACTCCGCCTCTTCGTCTACAGAAAATTCTAACGGAAAATCATCAGATGTACCCACTTCAAGTGATGTGTCTGCCTCTGATTTTAATTTCCTAACTGAACAATTGTATCTAATGATTGATGCAATGTTCAAAGCCACCACTATGACTCAAGCAGTCAAAGTAGGTGTAAAATTTACTAATCAAATTGTTATTGAATTTCGTTTTTCTAATAGATCCGAAAAATAATTTAAATATTTTAAATTGGAATGCTCGTTCTCTGAATGGTAAAGAGGACGAGCTGTTTAAGTTTCTTACAGCTAATAACGTGCATAAGTATAGCAGTTATTACTGAAACGTATTTGAAACCTGGATCTAAGCTCAAAAGAGATCCTAACTTTTTTGTTTATCGTAATAATCAACTTGATGGGGCATGTGGGGGAGTTGCAATCATCATTCATAGGCGTATAAAACATCATCCCTGTTACGTTTTAAATATCCCATGAAGCTATTCTCAATCCTATCAGCTCCTTTCAATTTCCGAGCCGACTGGAATATATATGAAACATATATTGATTCTAATCTTGATGTTAACATTTCTTTAGAAACAAAACTTGATATTGACATTGCTCTTGAAACTTTAACAAATTCCATTGTTGAAGCCAGGAGCATTGCAATTCCAAAATGTGAATCCGTGATTATAGACGATGATCTTAAACTCTTGATCTGCCTTGAAAACGTGAGGAGAAGGCAATTTCAACGCACTCGCGATCCTGCAATGAAAATTATATGGCAGGATTTGCAGAAAGAAATCAAGAAACGTTTTGCACAATTGAGAAACAAAAATTTTGAAAATATGATTTCTCAATTGAATCCTGGCTCTAAGCCCTTTTGGAAATTATCTAAAATCTTGAAAAAACTCAGATGCCAATACCTGCATTGAAAGAGGAAAACAAATTATTACTAACTAATTGCGAAAAAGCTCAAAAACTTGCTATGCAGTTTGAAAGTGCGCACAATTTAATTTAGGACTTACTAGTCCAATTGAAAATCAAGTTACAGTCACCCCACAGTTATGGATCAACTAAGGGTCACTTTTCAGAACAAAATATGATTAAAAAACATGGTGACGATGTATAAAACAAAATTACCTCCCTGGCACTGCAGAATATAGTTGTTTTTGAGAATACACCTAAAAATTCTCGGTTATTTTAAATTTCAAACGATGTCCATCCCACAGATGTAGATCAGTGGGAGAAGAGGATCCCTATTATGGATCAAATCGACTCATATTATGGATCAAAACACTATAACAGCAATTTACCTGCGAGGTAAACGAATGGTGTGCTAGTGAATGTATACGTTTTGGCGTTTGTTTCGGAATCGCCTTATCTTTGATTCATAACTGTGGTATGGTTTTCAATACCCCACAGTTATGAATCAACGCTTCTGGGAATACGGTTGACATTTTATTTCATATGGACGGCAAAATTATGCTTAAGCATATTATAATTGATTGCGATGCTGTGAACATTTATGGTTCACGTAGGTAAAATGAGTTCTGCGTAATTGCAACTCTATTTGATGAGATATTCCCGTTTTAATCCAACTTTGATCCATATCTGTGTGCTATCCATAACTGTGGGGTGACTGTACTCAGAACTTCGAAAATATTCTCAACCAAGAGAATGTTTTCGAAAATGCCTGTGAGACTGATTTGGAAGAAGTGAGAACTATTATTCAAAAATTCAAAAACATGAAAGCTCCTGACGATGATGGAATTTTCTACATCCTCATTAAGAAACTTCCAGAAAGTAGCTTATCATTTTTAGTTGATATGTTTAACAAATGTTTTCAATTAGCATATTTTCCTGACAAATGGAAAAATGCTAAGGTTGTTCCAATTTTAAAACCAGGCAAAAATCCTGCAGAAGCTTCTAGCTGTCGTCCAATCAGTTTGCTTTCCTCCATCAGTAAACTTTTTGAAAAGGTTATTTTGAACAGAATGATGGCCCACATCAACGAAAATTCAATTTTTGCCAATGAACAGTTCGGATTTCGCCATGGACATTCGACCACTCATCAACTTTTACGTGTAACAAATTTGATCCGTTCCAACAAATCTGAAAGCTACTCTACTGGTCTTGCTCTTCTAGACATAGAAAAAGCATTCGACAGTGTTTGGCATGAAGGTTTGATTGTAAAATTAAAAAACTTTAATATTCCAACATACATTGTTAGAATAATTCAAAGTTATCTGTCAAATCGTACACTTCAGGTTAATTATCAGAACTCCAGATCTGAAACACTTCCTGTAAGAGCTGGTGTTCCTCAAGGCAGCATTTTGGGACCAATATTATACAATATTTTCACATCTGACTTACCTGAGTTACCTCAGGGATGTCAAAAATCTTTGTTTGCAGATGACACAGGCCTCTCCGCCAAAGGACGAAGTCTGCGTGTCATCTGTAGTCGATTGCAAAAAAATTTGGATATTTTTTCTTCATACTTGCAAAAATGGAAGATTTCTCCTAATGCTTCCAAAACTCAACTAATAATATTCCCACATAAAACAAAAGCTCTTTATTTGAAACCTTCAAGTAGACATGTTGTCACGATGAGAGGGGTTCCAATAGATTGGTCAGATGAAGTTAAGTATCTAGGGCTCATGCTGAATAAGAATTTAACTTTCAAAAATCACATTGAGGGCATTCAAGCCAAACGTAATAAATATGTGAAATGTCTCTATCCAGTTATCGATAGAAAATCAAAACTTTGTCTTAAGAACAAGCTTTTGATATTCAAACAAATTTTAAGGCCAGCCTTGTTGTATGCTGTACCAATATGGACTAGCTGTTGTAATACCAGGAAGAAAGCTCTGCAGGGAATTCAAAATAAAATGTTGAAAATGATTCTGAAGCTTCCTCCCTGGTATAGTACCCATGAGTTACATAGTATATCCAATGTTAAAACATGGGAACAAATGTCAAATAAAATAATTTATAATTTCTGGCAAAAATCGTTACAATCTTCTATTGCCACGATTAATGCGTTATATGTTTAGGTTAAGTTAGGTTAAGTATATTCAAAACGTTTATATCTCTCTCTTATAAGCAGGTGAAAACAACTCACATGTAAAAAATCTGAACTGCTACGGCAAATGAAATGTAATATGTTGTTAACAAAATGTTGAAAAAATCTTAAATTTGTTTTACCAAATTAGGATGATAGTGTTGTAACAAAAAACACCTAGATATAAGAAATGAATGTAATGTTTGGAATGATACTAATAAAGAAATTCAAAAAAAAAACTTGGATAAGTAGCTCTCTTCCAAAATTATTTTGCAATTTTTGACCATGATAAAATCAGAATACCTGTTTGCTCACTATGCCAACACCTCCAAACTCTCAGATGGCACAAGTCGGCTCATCCCATTTTCCTCAATGGCCAAAATTGCTGGCTTGTTTAACATACGATTGACATTGATAGCCATTACCGCAGAGATAAATTCAAATGATCTGCACCAGTGGAAGTCACCGCCGAGCAAAACGCGCGTGGTCAAAATAAACATAGCGATCTCGTTAAATTTGCATACCTTGGAAGAAGATATTCAGCAAGAAACCCCCAGACTGGAAGGTATCAGCTTACCGGTTTCTATGTTTATTTTGTATGTACTCCTTTGAAGCGACGATGTTGAAGGTGGACTCCATTGTTCAAGACGGCAGGGGGTTTCTTGAACGACAAATTCAACATCAAATATTGACAGCCGGTATTTTCTCGTCAGTCTAGTGGCTTCCGATCGCACGTGATCAGTGATTTTTTTTTGTACATCGATCAGTGTGGTGGCAAGGAACGAATCTCCGGGCACCTCAAGTGCTAAAAATAGCAAGCAATCCTAATTGATCGATCGACACTAGCTCGGAGAATGACTGGCTGCTGACAATCAATTGAACGAAACCCGATCCCTACAGTTTGATGTTCTAACGGCACGACGCGACATGAACTCGTGCCAGCCAGGGAAGATTCATTAAACTAAACCAACTATTTGAATTCCAACAGCATTGCACTTCAGAAATGTTGACACCATGGCAGATCTGCACGACAAGCTAGATGGCAAACCGGTTGACAATGTAGATGAATTCAAACACTTGCTTTTGAAACCTAGAGATTAGTGTAAACGAACAAATTTTAGTCTATCATTCATTGCTTTACTTGCACAAACTTACACAAATAACATTTCAGTTGCTCTTCCAATTTAAAAAAGCGTTTCATAAGAATAGTATACCAATAATGAAAGTGACAGCATTTCAAAGGCTACCAATCGCAAGTCAGTTCCATATGTAAAAAGTAGGCCTTGAGAAAATAGGGTGTGAAGTTTCCAAACTCGTTTTCCATTTGTATATTCTAAAAAATCCAGAGGATTGGAACGTGTTCAGATGTTCTTGAAACTTTCACAATTTGCTTTTCACTACTTTTTTTCTATCTTTATTAACGAGATTTAAAGCCCTCGGCTAGTTCATCTCGGGACCAACGGCTGTACTTCCCTTCCGAAGGAAGTCGTCACTGAAAAATTGTTTAGTGACTATCTCGGGGATGGGATTCGATCCCAGGTCCTCGGCGTGAGAGGCGTGTGTTCCAACCACTACACCAGGTCCGTCCCCTCGCTTTTCACTACTATATCTCTTCGAGATGTGGTTCATGTTTGTGTTACACGGTGCGAAAATATATATATATATATATATATATATATATATATATATATATATATATATATATATATATATATATATATATATATATATATATATATATATATATATATATATATATATATATATATATATACCTTTTGAATTGTGGGACAATTCGACTTGCTGTGTTTTCCTACTTTTTTCCGAACAAATCTTATTATCTCATTAGGACAGCTGAAAGAGCATTGGATGATATGATGAAAACTGAACCCAACTCAATTTTGACGAAAATGCAGATAGGACTGCCTTGCGATTCACGGCAGTTTATTACTCGTAAAAAATCGAGTGATTAATAAAACGCTAAAATAGTTACTTAAAATAACATACTCCTTAAAACACGACCAAATACCTGACGACACTAACTGCATGGCCATGAGCCCACAATTTTGCGTTTGAAGAATAAAAAGTAGTTCGGTAGGGGAGACTTGATCCTTTATTTAATGTGTGTTGTAGCTCTGCAGGGAAATCATAATTGAATATTTCAACGCCCACATCTTCCTCGTAAAAATAGATTTCACCTTAATTGTCATATTTTTTTTGGTGGTGAAATAAAGGTGGCCTCAAGGCGCTGTAGGTTCATATTCATTGATATGTGTATTTTTGATTTCTCATGTAGAAAAAACTTTTCCAATATTTTATGTAAGGGCGTTTCTAGGTATATCATAAGAATGCTTTGAGGTGTAGAGTAAGGTGGGGCAAAAGTTCGTGAACCTTCAACATATTGGCTATAATTTTGCTGAACAAATTTGTGTCAAAATATTTACCCATTTTTAGTTATAACAGTTTCAAAATTGATTGTCTTATTCGAACTTTTGCCCCACCGGTGGGGCAAGAGTTCGAATCAAGTGTGGGGCAAAAGTTCGCTGGCTAAAACCCAAAATAACAATCTTTTTACGACAGGCATACTTTACACCAGCCGTAAACTTAAGTTTGCCGAAAAATACACATTAAATTTTCATCAAAAAAAATGCCCAAAACCGGGTTAATTGTAATACACTCAAAAAAAGCAGTTTTTCGCAAAACTAAATGGAAATGTGAAATTTTGGTGACAGTTTTCACACGATCAGATAAATATAACTAAATTTGAAGATTCAATGTGGATTTTAGGTAATTTGCAAATTTTTCCGTGATTTTATACAAGGGTCGAACTTTTGCCCCGCTGATTCGAACTTTTGCCCCACTATGGGCCAAAAATTGTTTCCAAGCATTTATGCAAAATCTAATACACTTCAAAGCAACCTCATGATAGGCCTAGAAACGCCCTTACATAAAATATTGAAAAAGATTTTATCTTCAATTGGTTCCATGCAACGAAAGTTTGACCAAAAATTACAGTATTCACGTCGAAAAACAACAAATAGCCATAACTTTTTCAAATCTCAATAGATTTTTATGATATTTGGAGTGAAAGTCTCTTACTTGAATAGCATTCGAACCACAATAAAATTTATAAGATTTGTTTTGAATTGAGCTAGAAATCTTAAAAAGAAACTCTTACCCCACTCGAACTTTTGCCCCACTTTACTCTATTAGTTTTTGCATAAAGGCTTGGAAACAATTGTTGGTCCATAGTGGGGCAAAAGTTCGAATCAGCGGGGCAAAAGTTCGACCCATGTATAAACTAACGGAAAAATTTGCAAATTGCCTAAAATCCACATATTATCTTTAAATTAATCAAAATTTGCCTGATCGTGTGAAAAATTTTACCAAAATTTTAAATTTTCACTTAGTTTTGCGAAAAACTGATATTTTAGGGTATATTACCATTAACCCTGTTTTGGGCAATTTTTTGATGAAAATTTAGTATGTATTTCTCGTTAAACATATGTTTACGGCTGGTATAAAGTATGCCTGTCATAAAAGTATCAATATTTTGTGTTTTAGCCAGCGAACTTTTGCCCCGCCGGTGGGGTTCGTTTAAGACAATCAGTTTTGAAACTGTTATAACTAAAATTAAGTAAATCTTTTGACACAAGTTTGTTAAGCAAAATTATAGCCAATATGTTCATGACATGGTATTATTTTGTTTCTACTGCTATTGTTTTTCTAGAAACTTTGATTATACCACTAAGGTCGAACTTTCGTCCCCACCTTATTCTATCAAATATTACACTGTGCAGAGGATTTGACCTGTATTTTACCATAAATCAACCATTTGATATTACAATATTATCTAAATACCCAGACAACCAGAAATCGCATGAAAGCTCATACTACAACTCGTTTATTCATACTAATTACATCAAACTCGCAGAACACCGTTGATAAACTCGTCAAATTGATGAGCTTCCTCGCATAAAACACTTCTTTTCTGAGTTCTTTTGTACATTTTGTTTCGTCCCGTACACTCGTACAAAGTAAGTCGAATCAGTCCGTCAAATCGACATTTGTTATCATAAGTTAAGTCGCATAAGATCACAGGTTAGTTCGGTGGAATATTTATACACTCGCATTGTATGTTATTATTCATCACATAATATATGCACGCATATCGCCTCCACTTTTGTATGTAGAAGGCCTTTTCGCGACATCTTATAAGTGAAATGTTGCACATACAAAGCCTCCAGGTGATTTCGTTATAGGGGAACTGGGGATAAAATGAACACCCTAAGCAATTCTCATGTTTTCTTGCTTATGAAGCTGTCAGATTCTTTTTCAATAGCTCAGAATTGAAGAACGATGTTTATGCCATGTAACAAGTTGGAATATTGTGATGGAAATAGTATTTTATGAACATTATTATGGTTTTGAAAATTTCTTTCCATAGAGTCAATGTTCCAAACACGTGGGTAAAATGAACATGTACCGGGGGTAATATGAACATATACTGGGGGTAAAATGGACATGCAGTGGGGGTAAAATGAACATGGTGGTTCATTTTACCCCCAAAATATCAACATATTCAAATCATTTGTTCTAAGAATTTAAAAGATAAAAATACTTTCAATTTCCGTCTACTTATCATAAAAACCTTAAAGATATGATGTGCTACGCAGTTCAATAGATTTATGATGATTTTAGTCATAAAAACCTTAAATTCCAAAAGTGACAAATTACATCACATGAGAAAACCAAGAGGCGTACTTTGTTTTTGTTTACTTATCCAGCTTTTGACAGTTCTAGATCGTGCTTGAGTTGTCGAAATAGTTTCTTAATTTGACTATTAAGGATGGTGCTATGTTTTGCATAGATTTATAGCATAATTATCGTAAAATACAAACCTGTTCATTTTACCCCCCCTGTTCATTTTACCCACAGTTCCCCTACGTACATTTTGGTTGTCTGGGTATGCATATCCGATCGCCAAAAAATATTTGGCCGTATGTTCATGCAACATTCATGCAAAAATTATCTTATTTAGTTCATTACCTAGACACATGATGACATTAACTGACAAATGAATCTTTGACATTAGGTCGAATGACATTTAGTCGGATGACGTTTGGTCGAAAGTACGTTTGGTCGAACGGACATTTCGTCGAATGGACATTTGGTCAAAAAAGTTTCATTGCAACAGAAAGCATATGCCATTTGGTCGAACCGATATTTCGTGGAAAGGACATATGGTGGAATCTAAATACAGTCAACTCTCTCTTACTCGATATTGAAAGGACCATCGAGTAAGGGAGGTATCGATTTACAGAACACAAAACCAATGCAACTGCGATCCAAGGGACCATCGAGTTAGCCATGAAAAAAACCTTTTACTATGATTCTCTAACTCGACATTGAGATACGGAATATCGAGTAAGGGAGAGTTAACTGTAGTATGGAAACCGCTAGCGTTTTTGACGTTTCATGCTGATTTTTCATTCAGGTGTGTTCTGTGAGTTAAGATAAGTTGATCTTAAACGGAAGCAAGCCGATTTTTGTCGCCTCAGTCAACTCGTCCTCCCCTACCCGATACATAGAATAAGCATAATTTTCTTGTTTTAATATTCAATGCTTTTGCCGCAAATTTACCCGAGGTCGCCAACACTGTCAGCAAAGTCATATATTTGTTTGAAGAATGTAATTAAAATGGAAGTTACAACAAGCTAATTGGCCATAAGCAGAGATACCGGCACTTAATATTCACTTCGCTATGAAGATTTTCCTTAAAGCAATATTTTCCTGCTGTTTAAAGTCTGATTTCCGCATTCAAAAATCTTACTCAGGTCAATAAGCTGCAAGACACTCTCTCCAAATGTTTTCATCAGATGGAGATCAGCAGTTCATTACGAAGAACGATGACATTTCAGAAGAATAATAAATCTAAACAATTATATTTGGTTAAGCACTTTCACAGAAAATGATGATATTTAAAAAGAATAATAAATTCACTAGAGCTAAATATTTCACTCAATGTAACGTCATTCAACGAAATGTTCTAAAGCCATTTCACCAAATGTCCATTCGACTAAATGTCCTTTCGACCAAATGTACTATCTACCAAACGTCATTCGACCAAATGTCATCCGACGAAATGTCCTAAAGCCCTGCCAAATATATCAACAATACTTAAATAAACTCATTTTTTTCATTTATTTACAGGTATTCTAGCTCAAAGATTTGTTAACAGTATGTCGTTAAATATTGATGTTCGCCCCTAATGTGAGTAATATTCCTAAATCAAATCATTTTAAATTATTGAATTTTGAAAGTTTAGAACATGGGTTAAAAAAATGATGGACAACCATTCACATTTTCACAAGGGGTATAGAATCTTCAAACCATCTCAACCCCGTCAACCCACTAAAACTAGCATATTATCTGCATTGAGATGGCCCTAAGCGCTGCAATCCCACCATGATCTGAACCACAGCCGTAGTTGATGCATTTTCTTGTATTTCTATGTACTGTTTTGATTTATATTACAGACCCTTAAGCCATCATTAACGCCTCTACCGGCAGCTTCATTTTTTACCGCTATAAAAATATTCAAATCGCGATAACTCTTTCGTTTCTCGATATTTTGGCACCATTCTTTCACAAAATCTCAAAAAAAACTCTTCTAGTTTTTGAATATGTGTTGATATTGATAATTGGTCATCTGGATCCTGAGATATTGCAAAATTCCTTGGGGGACTGACGCGTAGCCATAACCCACATGGATATCTCTGGCTACAGAATTTTTATCGCATTCGGATATCCACTCCTCGAAATGATAGATTAATGAGAGTATGTTGTGAATAAATGAAACAATTTGGTGCAGCCGTCTTTGAGTAATGAGCATTTATGTTTCTGGTACCACCCTGGACAAATTAAGATCTTGAAAACTCTAAAACCCTCATATCGTGTTTTTCAGATTTCTCCAAGAATACTGAACCAATTTGTATGATTTTTTCAGAGCAGCTCCTTATTATTTGGTTTTATATAGTACACATTTTATTGTTTTGATAAATTGACCACAAACAAAATGGCCGCTAAAGACATTTTTTATGAAAAATGTCGGTCCCCCAAGGAACATCGGAATATCTTCAAAATCAGATCACTAATGATTAATATCGACAAGGCTTCTTAAATTAGAAGAGTATTTTGAGATCTTTTTGAGATGGTTCAAAAATATCAAGAAACAAAAAAGTTATCGCGATTTGAATATATATTTTGGCGGTAAAAAATAAAGCTGCCGGTAGAGGGGTTATAGTTTTACTAATCAAAAAGCTTATAAAATAAATCATTCTGCATGGTTCCACAGCGTTACCGAACTTCCAAACCACTCAACTTTCTAATGCTGGGTAAAGATTTTGAATCCACAACATGAATAAAAAACAAAAAAATTGGGGTGGGTAATGTCTGTTACATTACCGCGTGGTTGACGTAGGACTACTATGGACACAATCTCGATCAATTCTGGGTCAGACTCTAACAACAGTGCGGTAGCTTTTTGCAGGTAATAGGATGTTTGATGATAGATGATATGTGCAATGATTATGAATATTCAATTACGTTATGGATTTAAGGAAGATCTGTCATTTGGTTTGGAAGCTTTTTCAGAGTTCCGGATTACAAAGTAAAATAGTTTAAAAAGGATTTGATTTGATTATGATGATTGAATGACAGTGAAGTTTGCGTATGAGTGTAGTGAAAGATTATTAATAATTTGTACTAGTTTTGTGTTGTTATTGATCGGATGAAGTTTTCAGAAATTAACTCTTTGGTGGTCCTGAAAAGGATCGTTAGTCGTTCTGTGGTTCCGAGAAAAATCGTTTGGTGTTCCAGGAATAATCCAGTAATGTGCCAGATGATTGAGTTTGTTTGTTTGCTCGTCGCTTCCTTGTGTTGTTTGGTTGGGCGATCGGCTTCAGTTCTGGCTCCAGCTGTGGTTCGCCAAACTTCTCCAGTAGATAGGATGTTTGACAGCTTATTTTCTTTTTTTTTTCATTTCGTCAATCAATAGTAGACTACATGTTTGCTTAATAATATGTTGTATTATATCTTAAGTAGTTAAAATATTGTCTTAACCTTGTTCGCGACATGGTCAGATCAATTCCAGTGCAATGCTGATTATAAAGAGACATCATTCAATTCATTGGGGCAAATTTTGCATAGTTAAACGTTAAATCAATACAAAAACCGCCTAATGTCGCTTCATTTGGACGATTTGCCAACTTTAAGTTAAAATGTTTATTCATGAAATCAACATATTTATTATTTTCTTGTTTGGAAACGTCAATATGAAAGTCATCGGTGACTACAATAGGAGTATCTTATTTTACATAATTGAATAAATTACGGGTCATGAACATTTTCGTATCTTACACAGTAGTACCTAGAAAAATGTACACTGTTATTAGCAGTAAACGAAATGAACCTTTGATGCCTTGTCTTTCGATTGAGGTGCTAATCAACGAATTTAGTTAAGCCAGCAAAAAGTTTCAAACGTTTAAAATATTTCATGCCAACGTAACACTCTTGGTTTTGGAATTTCAATTTCACTTCTGTATAGAGAAGTAAGACGAAGTCCTACGTCAAAAATGAAGATGTGCAGACTTTTAATGATTATTATGCTGCACTTCCTCACTTTTGCCTTATATTCCGGACACTTTGATATCGAAACATTTCGTGTGAAATGTTTCCCATACAAAGTAGAGTGTTCGGAATTTGAATGAAAACGGTACAGTGGGTGACAGTATCGTTTATTTATGTTACATGAAGGCGATTCAAATTTTAAAAATGTTTGAGATTCCAATCTCCCATATGTTTTTTACCATCCGTGTTATAAAAATAGTGTTCTGTGCAATTTTCAGCTGATTTAAAGGTGGTACAAAGACAATGTAGGTTTATATGGAAATTTCTATGGAGAAATTTCGAGAAATGTTCCAAATACGCTAGTACTGAAATAAAAGTAGAAGCTTATCATCCCATATTGAAAACTCATTTTTCTAACCTCAATGAAGGATGCTGCTGAAGAAACAAATCCCATAGTAATCCATAGTAATTTCCATGGTAATTAAGAAAAATACTTACTGCAAATTATTGACTGAAGTTTTCTGTCGTGAATCGCAAGTCAGTTCCATCTGCAATTTGGTCAAAATTGAGTTGATATCAGTAAAATTAGGAAATACACACCAAGTCGAATTGTCCCATAATGAAAAGAAAACACACGTCTGTCTCACTGCAGATTTTCGCATCGTGTAACACAAAAATGAATCGTTATTTTGGTCACATTTATATTTTTTGGAAAAGTAACGGAGTTAAAAGCAAATTTTGAAAGTTTCATTGAGATCGAAACATGTTCCAATCTTTTGGAATTATTGAATATTTGTATGGAAAACGAGATTGAAAACTTCTCAGTCAATTTTCTCAACGCCTACTTTTTTGCGGATGGTACTGACTTGCAATTTGTGACAGTTTAGGTGTACTTCCAAATTTATAGGATTATAAAAAGGCTAATGTTGGAAAGAAAATCATTAAAACTTTGCAACTAGATACATAAAAACATGTGTTTCTTACTTGATAAATTGATCTTTTCATGAAAATAATTACTCGCTTATACTCTTTTTCATTATGCTTTTCTACTATATCAAATAAGGCTGATAGTGAGCAAAAATGTCATTGTTTTTCATTAAAATTAAATGGTTTTCATCAAATTCTACGTACATTTCAGGATTCCCGGGATGTCAGAAATAAAATCCCGGGAAACGAGAAATTCTGCAATTTTTTTCAAATCCCGGTATTTTTGGTCCCGGGATGGACACTCTAATCTCTCCCTATCTGTACCACAATGCAATTATAGAAATAGAACTTCATTTTCAACACAACACAACTATGGTTAACAGGTATGAAAGATGATATATTCAAATTATGATAATTCAATGATTATTAATTCAAATTATTATTCCGTTCTTATACAGCATTCGTATTAAAATATTACATTATCTGTAAGAAAACCTTATATTTTATGTAAATGCAATAATATCGATTTTTATATTAGGACATGTTTTGGGTGCACTATTTCAAAATATGAATATGATACCAAATCAATAGTATAAGCTCTACAAAACAATCAATTATTGACTAACATCAACTTACAAGCAAAAAAAAAAAGTTATTTTTCGCTTCTATTTCTTCAAAATTATTTAATTTTGGAAACACACTATTTGTTAATGAAATGTTGTCCACCAAATGGCGCACGAGAATGTTTCAAGTTTTATTTGGCAAAAAAATCCAGCAAAGTTCATCCGCTTTGGTAATGTAATCTTAGAGTGTAAAAATTCCTCAATTAACGCTTCCATCTCCAGTTTAAACTGTGGATACAACTGTTTATCACGATTTCCTACAACAGTAATGAGCTTAAAATGCTAACAATGATTCGCATCTCTAAACTTAAAACTATCAGCATCACAGCGGAGAAAAAAAAAACTCGACATCCATCTAGATCCAGACTGCAAGGACTGGTCACAAAAAGCCGAGAGCCGAGTGCTACTGCTTTCACATACATATTTGTTTACACACATTATTCATCATCGTTGACAGAGCTCAATTACGGTTTTATTAGGATAAATCTTTTGCATGCCCGGCGAAACGTGTAAGCAAATTGGAGCAATTTGGTTCGCTGCTAGTCTGGAAGCGATGCGGATGTTGCAAGACGGATGAAAGTTGTTTGTGAGTTGATGGCAAGGTTCTGGTCACAAGGTTCATCTTACTCTATCAGACTTCTGGTCTCCAGAGGATCATGTTGCAACGAATCTTATTCGTTAATGTGTCAAATTGGTAGTTGAAGTGTAGATCCAAACATTACATTCATTTCTTATATCTAGGTGTTCTGCGTTGAAAACACTATTATCCTAATTTGGTAAAACTAAATTAAGCTTTTATTAACATTTTGTTACCAACCTATTACATTTCATTTGCCGCAACAGTTCAGAATTTTTACAGGTGATTTCACCTACTTATAAGAGAAAAAAGCATTGAATTAACATAACCTAGATATATATCGCATTAGTCGTGGCAATAGAAGATTGTAATGATGTTTGTCTAAATTTTAATAACTGTATTCGCCATTTATTCCAATATTTCAACACTGGATATTATATGTAACTCATTGGTACTATACCAGGGAGGGAGCATCAGAATCATTTTTATTATTCAAATTTTATTTAGAATCTTCTTCAGAGCTTTCTTCCTGGCATTACAACAGCTAGTCCATATTGGTACAACATACAACATGGCTAGCCTGAAAATTAGTTTTAATTTTGATCTTAAAACAAATTTTCAGGCTAGCCATGTTGTATGTTGTACCAATATGGACTAGCTGTTGTAAAGCCAGGAAGAAAGCTCTGACGAAGATTCTAAGCTTGTTTTCAAGACAAAGTTTTCATTTTCTTTTAGTTAGTGGATAAACACATTTTACACATTCGTTTTAATTGGCTTGAATGCGCTGTGATTTTTGAAAGTTAATTATATATCTACCATGAGCCCTAGATACTTACCTTCATCAGACCAATTTATTGAGACTTCTCTCATCGTGAACACATATCTACTTGAAGGTTTCAAATAAAGAGCTTTTGGTTTATGTGAGAATACTATAAGTTGAGTTTTGGAAGCATAAAGGCATTTATGCACCATTTATGCAAGTATGAATAAACAATATTTAAACATTTTGGCAATCTAGGGGAAAAGCATTAGTTTTCGACCCACAAGAATTTTATGCCAATTTTTGGATTTTCATATAGGGCCAAAATCATAAGGATGGGTCGAAAATTGGTGCTTTTCCCCTACTACAGATGACACGCAGGCTTCGTCTTTTGGGGGAAACAACTGTGTCGCCCGCAAAGATTTAGCAAAGATTTTTGACATCCTTAGCTGGTAAAGTAGTGAGTAGTAGGATAAGATTTATGATCTTGAGGTTGGAAGTTCGATTCCCGTTTATATTTTTGTTTTTCATTTTTACTTTGAAATATTTTGCAACATATAAGCAATTTCACTATAACAGAAATATGTTACAGCCAGACTCCATCTTTTGCGCTTTTTTGGTTGCTCTTCAGTGAAAATGTAAATCAGATTTTCAACAATTGACAACTCTTGAGAATTCTGAACTCTGAGTTTTAAGAGATATATTTATTCTTGAGTTAAAATAAACTGTGCTCCTTGGGGCGGAAGTTTACGGCATTTAAAAATTCAAATTTGAGAGCGAAACGCTTCCTTTTATAAAATAATTTAGGCCCCATTATTGCGAAAAATGCGTAAGAATGTTTATCTTCAGAAGTGGATTTTAAGTTTATAATGTCAACAAAATTTGAATTTTTGAAAAGTTTGGTACTAATAACCTAGAAGTGGAAAGCACTGATAAATGTGTTTGCATTTTATTTGCGAATGACCAAATAACAACAAAAACCGAAGCTGCATTTTTTGTTGGAAAAATGCACACATATATGCATTATAATCACGGTGATAACGTGATGTAGTACATGCCCAGTAGGTGAGCTAGGGACTGTCCATTGATCACGTTAGACCACTTTGACGGCTTTTAATCCCATTCCCTCCCATAGTAAGATTTCTTTTGGATGAAAATCAAAACTAATTTGCATGGCACGTAAGAAATCTCAAAACCCCCCTCCCCCATAATCTCCTACGTAATTAACGGACAGCCCCCAAGAATTATAATTGTCCATTATTAGATCTTATCTGTTCTGCCGTTATCGTATGGGTGCGGAAGATACAGAAAGATATTTATTTTGGTTTCAACTCATCATCGTAAGGTAGGCACAACCTGTTGACATTTTGTTTTTAAAATTTCCTTTTGGTGTTACAGTTTCGTTCTTGCGTCAGACAGCCAAACAAATATGTAGATTTGTGTGTACCGGAACGCATTGAGGGAAGCGTGGTGTTGTTTCCACAAATAGAGACCCGTTGGCTCCGTTCAAAGCCTCTCTTTGCTGCGTTTGCTTCATTTGGGAGAATATGGTAAAACCGTATTACATTCGGTAGGTTGCATTCCGTTGATTTAATACCTTAAGCCACTTTTACAGCCGTCGCAAGTACATCACCGATGTGAATGGAGTTGTGTTTAGCGTCTTACAAAAATAAACTTTTAGAATTGTGAAGGGAGCAGAAGTTCGAGTGTATCTAAAATTAAGTATCATACCCACACAGTTATGGATCACTTTGGCGATTGACACCAAATAATTTGCTCAAAACATACATTTTGGCGTATTTTATGCTAAGTCACATTTTTTACCATTTGTATTGCTAAGCATTACGGTAAAAAGTGTCATCAGCTTTCACAGGTGATAAAATTCCAATGTAATGGCATAAAAAATTCCCAATCGCTTAGATTCGGATCTTTGGACAAAAACTGTCTTCATTCTAGAATCTAAATACTGAATATTAGCAGATTCAACTAGTGATCCATGGGTCAGGATCTGATTGTTTGGCACAATTACACATATGAACTGCCCATAACTGCATATTTGACACATTTGACATTTTTGACAATTTCGAGTTAATACCGAGGAACGCCATCGAATCATGAATACTTTTGACCAACTTAATAAAATCTTTGAGATTGTTCTACAAATTTTGAAAAAAATACCAAGTTGTTTTGTCACATTGCTAAATATGACCGTATAACAGTCACATTGGGATTATACATGGGCCTCATAATGTTGTGGTAATGTAATTTGTCTCAGAATATTTTTTTGTCTATTCACCCAGTATGCGATATGAACTGTACACAATTCCAACTATAAATAAGTAATGTTGAGCTCTTGGTAATTTTTGAAAATTTTAGTACCTTTCCATACTGGCGAAAAATGAATACTTGGAACTCCATTTACTCAATGCTTACTTTTGTCGAATGTTACAAATATGCAGTTATGGGCAGTGAAGTTCTAGATGAAATCCAAGTAACTGGAGTTCATCCAAGCAACCGACGGTATAATGTACAACCGATTTCACAAAATTAATCATTGAACCAACCCTCCCAACTGAGCGTTGTAAGTCAAGATTTAAATTGATTGCTGTGATCCCAAGGCCTACTGGCACAGTGTCCAATGTTCAAACAAGAAATAAAATATATACATCACTTTGCACTACCATACGAACAAACCTCAACTGAGCCGTCATTAGTCACGCGTTGCCCATATTGGGAAAAGTCCATTCACGAGACGAGGGAACTAAATGGGGACTAAAGTTTAGCTGAGCCATAAAAAACTGCTCATTGTGATGATGGTTGCTCACCCAAGATGCATGTAATATATTCAAGCATTATGATTAGTTCTATTATACCCACACTGTACTAAATAATGTGGTTTTCTGAGAGGCCCGTTGCGAAACTATAAATTGGTTAGAATTTGACCATTTAGTGCTACTGGTGCGATGGCTAATCGGTCCTCATTCGACTGGAACCGACATGGCGGACCGTCTCGTAAGCGAAAGTTAGCAAAAACGGCGACAGAAACCCGTTTTTTCCGGTCCTCCCACGCAGATGTGCATCAACCTATGGAGGTACATGCATCCGTGCAGAAGAGAGATTGAATAGTCTGACTTATATAGAATAGACTTTTGTGCCGTTGCTGGCGATTCATTTTATGCTACGCCAATGCCGAGTGAGATAATAAGATTCTCCAAGAGTATCTCCAGGGACCAATAATTCCTCTACGCATTCATTCGAGAACGTTTCTCCAAGGATTCATCCTGGAATTTCTTCAGGGAATTCGCAACTAACTTCTCCAGGAAATGCATCTCCCTATACCTATGAAGAATCCTCCAAGAACACATCGATTTTTGTATTAAAACTTAACAGAATTCATTTTTTGTTCCCAAATTTTCGCAGGGAAAAAATATTTCCAAGTGTACTATAAGATGTGAACTAAAGTAGAATGAACAATATAGCTGTAGATAGTTGCACTTTTTTATCTAGTGCTTTTTTATTAAATTTAATAACGCAATATGACTCATTTGATCATAACTATGTGAGTTTCAATATTTGTTATGGTTCTCACAGCGTTTATCGCATAAATAGCCTATATGCATCTTTAGTAACAAAACTCATTGTTTAACTCCAGTCCCCTTTCAAAAGTTTTTCTTGAAAACTTGTTTTTTTTCACAACACAACATCAAATTTGCGTTTGCATCATAAAACTCATATATTTCACATAAGATGGCAAACATATTTTTGGCCGCCATTCTATGTGGAAACTGCCCATAGTGCGAGGGTTTATTCCAGTGATTTTAAAACAATTTTGCTAGGGATTTTTTCCATAGATTCTACTAGAAACTCCTCCGGGTATTTCTCCAGAGTTATTCCAGAGTTTTTTAGATTTCTCTTCACCTTTCAACGGCGTGATGCTGTTTACACCGCCGCCGGTTTAAAAACATTCTGTCGCCGCAGCCAATTCGAAACATTGCGACGCACAGGTCTAATATCGAAACTATCATCTCTCAGTTCGCCGATGATTTACGTTGACCCTTCGCCTTTCAGCTCTCTGGTTCTTGTATGAAGAAATACTATGAACTGGAAGGCAATACTCAAAAATACAAAAGTTTTTCGCTGTCCCATCCGCTGATATTCGAGGCAATTGTTTAATAAAGAAGACAACACTTGTTGATTCGTTACTATGTATGTAACGCTTAAATTAGATGCATTTTTGTCTGGAGCAAACGAGCCCATGCGGTAAAAGATTTTCTCTTCTTACTGTGTTCACTTGATCAGCGAAATAATTTACAATTCTAATTTATAAGATCAACAAAACCGCCGCGCTGAAAGGCGTGCCTCAGACGTGATGGATAAATAATGGTAAACCGGCCGCTTTCAAGATCACGTCTAATGTAAACATCCATCAGTGCCGCGTCGTCGTCAAACACCGCGCGAAGTGATGATGAGGAGGAAAGGCGCTGTATATTCATATCTACGGCTATTTGAACTGATCACCTAACAGCGTGATCTCATGTTTAGGGGTGGTTGTCCTATTTTACTAATTTGAATCATATTTCTCAACGTTTTTGGCGAAATGATTAATCTTTTAGTTAGTTTCTGAATTAAATCATGTTCAGGTTCTGTAATTTACGTGTTTTCATAAGCTCCTACATAATGAGTCATATTCTATTTTTGTTTTTTTTTGTTTTATATATCACAAACATTTTTGCTTTCTAGTTTTGTAATAAAAACACAAAATCTTAATTAAAAATAAGTAATCTATATAAATAAAAATGGAATGTGTTTGTATGTCACGCAATAGGATCCGAACGAGTGCACCATTCTTTCATTGCTGTAAGTATTCGTCTATGGTTCCGACGTGTTCGTGTGAACAAAAAAAGTTTGGAGAAGTCTCTATAATAGCCGGAAAACGGGAGAAAATTAATCTGTAATTCTGTATGGGAGAGTGCATATCATGTTTCAACAGTAGAGTGTCCATCCCAGGACATCCAGGGATTTAAATTATGACATCCCGGGTATCCCGGGATTCTCGAAATGTACGTAGAATTTGATGAAAACCATTTAAGGTGATTATAAAACGAAGCCAAACTTTGAATTTTCAAGCGCACAAGACTGGAGAATCTGACAACAGTTTGCGTTGAAAATCAATCAGTTTACTTGCTTGCTGGTGGTGACTAATGGGATAAATTCTCAACGCGAAGCGCTGGTTGGTTCTCAAGTCTTGTGCTCTTGAAAATTTGAGATGTGGCTTCGTTCTATAATCACCTTAAAAGCATAATGAAAACGAGAATAAACGAGTAATTATTTTCATGAAAAGATCAATTTATCAAGTAAGAAACACATATTTTCATGTATCTAGTTGCAAAGTTTTAATGCTTTTCTTTCCAACATTAGCCTTTTTATAATCCTATGCTGAGATAATAAATTTGGAAGTACACCTTAACTGCCATAAATTGCAAGTCAGTACCATCCATAAAAAGTAGGCGTTGAAAAAATTGACTGAGAAGTTTTCAATCTCGTTTTCCATACAAATATTCAAAAAATTCCAGGAGATTGGAACATGTTTCGATCTCAATGAAACTTTCAAAATTTGATTTGAACTCCGTTCTTCTTCTTCTTGGCATTAACGTCCTCACTGGGACAGAGCCTGCTTCTCAGCTTAGTGTTCTTATAAGCACTTCCACAGTTATTAACTGAGAGCTTTCTTTGCCGAACTGGCCATTTTCGCATTTGTATATCGTGTGGCAGGTACGGTTATACTTTATGCCCAGGGAAGTCAAGGAAATTTTCATAATGAAAAGATCCTGGACCGACCGGGAATCGAACCCAGACACCTTCAGCATGGCTTTGCTTTGTAGCCGCGGACTCTAACCACTCGGCTAAGGAAGGCCCCACTCCGTTACTTTTCCAAAAAATATAAATGTGACCAAAATAACGATTTATTTTTGTGTTACACGATGCGAAAATCTGCAGTGAGACAGACGTGTGTTTTCTTTTCATTATGGGACAATTCGACTGTTGGTGTTTTTTTCAAAATTTTACTGATATCAACTCAATTTTGACCAAAATTGCAGATGGAACTGACTTGCGATTCACGGCAGAAAACTTCTGTCAATAATTTTCAGTAATTAACTTTTTGCATGATCTACAATACCTTCAATGATCTTTAATCTTTTTATAATTATAACTTAAGTTTTTATCATACTTCCATTCATGAGTGTTATAGACAATTTGAAAAAATCCATAGCAAACCCGTAATTAGTCTAGCAAAGTTTTGATTTTTGTTAGGTTACATTATCATTACATTACATTATCTGTTTATCACAATGAAATTTGTACTTCCATTTCAACCGAAATGCTAGTTTATTGAAAATTTGATAAATCCCGGGATCCCGGGATTTCCCGGGACAAGCATAGAATTTTGTCCCGAATCTCGGGACGAGCAAAATGGTCGGGAAATGGACACTCTAGGAGAGATCCACCAGTACCGGACACCTAAGCCGCTAAATTCGTAATTCAAAAACTATTTATTTTATACAGTCTTGGAGCCTATTTATGATAACTATTATCCTTTTTGGGGACCTTCCTTAGTCTAGTGGTTAGAGTCCGCGGCTGCAAAGCAAAGCCATGCTGAAGATGTCTGGGTTCGATTTCCGGTCGGTCCAGAATCTTTTCGTAATGGAAATTTCCTTGACTTCCCTGAGCATAGAGTATCATCGTACCTGCCACACGATGCAGAAATGAACAACTTTGAACACTAAGCAGAGAAGCAGACTCTGACCCAGTGGGGACGTAATGCCAAGAAGAGGAATAAGAAGAAGAAGAAAAAAGATGTTAACTGAACTTTGAAGTAGAGAACTTTATTGTAGAAATGTACCCAAAATTTGAACTTGTAACATGCTTTAACGAGTCACAAACTCATTTTTTTTTTAATTTTGGAAAAAGGGTAAATTTAAATTAATAGTGAGGGTATAAAATATCACCCACTAAACACATAACCGTATAGGGAAATTGTACCAGTTATGGCTATAGTGGTTCCCTATTTAGCCATATGTGTTTTCTCGAAAATATTCACATTTTGAGTATTTTTGAATGTTTAAACATCAAGATTTATTTGATTTCAAACTACTAAAACACACAGAATGATTAAAAATTTGAAAATAATCAAATTATCACGTATGGCGAAATAGGGAACAATTATGCCCATAACTGGTACACCTACCCTATAATTGATTAACCTTAACAAGGACCTTGGGTCTTTTTCGACTCATTTCAAAATTCAAATCAATGTAACTTTTCATTGAAATAACCTAGCAATTGGAAATTTACCGACAATAATTTTTTTTTGTGGAAAGCTTTTTTTTGTCGGGATAAAAGTTTTGAAAAACACCTTTCGGTCCAGTATGATTTATGCGAAACCGGTTCTTAGAGTCCCGGCAGGTGGCCAATCTGGACAATTCGATTAAATTACTCGGATTTATACCCCAAAACCACATGAATGTTGTCTAATTCTTTACGATTTTTTATACAGGGATATATTTTGCCAACAGGGTGGTCTTTTTGGAGCACCGGAATGGCAACCGGGAAACCCATAATATGGGACCACTTAGTTTCAGCACCAAAACTAGGCACGCTACGGCCCATTATTCATGATTTTAAATCCTTGAGACTCTTCTAGTTAAATTATAGGATGTAGGATGTAATGTAGGATATTTCAGTTTTTGTACCAAAATTAGACACGCGACGACTCAATCCTAATGTTTTTGAATACCTGTGTTTTTTCAAGTTCAATCATTGATAAATGACCACTTTGGTACTAGTTGCTCTACAAAATAATCCGGGAATGACCACCGGAGATATCTGTATTGTGAAATATTTCAGTTTTTGTACCAAAACTAGGCATTCGATGGTTTAATATTCCAGATCTTTTTAAGCATGTGACCCATCTCAGAACCACGGATCCAGGTGCACGTTTTCCGCCAATTTGAACCCTTGTGCCCTGAACGCAGAAATAGACCAAGAATAAACACCGAAGAAACCCGCATTGTTAAACATTTCCGTTTTGGAACCCAAACTAAGTATTCGACAGCTTAATCTCCTTGGATTTTTAGCATTATATATCTGGTTTAGGTACTAAGACCAAGAGGTCCCTCAATACGTACGGGTTTTTGCGGTGGTCATTTCTGGGTTATAACCAGACTGGCTATCCATTCATTATTCTGTGAGATGGGTAAAGATCTAAAAAAAACAGAAATCGCATGCCTCGATTTGACGGCTCTTATTATTGTTATTGTGGGTCATTACCCACTGTACAAGATTCTTTAGTGGTCATTCTTAGGTTATTCTAATGGCCACAAAGAACCAAGTTATGGTCATTCATTCACTATTGTGTGATCTGGGTTACTTGTTTAAAAGTCAGGGAGATTAAGCCGTCGCACGTCTGTTTTAGAACAAAAACTGAATTGTTCCTCAATACGGGTTTCTCAGATGGTCTTTATCTCGGAGGCCACAATAAAACAGAGTGGTATTTATTTATTATTGTGTGAGTACGGTAACATGCTCTAAAACTACGAAGAATATGTGATCGAATGTTCAGTTTAGCTATAAATATTCAAATATCCCACAATACGGGTTTCTCCGGTAGTCATTCCTGGGTTATTTCAGGAGTCCGAAAGAGCCAAAGTGGTCATTTATCTATAATTTAACTAGAATAGTCACAGAGATTCAAAACCTTGAAGAATGAGCCGTCGCATGCCTAGTTTTGGTGCTGAAGCTTAGCGGCCATATTAAGGGTTTCCTGGTGGCCATTCCGGTGCTCCAAAAGGATCAGAATAACCATCCATTCATCCATTGGCAAAATACATCCATATATAAAAAATCGTACAGAATTAGACACCATGCATTTGGTTTTGGGGCATGAATCCGAGTAATTTCATCGAATTGTCCAGATTAAGGTGAAGATGAATTGAAGCCAATGTTCAAATTTTCAAGAGAACGATCTGGAGAACCGAACATCCATTTAAGCTAAAAACCTCATCGATTGGTCACCACCAGCTAGTGACCAATCGATTAAGTTTTCAGCTTAAACGGATGTTTGGTTCTCCTGATCCGTGCTCTTGAAAATTACAAGTTTGGCTACGATTCATCTTCATCTTAACCACCTTTCGGGACTCCCGGAACCGATTCCGCATGGATCATACTGCACCGAATTTTTCAGGCAGTGTGCTCCGTTAATTGGTTCCTCATTACAGAGAAATGTTATGCCAAAATATCCTTCAACCGAATAGTACCGATGTGAATTACGTATACAAAACGGGGATGGAAACTTACTTTTCGGATGGTCCGGGTTTCCGCAACCGGGTATGAATAACTAAATGATTTGAGAATCTCTATTCACAGTCCACATGAATACCTAGTCAACAATATAAGTACGGTTCAGATTACTTGTTTAGTTTCGAAACTACAGGTTGTCAAAGTAAGGGTCTCTAAAAGGATTTTTCAGATGTAACAGGTTCCCGGTGGCTACAGTGACCAAATCCGGATCTCCGGGACGGTTTCTAAAACTAGACATGTGTGCCTTTCAGTTGTGCTCAACATATCTAAAATCGGCCAACACACTGATTTTTACTAGCTGTTTGTATGTTCGGATCGAAAATGACTATAAGTCACAATTTGTAACTTTTTGTTAGGGACTAAGGATGGTTATTGGAGTACCGTTCTGATTCAAATTACGAACAGCTTCCAATTCCGGACACTCTACTATATATGGAAAAAGTTTTACTTGAAATGTTACAAAATTTCTCGATCAGAAGTTCCCAACTTTCAGGCACGTTTTAATAAGAATTTTCCAGAGCAATCCTTCTTCTTCTTCTTCTTTTTGGCGTTACGTCCCGACTGGGACAAAGCCTGCTTCTCAGATTAGTGTTCTTATGAGTACTTCCACAGTTATTAACTGAGAACTTTCTTTGCCGAATGACCATTTTTGCATGTGTTTATCGTGTGGCAGGTACGAAGATACTCTAAGCCCTGGGAATCGAGAAAATTTCCTTTACGAAAAGATCCTCGACCAGCGGGATTCGAACCCACGACCCTCAGCATGGTCATGCTGAATAGCTGCGCGTTTACCGCTACGGCTATCTAGGCCCATAGCAATCCATGAAAATTTATAATGGACAACGACGTTGCTCTTACGGATGGGAAATTTTAATTTAACTTTTTTAGTTTTGCTCATAGTTCACGGTCCGAAATTCGAAGCAAAGTGTCCGTAATATTAAACAAAAGTGAGGTTGCGTCCGGTGGAAATCGATAACTACAGTTGCGCCCTTATGGTACTGAACGCGAGATATGTTCTGAAACACATGCAGGATACTCTTATTTATACGGAAAACATTGCAAACTAAAAGTTCCCATTTTTGCCTGTCAAAAAAAGTTCCCATTTTGCAAATTCATTTTAATAATCATAATATTGAGGAATAGGTAGTAAGAATGTGGGACAGAATATGAAGCATGAGAAGGCCACACATTTCTATCTATTTAAAATTATTCAATTCACTGAAGCGACATATTTGTTCATCATACGAAAGCTGATTGTTATCGAAACTTGATTTATATTATATGGTTTATTCTGAGTTGTATTTCACTTAAGTCTTAAAGGTCCAGAACATAAATCAAAACAGTAGCTTCATACTATAACAGTAGGGTTCGAAATTGATTAGAGTGTAGAAAAAATCAGACGTCTGAAATCAATTTCACTAAATAAGTGTTTACCACAGTTGCGCTGAAAGCTCAAGAGATTATACACCGAATCAGCTCTACCTTCAAGTAGAGAGCCCTGAAGGGAAACCCTCCATGGCCAAGAGAACAAAATTCCTGAAAATAAAAAAAAAGTTTCTCAAACGTAGCTAATTGGTAGAAGAAATTAACATTGAAGGTTAACCCTGTACATATCTTCGGTCGAAATAACTAAACATAATATAGTGTTCTGTCACATCGCCCTTATTATTGTTTCAAACGAGATATTAATGTCAATTCTGCTGACATGAAATTCAATCATCTTAAATAAAACCTGCGAGTTCGCTCAATCGAAGAAATATTCTCAAAAACTCTACAAACAGCGCCTGAAAAAATGCTCGATGATCTAATTCGGACGGCTTCTGGGAAACATAAAACAGCGCACAACTGATCAATCCGTTCCTCACCGCGCAACAGATGATCTTGCCGAGCGAGCGCGTATTCGTAAACTTGTCGGCTCCACATTGAACAAACATTGGCAACAAGTTTGAAGCGGAATTGGATTTTACTCCGCAAACTGTTTATTCTAACGCAGTTTTGGTCGGCTTAAAGTGGGTGAAAAGTAATCATCGTCAGTGCGAATGAGTCAAATTGGCAAATTGTAGCACAGGTTTACGCACATCATACACAAAGATGAGCAGTGATAAAACATTGCCGATGGTGTAAATAAAACAAGCGTTTTAAAATTAGAAATGTTTACTCTACGCGTTAAAACCCGAACCAACAGAGTGAAACATGCAAAGCTTGACTCTGCGAGAGAGAACGATGTGACTCATGTGACATGTATTTTCGCCGGCATCTACAAGCACGTGTGGTTGTCTGGTTGGATCGGCTGATGAACGTCGCGATATTTATCGCAGATATCGGTCTGATGGTAAATGAGGAATACAAGATCGAATGGCGGGTGCCTGTTTAGCATTAATCTGATGTAGGGTGTAGGATTTCAACAGCTATTAATGAGGAATGTTATTTTATTTGACTGTTGGTTATTAAAATGTCCAACATTGAAAACATGGACAGGGTGGATCAGAGATTATGATGGAAAGGCTGTGTTTTCCTAAAATTAGTTGTATAGGAGCAATTCTCGCTGAAACCAGGCAGCCATTAGCCGTGTAGTTCCGGCGTATAGAATAGAACTACGGACGACCTGTTCCGGTGGTAAGAGTCCACCAAACGGGGTAACCCCAATTCAAGGTGTGATGCGAAAAACCGTGCTGAGGAATGAATGGTCGAAGGGGTGAAAAAGATGTTCGGCCGTTAACGGAGCCTGTGGGGCACCTGGGCACCCCTCACAGTATTTTGTCCCTTACCGCGTTAATGCAGGGCTCTGGCGTGGTGGACCTCTTTTCCCGTGCTACTCGTGGGATCCAATCATGAATACAAACTTAAACCAAAATCAAAATAATAGTAGTAGTGCAGGTAGTAGCAGTAGTAGGGAAGCGAACCCCTTCGCAAGAAGTGGGTTAGCTAGGTCTCCGTTGAGGAGAGCGGAAGCAGGAGGAGGCAGCAGTGCACGTAGTGCCAGTGCTGGAAACCATATTTCATCCCCGGCTAACGCATCGGGTGAGGTTATGGATGGAGCGTGGTTGATGAGGGCCATCAATAAAAGTGAGATGGGCTCTCTGCGATGGAAGTGGCTGCACAGCAGCTCGACTCCATAATTGACTTTGCGTCCTCGAAGTCTAACATCAGCAAGGACCTCAAGCAGGCCCTGTTCAGACTTCGTAAGTCGATGTTCGCGGCCAAGCAGAACCATGCTGAACCCATGGCGACTGTGGCTGCGGCAGAACCCGTGAAATTGAAGGTGCCGAAGTCTACCCAGACGGAGCCCTTCGTCTTCGCGGGTAGCCCCAAAAGTGCGGAAGCGAATGCTTACAACAAGCAATCGCAGAAGCGCGCGAGGCAGCCGTCAGGGGAGGAGCTACCCGGCGGCGCTCGCAAGGCCAGGCGGATATTAACCCCGAAAACCGGCAGAAGTGCCGGAAAATCGGACCCCAGCCAGGCGTCCCGGAAAGCCGAGAAGGGTGGGCCCGAAAAGGCTGGCCCCTCACGGAGTGATGGGAACAGGGGGTTGCGACCTTTGAGAGGTCCTCAATCACCACAGGTTAGGGCGGATCAGGGGGGGACGCCCCCTGGACAACCGTAGTGAGAAAGAAGAAGAAGGAGAAGCAGGAAGTTCAGGAGCGCAGGGATACCAGGCCTAAGAAAAGTAGGAGGGTAGGTGCCAAGCGCGAAAAGGGTGATGCGATCATCATCAAGACGGAAGAGTACAGGTGAAATGATTCTCGAGCTTAAGCGCGTCAAGGAGCGCAAGGGCGCCGCCTACAAAAGTTTGGCGGAAGAGGTCCTTGGCGAGGGTGTCGAAGTGAGGGCTCTGACGCAGTCAGTGACTCTGAAGGTGATGAACCTTGACGAGATCACCAACGCAGAAGAGCTCGTCACAGCACTGCGGCAACAGTGCGAGGTTCAGGTGCCCACCGCTGCCGTTCAGCTACGGAAAGGTCCGGCAGGTACTCAGGTGGCCTTAGTACACCTACCTGTGGCGGACGCAAATAAGTCCGCTAAGGTAGGCAAGATCAAGGTTGGTTGGTCAGTATGCTCACTGAACATACATGAGCAACCGGTGATCTGCTTTAGGTGTAGGGAACCAGGACACAAGTCATGGGGCTGTAAAGGCCCTGATAGGACCAAGTTGTGTAGGCGTTGTGGTGAGGAAGGTCATCAGGCACTAGGCTGCAAGAACCCTCCCAAGTGCTTGATTTGTTCCGGCAAGTCCGTGAACAACAATCATCCAACGGGAGGCTCAAGGTGCCCGACCTTCAAACGAGCCATTAACGAAAAGTCACAGTGCAGGTAACGCAGCTGAACCTGAACCACTGTGACGCAGCTCAGCAACTGCTGTACCAGGCAGTTGCTGAGTGGGGGACGGACATCGCCATCATATCGGATCCATACCGAGTACCCGCCGGCAACGGCAACTGGGTCGTGGATGGATCCGGAAAAATGGCGGCGATATGGACGACGGGTAAATACCCCGTGCAGGAGTTGGTGTCTACTACCTACGAGGGCTTCGTGATCGCCAAGGTAAACGGGGTCCTCTTTTGTAGCTGCTATGCGCCTCCGAGTTGGTCGACCGAGCGGTTCACGCAGATGCTGGACTGCATGACGACCGTGTTGACAGGGCGAAGGCCAGTAGTAATAGCGGGTGACTTCAATGCCTGGGCCGTGGAATGGGGAAGCCGCATCACGAACCAGCGAGGTCAAATCCTGCTAGAGGCACTGGCCGTGCTAGATGTCGATCTGGCTAATGTTGGTACCAAAAGTACCTTCAGCCGAAACGGAGCGGAGTCGATTATCGACGTTACTTTTTGTAGTCCTGGCCTAACGAGTAGTTCGAACTGGAGGGTAGACAATGCCTACACTCACAGCGACCACCTGGCGGTTCGCTACAGTATCGACTACAACAACAGCAGGCAGCGCGTAGAGGAAGCGGCTAGGTCACGGCCAAGCCCTCGTAGGTGGAAGACATCGTACTTCAATGACGAAGTACTTAGGGAGGCGCTCCGCCGTGAGCGTAACCTACTCGGCCTAAGTGGGGACGAACTGGTAGCGGTGCTTTCGCGTGCGTGCGATGCGACCATGCCTAGGAAAGTCCACCCTAGAAATGGGAGACCACCGACGTACTGGTGGACTCAAGCAATTGCGAACCTGCGCCGCGCCTGCCTACGGGCCAGGAGGCGGATGCAGCGAGCACGTACCGAGCAGGAGCGTGAAGAACGACGGGCGGTGTTCACCGCTGCCAAAGTCGCGCTGAAGTCCGAGATAAGGGCAAGCAAAAAGGCCTGCTTTGAGAGACTCTGTCAGAGTGCCAACGTGAACCCGTGGGGTGATGCCTACAGGATCGTTATGGCGAAGACAAGAGGTGCAATTGCTCCTACGGAGCAATCTCCACAGATGCTGGAGGGGATCATCGAGGGGCTCTTTCCGCGCCACAACCCTAGCCCATGGCCTCCTTTTGTAGGACAGCCGGGGATTGGGGCTGGCGATGAGGATAGAGTAACCGATGAGGAACTTGTAGGGATTGCAAAATCCCTAAGCATGGGGAAGGCACCAGGTCCGGACGGAGTTCCAAACCTGGCCCTCAAAGTCGCAATCTTGGAGGCTCCCGGTATGTTCAGATCTGCTATGCAGATATGCCTGGACGAGGGAGTATTTCCAGATGCGTGGAAGAGGCAGAGCCTGGTACTATTGCCAAAGGCGGGGAAACCACCTGGTGACCCGTCGGCGTATAGACCAATATGCTTGATTGACACGGCGGGGAAGGTGCTCGAGAAGATCATCCTCAACAGACTGTTGAGGTACACTGAGAGTGTAAATGGTCTCTCAAGCAACCAGTTCGGCTTCCGGAAAGGGAAGTCCACCGTAGACGCTATTCTGACGGTTAAGAAAACCGCTGAGATAGCACTCCAGCGTAAGAGGAGGGGGATTCGCTACTGCGCAGTAGTGACTCTGGATGTAAGGAACGCATTTAATAGTGCCAGTTGGGCGGCTATTGCCGATGCGCTCCTGCGTCTGGGGATACCCGAGTACCTGTACAAGATTCTCGGAAGTTACTTCCAGAATCGGGTATTAGTCTATGACACAGAGGTGGGTCGGAAGTGCTTTCACATAACCTCAGGAGTCCCGCAAGGTTCCATCCTGGGCCCGGTGTTATGGAATGTCATGTATGACGAGGTGTTGAGATTAAAATTCCCGGCGGGTGTGGTCATCGTTGGCTTTGCCGACGATATTACGCTGGAGGTCTACGGTGAATCGATCGAAGAAGTGGAATTGACTGCAGCCCACTCGATCGCAATTGTGGAGGAGTGGATGAGCTCCAGGAAACTGGAATTGGCTCACCACAAAACTGAGGCGGTTGTTGTCAACAACCGAAAGTCGGTGCAGCAAGCGGTGATCAGTGTAGGCGACTGCACGATCACTTCGAAGCGCTCCGTCAAACACTTGGGGGTGATGATCGACGATAAGCTTACCTTCGGTAGCCACGTCGATTATGCCTGCAAGAAAGCCTCCACAGCTATTGTGGCACTGTCCCGGATGATGTCCAATAGCTCTGCGGTGTACGCCAGCAAGCGAAAGCTTCTGGCCAGTGTCGCCTCGTCCATACTGAGGTATGGTGGCCCGGCTTGGGGCACGGCCTTAAGTACCAAGAGCTACCGTAGCAAGCTAGAGAGTACTTATAGGCTAATGTGCCTGAGGGTTGCGAGCGCGTACCGTACCGTGTCACACGATGCACTCTGCGTCATCACCGGTATGGTGCCTATTGGTATCCTTATCATGGAAGACATAGAGTGCTTCGAAATGCGCGGCACAAGAGGCATACGCAGGACTGCCAGACTGGCCTCCATGGTCAAATGGCAGCGTGCGTGGGACAGTTCCACCAAGGGAGTGTGGACTCACAGGTTGATTCCGAGGTTAGATATCTGGGTCAATAGGCGCCATGGGGAACTAACATTCCACCTGACACAGGTCCTTTCGGGCCATGGTTGCTTTAGACAGTATCTACACCGTTTCGGTCATGCGGGTTCTCCCGAATGTCCAGTTTGTGCAGGTTTAGAGGAAACGGCGGAACACGTTTTGTTCGTGTGCCCGCGTTTCCGCACAATGCGTGACCGCATGTTAGCCACATGCGGTCGGGACACGACTCCGGACAATTTGGTCCAGAGGATGTGTGAAGACGAGTTTGGCTGGAATGCCGTTTCATCGGCTATCACCCACATCGTCTCGGAACTGCAAAGGAGGTGGCGAGTGGACTCGAGGAGTGGCTAGTGCAGACGCTAAACAACAGGTGGTCCAAGGGTTCGCAGTCGGCTACGTAGGTCATACCGGTGCCCTACGGTCGAAATCGACCCTTACAGCGATTAAGTGGCCGCGGGGAGAACATCCTGGTAGCGCTGCTGTCGTGGCGCCGGCCTACTGGGTGGATACGAGCCTCTGGTTGTTCGGGGCAGGTGGAGGCCCCTTCGTCAGCAATCCCAACTGGTGCTAGCTGATAGGGCCTGAGCCTTCAGTAGGTCAAATTGCGAAGCCCGCAGTATCAGTTCTTGATACCTGCGGTGCAGCTGGGCGCGGGCGTAGTGGTCGACCCTGCCCGCTTTCAGCGGACAACGGGAGGTGAGGACCACCTGGGAAGCTGGCAAAGCGCCAGCATGCTACCTTGGTGGACCCCCCTAAGCGTGTCATCGATGTTCGTTGCTGCATGGCTACGCAGCTAACCTGGAGGATGCGATGTGCAATAGCCCCTCTCCGAAGCAATGCCTTCTTGGTGGTCCCGGAGAGACGAAGGGTTTGGCGGCAATGGAAATGGTTTAGTGGGTCGGGGGTGTAGTCCTGTTTACTGCTTGCATGTAGTAAATGGTCCCTAACCCCACACGGCGTCTGTTGAGCAGATTATCCCCCCATTGCTTAGAAGAAAAAAAAAAAAAAAAAGGCAGCCATCGCCACCCATTGTTAGAATTAGAGTAAAGTGGGGCAAAAGTTCGAGTGGGGTAAGAGTTTCTTTTTATGACTTCTAGCTCCATTCAAAACAAATCTTATAAATGTCATTGTGGTTCGAATGCTATTCAAGTAAGAGACTTTCACTCCAAATATCATAAAAATCGATTGAGATTTGTAAAAGTTATGGCTATTTGTTGTTTTTCGACGTGAATATTGTAATTTTTGGTCAAACTTTCGTTGCATGGAACCAATTGAAGATAAAATCTTTTTCAATATTTGATGTAAGGGCGTTTCTATGCCTATCATAAGGTTGCTTTGAGGTGTATTAGTTTTTGCATAGATGCTCGAAAACAATTTTTGGCCCATAGTGGGGCAAAAGTTCGAATCTGCGGGGCAAAAGTTCGACCCATGTATAAAATCACGGAAAAAATTGCAAATTGCCTAAAATCCACATTTTATCTTCGAATTTAGTCAAATTTGTCTGATCGTGTGAAAATTGTCACCAAAATTTTACATTTCCACTTAGTTTTGCGAAAAACTGCTATTTTTGAGTATATTACAATTAACCCGGTTTTGGGCAATTTTTTGATAAAAATTTAGTGTGTATTTTTCGGCAAACTTAAGTTTACGGCTGGTGTAAAGTATGCCTGTCATAAAAGGATCGATATTTTGGGTTTTAGACAGCGAACTTTTGCCCCGCACTAGATTCGAAGTCTTGCCCCACCGGTGGGGCAAAAGTTCGAATAAGACAATCAATTTTGAAACTGTTATAACTGAAAATGGGTAAATATTTTGACACAAGTTTGTTCAGCAAAATTATAGCCAATATGTTGAAGGTTCACTGTATGGTATTTGTTTTGTTTTAACTGCTATTGTTTTCCTGGAAACTTTGGTTATACCACTAAGGTCGAACTTTTGCCCCACCTTACTCTACAATTTTATGTCATTGATAGCTAGTATATGCTAAAACTAAAGGGTGGTCCTTTCGTTTTTTTTTTTTCAAATTTGTGATAAGCCCATTTCTTATCAGTCTTATTTATTTTTTCACGCAATATGTCTATATTTCTTATGGAACACAAAGCAAATTTAGTCACATCGTATAGAGGAGAGATGAAGCTTTCATTCGATTTTTTTGGCGGCCATTTTAAATTTGGCCGTCATTTGGAATTTTGTTAGAAAATCAGATTTTTTTCACCATCACCGTTGGTTTTCAATTTTGAAATCACTATCACAAAACTGAAAAAAAAACTGAGTAAATAGGATACAAAACCTATGTGAGCAATGGTATTTATCCTACGAGATGAACGATTTTCTAAATAATGTTCTACGATTTTGACGTATATCGCGAGTACAATTAGTGCGAATTGTGATAATGATTTTTTGTACATCAAAGAAACAAGTTTTCAGTCGTTGGTGTTTTATTCGAGTCTAGTGAATAATAGGAATGTTTTATTGAGTGATAAAATGTGGCGGCCATCTTGGATTTGACGCAATCTTGGTTTTAAGTAGTTGAATGAGTTTTCAACCTTGTTGAGCTCTCAACATGTTGCATTTCGAGGCTAGCACTAATACAAGTCACGCATACTCTTCTTTTTCCTTGCGTTCCATCCCTACTAGAACTGAGCCTGCTACTCAGTTTAATCAGTTATAATACAGGTTATTAAATATAAATTTATTTCTTTGATACATGCTTGATAAAATAATGATTCATTGACATATCTTTGAATAATGAATAAATGAATTCAATAAATGAAACTGTTTAAAACCGTTGATTGAATTAAACAAACATATTTTGTCACTATATACATTGTTGTCCATTGAATAAAGTTTATAGAATGTGCGTAGGGGTAATAGTAAGTGTTACGGTTATATATGTAGTTTCAATTTAAAACAATGCTAAAAGTACATTAGTTTATAGCGGAAATCTAAAGTTTTTTAGCTGAACAATTGTTTGATTTTCTGAGCCATAAAATATTGTTTAAACTGTCGTCCAACATTCATTCGAAAACTAGCGCAATTGAACAGCTGAGAAGCAGGCTTTGTCCCAGTGTGGGTGTAATGCCAATACTCAGGAGTATCATTTTCAGGTTAAAAAATATGACGGCCATCTTGGAATTCGACATCATCTTGGTTTTAACCTGTTAAATTAATTGTTTACCATCTTAGCGCTCATCGTATTGAATGATGAGGCCTCCGTTGATTCTCCCATTCTTATCTTATCTCAGCTGTTCAATTGATTGTTTATTTATATCAACGGTTTTAGACCAAATAATTGAAAGATTGAGTTTCATTCCTGAATTCGAAGATATGCAGAAGAATTATTGTGGTACTTTTAATTTATCTGTTTTTGAACTTACTAAACTGAGTAGTAGGCTCGATTCCAGTAGAAACGTAACGCCAGGAAAAAGAAGAATATGAAGAAGAAGAGCATGCGTAACCTGTAATTAGGGGTGGCATCGAAATTCAACATGTTGAGTTCTCACAAGGTGAAAAACCAGAGGGATGACATCCTATTTTTCACTATGGGATTTGACAGGTTGAGCTGTGCCTCCTTATCTGGAGCATAATTTATACTCCAATATTAAATTCCACTCACACACATACGTTTTTCGGATGTTTACCTTTCCCAACGAGAGAAAACAGTACAAAACGCATGGAGCGCAACGAAAGCAGCTGAAGCTGTTAGATGGTAATGAGCTACAGAAAACTAAATGTTTTTTGGGGTAATCAACCCATAGATAACAAATTAAAAAAGAAGCTTGAATGATTTTTTCCAGAACGAAGCGCAAGTTATGCGTTGAATTTGTGTGCCGTGATTCATTTTCCCACATTCGCACCAGCTAATTTGTTGATGTGGACACTCGTATGGGTGAGCTTCGCAATCGTTTTATAAGAGACAACAAAAAGAGATCCTCGTAGCAATCCCTTGTGAAAAACACTTTCCAATCAAGATGGTGTCAAAATCCAAGATGGTTGTCGAATTTTTCTATTTAAATTAATACTTTTCTTCTTCACTAGAAAGATAACACCAACGATTGAAAACTCGTCTCCATGTTTACAAAAAATTATGTTTGCATTGATTGCAATCGCTCATCTCATAGAGCAGCGGTTTTTATACCGTGCTCCGCGAAGCCTTTTTTTATTAATTTATTTTGTAAACGTTACAAAACTTACAATACATTTATCCATCGTTTAAAACTATTCTCATACAATTTCTTATTATTCCATCGTTGTTCGCGAATCATTCCAATGAAATCTGACAAATCCCGTTTTGTTTTTTTCAAACTGTATGCGACTCCTAGAGTAGTAAGCCATAATGCTATTTTGCTCTGAAGTTGATTATTTTCTATTATTCTACCAAGCATGTCTATGGGATCATTAATAACTATTTTTAACTTATTTGTTATGGTGTTTAAGCCTTAGTAGGTGGCCCGCAACTGTTTCAAAAATTTGTATCAAAGCCTTGAAATAGGGAGTCGATGCCGGTTATGGACCCTTTGCGTATTATGGACCCCCTACAGAAAAACATAAAATTAACACTCAAAGCAACCTTATTCCTATGAAAATCCACCGAGGGAACTTCGATTGCATTGTTAGTCAGCAGTTTCAGTCAAAATATTTGGTTTGAGGCGCATAAATACAGATATTTGAACAGTTTTGTAAATGAAACCACACAAGAGGGACCATAATACGCATTTCCAGGTGGGTCCATAATAGGCACGTCGCCAGCAAGCCAGATTACATGGGAATCAAATGGAGGGTCCATAATACGCAACGTCAAATTTGTAAACAATCCTATTATAAACCCCGGGAGGGTCCATAATAGGCATTCGAACAACAGTTTTCCAAATGTATATTTCTCTGGGAAAATCATATGATTTTGTATGTTGCATGGGTGTACTGTGAAGTAAAGACATTGAACTTGTTATTAGACTCTACAAAACGTATATCTGCCTGATATATAATTGCAGAAAGGCGTCGAGAATGAATTTCAGCTACTAAGGGCCCAAGTAGCACTGGTAACAAATACCATATTTTAGAAAAATAAAACAAATTATATTGCCGTTGCATTTCAGATTATTTGTAGCATATCTTATTAATGATTTTCAATTTTGGTTACTAAATTATTACATTGTAACTTACGCTTTGTTTACATTACATAGGTGTTGCATTTTTCCTTGCATGTAACTTAACCTAGAGCTGTCAAAATGAATAAGTTACATTGAAATTGAATCTGTGGTTGCAAAGAAACAAATAACACACTAGGTTACATACAGATTGCTAAGTCACATGTGTGTAACAGCATGAAGTTTGTTTACCATTTGTCATAGGGTAAGGGGTGAAAAAATGAACAGGATGGTAAATTGAACACCGAACTTGTTACGCATGAACAACAAATTTCAATAATTTTTATTACGCACGGATGATTTAAATTTGTCCTTGAAAACCTTATCGAAGGACCTAAACTTTAATCAACTCGTGGGGGCAAAACATCCACCCCCCTATTTCATAAACACCAATACAGCTGTTGAATTCAAAATCTACCAAACGTAATGTATCTATTATTGAACAATAACATCAGAACAAACGCCTGTAGGTAAGCATTATATATGCAAGCATGATTGAGTGCGTACGTTTATTGCACCCGCATAAAATGACAAAATTTGTGTTGTTTTTTCATAAGGGTTTTTCTTCATCATTGCTCTCTTTGCGTTATTGCAGAAAACTGATTCTCTTTTCGTAACATATTTTTATGCTGTAGGATAAAGAATCACTATATCTTGCTTCATTCCAAGAAATATTATAGATTTATCTGATTTAGCAAAATTATTAGCGAAAGAGAGAATCGATGAAGAGAAGTCACTCATGTTAGTTAGGCCTTATTGAAGTGACAGCACATAAATGCACTTAAGAGGCTACCATTAACAACGCGGTTATTTTTCCCCAATGTTAGACCCACCTCCCCCCTAGTGGTCATTTTTCCATACACAAATTTTACCTCTCTCCTCCCCCAATAAATGACAACGTGGTTTATGGATGACCCATAAGCATGCATATTTTCAATTGATTTATTAACCCTAGAAATACTCAAATGGATGGATGTTGTTACAACTATTTGATAGAGAACATATTTGTATATTCGATTACAATAAAAAAACATGTTTTTCACATCTAAATCGCTATTTTACTTATCATGGGCATATTACCCTCAGTCCCTAATATTGGCAACAAATTGATCAATTTCTAAATTCAATTCGTTGTTTCACCTCAGGACGCAAGATTGCATTACTTCCTAGCGTCTTGTAGTGAAAAATGCTAACAAACCCGCATCTTGTCACCTTTATTCACAGAAGAGAGGATCGATGAAGAGAAATCGATCATGCGACTTGCGCCCTTGAATTTGCCTTCTTTTGACCCATTTGAGCCATTTGAGCACGTCACAAACCATGTGCTTTCTTGGATGAAGCATTTAATTTTCATACCTTTGTAAGGTTCCAGTTAATTGGCTTAGGGATTTTTGCACATTATTTGATGATTTATCGCAAATTCATCGTTTTTCCCATTAGAAGCAAGACGATATCGTTTAGGTGTTCATTTTAATACTCCTTACCCTATTGACAGCAGTGTAATTTATTTGCAGTTTCAGTATAGTTACACATCAGTTTCAAAATAACAAAACATTTCTGGGTAACTAATGTGTAACAAACGAGTAACTTGTTGACAGTGATCAACACTACATGCCAAAAGTTTTCATACGTATTGTGAATTTTATATAAGAACTTTACTATTTTATGACCAGTTATTGTTTTCATAGATATTTTTCCAGTGATTAATTAAAATTGTTGAATTTACAATTTGCAGCCTCTCTAACAGCTTTTTAATAGTTGTCATCATTTTAGATTGGCTGTCCTCAAACAGTTATTCGGAAGTGTATCTGCAGCAAGATGAAATTAAATGGCGATTTATGATAGGCAACCCAGAAAACCCAACTTCGGGACACGAAACAACGTGATTTTGGAATCACAATCTTCACAAACAATTAAATTAAAATCAAAAACACTGCTAATTTGAGTAACAGTGTCAATTTCCATTTTTTGTGTCAGTTCTAATGGAATAATATCTGAATAATCCAGGTATCATGTGTTATTCAATATAAAATTATTATCTATTTTATGAGCGCGTCAATGTTGAGCAAGTAAAATGATTGATTTCACCAGAAATTCAAATCGGCATGTTAAATTTATTATGTACTTGTGAATAATTACGCGTTCGAAAATCATACGTATTAGTTTTATTGACATTCAATTCTAAAATGGTTGTTCGGTTCCAAAACTGTCAGAAAGTGACAACATTTTCAACGCCGCTCCATTTATTTTGTCGCAGGAAAACCCATGCGTAATCAACGAATTATATAGCAGTCGCTTGTAAACTTCTTATGTAACGTTACATAAGGCTCGACTTTTTGCGCTTTTTCGGTTACATAGCAGTATTTTTCCATGTTGCAAATGTATCATATTGTAACTATTGAATATGTTAAGTAGCCGTTGCTGTAAGCTACTTGTAACAATATGTGCTGCTTGGGGGGTCCATTACTAGCATTGACACCCTATCTTGACTAAAATTTCGAGAGTATCAATTTAAAGAACAGGGCTTCGTGGCCGTGCGGTTAGTGTTACCAAGCATTTAGCCGCATCGAGTTAAGGGGTGTGGGTTCGATTCCCGCTTCAGTCCGGAAAACATTTCGTCAGGAGGGTTTTTCGACTGTGCCACTGGGCGTTGCATGCTAGTCCGTTGTCTAGTGTGGTGCTTCCTTCAAAGGGCGAACCGTCCACTGGAAGCATTAACGTGTCGATGTCTATTTATAAAAAAAAAACAATTGCGCTGAAAATTTGATCGATCAGTAACCAATTGGTTGCGTCCAATTGATCGAATATTTTTTAAGACTGCTCTTCTGTTCTTTAGAATTGTGCTCTTGAAAATTTAGAGGCGGTTAATCTTTAGCTTATGATGTTTTCAACTTTATGATAGATGACAAAACACACGCGGTATCAAGTTCATGATTATTATTGAACTTTAATGCACCTTCGATACTTTTTCGGCAATGTTCAGCATTTGGGCTGAATTTTTATGATTGAAGCTTAAATATAATTAGGTTTTCTTGAATTTAATATGGAATAGTTGAATATCCAATTTTTTTCAACAGTATATTTTGAAAAGTTATGTTGAAATACTTATCTTCGTCAAAATAAATCCGAGGTGCATGCAACTTTGATAATAATTGAAATGTTGACACTGTGATACAAAATAAGGGTTCACGAGGTTCATCAAAATCATGATATTTTTCGAAAGTGATCCTCTTGTGGTTATTACATACAAACACAAAAAGAAATCGCTACTGAAACTCGCTTAGTTGTTAGAACTAACAACAATAGTCTGGAAATTGCCCATTCTGCTAAATTGGAATTTTGCGGTTTTCAAGATACAAATTTGAAATATTTTATAAACCCCAAATACAGTTTCATTTAGATACCTAATTATCACAATTTAACCTTGAAATAAAAAAAGTTTGCCCAATCAAATAAAACAAACCTTGAGATTTGGAATAAAGTTCAAAAATAAAATCTAAAATAATGAAAGATTGACTAATATAGAACATAGTTCAGGATTTTCGTAGGAATTAAATGGTCGATTTAGGCGTTCAAAAAATGCAGATTTCACACTGAGTGATGGTGAAGGACAGGTGCTCCGCGCAACAGTTTTTTAAGCGCTCCGGGAGACAAAAAGGCTGAAAACCCCCGTCATAGAGTAAATACCATTGCTCACCTAGTTTTTGTAGCCTATCTTACTCAGTTTTTTTTCTCAGCTTTCTGATAATGATTTTAGAATTTAAAACCAGCAGTGGTGAAAAACTGTTTTTGTAAAAAAAAATCAAAATGGCGGCCAAATTCAAAATGGCCGCTAACAAATTTTAAACTATAAATGAAAGCTACATCCCTCCTCTATTAGATGCCACCAAGTTTGCTTTGTGTTCCAAGGGAAATATGAGACATATGGCGTGAAAATAAGTATCGCAGTATATAAAGCTTGATATATTGGCAAATAGTCATATCACTATCATCATCCTGCAAACACGAATAATTGAAGATATATCTGTGTTATTGAAGACTTCAGTTTGTCTTTCTTGGCATCTTGTCCTGTTGTTGATTTCAGTGCGGATTTGAAATTCTATATAGCAAGCGAAATGACATGCGCTGTCCCTTCAAATGTGATGGATCTTTTTGAAAGGGAAAAATCTGAAACCTCTAAGAGATTGTGCGGCTGTTGCACTACCGAAGACCCACTAAAACCAGCTCATGCTCTGAGTGTGGTGTACAGAAGATACATACATTTCCCTTGGGCTTAGACCGTCTTCTCCACTGAATTACCTTACGTTTTTATTTAGGGAAGGGTCCATAACATCAGCACTTCAATACATGCAGTAGAAGTAGCCTCGAGAAATTACCTTCATCTAGCCGACGCTAAATTAGTTACAGGGGACCAGCCTTGGAAGCTTCCTCTCTCAGCATCCGACTCTTGTTGGACGCGCTATAGGCGCTGTAATTTAAGCATAGAATGACAACCGTAAATACTGACAGAAACTACTTCAGGTGGAAGTTGATTTCCCCATGGATTATTTTTTACGAATCTGATACAATACATATGGCAATAGTCGATAGGTCCATCTACCTTCATTGGAGATATCCCATTTATGCTGCCAAACCTCTAAGCTTTGCCTCTTTACACTCGTTGCGAACACCTCTGGAACTTTTGGGTGAAACATCCAACATCTCGCTTGATGTTGAGCCCGATGAGCGTTGGAAGCCGTTTTTTATATACTCTTGCTTTAGATTTGTGTACGTTCTAAGCGTCCTTGACCAGAATGATGCTCCATGTCTAGGAATGGAGCGCATCACTGCTGCCGGGAGCTTACGAAAGAAGGCGTAAATGGACTGTCGGCGATGCAGTTCGGAGTTCGGAGAGGAAAGTCAACGATAGATGCAGTCAAAACGATGGTCAACACAGCCGACAAAGCAAGGATGACAAAACAATGAGGCAATAGGGCGATATTCAAAACTGAAAAGGCAATAGATGGCTCTTTTTCAGTGGTAGTAAAAACGAAATCCTGAAGCAAAGAAAGCACAATGGAAGATGAACTAAACACAAAAAGTTATGTAATCATATTACGCTCGATTTCTAATCACTACTTTTTCGATCCAGTTTCCTAATTGCAAGTAATTTACGTTTTTCATTATTTCCCATACGTTTTGACAGTTCACCGACTACCATTCTTCCATGCGCTTGTGTTTGAAATTTGAGAAATTTGAGAAATTTGAGAATCCAGAGTAGCGCGATCAGTGAAAGGAATACACACATCAGTGTCGCCGCTAGGCGGCCAGCACAGATAAACTGAATGTTCGAAGGGTTGTTGTCTGCACTTTTTGCCACTGGCACCAACTGTTAGCGATTAAGAACGAAATAAACAGTCGTTACCCTATTACTTTTGTGCAATCGTTACGATCGATGTGAGGAACGCATTGAAAAACGCAAGCTGGGAAGCCATTGCTGCAGCGCTGCATAAGATGAAATTTCCAGACGATCAGTGCAGGATTCTTAGAAGTTATTTTGACAACCGGACACTGAGTGAACGACAGAAGAATATTGTGATCAATGCGGGCGTGCCCCAGGGCTCTATTTTGGGTCCGGTGTTGTGGAACGCAATATCGTATGATAAGTAGACGTAACGTTGGCAAATCACTGGAAAGAGTGGAGATGCTTGCCACAGAGACTGTGGAAGTTGTTGAAAACTGGATGAAACTGGAATCCAGGTATCCAGATATCTTATCAGGAGTATCAATTATAGAGTCGACTGAGCTCAAGTTCAAGTTTTCGCTGGAGTGCTAAAGTAAACCAGAAGACAGTGCACAATATGGACGATTCTATGCTTTTTGGGAGACATGTTCGATGAAATTTCAGATCTTCCACTTGTTCAAATAAAATTTAGCATTTGGAAATGGATATAAGTGTTTCATCATCATCATTAACCCGTGTCACATCATTTACTCAGATACCTACAAACGTAATCACATCACTGTGACATTTCCTGTGCGAAGCATAACGAATGTATTGCTGCTTCTGTTTTACCTTTCAGTACAAACGGTACGGAAAGAATGATTCAGGGCGCTTGTGGCCGAAACGAAGAAAGAAAAAGTATCAACCCGTGTGTAAAATCACATTCTGGCCATACTTCACTCAAACAAATACCTACGGAGCCACTAGTACTTAGGAGAATAAAAATCGCGAAAAGGGTCGAGGTAGAGAACAGTAGAGAACCGACAATCTGGTCTGTGAAAGGAATGCACTGGGTGAGACCTGTATAATTAGAGAAAATTTTAGAAATATCGAAAACGTATTATGGACTGTATTTGAGGAGAACCTTTGCCATAATGATTTGCCTTATTTCATTTCACCAGAGTTCAAGACGCTTGTCCAGGAAAAGTTTCGCTGATAATTTGAGGCATTTGAAAAGCTGACACCCTTTTTATCCTGTGTTACACTTCCTACATTGTGCCCCATGTTGGGAAGGGAACTGAGAAAAATCTTGTTGTCTGATTTTTTTTTTCTGCTCCTGCTGACTTACTGTTGCACCCACGAATGTCGCCAAGGCGTTCAAACACAGAAGAGGGTACGAAGGACAGGAAAAGAACAACACAACCCCGGTGCCAAAGTAGTAAGACAAGCGAGATGGTGATCATCAGCGAGGAAAACCGTGATGATGAGCGGTTGAAATTGCCGTCGCGTGCCTTGAATATTTGATTAAACTTCAGTTACTCATACATGGTCCGTGTAGTACTGCCGGCTGCAGGGCTGGTAGCGGTCAGACAGCAAAATACAATATTGACTAAATATTAACCAAAAAGTGACGTCATTACTATGGACATTAATCAAAAACATATAAGTATTCAGAAACGAAAACACGGTCTCTATAATCAAGGTATTAACAAACTTACATATGAAGTAAAATTCAAAATATAGTTAACTTTAGTGATTTTAAGTATTTCTTCACAGTTAATTGCTTTCAACGTATACAAATCAAATATATGAAACATTATCCACGGACAGATAATTTTAAATCTCAGATACCAGTCAGTAGAGAAGAACTGTTTTTAATGGCGAACTTGTTCGGAAAAAATCATTGAAGATTTTTTCATATGTGCGTTACGAATTTGAGAGGAAGAGTCCAAGGTTTAAATGACCATTTCCCGGCAATTTCGCTTGTCTTGGGATCCTGGAATAACACAGATTTTCAATCAAACTAATTTTTTTTAAATGCATATAAAATTTTAACTATACAATATTTTTAGGATTATTTTTGTAGAACGAGAAACTTTCAAAGATAAAAAGCTATAATAAAAAGTAATCATAACATGTTGTATTTTATGCATGATTTATGATGAAGTAACTAAACAAAATTCAAAATTTACTTTGTGTAAATACTAATTTCGCTAATACTTCGTACAATAATACTAATAACGCATTTTGATTAGTGATGGTGTATAAACGATTAATTACTAAAAGTCAATTATTGAAATTTATTGACTGTACACTTCAAAAAAATATCATGTGATTTACGTTTTTTTAGGATACACATAAAAGAAGCGAGCAGAATGACGTAAATTTGTATTGAATTTTATATACGTTAGTGTCTGATTCGGGAAATGTCGATTATAGTTTCATCATTTTTGCGTCTTTTAACATATAAAATTATATAATGTGTCCAATACATCTTCAAGGACACGTTTTTGTGTTGTTTAATCACCCACATTATGCGTCATTCAGTCATGACGAGAATCATCATTATTTTTAAGAGTGTGGTAGATATACTTTAAGATTGGCTGACAGTTATAGAAAACGGCTAATATTGCAGAGGAATACCATAAATATCCTTCGTACTAAACTAACAAAAAATATTTGAATGTCTGTGCATAAAAAACTTATGTTGCTCTAATATTTTATCGAATATAGCTGGAGTCAGAGCAAAGATTTGATTTCGTGGTTTCCATTAAATTTTACGTTACGTTTTACGTTTTTATCTCGGAATTCTCAAGACGTCAGAGTTTATATCCCGAGACGGGAAACGGGAAATCCTGAAATCCTGAAGACGTATTTCATTACTACACTGCTTATTAAATTCCTGAAAGACTCGAGAATTGATAAGTGGAAAAAAACTTTTACTTACTTTTACTTTTACAATTAACTCTGTTCTGGGCATTTTTTTTATGAAAATTTAGTGTGTATTTTTCTGTAAACATAAGTTTATGGCTGGTATAAAGTATGCCTGTCATAAAAGTATCAATATTTTGTGTTTAAGTCAGCGAACTTTTGCTCCACACTACATTCGAACTTAGTTCGTTTAAGACAATCAATTTAAAACTATTATAACTAAAAATGGGTAACTATTTTGACAAAAGTTTGTTCAGCAAAATTAAAGCCAATTTGTTGAAGATTTATTGTGTGGTTTATATTATTGTTCAACTGCTCTTGTATTTCTGGAAATTTTGTTAATACCATTAAGGTCGAACTTTTGCCCCACCATACTCTATCGTTCTCAAGAAACGCGTAAGCTCTACAAAAAACTCAATGCATCCCGCAAAGGCTTTTTGTCGCGAGCCGAAATGTGCTGGGATAAGTATAAAGGTAACTTAACAGACGACCCAGACAACCAGTAGTCGCATAACAATATACTTAAAAAGTCGTTTACTCGTGCAAATTATATTACATCCGCACAACATGGTGAATGAAATCGTTTGATTAATGCATTTCCTCGCATAAAGCGCTATTTTCTGAGTTCATCAGTGCATTTGGTTTCGTTCCATAGAAACGTACAAAGGAAGTCGAATCAATCCGTAGCAGCTGGCAAATCAACTTTGTTATTATAGACTAAGTCGTATAATGTTACAGATTAATTCGTAATAAAATCTGTACACTCGCATTGTATGTCAATTTTCATCATATAAATTGTGCACATATATCGTCTCCACTTTTGTACGCATAAGGCCTTTTGACGACATCTTATTCGGAATCTTTGCACATATAAGCATCGCATAACTCAAAAGGTAATTGCGTAATATGCACATGCTGGTCGTCTAGGGAACATGATGTGATTGAAAGGTGGAAGCAGCACTACGATGAACACCTGAATGGCACAGAGGCGTAAAACCAAGGCAGCATGAGGAATGGCTTCATTAGTATGGCGGATGAGGGAGACGTACCTACTCCCACAAAAGGTGGTGCCATCAAACAACTTAAGAACAACAAACGAGCTTAGATGGGTGCTATTGGAGCGCAACTTATTAAAATGGGTCCGGACAATTTGGCTAATTGTCTGCACCGATTGATAGCCAGGATTAGGGATACAGAATAGTCATTGGAGGAGCGGAAGGAGGGAGTAATATAATTAAGGCTCAAAAATCCATCATTTAATCCTCAGCAATCTAGGGGTGTGAACTAGACATCAACAAGCAGCCAGGCTGCTGTCAAGCTACAATTTTTATCAAAATGATCCGAGTATGCCTAGGAGTGTGCGGGCATTACTTCGTCACGCTAAACAAATTTATATATTTTTTGCTATTCCGTTTCAAATTAATCAACTTTTCACTGACAATTTGCTCTACATAATGGCTTGCTTTTCCTACCAAAAAAACAATGCTGAAAAGTACTACTTTTCAGCACTGTTTTCGGTGCTGAAAAGTAGCACTTTTCAGTATTGTTTGGGAGGCGTCAGCCAAATATTCCAGTCTATTCTGTCATAGCATCTGATTCTATAGCTGATGCGCGATACAGATGCAAGACTGGTGATATTGTCGGCGCGATAAAAAGTTAGAATCGGTTTCTCACCAGAGTTGGAATTTTCTCAGAATTTATGCAAGATACCCAACTTCGGAAGTGGTGCATTCAATTCGCATTCGGATATACACTAATGCACCCTACTTCTGATGCAGGGTATCTTGCACGTATAACGAGAAAAATCCATTACCGGCGAACTGCATTTTCTAACGGTTGACCGACAATACTGGTTTGGGATCGTCCAGAATTCGTAGAGGTGGCAGCAGAATCCGCTACGGTACGCGTCGTCTTACCTGTTCTGTCCACCAATAGGGAATATAGGTCTGTGAACGAGAAAATTTGTGGTGTAGATACTACTATGTCGCAGCCTACGCGATTGAAAAATACTGAAATGATACTACGCGTGAATGTATGCCCACGTGGTTTCTGTTGAAATGTTTGTTTGTGCTTTTGGAAATGATCTAGCTTAAACGGAGTTTTTCGTAATAGCAAAAAATGTTGTATGCAACTCGTTGCAAAACTCGATTTTTTCAGCACTCGTTGTATTTATCCAACTCGGCGAGCCTCGTTGGATAAATGTACAACTCGTGCTGAAAAAATCATCATTTTGCAACTTGTTGCATAAATAACTATTATGAGACACATTAAGTATTGAAAAACGTATACTTGATTTTATTAATGCGCAAGGTTTTCAGAACTTTTGTGAAATATATTTATTACTAACAAACAGTCAGAAGCTATCTGATTTAACTGATTTATTGAACTTATTGACTGCATCAAACTGTAGAAGCTTTGTGTGAATTTTTTTATGTGTGCATCTTGAAAATGGTTTCCTGTGAGACAAGCAAACAAACAACGGTTAGCACTGGTAGAAAAAATTGTGTTCAAATTGAATGACCAAAATGTTCGAGACCGCACCCCTCAGTTAAAAATGAAAAACCAGTTTTTCTGTTCAAATTTACCGACATCTTCATAAAACTTTATATCGCAATACAGATAGCATGTAGCAATACAAACATGCATTATCGAACCCGTTTGAAAACCACAAATGAATGTGTTATGAAACTGGCTGGTTCAACATGCGGGGCATGATCTTCAATAAATCCAACCAGTTCATCTGCTTCGCTGACGACTAGGACATTGTCGGAAAAACGTTCGAGGTGATTACTGAACAGTGTACCAGGCAGAACGGATTGGAGTGTAAAGTGACATTTTGGTCGGTTTGATAATAGAAATATTAGTAGTAGAACGCTAATGACGTAGTTGTCACAAAACTGATTTTAATTTTTATTACCTTAAATTGTTGTTTTTCATTGTTTGTTCAATACGTCATGGTTGTTCTAGTTCTCAAAATTAATCTGACACTTTGAGGCCCGGTACTCACGCTGTCAGTTCGTGGCAAACTAGATGTTGGTAACACGAACAACAGCGACATTAGCATTCTTAGGTTAATGTACTGTTTTGATTTAAGCATACTAAAATTTTCTACTGAAGAGCTGAAAACACTTTCTAACAATATTTTTGGTGATTTTTTCGACCAATAGAAAAATTGCCATAATTCGTTGAACATTTGCTAGATCTTTTGGCTCCCGTACAATTTGTATGAAATGAAAAATTGCTGAATAAACTTCAAAGTCGATTTTCTCGAAACATTTTTTTTTACTTACACGCCTTTGCTTCTAACTCCTATGCTTATTTTAAATTGAATTCTAAATCATTAGCCCTTGCGCCACATTACTTCATTGTGATGACCATCTTTGAATTCTGAGATATTGCATCTTAGAATTTAAAAAAAAATATCAGGGCTTTTATCACAAATTCTTCCAGAATCAAACAAATAGATTTCACATATTTGTATCAGAAATGTCGCAATATTCACCTCAATTCTTCCGAAAGATTCCAAAATATACATTCCTTCCTCGACACCTTGATATTTAGATAAAAAATATTCGTTATACTAACAAACATCAATAAAACAATACTGCCCTGCTATTTGAGTTTTGAAAGCTGATCCAACATATCTTTATCATCAGATCATAAAAATTGTGACTTTAGTGATCGTTTTTCTAAAAATAACATGACTTTAGTGGCTTTTTGTTGTAAATAGTGACTTCTTAATGACCAGTGAAAATAGTGACCAAGTACGTATGAGTGGCTCGCTACTATCCCTGCAGTGGCTGCTCCATAGTGGTTGAGTTGAATGGGACGATTTCCTCTGCTCGATTCGAAGGGGAAGTGTGGAGTGGATGGTACAAAGTCGTGCGAGAAGAGGTGTGAAACGATCTGTGTATGTTTGAACTTAAGTGGAGTCGGTTTTGCGGCAGACGTGTCGTGTGGCTTATTTCCTGTCGTTTTGAGTGGACTTTGCTTGCTTGTGGAATGGAAAGGGTTGATTTTTGAGGTAATTGCAATTTTAAACAGTCTGATGCGAGGACGTTTTGTCTAGAAAAGTCAATTTAACCCTGTCTGATGGTTTTAAAATTTGAAGAATGCACTAGCTTAAAGGTGCATCCTGGATTGATGTTTCCGTCAGAAGAAAGCCTTCACTGCATATGAAAACAACGTTACGTAGACGACAAGTGAGGGGATCGTTTCCTATGTTATTTTCCAATTTTCACATCCCACAATTTTATCGATGGATAATGGACAGTGTAGACAAAATCAATTTGGAAGCAGCAAACCATGAAACCAAATCCTCCCTCGCCTGCTCTGTTCGCTTGGTCAATTTGTGCAAGGAGAAATATGCCGCATCCAGGTAAAGTCTGATGAGCGAAGAGAAAAGCAACGTGTGTGGCTTTGAATTGAACGGCAATGCTCAGCTAGGTGTCAATAAGGGAAGCAATTTTCGATGAACTCGTCATAGGTTCGGTTTTGTAGGAGGAAGAAGGAAAAATAATGCTATTATTCGTGGAAAAAATCCGCGGAATGGCACTCTTGCACTAATGCACCAAAACCACAGACGGATGTTTGCTAGGATAGGTTCACATTAAGATTTACGTTGCTAGGTCTATAATAAATTTGGAATTTAAGCACAATTGGTTAAAGTGATTATAATATGTATAACAAAACCAAACTTCGAATTTTCAAGTTTGAAGATCTAGAAATCCTAAAAACCGATCGCGTTGTAAATTCCATCGATTGGTTGCATGTTGGTTGTTTGGTTCTCTAGACTCGTGCTCTTGAAAATATGTGGTTTAGCTTCCATTTGTAATCATCTCAAGCTACACAGACCACATGTATTAATCCGATTTTCGTTCCAAATGAGCTGAAATTTACTGTAGGAAAACAAACTGTATAAAGTTTTGACGTTTTGAAGTTTACATGTACACGACGAAACACGTGTCAAATGTACAAATTAAAATTCACGTAAAACTAGAACCATAATAGTTAGACCAAACTAACTGATTTTTCAGATCCACCCTAAGTTAAAACTTTCAGAATCAATTTACTTAGCTCAAATGAAAAGTTAAATCGGAAGTGTCTTCCACAAAGTTGTTCAAAATAACATTTTCTAAAGGTTTGCAGAAGAGCGCAGCCACAAGTTTTCATCAAACTTAAATATTTGAGTCAAAGTTTGAACTTAAATAAGGACCACCCTATTCTACGTTTTTCTTAGATGATGCAAAACTCAATTAGGAATAACTTCTCTGAAGACATCGAACGTCTGAAATCTACGAGAATATAGAAAACATGCTTAAATGTTGATTCGGATCATTGTGCAATGGCTTATAAACTTTTTTTTGCCATAAAAAAATGTGAATTTTTCGACTAAAAACCAGGGCTTCTTTGTGAGGTTGCATACCAGCAAAAAAGATGTAAAATAGACTCCGTCTATCAAGTGAACCATCAACCCAAACTGTAACCAGAAACATCTGGACTGACTATTTATTACAATTTATTCATAACAAACATGACACTACCGCAGTTTCACATGAGTTCAGCAAATCATATAAGCGAGGAAAATGCTGGTTTCATCGGAAATGGCATCGCCGAAAACTATTTCTCTGACAAAATTTTCATAGATGTGTTCTATTCAGCAAAATAAAGAATTTCTAAGAAGAATGCAGCTTTTTTTATGAAATCGCCTACCTTTACGCGCATTTCGCTGTTAAAATTGTTTTTAATCTCAAAATAACTCAAAAATTGACTTGTTTTTATATTTCCTGTTTTGTGGATTATTACATTACAGCGATCTACAAATGATAGTTTTGCGTCTAATGGACCAGTGTACAAGTTCACTAATTTAACGTTTGAGCGGTGCCGAATTCACTAGTTTCTATGGTCACTTAAATAACACGGCACCGCTCAAACGTCAACGAGTGAACTTGTGCATTGGTCCATATAACTCCTAAGCAGAATAGCTAAATGTCGCTATCAACGCTTAAAATTTGCTGAGTTGTACAGGCCAACTGCGATACAATTCAAGCTGTCTACTACATCATCAGTGCATTGATGGCGATACATCGAAAGACTATGGATATCACTGAGGGGCTAAGTTTGGCCGCAGACAGACGTTTAAGCAGGAACAAATTTATTCAAAATTCCTGTGTAAATTCTATCGTGGTATCACCTAGGGAGCAAATTGCTGCAGTACAGTGACAGTTCGTAAAAGCACGTGACTTCATCTTCTCGCTTACCACCCAGTCCAACACCTACTGAACAAAAATATCAAAACAATCACTTTAAAAATTATTCACACAATTGTGATACTTTCACGCCAATTTATTTTACATGAGTAACGATCATTCAAGGGTGTTATACTAGCATTAATCTGTGAATAAATGAAATGCCAACTTATGGTAAAAATTACAATGGATTTAATTAACTTTTACATGAGAAATTATATCCAAAAGGGAACATCACCCACCCAGCGCAAAAAAAGGTGCATAGTTTTTAGCGTTGAGCACGTCGGCTGAGGAAGCGGTTGTGTGTCATGCTGTCAACGAAATGTGATCGGGGTGGTGGTGGGACGCATACGCCACTAACGCCATCTGTTAGCTTATTGCCACTTGGCGATTTGTGGCGGCCATGTTTTTACACAAGTGTCTGAGTCTAAGGGCGCTGCCATAGTAAACGCGTCGAGCGACGCGTCCGCATGTGCGAGCCCGCAAAGCAGAATATCAACATCAGGAAATCCTTTGATCGCATCGCGTTCGCGGACGCAGACGCGTTACTATGGCCTCACCGTAACTTGAACGTCTGTCTGCGGTTTGGCCTTAAATTATGCAAATAAAATGGCAATTTCTCAGTACGATATTTTTGACAGTGGTGTAGATGGATTGAAACACTTTATTGGTCACGCAAAAACGTGTATAGCTTGGACAATTACCACATGATCACTCATTCTGCAGTGATATTAATCTAGAGTTCGATGTCGCATCAATGTTGATGGTTGTCAAATCAAAGTGATATTGATAGCTCGCAAGTGATATTGATAGTTTTACTATATCAACCATAAGCTGATATGACTGATATTGAGCAACTGTACTCTTAAGTCTCTTATTTAATCACATTTATTTTCGTTTCCTAACCCAATAAGAATATTTGGTGTGATTCCTTTTCTACTATAACTTATTAGGTAACATTTTTTGAATATTCAATTTCAATACACTTTTGCAACATTTACCATGCCCACACAGTTACGGATCACCCACAGTGACGGATCACTTTGGCGTTCAACATCGGATAACTCGCTCAAAACATAAACGTTGACGTAAAACATATTTTTCCCATGTTATACTATTTGTCTTCTAGCATTTGTAAAGTTAAGCATAACATTCAACCGCTTAATAACGGTGTATTTGACAAATGTTTAGTTGGTACCACACAGCTATCATTATATGGTCGTTTTCTGTAACAAGTGCCGTCAGCATTCATAAGCTCCCACAAGTGGTAAAATTCATATGTTAAAGCACATTTATTTTTTTTAACATGCTCGTTCGCTTCGATTTAGTGTGAATTCATCTTTAGAAAACAGTTTTCTTGATTGTTGATTCTAAATACCGTATATTAGCACTTCTAACTAGTGATCCATAATATGGACCAGGAAATTATTGTTTACCACGGTTATGGATCACTACCAAAGAATGTAGATTTCTACCATTTTAAGCATTGTATTCGACATTTTCAGACAATAGCACGAAGGATAAAACTAATACAACATCAAGGTTGGTAAATTTCATTTTTTAGCAGACAACAATGGGTGGAAAACTTGGTGTGGAGCGAAAACAGTTCATGCCTCAGTTACTACAATGCAGTATATCACAAAATGGACATTTTTCCCTTGTTTCCAGCTCTAACAATGCTATTTTTTGCAGTAATATGTGACACATTGTTAACTTTCACCAAATCATGCAATACAGATGCGTTGAGTTTGAAATCTCTTGATTTTGCGCACCGATCCGTAATATGTCACAATTTGATCCGTAATATGAAAATTGATCCATAATATGGTTTTCAGAAACCGATGCAATTTTTAATTTTTATGCAATCCTATGTAAATATTACACTCAAATCAGTTAACTAACCGAAGTTCCAATATGAAACGATTCAATTCGTGCTTTTCAATTACAATTCTACGTTTCCCATGTCGTTTTATTGAATTTTATAGGTTGGACTCCACACTATTTGATCCATAACTGTGGGGTCATGGTATCATCATTCTTTATTTCTAGAATAGCTTCATGTTGTTAGCATATATAAGGATCCTAAGTTTATTCAGAAAACAAGTAAAGTCATTAACACATAAAATGAAAAGAGTTTGGCCTAAGTGTGAGCACAGAGAAACAGACGTAACACTTAGAACAAATCTTGATCAAAATCATAGTTGCTAAATCATGTACGCCCAATGCTAAAAACACTGTAGTTGGCTGATGGACCTACATGTGGCGGTAGTGTGTAAACGTCAAACACGAACAAAAACGACGCGAGCGCTGTGGGTGGTTGATTGACCACTTACCCAATATTTGAATCGATCGTTAAAAAGTTGATCGATGGACAGCGATGAGAGTGTGACGTCTGTTTGTCTGTGGTGTGAGCCTTGAGGTACTCCAGATCTAACTAGTATTGAATTTGATATTTTCCCATTGAATTTTACTATTTGCTGACGATCGTTTTAAAGTTGAATTGGTAAAGTATGTGGGTTCAATGGATCACTAATTTCAGTTGAACTTTCAAAACTCCATTTTGATATGTACAACAACAATCTTTATAGGTTCCATATTAAATGCAAAACATATTAAAAAGTTCAATATAAAAATATTAAAATTTAAAACACAGTATAACATTCTAAATCCCTTAGCATAAAAACTCAGAAATTTGTAACAAATCTCTATCTATGGTAACAAACGGAAACGAAACAATCTTCATAAAGCGGTCCATTGGTCCATGTACCAGTACACGAGTACAATAATTTGGCGTTTGAGTGGTACCGATGGAAATCAGGCTTGCGACATATGATTCAAACATTTTTGGATGACTTGATCGCATGCCAGCTTATTTTGGATATACTCTGTTTCCCAGGTTGTGAAGTGGCCATTATATTGGCTATCTTGCGAAATATAAAACTTCATAAATTTGTAAATCTAAAGTTTAAAGAAAAATAGTTCAAGAAGTTTTGGATGATCTGGCCACATACTGGGTTATTATGGATAACTGGTTCGCGATTCTAAAACATAATTTTCGACGCATCAAACATCATGCCAAGTCCAAAGAAAGAATTGCGTGTGAAGATTTGTATCGTGAATTCTAAGTTGAATGTTATCTCCACAGATCACCCTTGAAATCGCAGATGATTTCTGTCAAGCCTCCAGCTGGAAGGGTTTATATGATCTATCATGACCTTTAGTAAATCCCATAAACTCTTTAACTTCCACTCCAATCCACTCTTACTTTCACTAACTAACTTTCACCGTGCCTTTTACAGAGGAAACCCATTTTTGTTATGTATGAATGTTTTAGAACATAAATTAGATTGTTTGGGTTGATACGGAGGTCGATTTAAGTGAAAACATCAACGAAAATTAAGATTTTTGAAAACCACGTTGGAAACTACAACTGACGTAACAATTTAGTTCGAAGATCTTGAGGTTTTTCAGTGAGCGATATTCACGTTGTGATATGTATGCAAATTTCATAATTTTTTTTTCTTTTTCAATCGGCTACAATCATGGATATATTTTTGGAAATGCAATGGAAATTTTCTAAAACATTTGTTTTGCTCACGTATTTTGAATGGTGATTATTTTACCAGCTGTTGGTGGTAAAATTATCACCATACAAAATACATTAGCAAAATAAATATTTAAGAAAACTTCCATAATTTTACCCACATAGTGTAACTAAATTGAACATTTCCATCTTTTTTTTGCTTACGATAAAAACATGTGAAGATTAGGCTATCTTAGTCTGAATTCATTTTGGTTTCCGTGTCCCTTCCAAAATGTCAGAGAGGAACAACCCCATTATTAAAATGTTAAACCCCTGTGGTGTTTTTGTCGACTTCTGGGCCCTTTTTAAAATTAAAGTTCAGTTATGATATAATCGTTATTTGAGCGGGAAAATTTGCCAAAGTAGTTACAAGAACACGATCTGTCGTGTTATTTAATAAATACAAGATTTTATCCAAAACTTTAGGACCCTATTTTCTATGACATCTCCGGATGAATCAATGGATGGTTTCTGAAAAAAAAATCTTCGACCAATCTTGTATATGTTCTGGGACAAATCCATTTGAGCATTCCTGGAAGTATCTGGAACAACCACATAGAATTATCAGAAAGTTCTCGAAGAATCTTTAGAATAAGTAATGAGTTAAACTAACAGCAGTCGCATCGTGCGATCACTCTTGATATCATCTGTTAAGCATTGCTGAAAACCACGACGATTTTTAGAGCAATTTTGATAGAACAGTATACTTTTTATAAGTGCTTGACTGATTCAGAATTTCGTAGGAATTTATGAGAGTAATTCTTAGTTAATGACTGAAAAAATGATTTGATCCAGTGGGGACAGACCTGGTGTAGGGGTTAGAATACACGCCTCTCACGCCGAGGACCTGGGATCGAATCCCATCCCCGAGATAGTCACTTAGAATTTCAGTGACGACTTCCTTCAGAAGGGAAGTAAAGCCGTTGGTCCCGAGATGAACTAGCCCAGGGCTAAAAATCTCGTTAATAAAGATAGAAAAAAAAATAGATTTGATCCAGTTCCTACTGATGTTTTGTGGCATCATTCATAAAAATAGTCAGAGCAGATTATAAAGATTCTATGAAAGTTTTTTTTGTAGAGTTGTTTAAGAAATTCCAGGAGTCTCTGCATGATGAAATATTGTTTAAGACTGTTCAGTTTCTCCTGAAAACTTTTGTGATTAACCTGGTTACTTTAGTGCAAAAAAAATCACAGAATTATTTCTGTTCATCCATTTATTATATAGAAATCGACAAGGAAATTAGAACAACCTCGCTGGTTGTAAAGGCACGCAGGTTGGTCTATTTTTATTATTTTTTTTTTTTAATGAAACTAATTTAAACAGGACATAAATATAAAAGACATGTCATAAAATTTGATCCAATGAATGATCCTAAAGACGAAAAGCTTTCTTAGTTTTGTAACGACTGGCATGAGAATGAAGAGGTTAGAAGCACACCCCAGTGACAAAAACCTATATTTAAAGAAATCTACGTTGCATTTCAGCATTTTTCTTTCTATACAAATTGTAGGCAAGTCAAGAAAAAACAAGCCTGTATTCTAAAAATTTTGCTATGTTTTCTGTTGAGCGAAAAAAGTCACCTGAAAATATTGTTATGAAAAGGACAAACAGTGGAATATATTGATAATCTCATTTGAAAACCGGTCACTTGCACCCTTTTGCGTTTGGCCCTTCAAATATAGTCACTTTCAATTTCTAGCCTTCCATAAGATTGGAAATTTCCTTAGCATCACACGCTATATCTAAACCAACAGATTATGAAAATCGATTGTACCCCGATTTTTGTTTCCGCTAGAGTTCAGTAATTGGGTTATATATTCATGATCAGCAGATTTTAAAATATTCCATCGGTGAAATTTTGATTTTTTTCACTTTTTAGCTACTTTTCCATATACAGCCAATGAAAATCACGTTTTCTTACACATGTCAGCCCATATAAATTGTATGGGAAAAATTTAGAAACCGATAGGAAAAATCGATAGAATATTTTGAAACCTTCCGATTATAAAATAATAGACCAAATACTGATATCTAGCGGGAAAAATCCGAGGTGCATTCGATCTTCATAATCTGCTGGTTTAGACATAGCGTGCATCACAAATACTTGCCAACGTTTGTCCTACCCAGCGTCTCTGATTAAACTCGTTTTTTCGATTGTACATGAGACAATTATGCGTATAATGGCAGTATAACAGTTCACTTTCGGGCGTTGCAGGATTAACCACGTTTTGACCCAATATGGTAACCTAAATCACGTGCATTTGCACATTCTTCTATCTAGTAACCATATGGTTTTCAGCACCGCGAGTGTACCTTGAATTAGATCAAGCTATCATTGAAAAATTATCAGTAAAAAATTGATCATTTAATTTTAAGTGTCATTTAGATAGGAACAAAATGGATTTTCTAAATATCAAAACTTCCAGAAACCCTCTTCAAAATTTTCAATTACTGTTGGTCATTAAAGTGCCGATATTGAAAAGAACTTCAAATTGCGAGATACATGTTAATCTAGATAAAGAACAAGAAATCGAAGCTTTGCACATCTATTAGGACCATCGAGGTATCAATGATAATCAATTTTAACTAAAATTCAATACTTGGAAATTGAAGAAAAAGCTTTGAAAATGAACTTTTTACGGATTTATTTGAACATGTTCTATAATTCGTTTTCTTTTTTCTCTCTCCCAACAGCACCCCCACGATGTGGATTTGGTGTTCGACGATATCTCGTCGCCAATTGCGAGCAAGGTCGTCATCGGTGGTGAACAGCGGCCTCAATCGCAGTCCTCGTCGGTGAGTAAACGAAGTGCCGACCGCCACAACGTCGAGGAGGAAAGCCTCTTCGATTTGAGTGGCTTCGATAACAACAATGTTGCGTTGGCCGACGACGACGCGGACGAGGACGAAAACGACGACGAAGACGACTTCGGAGAAGCTGACGCCCTGGCAGAGGCCGCAGAACCAGAAGCTGAAAGTCCGAATTGGCTGGTGCGAAGTGTTCACAGAATTAAGCGTAGCATAGATAATCTATTAAGTGGGCCTGACAAGACCGTGAAACCCGCCAAAAACAACAACAAAAAGAAGAAAAAGAATCCGAAGAAACCACTTAACGGTAGTAAAAAGGCAAGAATCGAAGGAGATTTAAACGCTGGCAAGAAGAGCGCCAAGAAGAGCCAATTGAGTGAGAAACGGAAAGGTGAAAATTTGAAAAAATCGACACGCACCGAAAAGAACAAACGAAAGCAAAACGCCGACGCGCTTCGACTGAAGCGACAGTTCGACGAATCTGCGTACGACGATGAGGACAGAATGTCTGGCTCGGGTGGATTGCCGGATCGTGGGTTCGAGAATGCTTGTGAGTTTCCGACGTTCGATGGATAGAATCGATACACGATGATTGATGTTTGTTTCTGTTTTCAGATAAGCTGACATTGACGGTATTCGAGCCCTACGATCCAGAGTTCGAAAACAAGGAGAGCAACCAATTCAAACAGGTCGCTAAGACTGTGGCGGAAAAATTACATGCTCTGCTGAGCGACTTGGACTTGAGTGCGGACTTTATCATCACGGTGCAAGAACTAGAGTAAGTTGTTGTATCTCCTTATTTGTTCTCTCCTGAGAAGGCTCCCACGAGTGTATCTCAAAGCCAAAGCCAAGCATTTCTTAGCGTGTAATTGCATACAATCTTGCATTCAATTGAACTCTTTCTCCCGGAATGCTCCGCTCTCTGTCTCTGCGCGTCGCGTTACGCTCTGCAGAGATAAAACACAAACCATGTTTCTCCACGCTCACCACTCACTCTCTGTTTACAGGCGAAACTCAGACGATACGCGCGAAACTTTCGTCACGTTTGAAATCAACGTGGACAAGAGCCTGTCGAGGAACTCCATTGATAATCACCTGCGTTTGGCCATCGAGCACGGTTACGAGAACTTCGACATGAAGGGATACAGTCTCACCGCGGAAGGTAATTCGTTAAAAAGTTTAGCTTGGTATTTGGTGCATATCTTTTCAGGAACAACTTGCAGATTGAACTTGCGTGTACGCGTATGCGTATAAAAATGGGGTACGTTTTTCTGATACCATTAAAAAATCACTTGGCCCAGTCTGTCTGAACATCGACCAACTATCCTTGAGGGATTTTCTATGGAATTGTGGTGGGATTATCGGTGGTATTCTAGGAGAATTCTCTGGGGAATCTGGGAAATTTACTCAGTTTTTTAAAGAATCCCTGAATATATTTTTGTAACAAAAAATACACAGAAAAAAATTATAGACGATAAAATCAAGAATTACTTATAAACCCAATGAAAATAAAAGCATTGAGAACAGAGGTATTATTTATCACTGACATGCCGTGGGGTACCGTTTTGATTCGAATCGCGGACATTCTACTTTATATGGGAAAGATTTCACTCGAAATGTTTCAAAATGTGCCGTACAAAAATTCCCTATCTGAAAGATGATTTTTATTAACATTTTACAAAGCGTTCCATGAAAATTTACAACGTTCAATTAGTTCTGACGTCTTTCTAACGGTTTAGTGCGTTTAATTAATTATTCGAATAGTCTAATTGTGTGGTGGTGTGTGGTGGTGACCAATCGATTAAATTTTCAGCTCAAACGGGTGTTCGGTTAACTAGATTTGTGCTCTTGAAAATTTGTGGTTTGGCTTCGATTCATCTTCACCTTAAGAAGCGTACGCACGTAATGAATAATTATTGTATGTTTTGTCTGGCCGTATCGTGCGCCTATATAAGGCGCACACATTGAATTTGTAAGAATGTAGTTTCTTACGTTTCTCCACCGAGTAGGCATGCTGCCTCTCAGTGGTAATAAATTTGTTAAAGTGAAGCCGTTCGCTTGATTTGCCGTCCGTTTTATCGTAAAAGACACAACGTAGGAAAGACGTCCTGGCCGAAACAACATATTAACAATATATTCATAAGTTTTCGAAGAAAGTGGATCTTGAGATTTGATCCTTCAAACGTTACCATAATGATTGACTGTAACAAGAACTTCCCGTGCGGCTTTCATAGAGGCTGTTAGCTTAATACTAAATAACGTTGCAGATGAAAGGCACACAAAACACCCAACAGACCAAAGAAGAGTGCTCCGATTGACGAAAAGCTTCTTCTGACTGGAAAGGAAAGGATGGTTTTCTGCGTTACACTTACAATGCGTGTAAATTACCGCCGCCGCTAGCGCACGGTTATGAGGCCCACAATAGAACACATTTTTCTATGGGAAGCGTGCGGGTGGTCATTGGTTTTTCAGTTCTGTCGCCTAAACGGTAAAAGATACCACTTTGGCGTCTATGGACGAAAGTTATAGTATGGATTGATGAAACAAAATATATTTTTTTGAAATTTTTTCATCATACAGACGATACTTTTTTCGCTATTTTTCCGACAATTTTCTCCATGGTGAAAAATTTTCAGAGAAATGTTTTTGTTTTTATATTTTTAATAGATCACTGAGAAAATTTCTTTTCGATTTGACTAAAAAACTTTTGTTCTACGATGCATAGTTCAGGAGATATGAATTTTCAAAGTTTGAGGTATATAGAGAAATCGTGAAAATTCATCTAGAGTTTTCCGGGAAAATAGGCCACTACATTTTTTTTGAATTTCACTTTTGGTTATGTATCCACGAGCTCTACCTCTGGTGAAAATTTCATGCAAATCGGAGAACCTCCGGCCCAAATTGTCCGATAATAAAAAAAAAATCCCAAAATGTTTAGAAACCATTTCTGGTTCATAGTGGGGTAATAGTTCGAATCAGTGAGGCAAAAATTCAACCCATATATGAACTTACTTAAAAAATTGGCAAATTGCTCAAAATCCACATTTTATCTTCATATTTAGTGAAATTGACCTGATCGTGTGAAAAATGTCATCAAAATTTTACATTTTCACTTAGTTTTGCGAAAAACGGCTATTTTTGGGTATCTATATAAATAAAAATAGAGTGGTGTTTGTATGTCACGAAATGGCTTGCGAACGAGCCACCAGATTTTGACAATTCTTTCACTAAAGTGTTCGTGAAGTGTTGCGACGTGTTTGTGTGTATGAAAAGTTCAGAAAATTTGCCGAGAAAGTCGAAATAACGAAAGTGAACGGAACTATTAATTTGTATGGGACGTTTCATGGCGTTTTTCAACAGCCTACTTGATAGCAAGACGAAGTTTGCCGGGACCACTACTGCCCATACTCGCATAACAGTCCCATTTTCTATGGGTTTTCCTATATAAATGGGACTGTTATGCGAGTATGGGCAGACTAGTATTATAATAAACTCAGTTTAGGCAATTTTTTGATGAAAATTTAGTGAGTAATGGTTTATAGTATGCCTGTCATGAAGGTATCAATATTTTGTGTTTTTTTTTCAGTGAACTTTTGCCCCACCTGCGAGCAACAAATTATTAAAGACAATCAATTTTGAAATTGTTATAGCTAAACGAGGGTAAATATTTTGACACAATTTTGTTCAGCAAAATTATAGCCAATGTGTTGAAGGTTTACTGTATTTCATTTCAACTGCTATTGTTTGTATCATTGTATCAAATGTACAGGATATACCGTTTTGTCTCAAATTCCGAACAGACTCATATTCCGAACACTCGGTTTTCGTATGGCGATTTGGTTGAAATTTTTCGCTGAAATATGTCATCAAATTACAAGGAACTGACAGTCAATTGCATTTCAATTTTAAGGTCCTCCAATCTATTTTATACCTCGGGAATGGTGATGATTCTCTAGTTCCACATCAGTAAAACTAGCTCAGATAAATTTATTTGCAAAATTATTCATTTGAATACGATTTATTCGTGCTGTTCGGAATTTGAATCAAGGTGTTCGAAATTTGAGACAGAATGAACAGAGTGTTCGGCATTTGAATCAAAATGAAATTCCATACTTGTACGTAAAAACAATACTAAAATCAATTATATCAACATTATTAACGGCACACCCAACAGCACCCTCTTCCAGCAGGCTTGACGGAAATTCATTTGCTATTTCAAGGTTCTTCTGCGTTATAAATACTAAACTCAGAATTCAGGACGTAAATACATTTGAACCTTCATTATACTCGATTTGCATCTGTTATAAAAAGTCAAGTGTTCAGAATATGAGATATTAGCGCATTTGCTCAAAAGGACACGCGGCGTTCCCAGGAGGAAAGGTACAACCGCGACTTTGCTCCTTTTTTACTTCATTCTTATGGGAGATAACAATGCGGTGTTTCATTAAACGCGGCTGTTCCTATCCTGGATCATTCGCCGCGTGGAATTTTGGGCGAATGCGCTATTTTGGAAACATTACAAGAGCCGCGCGGTGTATCACATCCAGCCAGGCTATCGACATGATGGAGACACCATCTTCTATGGTGACAGCGGGCTCGATTGGCTTGTCAGATAGATCGGGCCCGGGACATACTGTCTACCGCAAATCGCTGCAGTTGATATAGGGCATGTCCATTGCCTGCATCCAGCGGACCAGTCAATATTAAGGGCCCTATTTCATAAGTCGAGTCGATCAAAAACAACTCGACTGGAGTCACTGTCGACCAAAAATTTCACTCGACTCGGCTCTGTCACTCGAGTTTATCGACAGTTGTCACTCTATGTGACTGGATTACTATGGCAGTCGACGGGTGACATCTGAAATATACCTGCTCACTTTGATCGACAATGACTACAAACGAGTCACATGAATCCGCTCGATTTACAAAATAGACTCCTAAAAGTCAAGTCGAAGAGTCTCGGATCACAGTGGTCCAGATTGGAACAATCATGGCAGAAATTACGCATTCTTAACCTTCCAGTCGTCGCGCGGTTTGCTACCGTCAGAACCACCACGCTGCTGTTGTGAATGAAAAGCGAGGTTTTTTCACCAGTGTTGTACAAAATACAACAGCGCGACGGCTGAAGTGTTAATATTTTACTATTTTCAGCTATTAAAAGTGTTATGTACCTGAATAAGGGTTTTTTTTTGGACATTGTCACAATTTTGTGGTTCTCATGGAGACACAATTCTAACAAAAATGCTGTTTTTCATACATATTTTTGCTCTCAGCTTTTTGAAAAAAAAATATCGTTTAGGCAAACTTAAGCAAGAAAGATCTTATTTAATTCTTTTCATAGTCTTAAAAGGGCATTTGGACAAGATATCTTCGCGGGGAGTAGCAGGGAAGGATTTGTATGATATGAAGAGGCTCAAGTAACAAGTAACAATTCAATGAGCTTATCAACACTTGAATGTAAATTTGCAATCTTGGGTGCTGCATCTTTATGAGAATGAGTTATGCTGCAACTCAAATTTGCATGCATGCAAATTTGGTGAAAATGAATAAGTTTAGTTTTGAAGCAAAAATTTAGATTTTTGAACATTACCAGCTGTTTAACTTCCGAACATGTAGACAAATATTTTTTCTTTTTGAATTCTCGTACGTATTATTAACTATCTGATATTGTAGATGAATGTTTGACTCTGTTTTTCAACTTAAACTGAATTCGGAAATAGTTTTTTTTGCGATCATTTCTCCAAACTATGTTGGGTTTTCAATGTAATTGTGCAGACATATTGCTGTGCAAAAAATTATAAATTTACATCAGTCAAAAAAAAATGTAAATGCAACAATTACGAGCACACGATTTCAGAAAATAAATAAGAACCCTTGAAAGTTATTACCAGGCCCTTTTGCATTATATATTTATAGGGAAATCTTTATTGCCGTAAATTTCCATCTGAAGAAGCTCCCCATTACGATTATGCTACATAATATCCAGGAAAGCGAAATTAGTTTAAAAAAATATTACAATTAATGCACTTTGATTTTTTGTTAATTCCATCGTTTTGATTTTTGGTTTAGGCACATTGGACGAGGACTACGGTGAAATTGATACAGGTATATTTTTTTCTTCTGAATCCACCTTCATGAAACATTACAAAGCGGTTGCACTCGTTTAGAATGCAATCCGAATAACCACGCATTGAAGCACTAAAAAAAATGCTTGTACATCATCACGGAACTGTCGACCAAGGATTGGAAAAATTAAAACAAACATTCTTTTCGTACTCAGATTACCCCGATCCAGGTCCTGATAAGCCTCTTGATGCTTTTCCCGAAGAACCTTTCATTAGTGAAAAACCATACACGGTATCGACTACCGAAGACGAAGTCGTGCATCATATGCCTGTCATTCCCGATCAGGACGAAGACAACGAAATCGATGATCCAATAAAGGAAGCTGTAACGGAACTTTACGTTGAAACATCAAGCCAACAACCCCTCTATGCAGTAGATAACTGCCGTGGAGATGATAAGTTCCGATGCGGCAAAACGAACGTATTCATATGTGAAGTTCAAAAATGCGATGGACACACCGATTGTCCCAACGGCGAGGATGAGGATCCAAAAGATTGTTTCAGTGGGTTTCGTCAAAGTTTTACCAACAGATGTCCTGTTCAGCTAACCATTGTCGCTTTAAATTCACATTTTTGCTTTTGCTTTTGACTTCCATTGCGTGTGTATAAGTGTTTTCCGAGTGTTTGTTCAAAGTGTGTCGCCCAAATTTCATGATTTTGCCCGCATTCATTGAACTACTATGCAGATAATAAATCGATCATCGATATACATAGCACTAAACCATCGAATTTAACAGCCAACCAGAGCATTGTTTGTGTCATTTAAATATAACCTTGAAACATCCTCAGCTTCGATACAACATTGAATGTATTTTGTGTAAAGCTTATTCTTACATCACAATCTTCTTATTTTCTTGTCTTTTGCAGTCTGCAACGACGAGGAGTTCAGCTGTGATAACAACAATAAATGTATCCACAAATCACAAAAATGTGACGATGTTCGGGATTGCGATGATGGCACTGATGAACTGAACTGTTCTACAGAGGCTCCTATATCAGAAGGTAAGTCAATATCGATTGTCTCTCTGGTCATGTATAACATAACACTCAACAATTGAACTGTTACTTTATTTTTTATTTCAAAATATATATGTATGAACCTACATATTGCCAAACACAACCTGTTACTCAAGGTCGGGGTCTTTCGCGGCTAAAAAGTAAAGACATGCTGAAGGTGTCTGGGTTCGACTTGCAGTCGGTCCAGCATCTTTTCCTAATGCAAATTTTCTTGACTTCCCTGAGCATAGAGTATAATCGTACCTGCCACACGAATGCGAAAATGGCAAATTGGCAAAGAAGCAGGCTCTGTTCCAGTAAGGACGTAATGCCAAGAAGAAGAACTCCAGGTCACTTATGGTCCTATGGGGAACTTTCTTCAAAATAAGCACTTTATTGCCCAGGCTGCCAACGTAAGCGTCTATATTGACAATTTTAGCACTCAGAGTATGATTGCAATTACAGTCAACTCTGCTTTACTCGATATTTCCTCTAACTTGATGCAATGCGCGGTCCCTTCAATTTGGCATACTTTGATGCCTTCCTTTTCTTCTTCTTCTTTTTCTTCTTCTTTTTTTCATTACGTCCGGAATGTTTCTTTAAGTCAGGCCTGCCCAACGTACGGCCCGCGGGCCGCATCCGGCCCGCCACTTCATTGTGTGCGGCCCGCGAGGAGCTTCAAGATCCTCTTCATATCCAACCCTTTTGCTCCTCTACTAAATTGACTTTAAAACATTCCAGACCTGATTGTTACAACTTTAGATTCTACAAGTTTGAGCTATATTTTAAGAAGAATCTATAGATTAGTTTTTGATCTTTCTGAATTGAGCAAGCAAAACAGCACTGTTTTTAATGACCCAAAACGCTTTACTTTCGAGAAAAAGAAATAAGTTTTATGAGGATTGAAAACAAATAATATTGCAAACAACTTCTTTCACTATCAATATACAAGTCTGATTTTTATATCAATGTTTTCAACAAAAAGTGTATGCCCTCCCCTTGGTTATGCGACCTTGCCGCGATGGGAGGGCATAATCCATTAGTCCATATGATGGAAACCAAAGGCGTAACCTGTAGTGGTGGTATCACATTTTGGCATTTTTTGCTGAAAGCCGCGTCATAATTCATATGGCATAGACGCAATAATATCTCGGATGTGATCCAACGGACATTCTGCGTCATTGATAGAATTGATGCCCATTTCAAATAATTAATCTATTCGAAGTGGACATTAATACTATTGGTGACGTTCAGTTTGCCTTTTGCTAACCAGAATGATCCGTAGCCACTCTTACTATTAGCTAGCTAGATACATCGTTATCATATACGACGTAGGGAACTCTTAGGAAAATGACTAGTAGATTCACTGAGTAGAAATAAGTGGCGACAATCTTATTTTAATATGGTTTTTACATTGCCATAATAAGAAATACCTCTTTTGTAACAGCGGTATAAATAATCTAATTCCAGCTTCATTTTCGCAAAATTTACAAGCAGAAAGTAGGCGTTGTGAAGCATTGCATTTGCCACCGAAAAGTGAATCTTGTAGGAGACTGTTATAGAAGCCTAAGGTAACTTTACTCTTCAATATTCACTATAAAAATGACTATGGAAAGTAAGACGCTGAGATCGATCATTAGGGTACACTTGCTAGTTTCGAAAAATTGTTGAACAGACAAGGAAAGCGACTTTTTTCTTTAAGGATATATGAACGTAATGACCAATAAATACTTTTAACAACAAAAAATGAAATTAACTAGAACTACTAAACAGCCTAATTTTGTTAAGACTTGACGACACTTGACATTTAAGACTCTAGTCTTACGTTAAAGACAATAGTAATCAGAATAGCACTTGAATGACAAATTATTCAAAACCATTTCGACTAGACAGTATTAGTAATGCACTACTATTTAAAACAAATTCTACACTACTATTTCAAACAAATTCTAATGGAGCTGCTGATTTTCATAATGCTTCTTTTTCTCAGAAGCAAGGGAATATGGGTACTTTTCAAAAACTACCACGTCACAATACTAATAAAAAACAGTGTTCATGTGGGCGCCATTGCCTAGTCCGTCTGAGTATTGGTCCTGGTAGAGGGGAAACTTGGCAAAAGCCAGACCGAGGGTTCAGCCTTGACAAGTTAAGCTGTCAGGCAGCTCCAACTGAATACCACACAAAAAAAAAAAAAAAAAAAAAAAAAAAATGTTTTCAACAAAAAGTGTATGATAAAACACAATCTCACCACATCCTCAGGCTGAATCTCGCAAACTTTTGAGCATGAAAAATTACAACAAATTGTCGGCAAATTTATAGCTTATAACATTTTATACGTAAATTTCACGGAAAACTTGGGCAGGATTCTACCAAATATGTAGCAAGATTTTCTTTAAATTCTCAGCAGTAGTGCAGAGTCCTAGCTACGATTATCACCAAATCTGGAGCATTATCCCTGAAAAGTTTTTTACATATTCTCATGGATTCCTTACAGAATTCTGAGCAGGACACAGAGCCGTAGCGTGGCCTCACAGCGCTCTTGGCAAACCTCCCGTTGGGCGCCCCTATGATGCAATTTTGTATGTGATTGAAGTTTTCGTTGAACATCCCAAGTAACCATGCGGCTCAAGCTATTATTCATGCATATATATGGTGTACATAAAGCTAGCATCTAGCATCTAGCTACTTTAAGGTGTCAAAAGGCTTCACAAAGGTCGAGTAAATTTTATAAAATATAACACAAAAATGCCTGTAGAGGGGCCCTTTTCCACTTTTAATAAACTTTAATTGTAGTTATACAGTATTGCTAGCTTAACGTATACCGGTTATATGCATATATTGCAGTTTTTGCTTGGGATACTAGACAATTTCCATAAAGATCCTTTTTAAAATATTAGGACAACTCATATATTAAATTGCGACTCAAGCATTCACTAATTTAGAGTTCATTAATATAATTAGTAAATATCAATGAAACGTGTACAGCACAGTTCTTCTTGAAAACTGTGTAAGATTTTATAAAATGTGTTTTGAAGAAATTTGTAAGAAATCTACTGTTCATGAGGCACTTCTGCGGAAACAATTGAGCATAGCATTGAAGAAACTCATCATAAAATCAATAGTTTTTATTTTTAATTTCTTAAATACATTTTTTTTTATTTCTTGACATTGTTTATTTATATTTTCATTTGTTAAAAAATGCAAAGGCTTCTAAATATTTTGTAATGATTTTGCCTAACAACTCCTTAAGAAAACATTTTTTTAGTTGTTTTCGCAAGAGTCTTCCAATAAGTGGAAGCAAATTCGTCAAATTCTCAGAATAAAATTCAATAAAAAACTTTTTTATCAATTTTTAAGTGGAATCAGAGGAAATAATAAGATAATATGTGTTTCGTTATACCATTTAGAAGTTTAATTCCTAAATAGTAACATGGAAAAATATGAATTTGTTTTATTAGTTAATTAAAAGTTCATAGAATTTGCAATGAATTTATAAGCATCCCTTACTCAATAGCCTTGTTTCTGTGATACTCGTGTTAGTAATTTATCTAAAGAAAATTACAACTGTTCTAGAACCTCCAACACTTCCCCTTCTTGGTTGAATTTCAGAAATGGTATTTAATGTGATTTAAAATTTATTAATACTAAATCATCTCCAGCGAATCAAAAATTAAAAAAAAAAAAAGCGTGGAATATGTTCATATATCATGCGATGAAGATAAATAGTTTCAGACGGCAATTATCTGGTCATTCATAGTAAGGGATCTTTATTTGGGCATGAACAATCCATTTCAAGACTTTCTATACCATTTGTATGGAGATAAAATACTGTGCGCTGTAATGAAAGGCCTGTTCAAGATTATCTGTCATAATGATCTACCGTACTCTGAGAACCCTGTTCAAGATGCTCTTGGGCTTTCAAAAAGATTGTTTAATTCTTATCAAGTTTATTTGAATATTTTTTTTATTTCCAATAGAACATCTAAATAAATACCACTAACTTGATTTTTGCTCAAACCAGTTTTAATGGCTATTAAAAACCATTAGAGATTAAGCAAGTAACCATAATGTTAAAATTTGAAATAAATGTATGGGAATCATCCAAAATTCTGAAAAGTATTTGAAAGTGATTCAGGAATTGTTCAAATTTTCCATTATTTAAAAAAAAATTGTTGGAAATTTGTTTTAGGAGGCGCCCTTATTTAATAAATGCCTTTCAAATTAACAAAATACTTTACGCATTTTGGCGCCCCCCCAATGGCTGACGCCCTTGGCGGGTGCCAACCTGGCCAACCGCACGCTACGACACTGGCAGGACAGACTTCTTCATATTCTAGATCACAATTTTTTTTAAACAAGTTTTGAGTGGAGTTCTAACGGAATTCTGAAAACAATTTACACGGAATCATGCACTGAATTCGCGTTAAATTTGGGGCTTCATTAATAGAAACCCCCGGATTTTCAATAAATACTAGATGAGAATCTGACAAAATTATATAAGAACTTATGATTGACTTCTGAGAATGCTTTTTAATGAAATTCTGGACAACACTTTCACAGGGTTCAGCGAAAAATATTTGAAAGAATCCTGGGCTGGATTCTGACGTAATCATGAGCACAATTTTCATAGAATTTTAGGCAAAATTATAGCCGAAATTTTGAAATTGCTGCATTAAAAAAAGTTTGGCCCGCTGCACTATTTTGTTTCTGAGATTCGGCCCGCGATTCGAAAAGGTTGGACAGGCCTGCTTTAAGTCATACATTATGTTCCAATTATTATGAACAGATTATCTTTTCGTATTGGTATCATCCATTCTTACACTAGGGGTATTCACTTAAAGTTGCGTAAAATAAGAAATTACTGATAAAACGTTTCAAATGAAATATTCCTATTCTTGTTTAGAACAACAATCTAGTTATCCAATAACAAAGGATGACAATAGCATTTTTGTCGCGGTACCCAGAATTTTCTCCACTACATAACCAAGGGTCAAAATTTTGTTCTGAAGCTAAGAAAGCTGCTAAATCTGCATGTTGGAGTAAATTGGAAGTGTCTGTGCGAGGCCTGTTGGCGGCGACGGAAAGATTTTCAGATTGAGGTGTTTTACTCGTTTAGTATATGAATGGAAAAAGTGCGGTCGTGAACACTCAAATGACCAAATGACTGACTAAACCAATTTCGATAGCATTCAATCGGTTTCGAAGTTTATTGCATTTATTCTGATCATGGATAAATACACTTTATTTGCACACATATGTACAGATATTTAGACGAATAATTATGTCACCCAATGGATTCTTTCTTTCCTCACTGTGAGTTGAATAGGACCATCAATATCCGGAATGGACAGTATATCTTGTCTGTAAGAAAATAAACTGGATGAGGATTCCACACTTCTCGTTCTTGAAGAACTACCACTGTCTATAATGTTGTAAAAGTTACCATTCTGATGCCGCTTTCCACAACGCACTTTCGAATCTGTGAAAAATGCTACTTTCATGATTACTTTTAGGTTGTTTATCATGTCTAATAAGATCACAACTTTGAAATCATTGTAACGGGGTTTCTAACAAGTTTTAGTTTTCTAAGTTGGAAGTTTGTTTATCTATAATGTTTTTATAACAGTTGGTACAACGACCAAAGGGATCTTGGATTGGTCGACTGTCATATCTAAACAATTTGAAATCTTTCCTTCGAAGCTTACGCAATTTTATAAAATATTTTAAATAATCAGTTTACCGCGATATACACGATGAGTTACGCCGGTTAGTGAATACCCCTACTATTTTGTCTCTCATTTATTTTTAGTTCAATCATATACTATACTGCCATAAATCGCAAGTCAGTAAAAAAGTAAAAAGTTGGCATTGAGTCTGAGACTGAGAGGTTGATAAACGAATATTCAAAAAAAATTCAGGAGATTTATTTATGTTTGAATTTTAATGTAATTTTCACAAATTGCTTTTTACACCGATATCTTTTCGAGAAAAATATAAACATGATCAAAACAAGAATCATTTGTGTTACACAGTGTAGAAACTTGCAGTGGAACTGACTTGCCATTACTTTTTATTATGGGACAATTCGACTTGGTGCCTTTTCCTAATTTTACCGAACAACGTGTTGTCCTGTAAGTGCAGCATTAAGATTATAGGCAGATGTATTGAAACCTGATATCAACTCAATTTTGACGAAAATGCAGATGGGACTGACTTGCGATACACGGCAGTATGCCTGCTTTCAAATATAAGATGTTATTTCAAGACGCGCTTTTTTATATTTGATGACAATATCTGCTAATATTTTGAGTAGAAACATCAGCTTTTCCCAAACATCATTTGTTTTTAAAGCCATTCAAAAAAATTAACCACTTTGGTAAAAATACCCTTCTTCTGAACTGTAGGGCACTTGTTACTTCTTCCGAATAATCCAACTTCACTATCGGAACGAAGATAAATTTCTGTTTCTACTAAGGCCGGTGGAGTATATAAGTGGGTTCGAATACGCTTCATAGCGTTGTCAAATTTCAAGGCTGATATTCAATTAAAGCCTTTCAATAGACAGATTCTGGACTCAGTAATTAATCAATTAAATGATTTTTTTCTATCTCGTCATTTTTAATTAATAAACACCAATTGTGCCAAACGACCATTATGCAAACGGCCTTATGCCGAAAGACTTTATGCTATGTGGGGTATAACTACCAAGCGACCATCGGGTAACCATGAAAACTAACTTTTACTATAGTTATCTAACTCAATATTGAGATACGGAATATCGAGTAAGGGGGAGTTGACTGTAGGATTTCGCCAATGAGAATTATCATTTATCTTGGATTCAAGCTCCAGCCAAAAAAAAATCGATAACCCATGCTGTGACTCATGACATGAACCTTTTATCTTAATATGTAGAAAAAAAAACAACTTATTTTCAATGAAATACCACAAAATTTAATCTGACACTGAAAAATAAGTGCATATTCAATAACAATATGATCAAAAGTATGGAACCGCGATAAAGCCGCGAAATATTGGTTAAATCACTTTAGTCAGACGCGAAATTTCAAGAATTTTTCTACGAATTTCCATTGTCCCTAGTAATGCGAAAGGTGTACATTTTATCACCTCTGTTCATTTTACCACCACTTCCCGACTTCATCTAAAAACATCGTCATGCGTCATAGAAAAATATAAATTGCGCTTCAAAATGACACAGACCTATCTTACCCCTACCCTAATATTTTTTGTGCATTTGCAAAATTGTCGGAACACTTAAAGAATTTTGTCAATCCGTTGACCCGTTCTCTAGCCAACTCGTGATATAAACACTAAGGACTGTTCATTTTATAAAGTGGACACTTTGTTTTGCCATATCTTTTGTATTTATTAATAAAATCGTAATCGGTTTTCTGTGCATCGTTCAACTATTATTCTACAATGTTATAAAAATATAAAATCTTACAAAATGCTTTTGGTTGGAGAACAGAAAAGTTTTTCTAAAAACTCCCAAGAAAAACTATTTGTCAAAGTTGAGCATTATTTTTCACATAACAAAAATCCTTATTTTTTTGAACAAATTGTATGTTGGTATCCTTTATCATTATACTGAAGGCAGCGCTTAAAAAAAATCAATAATATTCCACAGTTCTCTGACACTAGGTAATTCTAGTGATTTATCCTTTATGGCCAAATTTGCTAAAATACCATTCTTTTACTCCCAGCAAAAAAGTAAAGTAAAAATCGTTTTAAAAATTGGTTAAGATTACAAAAGAAACTATATTTGTATAAAAGAGTGTCAAACCGCGAGTCTTAAACGCATTTTTAGGCATAATTTTTTCTCTTCATGGTCATTTTATCAATAAGTCCCATACTTAAAAAAAACGTGTACGCATATTTATCGATCTACAGCAAATTGTAAGCGTTTTTGTCCAAATGTTTTGCTGGATAATCTAAGAATAACATATTATGAAAATAATACATGGAAAATAAATTCTATTTAATTACAGCAATGTTCCCAAATTTGATGATTGTCATTGTGCTTTGGAAGGTCTTCTAAAAATTAAGCATTTGTTTTTCTATAGTGCTATAAATGTGATATGGGGACCAAATAAGCAACTCTATGAAGGCGTAGGTTATTTGCCATGTTAATACCATATTAGTGCAGGTCGGGCTCGATTATCCGGAGTATCTTTTTTTTCACTCCGGATAATCGAATCCTCCGGATAATCGAATCCTCCGGATAATCGATTCCAAAAAAAATGAAATCTTCGATAAAAGAACATAAACATTAACTTTTGTTGTTGTGTTTATATGATGCGGTGGCGTAGCCAGAAATTATTTCTAGGAACAGCAGGGGCCTTTACAAGAAAAATTTTTTTTTCGGACCAGCATAAACAAAAACCACTTTTTCAAACCCCCTGTTCATAAAGACGTTCAAAACTGCAAAACCATTCATGTTGTGTATTGCAATACCAAATTATCTCAGATTTATGTATAAAAATTGAAAAACAAAAACATCAAAAATCAAATTCCGGATAATCGAATCCCGGATAATCGAGTCTCTGGATAATCGAGTCTGACCTGTACTTCCGTCAAGACGTACTTCAAACCTAAAAATTCTACTCATATAAGTTCCATTTAAATTTGAAATATTTCTCTCTAAAAAAAATCGGTGAATAATGATTTTATGATATCTGAAGAATTGTTGCTCTAAAAATAACTTGATATGTTTCAGCAGGCTTCTGATTGATGATGCTTTCGAAGGCAAGCCTTTTTTGAAAATTAAAAAATATAGATTGTTGAATTTTCCAGCCAATTTCTAATAATCATTGATATTGATAATCTCGAAAAATTGACTGTTCTAAACGTTGTGCCTTATTAGTGTGGAATTTAATTATTTGTCTGTTTCACAACATTGTACAATATTAGTCGACTGATGTACAGAACACCGATTGCGATTTCATTAATAAATTAAAAAAGATATTGCATGTGCAAGGTGTCCACCTTATAAAATGAACAGTCCTTATTCCATTTTTATTTATATAGAAGATACAGTAAAATCTGCATAACTCGATATTGAAGGAACCATTGAGTAGGGTAAGTCGCCAATTGTTGAACACGCCATAAGGAATACACGGACTATTCAACAATGGATCAATGCACGAGTACACTAATTTGAATTTTGAGCGGTGCCGAATTCACTCGTTACCATGGTCACATAAATAACACGGCACCGCTCAAACGTCAACTAGTGAACTCGTACATTGGTCCATAGGCGAGGTTTTAAGCTGTTCAATATTGGGTGAATGGCTCTAAGTGAGATATTGAGTTAAGCAACATAAAACCAGTGCAACTGCGATTCAAAGGATCATCGAGGTAGCCATGAAAACGAACTTTTACTATGGTTCTCGAACTTGACATCGAGATGAAATCTAACGATTTTTTATAGATATTTTTTATGATTAATATAATTTTTGACAGAAAACATTGATAAATGAGTCTATGAGGCTCACCGTTGAACTTGTTTCCCTGCATTCCTTACTGAAAATTTCTTGAAGATCTGTAATTTTACCATAAAATTGATACTAAACTGCACTGCACAGCTAGTGGTATGAACATCATGAAACCAATAAGACATGAGTGACAACATATTATGATGTATGATAATAATCTTCATGGAGCGAACAATTTAAACTTGTCGGGAAAATTGTTCCCATGTTGAATAGAGCAACACAAGACCTTGACGATAGTCCCAAAGCGTAAACCCAACAGAAAATAATCGTACCCGCACTCGGAATCGGAATCCCGCCCCGATGAATCCGAAACGCCCCTTCTCTGGTAAATGCGGCAAAAGAGCCTCCCGCTGAGCGACTAATGTAAACCAAACGTCTCTGTTTTCGCTCCAGAGGTTGTTCCAACATGGAGGGGGTGAGTGATTCTATGATTCCCTAACCCAGATAAAGCTACGCGATTACTTGCTACCGAACGACGACGGGATGCTGCGGATGGAGATACAGATACGAATAATATTAATAGACCCCGGTCTGACCAACGATGTTCTTCTTCTTCTTGGCATAACGTTCCAACTGGAACGGAGCCTGCTGTACAGATAATTGTTCTAAGAACATTTTAACAGTTATTAACTGAGAGCTTTCTCTTCCAAAGTTGCCATTTTCGCATTCTTATATCGTGTGACAGGCACGATGATTATCTATGCCGAAGAAAGTCAATGACACGTCCATCACGAAAAAAAAAAACAAATTCTAGAAAAATCAGGAATCGAACCCAGACACCTTCAGGCATGGCACTGCTATGTAGGCAAGGACGATATTACTCGGCAAAGAAAGGCCCCGATGATGTTCTGAAAGTGCAAACGGAACTTTTGCCAGCGTGCATCCGAGGTCGACCCTGAAGTACGGTGCGGAGTGTTGTAGCTTGCAAATGGTTACGTTTTTACAGCTTTATTCGCGAGAAATTTAGCGCAAAGCGATAGAAAAAAATCTGCTGAACAACTTTGTGCTTCATGCGAAGGAAAGTCGGCGAAATATGAAAAGGAATGAAATATTATGAAGGAATTTCTAATGTCGTCCGGAACGAATCCCGGATACGTTTACCATGTGACGCTTACATTGAGGACTGCAACCACTTTAAGAACGGTCTCTTTAGTACATTTCACTTGTTACTAGAGCATATAATCAAAATCTGATAAATAACGAATTCTAATTGGTCGGGGGTAGTTAAGCATTCACTTCAATAATTCCAAATTTCAATATTCTAACTAGAGTGGGGAGTGCGGACTCGAACATTTACATCGTTCAAATTGAACACAAACTTTTCCACGAGCGATAGGGCCGGTATACCAATACCACCTAGCTAAGAATAAATCTATCTTCTTCTATCTATCTATCTATCTATCTATATAAATAATCTATATAAATAAAAATGGAATGGTGTTTGTATGTCACGAAATGGCTCGAGAACGGGCTATAGGATTTTAAAAAATCGCTCATGCTTATACAGTGGGATTCCGTTTTTGGCATGCTCCGTTTTTGGCATGCTCCGATTTTGGCACCCCCCGATTTTGGCAACAAAATGGATCCGTTTTTGGCAACATTTTTCAATACCATTAAAATTTGTATTTTTTTGTAAATATTATCGTGTCTGTTGCTTAAGTCACTTGAATAGCATGTCAACTCCACACCGATTACATTCCAGATCTCCATTTTCGTCGATGTTTCCCCAAATCTCACCAACTACTAAGGACTCGCGTACGCGCTTATTTACTTCAGAATGGTCATTGGTCATACATAGGCAACGTTTCATGAGACCAATAATCTCCACCAGTATCTCAACTTAGGACCATTCTTTTTTCATAGGCATTCATATTGAGTGACCAGCCCACTTGAGTCTGCCAGTACACAGTTCGAACAAAACGTGTAAATTTCTGAGACATATAATGCACATAATCGGAGCGTGGTATAAAATGGACATTTATATGGTATGTCATGTAAACTTCAATTATATGACATGTAATCCGGCAGGATTCTATGTGGTTACGTGACATATAACACAAATTTACATGATTCAAGATTTAAATTTACATGACGTCGTGTTTACATCACATAAATAAAGTTTACATGACGTGTAATCTTCATTATTTTTAACTATGTAGGTGATACAATAAAAAAAACACTGTTCTTTAGATTTGCAACAGCTTGTTCGAACAAAGCACCAGCACCGACGTAAGAGCAACGAAAAATCTATGACTCACACAGAGTTACAATCATAAATTTTGTCTCGCTGTCTTTATTATTATGGATTTATATACATTGCGTATGTAAAAACACACCGCAATAATAGATACAAATATGTACAGCAAAATGTCGTGTATCATAACTTTTTTTAAATTTCATCAAATAACATGACAAATGTGACTACAGTCCAAACTACAATTTATTTTCAATAATACCATTGGAGCGTGCGATAAATACGACTGAGAGTGTTTTTACTTTTTGTCTGTGGTATTGGTGTGTATATTGATCTTTCTGCGTCAACTATTTAAAGCTACGTTCTCTCTTTTCTATAGACTCTATAAGGCGTTAGATTTGTTAAGAGACGATCCAGAATTCTCTACAAGATTGTTAATCAAGGATACGGGTCTCAACGTCATCAAAATGTTCCTTACGAGCTGAGTCTATGAGTTTCCTACCTGTACCCTGGAGAATCCTTAAGGGATTCTTCGTTCTTGTGGGACTTTTCAGAAATTTTAACGAATTCATGAGGATATCTGCAGATTCTAAGTGGACACTGAGAGCTTCTTGAGGGATCGTTAGAGTCCTACGGATGCTTGACAAGATGCTTTAGAGCTCAAGCGTTTTTTTCTGTAGATTTCTTATGAGAACCTGAAGATTCCTATAAGGTTCTTGAGGTTTCATAACAGGATCCTGTAAATTTCAGTTGATTTCATTAGGCAGGTGTCAAACATATATCAAGCTGAATTAAAAATTATTTCAAGTAAAAATTAAATTCTACACAATTACAAGACATTTATACATCTTCTCATGTTTATGTTTGCCCTTTTGATACAGTCAACCATTCATTATAAAATGCTTTACTTTATCAGAAACATAAATTTAAGGAGCAATTCTAAACTTACCGAATATTTCAGATTTTATGCTAAAGTCCAAAAGTTAAACTGATTTTAAATGTTCTTTTAATTAGAAAAAAAGGTCATGTCGTTTTGCAATACCCAGCGCTTTTGATTCGCAAATACGTCTTTAAAAGAAAACAGTTTTGTTTTCGTTTTCTCTCATAGTTTTAAGAAAATGTCCAGTTCTTCGATAAAAGTCACTTATGCGATTATTGGTTTTAGAAGGCCCTCTCATACAAAAATTATGCATAGAGCTTCTAAAAAATAATTGAAGACGTTGAGGCGTAAAAACGCGACCAGAAAATCGTTTGCCAGATTATATATTACGGAGCTATAGATTCATAGCATAGTATAACCCTTCGAGAAAATGCATCGAAGTGAACCTTTTCGAAGTCTCAACGCCTTCCATAACAATGATGTATTAACATTGTAATGATGTATTAACATTGTAATGATGTATTAACATTGTAATGATGCTTTCAAAACCAATAGTTGAAAAATAAAATTTGAAATATGGGTTCCGATTTTGGCACGGTTCCGTTTTTGGCAACTGAAAATTTCAACTTTGTTGCCAAAAACGGAATCCCACTGTATTCCTGAAGTGTTCCCACGTGTTTGTGTGTATAAAAAGTTGAGGATATTCGGCGGGAATGGTGAAAACACGGGAGTGAACGGAACTGTCATTTTGTATGGGACGTTCACAGCGTTTTTCGGCAGCCTACTTGATGGCAGGACGAAGTTTGCCGGGACCACTAGTATTCATATATAATCTAAAATTGAAACCAACGGTTTTAGTTTAATGTCATCTGAAAATTTTGTGGTAAAAATATTTAAAAAAAAAAACATATTTTTCTATCAACAATATCAAAAATAATCAATAAAATTGTTTGATCTATCAATTTATTACATTTTGCAGCATTAATAGCATTAGTGTGTCAAGTCCATTTCATTTACCTAACACCCAACTGCTTCCTATTATCCCTCTCTCATGGCGTTTGAATGTTCAGTATAGACTCCTCAGCCATTACCCCTCCTATCATCGGCTTTAGATTGACTTGCGCTCTCATTGCCCCACCAAACGCTGTAATATGAAAATTAAAACAAAAAATAGGTGAAATACACTAAGGGAAGACGGGGTAAGAGCGTCCGCCGGGGTAAGACGGACTACCTTCAGTTTGGCATGAAAATGGCTATTTTATTTAAAGTTCACCAAGTACTTTCCATAAACACAAGATTTTTGACATTCCGAAGCATTTAGTGTGATATTTACATCAAATTTTTCATAAGAAATGTCAAAAACAAAGTTTCTGCTCGTCGATATTGAATTTGATCTAATTTTAACAGATGCTCACTTAAGGGTTTCGGAAGGGATTTTTTTGGAAAAACATAACAAATTACCCGTCCATGCGAAATATGCTTCGGTGAAGTGAAATATGAATTGTAAATTTTAAGCTTTGAAATAAGGCGATAGTTGTGAAAATTGCGCAAGCGGAATAAAACCGATCACTGTTGACGGGGTAAGAGCGCCACCCCTAATTTATATCAAATAACTGTGTAAACCATCTTAAAAGTTGTAACTACGTTGTACATTACTGTTCAAGTGAAATGCGAAAAGTTAGACAAAAACGGCAACATAATGATTCACTACCGACTCCTTGTGCCGAAGGCATCCGATTGCTGTAGCGAATGATTCTTTACATTCCGATTCTGCACGAGTTGCATTCGTGTTTGAGAGCTGAAGAGTGTTCACTGACTGGGAATACACAAGGCGAAATGATTCAGTGAACGCAAAATCTATGCATTTCTCAGGAAGCATTCAGTGATTGAATGGCGAACGCGTTCTTTCGTGTCTCCCATTTAACCCCTCTACCGGCAGCTTAATTTTTTACCGCAAAATTCAAATTCAAATCGTTATAACTTTTTTGTTTTTCAATATTTTTGCACCATTTTTTCACAAGTTCCTCAACAACTCTTCTAGTTTAGGAATCCGTGTCGATATTCATTATTGGTGATCTGGTTTTAAAGATATTCCGATGTTCCTTGGGGGACCGACATTTTCCATATAAAATGTCTTTGGCGGCCATTTTGTTTTTGATCGATTTATCAAAAAAATAAAATATGGGCTATATAATGCCAGGTAATAAGGAGCTTCTCTGAAAAAATCATACAAATCGGTTCAGTATTCTTGGAGATATCTGAAAATTACGATATGATGTTTTTTGAAGTTTTTAAGATCTTAATTTGGCCAGCGTGGTTCCAGAAACCTAAATGGTCATTACTTAAAGACGGCTGCACCAAATTGCTTCATTTTTTCACAACATACTCTCATTAATGTATTGTTTCGAGGAGTGAATATCCGAATACGATTAAAATTCTGTAGCCTTAGAAATTAACGGGGGGTTCTAGTTACGGGTCGGTCCCCCAAGGAATTTTGGAATATCTTCAAAACCAGATGACTTATGATCAATATCGACACAGATCCTAAAACTAGAAGAGTTTTTTGCGAGCTTGTGAAAAAATGGTTCAAAAATATTGAAAAACAAAAAAGTTATAACGATTTGAATTTGAATTTTGGGGGAAAAAATGAAGCTGCCGGTAGAGGGGTTAAGAGCGGATAGGCGCTCTCTCCGCTCCGTATATCTTTTCATTTTCGGTTTATCTAATTTGTTTGCGATTCGTCGGGATTGCGCTCACCCTAGTAGCGTTCACTGAACATTCGGTGGCAGCAGATACTTTGCAGATATTTTATCGGTAGCATTCGGGTGAGTGAGTGAATTTTCCCATGCTTGATCACAGGGAACTGATATATTTTTTTTGTAAAATTGTGTACGAAAATCGTGGTGGTCGCTCTTACCCCGTGGGTGGGCGGTTTTACCCCGTCGCTAAAAATAATCGTCATAAGACATCTCTTTTTTAAAGCTCCAAGAAATAAATATTTTTTAGAAATACAACACCTGCGATATTTTCTGATCATGCCTAAGGCTTCAAAAAACGACATGCTGTGTCGAAACAGGATTTATTGATTCTTGATTTTGACATATGAATTAAATTGCTTAGGCGGTCTTACCCCGTCTTCCCCTACTAGTTAGCATTGTGACATCAGTTTTCGATTAAGGAAAGCCAAATATAATAGATAGGGTAGATGTACCAGTAGTGGAGGTACTAAACGCGATTGAACTTCAATTAATCGCCTAAATTCAAGAAGCGCAATTAACGTACATGTTAATGCTGTAACGGGAAGTAATGAACATTGACTTCATGAGAAAAATGATTTCATCGCAGTAATCCACGGCATGTCAGTGAAAAATAATACCTCCACTATTGGTACGCTGTTCCTTTAGTTGCGGTATATTTTTAATTTGTGTTCCTATAGTTGCGGTATCCGTTGTTTTCTTATGGGATCCTCCACTATAGGATCACTTTACCGCAACTATTGGTACAAATAAGAAAAGTTTTAGCAATTTTAGTGATATTTCATCAGTTTCAAAGCAATTTGAACGCTCTTTTCAACTATTTCGTGTATCAACAAGCCAATACGTCGATTGTCAGTGTCGGTTCTGTGATTAATTTAATACAATCAGTGAAAACGGCACTTCCGCAACTATAGGAACACCCACAACTAAGGGAACACTTACCCTAGGGATTTTTCTATTCTAAAATCAGCTTTGTTAAATTGTAATCGATTTCACCCCAGTGTTCTTCTTCTTGGCATTACATCCCCAATGGAACAGAGCCTGCTTCTCAGCTTCTCAGTGTTCTTATGAGCTTTTTCACAGTTATTAACTGAGAGCTTTCTTTGCCAAAGTTGCCATTTTTGCATTCGTGTATCGTGTGCCAGGTACGATGATACTCTATGCCCAGGAAAGTCAAGGAAATTTATGATTAAAGCAAATTTAAATTTATGATAATCAAACTATTTTTATTTTCATAAAAAAATCAAATACATAAAATAATTAAACAGTATCTGAATGACAAAGGGTATGTTATGAAAAGTTATGAAATAGTCATCAATTCGTCCCCGGATTAGCGGAATTTGGGGCAAGTGTGCCAAAGGGGCAAGTGTGCCACCCCTGATTTTTATAAAAACTTCAAACTATATTTTTTATTTGAGCTTAACAATATGTTCCCTTATAGTTCATAATATAATGGTTAAAATATTACGGAATTTGCTCTATTTTTCTCGTATTTACTTTTGTGAAAATCATCAAATTTCAGTGATTTTTTATAAAATTTCGTTGTTTCTAAATAGCATGGTGAGAGGTAAATTATTAACGAATTTTTCAAACGTACTGTACATCGTGAAGCTATACAAATGTGTAAGTAATTGAGACGAAAAAAATATTTAGTTTAACATGCGAAATCTATTTTTGTTGAAATCTATACTTTTTGGGGCAAGTGTGTCACCTGTTTGGTAAACAAAAATAGTTAGAGTGAAATTCATAAAATTGTTAACATCATCAACAAAATCATAATAATGTACCAAAATGAGGCACCAGTAGTGGTTTCCGAAGTGTAGAAGGGGAAAAGCGAACATTATTTGCTCCCAATGTGATTTTTTCCCCAAATATTAGTTAATAGCATGGTTTTAGGCGTTTTAAGAACTATTTTTTTTATTTTGATCAATATTTTACCGTTATTTAGAGCAGATCTAGTGTAATATAAAACAGATCCCCCGTAATGAAAGAGTATTTCATAGGGTAGGTGTACCAGTTATGGACATAGTGGTTCCCTATTTCGCCATACGTGATTACTTTAATTCCTTCAAATTTGGAAAATTTTTGTGTGTTGTAGTAGTTAGATTTAAGATATATCTTGATGTTGAAACATTCAAAAAGATTTAAAATGTGAAAGTTGACAAAATTTCCCATATGGCCAAATAGGGAACCACTATGGCCATAACTGGTACACTTTCCCTATATCGTATTGAATGGAGACAAAAATAACGATTTTAGTTATTCGAATTGACTAGTAGTTCCGCATGTGATGAACCTTGTTATAAAGCATCCCCTCATGACGGTAAACTTAAAAATATTTTTAAAATTATCAATTGGGCTCCGTTTTGTTAGAAATATTAACCCTCTAATACCCAAATTTTTATTTTCGATTTAAGTATTATTTTTCGTTATCGTTCTAAATACGTTTTGGGCATTTATTTATTTTTATTCGCAAATTTTTAAATTTTGGTTTTTGATTTTTATAATTTTTATTTTTGAACATCCCTAGCTTTTTTCATTTTTTCTTGAAGCCTTTTCTAGTTGTTGATTTTTGGCAATAATAAAAATTTAAATTGTTACGGTATTTTTAAAAATATTAAATTTTTATTATTTTTTTCGGAGCGTATTTTATTTTCCGTGTAACTAACGGAAAAACAGGTTTGAAATGTTTTTAATACCACCAGGCTCTTCTTTTGTAATAGGTTAATCGTAGAAAAATATAAAAGGTACGATTTTTTATATTAAACGTTAAAAGAAGCTCAGGCATTTGTAGGTTATATAAGAATGCTATTTTTCAAACAATTTCTAAAAATACAAAAAAGTTTCAAAGGTCATAAAAAACTTTTCTTATATGCGTGTTATGAGTCAAGGTATAAGCCAAAAATAAAATCATTTTGATTTCCGAGCTACGAAAAAATACACAAAATTCCAAAGTGTACCCCGTCTAAAGGCGGGGTTGGGTATTAGAGGGTTAATAGAAAATAAAGAAAATTTCATTACAAGTAGAAATCAGGTTATTTTGGATGATATTTGAGGAGCTCCAAAACTAATACTTTTTGAAATTATTTTCTTTTTGAATGGCACAGTACTTATGAAAAGATGTGAAACTATCATCATAAGGCTGAATTGATGGGTTTTTTAAGCTTTAGACAAAGTTAGAGAACAATTTGCTTAAGGTGGCACACTTGCCCCAAATCCCGCTACAATAGTTATAGTTCACTATCAAACATCTTTTCAAGAATGGATGGCAAGGATGGGAAAAATCGTCTCTAGCGAATGGTCTAAGAGGGCCGTTGCTCTTGCAAAAACATAATTGCAACACCTCATTCGCTCTAACGAAGGTACGGTGCTGCCATCTGGAAAAAGTTTACTCTATGCGTGAAGCGTCGAAAATTTAACCCGTCAAGGTATAGGAAGTGAAATTTCAAATGCTTGTATAAAATTATTTACAATAGCTATTTAAATTCTTTTCAGTACATGTTGATAGACTATTGATTTGCTACATTATAGACACATTATTTTGTTTTTTATATTTTTTTTCAATATTATGCGGATTCTATAGCTTATCATAAATCTAACCCCGTACACTTAACAGAATTTAATTAAATTTAGTTTTGAATTTTTTAGAAGCATTTGAAAATTGACTTCCTATGCTTTGCCATGTAAAGAAATCGAAGCTTCACGCATAGGGTCAACTGTGGTAATTGCCTTCGTCATCGCGAATTACGCGCACTTTATTAAGATATATGGAACATCTGATGCACTGTTTGTCGCGGGACAAAGCGTTTGTCGGATATTGTAACATGTTGCGATTAACGTTAATCGGAACACCTCCACGGCATTATTTTTCGCCCAAACCATGCCAGATAACCTTCCGGATCAAGAATTGCATACTAGGAGTCGAATCTCGGAATAAAAGCTTCAAAATATTCCAAAAATTACGACTTCGCTTTGCGAACATTTGATCGTGCAAAACGACAAAAGGTTAATCGTTGTTGCTATGATCGCAGGATAAAGAACAGCCGTGATGCATCATTTATATTGTCATGATCACTAGATTTCCATCCTTGATTGATGGAAACCTAGCTGAATATGAAGAAAAAGCAAATTTCAGTTGTTGTGTTTCACGCATTAAAGTTGTTGTGTTTCACATATTAAAGCATAAAATATAGTGTACATATTTCATGTTTGCAAATTTTATCACGTGTAATTTTAAACCTGCACGAATGAAAGTTTTCCAACAAAGTAAACATGAAAATAATATACTTCAAAATCATATAAAATATGGTTTGACATATAAGAAAAGATTTTTTATTCGATTTCTGTACAAAAGCCTGTGGTTGTAAAATAAACACCTAATGCAAATGATGAGAAAATATACCTTTTTTGGCTAATGAACCAATTCTGTGATAAGATAGTGATGGAATCAAAGTCAATTGTTTTTAACTATTGATCGGTTTTCTTTGAAATCTAGACCAATATTTGATAACACTCAATAATCGCAAATGTCAACAAAACTCGATTTTTTCAGCACATGATTTAAGTTCTTTCTTGGTTGCATTCATCCTTGGTTTTTATTTACAAGAAAATTTCTTCAAATTTCAGTTTATTAATCTTCTGTCTGTGCGATGGGGTTCAATTAATCCCAAATTTATTACGATTTACATCGTTCACGGAGTGAAATACTATTTTTTTTTTTTCCTTATTCGTTTATTTATTAGGCTCGGGCGTGCGAAGCACATAACGGAGCCGACTCAATTTGTATTTGATTAATACACAGCATTGTAAATAAAAAAGCACAAAATTATTCATAATAAAAGATAATCTCATCAACTGGAGTATTGGTAGCAATCGCGATCCTCTGCTTATCTTCTTCCATTAGCAATTTTCGTTCTTGTTCATCTTCAATCCAGTGGTACGTTAATACTCTGTGCCTACTCTTGGTGGGAGAGGCATCCGGGACTGTGGCCAAACTGCTATCGTCACTTTCACTCGATGCTGATTTTGTTTTGTTCCTCCTTTTGTTTGTCTGCTTCATTGTAGAATCTGAATCTCGATCCGTATCAAGCGACCGTTGTCGTTTGGTTTCCGCCTTCTTCAAACTTGCTGGACTTGTTTCGTCTATTGTGTTTTCTGCTGAAACAGTAGATATTTCTTCTTCTGCTTTTTCAGGATTTTCTGGCGCTTTCACCATTAGCTTTTGTTTTTTCTCGGCCTGGCGTTCTCGCAATACTGGACAACATTTTTTCAAATGTGTATCGGACTTGCAGGTGAAGCACTTTGGTTTTATACCGTCGTAGAATATTCTACCTTTTCGGTTTCGGAAAAAGAGAATATCCGGAATCTCTTTCTCGATGTCCATATAGACACCCCTTACACCAGTGTACATTTCGAGCTTGAATTCGGCATGAAACCGCTCACGCACAGTTCGCTTCACCTTTCCATATTTTTCCATCACTGATGCTAGATCCGCATCTGGCACTTCTGGGGGTATATCGAACACGCGCACATAACGAGTATTGCCCGCTACCGACATACGCACCATTACCTTGTCTCCATTGCAATAATGGAATGGAACCACCTCGTCATTGTTTGCGAGAACAAACTGCATTGCCGATTCACATTTGAAGCGAATAAAGACAGCCTTTTCATCGGAGATTTTATAGGCCGGCTCCATCAACGACTGGTCACCTTTCAGCGCCTTGATAAAACTGACCATATCCGCCACGGCTGGTTGTGCGGCATCCCCAGGAAAACGAAAAGCCAAAGTATTTTTCACTACTAATTCAGTCGACATCTTGATCACGTGACACGTACACCGTAGACGACCAGGCACAAAATTCGAAAAAGAACACTAGCAAACGAACAACACGTCCATCCACATTGAGACGTGAGAGATCACTGAAATACTATTTTACTTAAAAATATAAGAAAAATCAAAAAGCGGTTGTTGGATTTTATCCAACGGGAATTTCCAAAATTATGATTCTCCCTTCGGAAGTAAAACACCGTAGTATTAGGGAAGAATATAATTTTCCTGTGGAAGGACATTTAAACTAATTTTTTAACATAAATGTTAGAATTAATAATTCACATTTTAGTATAATTGGCTTTGTGCTCCGTAATGAATTTGGGGTGAACCCCTGTGTTGTATTTAAGACTATGACCAACGTATATGTGTGCAAATTAAATTTGTACTTTTAAACTTATGTTCTGTACATGTTAACTTTACTTACGTTTAGTTCTTTTTTGTATTCAACTGTCGGTTTAATGTCAGTCATGAGTCCGTATAATTGTCGATTTAGTCATAAGTCCTAGAGAGCTTGCATATATAATTCAATTTGCAGTTTTCTTACTGATTGCGGTAGCTTATAATACAATGCCAGGAAGATCAGATCACCTTGGTGTATAACTCCCTTATAAGCGGTTTCTTCACCACCGCTTAGACCTTAAACCTGGTTTAGTCGTATGGGTAAACCCTGAGAGAGACTCGCGAAGAGAAAAAATATCAACGTCATATGCAGCCCAGTTTCCCCTCTCACGAAACGTCAAATGCAGCCCACCGTTTTTATGGCTGAAAAAGTGAAAAGTATTGTGTTCAAAGTAAACTGTTATTAAAAACCTCAGTCGGCGGAGCAGTTTTTTCCAAAGTTGCTGATAAATCTAAGCAGAAGATTAATTATTTCTAATGGCTGCTACGTTTGCTGGCATTAAATTTCACTCAAACGGCTATCTATGATTCGATGTGATGCAAACTCAATCATTTTTTGCTGAGAAGTTCATGTGAGGATTTGAACAGCATGCGCATAATTGATATTAACACAAAGTGGAATAAGAAAAAAACTCAGCAATCGCAGAAAAAGAAGACCGTCTTCGCGAGTCTCGTCTCAGGGTAAACCTGGTTAACGGCTTGAGCGAAGGTAAAAAAATCGGCCCTTAGTCTCAAAACTGATGTGTGATCTTAGATTATCTAGTTTTTTTCATTAGATAGTTTTCATAGTTTTTAAGCCAAAACGCTCACCTGATAAGCATGTTCATTTTAGGTATCCAGCTTTTTACGCTGGCTTGCTATAATCTTTGAATCACCCCTTTCTGGCATTCCTTGCCCACACAATATTTTTTGTGGTTGGATCTAAGTAAGCTTCTCGACGTTGAAATTTTTTATGTTTACAAATCAATGTCAAAATTTTGCAGTCTTCTTTGAATTTCCTTTTCTGTACTAATTCTTTGATGATTTTAGGTTGACAAAGAAAAGTAGGTGAGTAGATGGTTCCGATTGATCCTTTCCTGAGAGAGTAACCTATTTCGACACGGAGGCTGTTTTAAACTCATAAGAATCGCCTCAAGGAAGTGCTGGGTACCAGCAGTAGAAGCATTAACCTAAGAATGCTAATGTCGCTGCTATTCGTGTGACCAACATCTAGTTTGCTGCGATGTGACAGCGTGAGCACCGGGCCTCAAAGTGTCAAAGGCCAAAACAAATCATCCTCTTTTGCGTGGGATCGAGTAATTAATGAAAAATAACAATTAAAGGTAAAAATTAGTTAAAAAAGTTTTGTTACAACAGCGCCACTAGCATTCTACTTCTAATATTTCTATTGTACCAGCACAACCCCATATGTGCGGCCCGTGCCGTGGGCGCCTACGCCGAGAAGATCATACAACTAATCCTAGCCTAATGTATTGAATACCATTAGTCGTGTAATACTCTTCAGTTTTGAATAAGTTTTGGTGTTTAATCAAACCAGAGCCCCCATAATCTATTTAGGTGGGTGGGAATGAGGGATGGAAATTATTGGAGAGGGTTGGGAAACGTTGGTCATGAATGGCGTAGACCTCTGCGGGACAAAATCACTGAACATCCACCTCTTTAATTTGTATGGATTGTAAAATTTGATCGGCCCGCTTATTCCGGTATTAAACGAAAATGTAGAACAGCCGAGCTAGCAATTGTATTTTCGATTTTTTTTTTCATTTCAGTTGTGTACAAATTTACTATGGCTTGGTGCAGCAATCTTCCAATTTTAAGATTTGTAGATTCAAGGTGACTAAAACGATAAAATAAGTATAAAATGACTGATATGATAAAATGATATGAAAAACAAAACAAGAACCTGGTAACCAATATAAATACAGTGAAATTTTTTGACAGTATTATAAACGATCTGCAATCACAGCCTACTAAGATCAAACCACAAAAACTGTGAACAAGAAATGTCAAAACTGAATCATCCCCACCAGTTTTATAGCTAGCGTTAAAAGCTGCATAAGGATAATATTTTAGTTTACTAGGTTTATATTCGATTGTGCTACTTTTCCCCGAATGTCGTTTCCCCGAATGTCGGTTCCCCGAACGCCAGTTCCCCGAATGACCCGTTTCCCCGAATGCCATTTCCCCGAATAACCCGTTTCCCCGAAAAGTGTAGTAGTTCAAATAGGTGCTATAATAGTTTTCAGTGGCAGGATGGTGGATTAGAAACAACGATAAGCAATCAAAAGAAGGAGGTATTTAGTCGTTTTCGGGTAGCACGTGTTACCAAACATTCTGAGGATGGTAAAACTATTAAGAACCGCCAACCAAATAAAGAAGGGTGCAAATCAGATGACCAGTACGTTCACCCCCTGAAATATATAAAGTTATGACAAATATGAGTGCCAAAAACTTTTCGGGGAAGTGGGCTATTCGGGAAAACGGGATATTCGGGGAACTGGCATTCGGGGAACTGGCGTTCGGGGAAACAACATTCGGGGAACTGACATTCGGGGAAAAGTAGCACAACCTTATATTCAATTCACGTAATTATAGATTAGTTTTAAGCACAATTTTAGACAGCAATTTTCACTGCAACTTTGCATTCCTTGCTTTCTTAACTATTGTTTGCTGCTATTAGCTGACTCCCAGGTGACAGGTTGAATACCTGTCACTCCTCCGATGACCGTAATGTCACATGGTTTGCAGTGTTGCTAGCCCTGTAGACAATGTGGAAATAGATGCGCGCGTCGGCCTTATGTAATAGGCCAACAGGGGTGGTTCTTGGCGAAAAGGTTAAAAATAAGTAAAAATACCGTGAAATTTGAAAATTTTGGACGCTTGTATCTCATAAATAAGACTACTATGTTACCTATTGATTCGTTGGAAATTCCACCGCATGATGGAATTATAACAGAAAATATTATTTTCTGATCCCCCGAAATTTATAACTTTAGAAAACTGACTCGGGGACAAGCAACAGTATGTGAAAAATAATTATAAATCGATTCACTAACAAAAAAGTTACAGCCCTTCATAGTTCTCTGAATCATATGGACCAATGCACGAGTTCTCTGTTTGACATTTTAGCGGTTCCGTGTTATTTATGTTGCCATGGAAACCAGTGAATTCAGCACCGCTCAAACGTCAAATTAGTGAACACGTGCATTGGTCCATCGACCCCAGATAACAGACAAAGGTTCAAAATGGTGTTTGCACGAGTTTCTATGGAAACATGATTTTAACATTCATGATCTCCGTATATTACTTTTGTTACATACGATATTGATCTATAAATATGAATGTCGTTTATGATATTATGATGTACCTTTCAAAAATGCACCCTTATTACCGTTATTTTTAATGAATCATTTAGAGATATACTTTCGGCAATAATGGTTAATTCTGGTGATGTTCGTTTTACCATCATTAACTTTTCAATTTAACCACATGATGCAGGAAAATGGAAGTTTCGGCCATTTCTTGTTAATGATCAAAACATGTTTAAATTTCACTATGGAAGCTATTTGTGTCGTACCTTCAGGAAACATCTCTATATCAAACTATAAGGGGCTAATCTGCAGTACAGTTCCGAATTTGCATTTTTTTTTTTCAGACCAGTCTACTGCCGTTATACGCATAATTGTCCCATGTTACTTTTTGTGCATTTTGACTTTTTGTCATCAAACAGTTTATTTTTACGTATAGTTTTAGAAAACACCCACCAAAAATTAACTTTGTTCGGAAATTCAATGAAAAGCAAGCCAAGTCATTTTGTCCCATTGTTGAATTTCGCGCATAACTGTCCCATTACTGTATTTCTACGCATAACTGTCACACTATACAATTCGCTGCGCTGAACTCGAGCAAAATATTCAGTAGGCAGTTTTGAATTAGCTGGTGTTTGGGGAAAATCGTTATGAACATCTTCTTATGTTAGCTTTACATCCCATGTGGAACACAACCCGTTTTATGTGAATTATTGGGATGCATTCATCATTCATGCGAGCCTAACGCCAAATTTGATTGAAATTTTCAATATCAAAATATTATTTCCCATCCGTTTTTCAATGAATTTCAGTTGAATTTTCAGGGTCAATCACAAAATTCTTCTAGTTTTTGGAACCACGGTCATCGATTAGAAATTTATCGTTATTTTGGATTCATCACGGGAAGTACTGAAATAATCCCACTTGAAGAATCAGTAACCACTTTAATTTCGAATAGCTGGCTTGCGACAAACCAACTTCATGATTTAGCAAACGAAGCCTAAATAAAAATAGTTTGACCGACATTGGATAACTTGGCCACATGCTGGGTTGTTCCAAATACCGGTTCACTGGTGGAAGTGGCCATTATATTGGCGAATCTGAAATCTGCCTTGCGACATATCAATGTTAAAGGTGGATCAAATCAAGTCTTAAGGTGATTCAAATGTACAGGGGATAGGCAAAATGATTGAGATAGGCAAAATTTTGCCCAAATTCAAATGCTTATAACTTTATGAAAAATGGATGAAATTGGATGCATCTGGAAGCAGTCGACGGCAAATTTGGTCCAGTTTTAGGAACTTCCTTGGCCATGCATATTGGCCACTGGACACCGGAGATGTTCCGGATTTTCTGAGGTCATGTCCAAATGTCATTTTTTCTGTCGCTTGTATTTTTGTGTGGTGTAAAGTTAGATAGATGTTTGCAATTTTCCTAGAAACTAGAACTAATAGGAAGTTGAATGTCACTGGACGCCTTAAGATAGGTTGGAAATCTTCAGAAATATGACCATTTCCGTAAAACTGGTTCCGGAAAGCATGGTCAGTCATGTTTGTATTTCCAATCATGTAAATATTATCCGAAGCTATATCCAAGCGGACACCAACCTTAAAAATGATGTTTCCTGCAGCGTATTCAGAACCATTAGATGCACAGACCACTCTATAGAACGTTCCAGGTGCCCTGGGGGAAGTGGTCAATTGGGAACATATCCGGAACCATATCAATATGGGCATCAAACTTCATTATTTTCAAAGGTTATGCTTTCCGAAGCATTTCCAGCATCACCGGCTGCCATGACCACTTTATAGTAGGTTCCAGGTGCCCCGGGGGATGTGGCCAATTCGGAACATGTCCGTTCATCTGTTTAGAATCACATTCTACCATAAACAGTAAGATCCATGTGACTTAGAAAATGGCGAGCATTTTCAGAACCACAAGATATAATAATCACTCTATAGTATATTCCAGGGGCTCCTAGAGATGTGGCCAACTCGAAACATGACCTCATCCCCCAGGGCCCATGGAACCTACTATACAGTGGTCATATAAATAAGTTGCGCTGCAAATACTTCTATTAGCATCACCTTCAAAAATCTTGATGTTTTTACCCATATTGATGTGTTTTCGGACATGTTTTGAATTGGCCACATCCCCGGGGCACCTGGAACCTACTATAAAGTGGTCATGGCAGCCGGTGATGCTGAAAATGCTTCGGAAAGCATAACCTTTGAAAATCATGAAGTTTGATGCCCATATTGATATGGTTCCAGATATGTTCCTAATTGACCACTTCCCCCAGGGCACCTGGAACCTTCTATAGAGTGGTCTGTGCATCTAATGGTTCTGAATACGCTGCAGGAAGCATCATTTTTAAGGTTGATGTCCACTTGGATATAGCTCCGGATAATATTTACATGATTGGAAATACAAACATTGGTTGGTAAATGGCTGGGCATGGCGTACCATTGGTACCTCGCGTACCTGAAGGAATAAAATAGACCCCTCTGTGCGGTCCTTAGCCTCTTGCCCAGCAACTCCTATCCCTACCTCCTCGCGGTACTGGCCGGGGTACGAGTAACCTTAGGGAAGATCGGGTAACCAACCCCCGGTGGGAACTTTGGTCGTATGCTGACAGGGAAGGGGGGGTTTGCTTCTGCAAACCTTGAGCGTCTGTACTCCATGTTAGGAGCGGCTCACAACAGCGTCTGTTCCCCATGTCAGGGGCGGCTGATCATCGTCCGAGTGCCAGAGAAGGACTCTAAGCTAAACTGCGCACTATGGCCCTCCGAACATTTAGGGGGAATGGTCCTCCGGAAATCTAGGGGGTTGGTGTCAGGCCCTGCAAGCCAGCCGTAAAAACACATCAGCACAGGAACGTCAACGAGAGAATACGGACCGGAACAATCGGCAAAGACCACAGCGACGGAAATGGACTAGCGATTGGAAACTCGGTACGTGGAACTGCAAATCTCTCAACTTCATCGGAAGCACACGCATACTCTCCGATGTACTGAAGATCCGCGGTTTCGACATCGTAGCGCTGCAGGAGGTGTGCTGGACAGGTTCGATGGTGCGAACGTTTAGAGGTAATCATACCATCTACCAGAGCTGCGGCAACACACGTGAGCTGGGAACAGCTTTTATAGTGATGGGTGATATGCAAAGGCGTGTGATCGGGTGGTGGCCGATCAACGAAAGAATGTGCAAGTTGAGGCTCAAAGGCCGGTTCTTCAACTTCAGCATCATAAACGTGCATAGCCCTCACTCCGGAAGCACTGATGATGACAAGGACGCATTTTACGCGCAGCTCGAACGCGAGTACGACCGCTGCCCAAGCCACGACGTCAAGATCATCATAGGTGATTTGAACGCTCAGGTTGGCCAGGAGGAGGAGTTCAGACCGACGATTGGAAGGTTCAGCGCCCACCGGCTGACGAACGAGAACGGCCTACGACTGATAGATTTTGCCGCCTCCAAGAACATGGCCATTCGCAGCACCTACTTCCAGCACAGCCTCCCGTATCGATACACCTGGAGATCACCACTGCAGACGGAATCACAAATCGACCACGTTTTGATCGATGGACGGCACTTCTCCGATATTACCGACGTCAGAACCTATCGTGGCGCTAACATCGACTCTGATCACTATCTAGTGATGGTGAAACTGCGCCAAAAACTATCCGTCATCAACAATGTACGGTATCGACGCCCGCCTCGGTATAACCTAGCGCGACTGGCCCAACCGAACGTCGCTGCCGCATACGCGCAGCATCTCGAGGTAGCGTTGCCGGAAGAGGGCGAGCTTGACGAAGCCCCTCTTGAGGACTGCTGGAGGAACATAAAAGCAGCCATCAACAACGCAGCCGAGAGCATCGTCGGGTACGTGGAAAGGAGGACATGTAACGATTGGTTCGACGAAGAATGCAGGCAGGTTTTGGAGGAGAAGGATGCAGCGCGGGCTGCAATGCTGCAGCAAGGAACGCGACAAAACGTGGAGCGATATAAAAGAAAACGGAAGCAGCAAACCCGACTATTCCGGGACAAAAAGCGCCACCTGGAAGAAGCGGAATGTGAAGAAATGGAACAGCTGCATCGTTCTCAAGAAACGCGAAAGTTCTACGAGAAGCTCAACGCATCCCGAAAAGGCTTCGTGCCGCGAGCCGAAATGTGTAGGGATAAGGACGGAAGCATCTTGACGGACGAACGTGAGGTGATTGAAAGGTGGAAGCAGCACTACGATGAACACCTGAATGGCACGGAGAACACAGGCGACGAGGGTCACGACAGCGGAGGAAGTGACTACGTCAGCACGGCGGATGAAGGAAACCAACCTGCCCCCACATTGAGGGAAGTTAAGGATGCCATCAGCCAGCTCAAGAATAATAAGGCCGCTGGTAAAGATGGTATTGGAGCTGAACTCATCAAAATGGGCCCGGAGAGGTTGGCCGCCTGTCTGCACCGGCTGATTGTCAAAATCTGGGAAACCGAACAGCTGCCGGAGGAGTGGAAGCAAGGGGTCATATGCCCCATCTACAAGAAGGGCGACAAACTGGAATGTGAAAACTATCGTGCGATCACTATCCTGAATGCCGCCTACAAAGTGCTATCCCAGATTATCTTCCGTCGTCTATCACCAATAACAAATGAGTTTGTGGGAAGTTATCAAGCTGGTTTCATCAACGGCCGCTCGACAACGGACCAAATCTTCACTGTACGGCAAATCCTCCAGAAATGCCGTGAATACCAAGTCCCAACGCACACCTGTTCATCGATTTCAAAGCGGCTTATGATAGCATCGACCGCGAAGAGCTATGGAAAATCGTGGACGAGTACAGCTTTCCCGGGAAGTTCACAAGACTAATAAGAGCAACGATGGACGGTGTGCAGAATAGCGTGAAGATTTCGGGCGAACATTCCAGTTCGTTCGAATCCCGCCGGGGACTTCGACAGGGTGATGGACTTTCGTGCCTGCTGTTCAACATCGCGCTAGAAGGTGTCATGCGGAGAGCCGGGTTCAATAACCGAGGTACGATTTTCACAAGATCCAGCCAATTTGTTTGCTTCGCGGATGATATGGATGTTGTCGGCAGAACATTTGGAACGGTGACAGACCTCTACACCCGCCTGAAACGTGAAGCAACAAAAGTCGGCCTGGTGGTGAATGCGTCAAAAACAAAGTACATGCTGATAGGCGGAATCGAGCGCGACAGAGCCCGCCTGGGAAGCAGTGTTACGATAGACGGGGATACTTTTGAGGTGGTTGATGAGTTCGTCTACCTCGGATCCTTGTTAACGGCTGATAACAACGTTAGTCGTGAAATACGGAGACGCATCATCAGTGGAAGTCGCGCCTACTATGGGCTCCAGAAGAAGCTGCGGTCGAGAAAGATTCACCCCCGCACCAAATGTACCATGTACAAAATGCTTATAAGACCGGTGGTCCTCTATGGACATAAGGCATGGACCATGCTGGAAGAGGACCTGCAAGCACTTGGAGTGTTCGAACGAAGGGTGCTTAGAACGATCTTTGGCGGAGTGCAGGAGGACGGTGTGTGGCGGCGGAGAATGAACCACGAGCTCGCTAGGCTCTACGGCGAACCAAGAATCCAGAAGGTTGCTAAAGCCGGAAGGGTGCGCTGGGCAGGGCATGTTGCAAGACTACCGGACAACAATCCTGCAAAGATGGTGTTCGCGTCGAATCCGGTTGGCACAAGAAGGCGGGGAGCACAGCGAGCGAGGTGGCTTGATCAGGTGCAACAAGATCTGGAGAGCGTGGGCCAAAATCGAGGTTGGAGAGACACAGCCTTGGACCGAGTAAATTGGCGTAACATCGTTAACGAGGTTTTATCAAATTAATTGATGTAACACCAACTAAATAAAATAAATAAGCATTTGAATTTGGGCAAAATTTTGTATATCTCAATCATTTTGCCTATCCCCTGTATTTGAATGACTTGATCACATATCGGATTGTTCCGAATTCCTGGTTCCCTAGGGGAAATGGCCACTAAACTGTCGGTTCTGAATCCTAACTGGCAACATTAAACTTCATAAATTCCCAAAACAAGGCTAAAGAAGTGTAACTCAAAGGTTCTTAGATGACTTGATAAAATGCCAGGTTGTTTCGGATACCCTGTTCCCCAGAGAAAGTGGATATTATATTGGCGGTTCTGAGACTTGCGACATATCAAACATGATGAATTTGTCAAAAGAAGAATAGTTCAAGAGGTTTTAGATGACCTGACCACATACTGGGTTATTACGGATAACTGGTTCTTCGGTGTAAGTGGCAAATATGTTGGCGGTTCTTAAACTTAATTTGCGATGTATCAAATATCATGATTTTGCAAACCAAGTCCAAAGAAATGTCAAATCGTGTGATGATTTGTATCGTGATTTTTGAGTTAATATTAATTCCGTAGAATAACCTTGAATTCGCAGATGAGTTTCTGTCAAGCTTCTAGCTGGAAGAGTCGATATAGGAATTTATTACATCTTATAAACTCTCTAACTTAAGGGGCCCACATAGCCGTAGCGGTAAACGCGCAGCTATTCAGTAAGATCAAGCTGAGGGTCGTGGGTTCGAATCCCACCGGTCGAGGATCTTTTCGGGTTTGAAATTTTCTCGACTTCCCAGGGCATAGAGTATCTTCGTACCTGCCACACGATATGCACATGCAAAAATGGTCATTGGCATAGTAAGCTCTCAGTTAATAAATGTGGAAGTGCTCATAAGAACACTAAGCTGAGAAGCAGTTGTGTGTCCCAGTGGGGACGTAACGCCAGAAAGAAGAAGAAGAAACTCTCTAACTCATACATTTTCTCATTATCACACATACAGAAAACTCTGCATTCCATTCCATACTATAAAATCGTATTTCTTCACTTCCCCACAGGTGGCTCCGTTTGGCACATGTCACTTGAGCCTTCATTAGATGCCTTAAGATAGTCCTGAGGTTATACGTCCTCTCCATTCGGTACAATATATACGTAAGAACGGTCATCTACAGCAGTATGCTTAGCACATAATTGGTTACTACTTTCAGTGGGACTGTTATGCGTAGAAATTGACCAAAAACCTCGTATTTCTAGGCATAACAGTCCCACTTCGAATTTCGTAGCTAAATTTACTTTATTCCCGCAATTCAAACTCTTAACTCTAATGAACACACTATTCTTTATACTATTGTAATGATTTTAATTTAATTTACCACACACCTGGTCAATATGAGGCCTAAATGTGTTAAAATCTTTAAACGCGTTTTTCTCGATTGCATATTTTGGAACATGGGACAGTTATGCGTATAACGGCAGTCTAAGTGTCATATAAGAGTTAAATTTATAGTTCAGTTAAATAGTATTCTGTAATCACATAAGAAAAATAAAATTCTCATATTTATTCATAAACCATAAAATCAAAGCAATTAGCAGCTAATGATGATTTGAAAAGATAATTTCTCGAACTGGTTTTGAAAAAAAGACATTTAAAGTATCTGTATGCCAATTCAGAACCGAATGCTCGCTGGAGAAGTTCTCGTACATATAATTGATTTCGGGCTTAATTAAATATTCCTCTTGATGTTGGTGTCTACTTCCTAACACATGATACGACTTGACGCGAGTAGTAAAATCGACTTCAAAAAAAAAAGCACGGACGCTCCTAGTATAGCTCGGAAAACTGGTATGCTCGTCATAAGGCAGATCAAACACTCTAGTTTTTGCCTTCTCAACAGTCCTGAAAGTGCATCCGCATAGTAAATATCTATCTCTGCCGGCCTCGTATGAGTCATGTACGACCACTGGCACCACCAAGAAGGCTTCAGGCATGTGGCGCTAATTGGTTTGAGTAATTAATATGAATGAAGCATATCCACACACGTCTCTGCAGATCAAGTGCTGCACACTTTGGATTTATTTTCAGCCTACCGCTTTACTTGACCCAGAAAAATGGGAAAAGGGCAAGGCGTTATCTTTGAAATCTAAGAAGTAAAATTAAATTATACATTGGTTTTATAAATTTGAACAAACGAAAACTTTCGTTCAACACAAACTTTATTCTTCGTAGTTCATGATTCAGGAAGGTATTTTCTGTACAAGTCACGAACAAACAGGCGGATCATCTAATTCAATTAGTCTGTTAAACCTTAGCAGGCTTATTTTTCGACATTACACCCTCACTGAAACAAAGCCTGCTTCTCAGCATAGTGTTCAATGAACACTATCACAGTTATTAACTGAGAACTGTCTTTGCCAAAGTTGCCATTTTCGCATTCGTATATCGTGTGGCAGGTACGATGATACTCCATGCATAGGGAAGTCAAGAAAATTTCCATACATAAAAGATCCTGAACCGACCAGGAATCGAACCCAGACTCCTTAAGCATGGCTTTGCTTTGTAGCCGCGGACTTTTACTACTCGGCTAAGGAAGGCCTCGGATACTATAACTACTTTAATTTTAATCATCTGCTTTATTCTTAAAGTCAATTGCAAATATTTCCATGTTTAGAACGGTTTCCGATTTTTTCCTTCATTAAATGGGAAACGCTCGATTGGAGGGCAAGTGGATGTGAAAATGTAAAACAACCAAGGAAAACTGGGCAGCACTAGAAATGTAAATTTATGATTAATTTGGTTTTTCCCTCCGTTTTTCGCCTGCTAACGCACTTGGACGTAGGTATCTGGAGATTGTTGTTTCTCTACTGTTGCTGCGGCTACTGGCCAACAGTTTACCATTTATTTGCTTACCGTGCTAGTCGAGCCCGTTCCAGGGAAAGATTTGTAAGATTTCCTACTACTGTATTGTCGGCAGCAGCCTTGTGGATGGCGGAGATCAAACTTTTATCTTTTTGTCTGGGAAATCATTATCAGAACTCGATCCATGTTGAATGCTTGAGAGAAATTCAAGTCAGTCAAATTTTCGGCTGTCTTAAATTCATAATGCAAATCAGTAACAGCAGTCAATATTAAGAGAATAAGAAGTAGTCTCGAATATTTTATACCTTTTCATTCCTTTCCATAATATTACGTGTTGCAAGAAAAATTTTGATTCCTGGATTTTTTTTTAGTAATCTAATGGGAAATTTTCCACCCAATTGATCGTAGCCACCCGGATCATTTTTTTTACAGATCCGTTCAAATAGCAAATTTGAAAAATTTGCTACAGAAATTTCGTATAGATAACACTATAGATGACACTAATTGAGTGATTCGCTTCATAATAACAGCAGAGCCCGGGTCCCTTATTCACTTAAGGTACCGTGGGGCAAGTGGGTAATGGAATTCGCACAGTTGAGATTCTTCAAATTCTAGAGACTTTAAATTGAAACAAATTAGGTCGTGTATATTTTTTGCTTGACTCTCAAAAAATACAAGCAGTATGCTGAAATTGATTTTTCTGTAAAATTGAAGAAAAAAAATACAGAAAAAGTTTTTGAAAAGTTTATCGTTTTTAACTATAAATTCAAAATCTAGCAGTTATATTTACGATTTATATTAACTTCAACATTTGTTAAGGCGTCTCAATGAACAATGTCATAAGTAACATGCTAACAATGAACATTTTATTCTTGTCACTTGAATTTTCTTCTGTTCAGTTATGTTTGCTGAAATGATTCGACAACATTATAACTGCAACATTTCCAATGTTAATTCTTACATTATGGTACAGCAATTACATTTCTGCTCTGTAGAATTTCCAGCGCTTGTTATTTGTTTTTAAGATAGTCGGATAACTTTTCGGGATCCTTTAATAAAGTATTTAGAATCTTTTGTTATGTGGAAAGTCCTATACCCCATTTTTATATTTTAAACTAGATCTACATAGACATTCCTCGAGATTTCCGTGCGTTCTCTTATATTGGAACTTTTCAATCAACGTCTTCCTTTTAATCGGCTGTCCGAAGTAGACATATTAATATCGTATTGTTTCGCAACCTCTTTTAGAGAAGTTCCATGATTTCTAATAGCTTTTAACGCTTTGAGTATAGTGTTTCTTGAATTATCAGCACGTTCTGTTCTTCTATGATAATTGCGAACCATGTTTACATATAGCTACCGAAAGATAAAACACAAATTCAATCTCTAATGAGAAACTTTTCACTTACCCCACGCGATAAGAAAATGTATGGTATTTCAATTTAGTTTTTTAGGTCTACGTCGAATTAATTCTAAAACTTTTTTTTATTGCAGTTTGAAACTGTCAGAGGAGAAATTTTAGAAGTGTTATAGTTGACAGGTTAACAATCTTTCGCTCTATTATGCAATAATGGCTGAAAAATCTCAGGAATCTCTTACCTATCGTAATGTTCTGAATGGCCTCAAAGGTTTACGCATGAATTTGAAACGTTAATTCACATATTCAGTAGAATATACCAATTATTTTCACTTACCCCATTTACCCACTTGCTCCACGGTACCTTGAGGCGAAGTAGGCCGTCATTGAAATTTGTACGCGTCGTTGATGATTGTTGCTAATTTATCTCACGATTTCGAATCAAATAAAATCAGTTGGTTTTGCACTGATACAGCTGAAAAAGTATCAGCATACTTTCTGCATGTAAGTGCGTACAGTAATACTTTTTCAAGTCAATATAAACTATCGAGACTGAGTTTTATCACTTTGAAATGCAAGCTGAAAGATCATCATTGTTGCCAAAACGAATGACGGGCTACTTAGCCTTAAATGGTCAGTTTTAAGGCCGCACGGGACGTCATCATAATCACCCTATCCATTCAAGAAGCAAATCTCAAGAACCACTCCATATATCGATGCGAAAATGTATCACTATGATTCTACATATGTAGTGCACAACCCGATAAATTTTCAGCTTCATCGGTTCACTAAAACTCGAGATTTGCTTCCACAAAGTTTCGATGATTATTGTTCGAGTGAGACGAAAGATAGGGAAAATAACACGGTCTCCCGTGTCCCCTTAATTGAACGATTTCGGATCAAATTGCTGGATCGGGACTTCCAATTCGACGACATTGAAGAATCATGAACTGATACGGCACATCTACTTATCATCAGGGCTGGTCCCATATTTAACTATATGAAACTGGTAGCTAGTTCAGGCGAGACATTAAAAAATTTCAACATTCAAGCAGTGGCTCACTAGCAAAATGTTGCTGCATCTGAACTATCATGTGCTTCATTTGTCGATGAATGTTGCTTGCTGAGGTCCGTTTCTTCTATGCGGAGATTGCGCGCTGTGCGTTATTTCTGCGAAGCAATCCAAATTTTTAAATTTCCCCGTAATATCACAGAGAACAGACATGGAGGCTCGAACAAAATTCCATCAAAATCATGTGTAAAGATTAGAGTCAATCATCAGCGTCGCCAACGCAGACAGCGCGACATACAAACTTGCTTCGACCACACGATGGCACTAGCGAACGTCAACATACATTGGCACACAAAGCAACGCTAGCGACAAGTGGCAATTTTTGATGGTGACACTAGCGCCAAAGAGTAAAAAGCGGCTAAACTGAAGCTCCTATGTTCTGATTACAGCGAAGCGTAACAGGAACATAACCCCGGGTAGAGGTGAATAACAAAATAATGGTAAAATAAGAACAAATTTTGCAATCATTTCTAGTTTAACCATTATTATGTTATTAATATATGACATTAAATATCTCGTCAATAGCAAAACATACAATCATAGCAAAATTTGTCATTGGTATGTTATACTTGAAAGTGATGTAATAACTAATCAATAACAAAATATACTATCATGGTAAAATTTGTTATTTGTGCAAAAATACTTAAAAAACATTAAATATCTAAAGAATAACAAACATTGCCATCACAGTAAAATATGTCATTATTTTGATATTTGAAAACTTTATTTAATTAATTCATGAGAACAAACCAATATCACATTTTGCCATAATAGCTCATTTTACTATTCGTATGATATGCATTAAAGATTCAAAAAACAAAAGTTTTTTAGCAGGAAAGCAAAAAGTTTATTTTTCATTCATGCTAAATTTAGATATTAAAGTCAAAGAACTAAAATTACCATTACTTTGATCAACTCGTGAATAGCTTATTTAGTTATTATTTTGTTAAAAATATCTAAATAATAACATATTTTGTTATTACGGGTGCCTATATTTTTGCTATCATTTTGTTATTACAATGGCAAAATATGATATTATTTAGTTTTTATGCCTTACAAACTTAGTTATTATTTTTGTTATTTTATCTCTTATTTCAGACAAACAAAGAACAAATTTTGCTATTGAAATATTCTATTTTAATGGTAAATTTTGTTATTATTTTGCAATTCTCCTCTACCCGGGACGACATACTTTGAAATGACCAGTTCAAGATGAACGTCTGTTCTCTATGTTAATATTTTGACAGAAACGCATATTGCAACTATGTACAAACTTAATTTTGTTAGCCGAATCTCATCTTCAAAGCTTTTTACCTAAATTGGCACCGCTGAGCGCCTTCTTCGACGAGATTTCAGCAAGCGTGATATTTGTTTGCTAAGATTTGGCAAACGTTTTTGCCGTGAATCAGTTTGAAAATTTACCGAGTACACGGCGGTTCTCGTGTACCACTTATTTGACCTACAGTCAACTCATTATTATATAAATCGATGTGCTTTTCGGTCCTTCCATACATCATGCTTTCTATTTCCATAACTTGATATTAACTCTATTCGATGTCACGTATAATGTAAATAGCCCGATATCTTTTCAAAAATCCTTTTTATTAATAAACTTTTTCTATGGGAGACAATTAATTAGAATTAAAATTAAATTTAGTCCAAAACGTTTTGGACATTATAATCGATTCGATGAATCATGAAGCTTTGAGAATGGAAGTTACCGTAAATACAGATTATGTACTATAGAATTAAAGAATTCAGAAATTATTTAAATTAGATTTTTCATATGTTTTTGTAAAATATGACATTTTAAAAATGATAAAAGGGGTATCCACTTAACACTCCGACAGCTATGACTACTTTCACTTACACGAAGTGCTGTGACCCAAAATTAGTAGGAACGGTATTTTCAACTCGCTATATCTCAGTGAGTTTTCATTCGATTTCTAATCTTTTTTCACGTATCAATTTTCCCAGGTATCAAGATTACTGCAAAATGTTGATAACTCAAATTTGTACAGTATTATAATCTTGAGAACTGAAAAACCCGAGGCAAGTCTTTAAAAAATGCTGTTTTTTGATAATAACTTTCTTTTTATGGCGAAGATCTATACATATTTTTTGCTTAAAATGAGCACAATCTCATAAGACATTAGAAAATGAAAACTTTTTGGTAATTTGTCTTAAAAAGAACCACACAATCTTCACAAATTTACGTATAATACAGATAAAATGCTTATTTTGTTTGAAACTTGAAATTTATCGCGATGACCAATACATATTATCACCTTTAAATGTACATATGTATTTAGTGAACAACTTTCCAGAACAATGTTGTAAGTTAAATTTCCAAGAAACTACAAAATTTTCACTAAAATACGTATAATACAGAAAAATATTTATATTGTTTGTAACTTGAAATTTCTCGAGATGACCAATACACATTAACACTTTCAAATGTACTTATGTATATAAAGAACCACTTTGCAGAACAATGTTGTAAGTTTAACTTTCAAGAAACTACAAAATTTTCCCAAAACTACGTATAATACAGAGAAAATACTCATTTTTGTTTGTAACTTGAAATTTCTAGAGATGACCAATTAATATGTACCTTCAAATGTACATAAAAATATAGTGAACAATTTTCCAGAACAATGTTGTAAATATATCTTTCAAGAAACTACAAAATTTTCCCAAAAATACGTATAATACAGAAAAAAAATCTTATTTTGTTTGTAACTTGCAATTTCTCGCGATGATCTATACATATTATCACCTTCAAATGTAAAAATGTTTTTGGTGAACAACTTTTCAGAACAATGTTGAAAGTTTAACTTTCAAGGAACTACACAATTTTCCCAAAACTACGTATAATACAGAGAAAATACTCATTCTGGTTTGTAACTTGAAATTTCTAGAGATGACCAATACATACTATCACCTTCAAATGTACGTATGTATTTAGTGAACAACTTTCCAGAACAATGTTGTAAATTTAACATTCAAGAAACAACAAAATTTTCACTAAAATACGTATAATACATAGAAAATACTCATTTTTGTTTGTAACTTGAAATTTCTAGAGATGACCAATACATATTATCACCTTCAAATGTACATATGTATTTAGTGAACAACTTTCCAGAGCAATGTTGTAAATTTAACATTTAAGAAACTACAAAATTTTCACTAAAATACGTATAATACAGAGAAAATACTCATTTTTGTTTGTAACTTGAAATTTCTAGAGATGACCAATACATATTATCACCTTCAAATGTACATATGTATTTAGTGAGCAACTTTTCAGAACAATGTTGTAAACTTAACATTCAAGACTCTACAAAATTTTCCCAAAAATACGTATAATACAGAAAAAATACTTATATTGTTTGTAACTTGAAATTTTCCGCGATGATCTATACATATTACGACCTTCAAATGTAAACATGTTTTTGGTGAACAACTTTCCAGAACAATGTTGAAAGTTTAACTTTCAAGGAACTACAAAACTTTCCCAAAACTACGAATAATACAGAGAAAATAATCATTTTGGTTTGTAACTTGAAATTTCTCGCGATGATCAATACATATTATCACCTTCAAATGTACATATGTATTTAGTGAGCAACTTTCTAGATCAATGTTGTAAACTTAACATTCAAAAAACTACAAAATTTTCCCAAAAATACGTATAAAACAGAAAAAAATACATACTTTGTTTGTAACTTGAAATTTCTCGAGATGACCAATACATATTATCACCTTCAAATGTTCATTTGTATTTAGTGAACAGCTTTCCACAACAATGTTGTTAGTTTAACTTTTAAAGAACTTCAAAATATTCACTAAAATACGAATAATACAGAAAAAGACTAATATTGTTTGTAACTTGAAATTTCTCGCGATGATCCATACATATTATCACTTTCAAATGTAAACATGTATTTAGTGAACAACTTTTAAGAAAAATGTTGTAAGTTGAACATTCAAGAAACTACAAAATTTTCCCAAAAATACGTATAATAAGGACTGTTCATTTTATTAAGTGGACACTTTTTTTATGCTATATCTTTTTTATTTATTGATAAAATCATAATCGGTTAACGGTACATCGGTCAGATATTATTCTACAATGCTATGAAAATATAAGATCTTAGAAAATGCTTTTGGTTGAAGAGCTAAATAGTTTTTCCAAAAACTTCTAAGAAAAGCTGTTCGTCAAAGTTTAACATTATATTTCGCAAAACAAAAATCCTAATTTTTATGAACAAATTATTTCATTCCTAGCAAAAGAGAAAAGTAAAAAGCGTGTTGAAAACTAGTTTGGATTACTAAGGACACTTTATTTGTTAAAACGAGAGCTAAATCGTGAGTTTAAACCACAGTCTTAAGTATAAATTTGACTGTTTTAGTAGTTTTACGAAAATGTCTCATACTTTTAAAATCACGTGCGCATATTTATTGATCTACAGCAAATTGTAAACGGTTTTCTCTGAATATTTTAATTGGTAATCTCAGAATAACATGTTATTCAAATAATATGTGGAAAATGAAATCAATTTTATTACAGCAGTGTTGCCAATTTTGATGATTGTCAATGTAATTTTAAATGTATTCTAAGAATAAAGCAATTGTGTTTCTATTGTGCTTTAAATATGACGTGGGGACTAAATAAGTAACTTTATGAAGGCGTAAGTTATTTTTCATATTAATACCTATAAATTGTCGAATTTTCCAGCTAATTTCTAACAAGCATTGATTTTGACAACCTCCAAAAATCGACCGTTCTAATCGTTGTTCTATACTCGTGTGAAATTTAATTACTTTGAAAAATTTTTATTATCACAACATTGTACAATACTAGTCGAAAAATGTGCAGAAAACTGATTGAAATTTCATTGATAAATTAAAAAGATACAGCATGCACAAGGTGTCCACTTTATAAAATGAACAGTCCTTACAGAAAAAAATACTTATTTTGTTTGTAACTTGAAATTTCCCGCGATGTTACCTTTAAACGTACATTTTTATTTAGTGAGCAGTTTTTCAGAACAAAGTTTTAAATTTAACATTCAAGAAACCACAACATTTTCAATAATATACGTATATTACTGAAAAAATACTAATATTGGTTGTAACTTGAAATTTCTCGCGATGACCAATACATATTTTCACCTTCAAATGTTCATATGTAGTTGGTGAACAACTTTCAAGAAACTACAAAATTTTCTCAAAATTACGTATAATACAAAGAAAATACACATTTTTGTTTGTAACTTGAAATTTCTAGAGATGACCAATACATATTATCGCTTTCAAATGTACATATGTATTTTGTGAACAACTTTCTAGAAAAATGTTGTAAATTTAACATTCAAGAAACTACAAAACTTTCCCAAAAATACGTATAACACAGAAAAAGTACTGATATTGATTGTTACTTGCAATTTCCCGCTATTTCCTAAAAAAATATCACCTTTAAATGTACATTTTTATTAAGTGATCAACTTTCCAGAACAATGTTGTAAGTTGAACTTTCAAGAAACTACAAAATTTTCCCAAAAATACGTATAATAGAGAAAAAAATCTTATTTTGTATGTAACTTGGAATTTTCCGCGATGTCACCTTTAAACGTACATTTTTATTTAGTGAGCAGCTTTCCAGAACAATGTTTTAAATTTAACATTCAAGAAACCACAACATTTTCACTAAAAAAACGTATAATTCAGAAAAATACTAATATTGGTTGTAACTTGAAATTTCACGCGATGACCAATACATATTATCACCTTCAAATGTACATATGTGTTTTATGAGCAACTTTCCAGAACAATGTTGTATATTTAACATTCAAGAAACTCATCTCTTCACTAGTAAAACTGATTTTGTTTTAGGGTAGTCGTCTTACTCTTCGTTTCGTATGGAGTTTGACCTAGCTTCTCAAAATTGTGTGTGCATATAAACATATCGATTAGGGTGACCCAAAAAGACCCTACCGTCGTTGGGGGTGAGAATGGTTTAAAAAGGGATATGTGCGATTTATTTATTGAATAACTATCGCAATTTAACTCCAATGAACTTTAAATTTGGTGTGTATGTACTTTGATGGTACATGAACAACTGTTCAAAAAATTAAAGCAAAATATTTATTCACAGTGGCACCACAAGTGAAGGAAAAATGACCCAATCTCAACCCATAGAGGGGGTGACATTGGGTTTCTGTAATTAAAATAACTTTACTTTTGAAAATATGATTGTAAAACCATTCACAGCTGAAAAATATTGATGAAATACGATGCAAACAAGACGAAAAAATATCTAAGATGTTTCACAAGTATGATAAACTCACTTAAAAGAACGATTATACCAAAAAAATAGAAGAGCATTGAGAAAAAATATGTAAACCCAACATTTATCGTCTTGTTTACATAAATTTTCTTGTTTTTTCCCTCGAATTGTCTTCAAAGTCTCGTCCCCATTGCCATAAAGCCTATTCAAGTTTTCCAAAGGTGTACTGAAGCAATGATTATTTTAAAGCTTCGCAAATAGTTAAATTTCGGTGCGACATTCCACGATCAATACATTTCAGGCAGATGTTGACGTCATAATCCCGGTATTTCAGCGATCCAACTCTTTTGTACTTCCGTGAGATATTTCTATAATATGAAAACACTGACAAATAATTGAATTTAAAAAAACAATCTATTTGATAAAATTTTACGATGTTGCTGCTCACGAATCACAGTTTATGGTTTGAGAAGTTGTCAAAACGCGTAGCATTATTTTTCAATGCACGGAATCCTCAAGTAGACTTTTATGATATTTCAGAGATGCTGGATATAGAAAAATAAACACATCTTAATGGATAAAGAGAACACCCGCACCATAAAATGCCAAAAAAAGTGGATTTTCAATTTCATTTACTATCGTTCTTGCTTGACCCAATCTCACCCCCATTTTCAATGTTTTAGACACCGTACCGAAAAAAAAATTGTGGAAAAATCAAATAGATTCCGGAATATACGTGTGTGAAAATAAGTGTACTGAAAAGACTTTCCACCTTCTATAATATAACGATAGAGGTTAACACTCCGGCGGCTGTGACCCAAAATCAGTAGGAACGGTATTTTCAACTCGCTATATCTCAGTGAGTTTTCATTTGATTTCTAATCTTTTTTCACGTATTAATTTTCCCAGGTATCAAGATTACTGCAAAATGGTGAGAACTCAAATTTGTACAGTATCAATATGAGAACTAAAAAACCCGAGGCAAGTCTTAAAAAAATGCTGTTTTTTGATAATAACTTGCAACTTCAAATTTGCATCTTTCCAAAACAATGTTCTGAGTGTAATTATCAAGAAAATACAATGTGTTTTTCAAAAATACGTGATATACAGAAAAAAGTACTCATATTGTTTATTACTTGAATTTTTCACAATAACAATCACATTTAAATTTGTATATGCTTTTAGTGAACATCTTTTCTGAACAATGTTTTTAGTTTATTTCCTTAGAAAATACGTTTTATATCGAAAAAATCCCCGTTTTATTTGTAGCTTCAAATTTCTAGCCCAATTTCTTGACCAATGCATGTTATAACCTTAAAATCTCGTAGACTTGTGATCTCGCCCCAAAAATCAATGGTAATCGAGTGTGTAGCTCCTTGCACAGTGGGACGGATTGGGGTTTTAGGAGGAAAGATGGAACTCACGCCTTCAATTGTGATTTTACTTAAAAATGATGTTCTACAAAGTTGTTTCTATTATAAAAACAATTTTTTTGGTCGGAACGAAAATTAGGGTGGCCCTTTGTAAAAAAAGATAACCATCAAAACTTTTTTATTTTAAGGAATATTGAAATAGTTTGTTCTACAAAGTTGAAGATCGGAAAATTTTAAGCTGATTTGACAAAAAAAGTTTTTTCCTAGCTCAAAAATTGACCGTTTTAGAGCATTTTTCGCTATTGATGTAGGGTGGCCCTTCAAAAATAGGTTTTTGTGTGTTTTTTAGATTTCTCAGCAAAGTTGTCTTCCCTTCATCTTTAGAGCTGATTGAGACGCATGTTTTGAGGTCTGTACAATTTTGTAGGTGATAGTTATAAACATTTTTCATATAAAACAAACGTCAAAAGAGTTCAGCAATAAAAATAAGGAGAAAAGTCTTTTGAAAATAAATTCTAAATTTACCACACGGTTGAATTTCCCGGCATGGCGGCTCCCAAACATCCAAATACTTCTGTTTTGGGATTTGTCAGGCTTTTTGGGAAACATTCTGATTGGAAGTTACGAATGCTTAATTGCTGCAAATCCGTTTACAAGTAATTTGTCCACCGTAGGTATCTGAAACGGTATATTACTAAAGTACGATTCCTGATTATGACGCTGACTTGCAAGCCTAGATTAAGGAGAATAACTAAATGCATTATTTGATCATGTTTAGATGTTTGACTAATTAAGGCTATAATTTAGAGATAGTTAGTTTGAGAGTTCTTTTAAAAATCTGTTATTAACGGTTATTAACATATGAACCAGTCATATCGTTAGCAAACAGATCCACCAAAGAATAATACGATTTTTATTCACATTTTCAAGATATCGTCATGTCGACACATTTTTTTTCTTGTTTTCCCAGCTAAACCAACATATAGAAAATGTTTTTTTTGTTATTAAGAAGTCTTTAACTTTTCATCAGAAAAAATTGTATCAATATTCTTTTTTTTTTGGTATTGGGTATTGCGTCCCCGCTGGAACAGATCATACTTCTCAGGTTATTGTTGTTAAGAGCACTTCCACAGTTTGTAACTGAGAGCTTTCTTTGCCATTTTTGTCATTTTGCATTTGTGTATCGTAGCTATTAGTATCGATGATACTTTATGTCCAAGGAAGTAAATTAAGTTTTCATTACGAAAACACTCTTGTATCTATTTGTTTTTATTAGCTATATCTTTTATGTTTGCGTTTCAATTAGCTCGAAAAGTGATGGGAAGACAGTTTTGCTGAGAAACTTGAAATAATAAAAATAAAACACAACAACCAATTTTTGATGGGCCACCCTACATCAATAGCGAAAAATGCTCTAAAACGGTCAATTTTTGAGCTAGGGAAAAACTTTTTTTGTCAAAGCAGCTTAAAATTTTCCGATCTTCAACTTTGTAGAACAAACTATTTCAATATTCCTTAAAATAAAAAAGTTATGATGGTTATCTTTTTTTACAAAGGGCCACCCTAATTTTCGTTCCGACCAAAAAAGTTGTTTTTATAATAGAAACAACTTTGTAGAACATCATTTTTACGTAAAATCACAATTGAAGGCGTGAGTTCCATCTTTCCTCCTAAAACCCCAATCCGTCCCACTGTGCCTTGTTTCTAAGCAAATGAATGAGCAGCTATTATTACTGAGAGATAGAGGATGATCTTCTCTTCATCGTAACATGATTGAATAGCGTGTAAATCTATTTGATTGCTCAGTAATTGCAAGCTACTCATTTGGTTACCAATGGCTTTCAAAGCGAGATCATAATTTATAGAGAAATTTATAGAGAAATGTCTTACGCATTTAGTGAACTTTTATGAATAATGCTGCAAGTTAAACCCTGAAGATTTTTTTTTTCAGGAATACGTATAATACAGAAAAAAACTCTCCCTGGCTTGTAACTTGAAATTTCTCACACTAACCAATACATATCATCAACTTTATATTTTCAAATGTTTTTACACAGACAACCAAAATGTACGTATAATGAAATCTCTGAAGGCTTTGTATGTGCAAAATTTCACTTATAAGATGTCGCGAAATGGCCTTCTACGTACAAAAGTGGAGGCGATATGCGTGCATATATTATGTGATGAATAATTACATACAATGCGAGTATAGAAATATTCTACCGAACAAACCTGTGATCTTATGCGACTTAACTTATGATAACAAATGTTGATTTGACAGCTGCTACGGATTGATTCGACTTACTTTGTACGAGTGTACGGGACGAAACAAAATGTACAAATGAACTCAGAAAAGAAGTGTTTTATGCGAGGAAGCTCATCAAATTGACGAATTTATCCACGGTGTTCTGCGGGTTTGACGTAATTAGTATGAATAAACGAGTTGTAACGTGAACTTTCATGCGATTCCAGGTTGTCTGGGTAGAGAAAACCTTTCTAGAGCAATGTTGTTAGTTTAATTCTCAAGAAACTACTATATTTTTTTCATAAATACGTACGAAACAGGAAAAATACTCTTCTTTACAGTCACTTGAAATTTATCGCGATAACCAACCCATATAATTAACTCCATATGTATTTAGTGAACAATTGTTCAAACAATGTTGTCAATTTACCTATCATAAAACTACAATATTATCTTTAATATCTACGTATAATATAAATATACTTTTCTTCCTTATGACTTAAAATTTTTAATTTTAATTTTAATTTAAAATATCTTGCGATAATCAACACATAATATCACCTTCAAATATATATTGGCGTGTGATAAAAACTTTCCAAAAATACATTGGTATGTAGTAAAAGACTTTCAATAACATTGGTATTATTTCAACTTCCAAGAAACTGCAACATTCTTCTTCTTCTTGGCATTAACGTCCTCACTGGGACAGAGCCTGCTTCTCAGCTTAGTGTTCTTATGAGCACTTCCACAGTTATTAACTGAGAGCTTTCTATGCCAAAGTTGCCATTTTCGCATTCGTATATCGTGTGGCAGGTACGATTATACTCTATGCCCAGGGAAGTCAAGGAAATTTCCATTACGAAAAGATCGTGGACCGACCGGGAATTGAACCCAGACACCTTCAGCATGGCTTTGCTTTGTAGCCGCGGACTCTAACCACTCGGCTAAGGAAGGCCCCGAGAAACTGCAACATCCATACGTAAAATTCAGAAAAATATACTCTGGAACGAAAATTTTTTTTTTGGAGACCGATACATATGTTGTGTGTATAACTTTCAAAAACATACAATATTTTTTCAAGACTACGTACTATACAGAGAAAAAAAATGTTTTGTTTATAACTTGTAATTTCTCGCGATGATCAATACAAATTCAAGTCATTTCTCCCTTGCTCAATATTTCGTAACTTGATGACGCTAAATACATACACTTATTACATATGTACATTAAAATTTGATAATATGTGGAGGTCATTGCGAGAAATTTCATGTAAACAAAACAAAAATGAGGCATGTTAACAAACAAAACTGAGTATGTTTTTTTTGTATTGTACGAATTTTTGAGAAAAAAAATGTAGTATCTTGAATGTTAAACTTACAAAATTGTGCTGGAAAGTATCTCACCAAAAACATATGTACATTTGAAGGTGATAATATGTATTGGTCATCTCGAGAAATTTCAAGTTACAAACAAAAATGAGTATTTTCTCTGTATTATACGTAGTTTTGGGAAAATTGTGTAGTTTCTTGAGTTTCAAACTTACATTATTGTTCTTGAATGTTGTTCGTTAAATACATATGTACATTTGAAAGTGATAATATCTATTGGTCATCTCGAGAAATTTCAAGTTACAAACAAAATTGAGTATTTTCTTTGTATTATACGTATTTTAGGGAAAGTTTTGTGGTTTCTTGAATGTTAAATTTACAACATTGTCCTGGAAAGTTGCTCACTAAATACATATGTACATTTGAAGGTGATAATATGTATTGGTCATTTCGAGAAATTTCAAGTTACAAACAAAAATGAGTATTTTCTCTGTATTATACGTAGTTTTGGGAAAATTGTGTAGTTTCTTGAGTTTCAAACTTACATAATTGTTCTTGAATGTTCATTAAATACATATGTACATTTGAAAGTGATAATATCTATTGGTCATCCCGAGAAATTTCAAGATACAAACAGAATAAGTATTTTTTCTGTATTATACGTACAGTGATACCTCCATGAGTCGATGTTCCATAACTCGATATCGGCTCATGGAACTATACTAAAAACAAAATTTCATGGTTACTATGATGGTCCCTAGAAGCAGCTTTCCAAAGGATTGCTGTTCCATGACTCGATATTACCATGAGTCGATGGTCCCTTCAATATCGACTCATGGAGGTTTCACCGTATTTTAGTGAAAATTTTGTAGTTTCTTGAATGTTTAATTTACAACATTGTTCTGGAAAGTTTTTCACTAAATTCATATGTACATTTGAAGGTGATAATATGTACTGGTCATCTCGAGAAATTTCAAGTTACAAACAAAAATTAGTATTTTCTCTGTTTTATACGTAGTTTTGGGAAAATTGTGTAGTTTCTTGAGTTTCAAACTTACATTATTGTTCTTGAATGTTGTTCATTAAATACATATGTACATTTTGTCATGTCTACCTATCTCAAGTGATATTAATTATTCTGCCTTTTGGCTCGGTACCTTTTATCTGTTCGTACCTACGGTATTTCTGAGCTATAAGTACTGGCTGCAGTTGGCGCAGAAGAGAGACTTCCCGGACTGTGGACTGATTAGCATATTATTTTATTATTTATTTGCAGGATATAAAACATTTGAAAGTGATAATATCTATTGGTCATCTCGAGAAATTTCAAGTTACAAACAAAAATGAATATTTTCTTTGTATTATACGTATTTTAGTGAAAATTTTGTGGTTTCTTGAATGTTAAATTTACAACATTGTCTTGGAAAGTTGCTCACTAAATACATATGTACATTTGAAGGTGATAATATGTATTGGTCATTTCGAGAAATTTCAAGTTACAAACAAAAATGAGTATTTTCTCTGTATTATACGTAGTTTTGGGAAAATTGTGTAGTTTCTTGAGTTTCAAACTTACATTATTGTTCTTGAATGTTGTTCATTAAATACATATGTACATTTGAAAGTGATAATATCTATTGGTCATCTCGAGAAATTTCAAGTTACAAACAAAATAAGTATTTTTTCTGTATTATACGTATTTTAGTGGAAATTTTGTAGTTTCTTGAAAGATAAATTTACAAAATTGTTCTGGAAAGTTGTTCACTATATACATATGTACATTTAAAGGTGATAAGATGTATTGGTCATCGCGATAAATTTCAAGTTTCGAACAAAATAAGCATTTTATCTGTATTATACGTAAATTTGTGAAGATTGTGTGGTTCTTTTTAAGACAAATTACCAAAAAGTTTTCATTTTCTAATGTCTTATGAGATTGTGCTCATTTTAAGCAAAAAATATGTATAGATGTTCGCGATAAAAAGAAAGTTATTATCAAAAAACAGCATTTTTTTAAGACTTGCCTCGGGTTTTTTAGTTCTCAAGATTATAATACTGTACAAATTTGAGTTCTCACCATTTTGCAGTAATCTTGATACCTGGGAAAATTAATAAGTGAAAAAAGATTAGAAATCAAATGAAAACTCACTGAGATATAGCGAGTTGAAAATACCGTTCCTACTGATTTTGGGTCACAGCCGCCGGAGTGTTAAGTTGGGTATAATTGAAACCTGCATAAAATTTGTAAGGAAATATTTCAAATGGAAATTTCCTCTTCGGATTCTAATGTTATGTCATACAGAGAAACCTTCATGAGTCGATGTTCCATGACTCGATATCGACTCATGGAGCCATATTAGAAACAATATTTCATGGTTACTATGATGGTCCCTCGAAACTGCTTTCCAAAGGATTTCTGTTCCATGACTAGATATTTCCATGAGTCAATGATCCCTCTAATATCGACTCATAGAGATTTCACTGTATGAGAAAATTATAATCTAGTTGTCTGCTGTAAACGTTAATTAGGATTGCTTTTGCGTGTGCTAGAATAAAGGCGTAAGTCGCATGATTTCTCTTTTCTTTTCGTCGATCCTTTCTTCTGTGAATAAAGATGGCAAGAAGCAAGTTTGCCAGCATTTTTCACCTCAGGACGCAAGATTGCATCGCTGCCGACCATGTAACTTACGCTCTTATTCTAGCACACGCTTGAAATTTAATTGCTGTTCCTGAAGCTTAATGTTAAGATGCATTGAAGCCAAACCTCAAATTTTCAAGAGCACAAATCTAGAGAACTCGATAGCGGTTTGAGCTAAAAACTTAAGCGACACGCTACTGATGAATTTTCAGCTTGAACGGCTGTTTAGTTCTCTAGATTTGTGCTCTTGAAAATTTGAGGTTTGGCTTCAATGCATCTTAACATTAAGCTTCAGGAACAGCAATTAACGATGTAGAATAAGATTTGGTTTGATTCCGATATGACTGCTTTCACCGGGATATGCGCAGCTGGTTTCGGATCATTACTATAATTTTTAATCTGTGATAAAATAGAAAAATGTTTGCCTCTCACTCTTAGTCGTAGCTCATATGGTTTGAAATAACAACAGGTTACTCTTGCTAACAAATCATATGTGATTTAAAGATGCGTAGGGTTTATTCTGTTTGAAATTCAAGAATTTTCTCCATTCCGTAAAGATGCAAAGATCAAAACAATAGTTCAACTGTGTATTTGTAATCTTGACAGTTGTCAAGATCAACGAAGGGTTTTTGGATGCATAAACGGTCAACTTTTGACAACCAAAAATGTTTCATTAGCAGTTAAAGCTATTGTATGCAATATTTGAGGTTCTCAACATACGCAGCAATTTACGTTGTTGGGGACGATTCATCGTATTTCGGGATTTCTAGACCCCATCCCCCCTCTCTCACGCATAATAATCATTACGCAACTGAAATCGTTTGCGCCATTTCAATTACGCAATTGTTTTGAGTTGCGTTATAAATCATTACACAACAATTTTCAGAAGTTTCAAAATAATGTTGAATGCATCCTGATATGATGTCTGACACTCCCAAGTGTTCTTCTAGGAAATTGCAAAACATGTTGTACGCAATTCGTTGTAGAATGATGATTTTTACAGCACAAGTTGTACATTTATCCAACCGAGGCTTGGATAATTACGACGAATGCTGGGGATTTTTTTTTATTACCGGACAATTTGGGCCGGAGGTTCTCCGATTTGCATGAAATTTTCACCAGAGGTAGAGCTCGTGGATACATGACCAAAAGTGAAATTCAAAAAAATTATAGTGGCCTATTTTCCCGGAAAACTCTAGATGAATTTTCACGATTTCTCTATATACCTTAAACTTTGAAAATTCATATCTCCTGAACTATGCATCGTAGAACAAAAGTTTTTTAGTCAAACCGAAAGGAAATTTTCTCAGCAATCTATTAAAAATATAAAAAGAAAAACATTTCTCGGAAAAATTTTCACCATGGAGAAAATTGTCGGAAAAATAGCGAAAAAACTATCGTCTGTATCATGAAAAATTTTCAAAAATTTTTTTTTTGTTTCATCAATCCATACTCTAACTTTCGTCCATAGACGCCAAAGTGGTATCTTTTACCGTTTAGGCGACAGAACTGAAAAACTGATGACCACCCGCACGCTTCCCATAGAAAAATGTGTTCTATTGTGGGCCTCATAACCGTGCGCTAACGGCGGCGGTAATTTACACGCATTGTAAGTGTAATGCAGTAAGCCATCCTTTCCTTTCCAGTCAGAAGAAGCTTTTCATCAATCGGAGCACTCTCCTTTGGTCTGTTGGGTGTTTTGTATGTCCTTTATTCGTAACCTTTACTATTGAGACCAACAGTCTTTAATTGAAAACGATCTTAACATTTAATAATATAGATAATAGGAACTGACCCTTAGCAAGCATGGGAAAATTCACTCACTCACCCGAACGCCACCGATGAAAAATAGCAAAAAATCTGCTGCTATCGAACATTCAGTGATAGCTGAACCGTCCTAGGTGGAGTGTAGCATGAAAGCGTCGAAACCGATTGTGTAAAAGCGACAATCGGAAGGAACGCGAAGAGAAGTGAATACCACTACACTTGTATCTGCGAGGCACGAGTTAATGCACTTAGCATCCATTCGCCGAATGCATTGAACTGACTGAGAGGATTCCTACTCACTGAATCATTCCGTGGTATGGACTGCCAGTCAGTGAACGCTCATTAGCACTCAAACCCGAATGCCATTCGAACAGAATCAGAATGTAAACAATCATTCCTGGACAAACATTTCAAAAGGGCACATCGACATTGGTAAACATTGGCTTTGCAAGCCGCTGTTGAACCCAATTCAACTCGATCACGCTCACCAATACCACTATCAGGAAGAGCTAACACCAATCTTTCTGATAGTGGGGTTAATTTGCGTGGGCGGGCTAAAAAGGGCTCAACAGCAACGTTTCTGAAAAAAGGCTCAAGACATCTTGAGCCCTTTTTAAATGTTTGTCCTCTGTCCGAATTTTGGTATTGCATTCGACTGATCAGATGACGTTTTTTGTTTCGCTTAGTGCTCGCCGAAGAAGCAGAATGGGCACTGGAAATTGAAACGTTCGGCTTGGTTAAAAAAACGGTTTTCTCGCTCCCGACTGTGCGTGGAAGCGAGTGAGGGAAACACAATAACTGAATGAGTGTTTCCCATGCTTGACCCTCAGTATCATATAGTTGCCAAGCAAAAAGGATATTTATGCATACATAAAGTGCTATTTGTAATTTTCTTGCTTTTTTCAAATTTTGTTCAATTTATCAAATAACACTGCGGAACACGTTTTTGTCTCAAGCACCAAAATACCACTATTTACTCAATTAGGGGCTGCTGAATCCATTGCCATTTTCAAAAATATCATAGCACGTCTAGTTTTTGAGATATTGACTGTTGAAAATGCTAAATTTTACGATTTCAGCCAACTTGCATACAAGTTTTCCAACTTGTATAGCAATTTATTTGCTTAATTTGTCACAAAATTCAAACTTCATGTGTTAAACAATACTTTTCAACGAAGTTCATAATTCTTCCGCTGGTTAAATGTTATTTTTTGGTGGTTCTGAAAAGTATTGTCTTATGCCATATAAGAGAAACGAAGAATTTTATATGGAGACTGCAAGCATGTTAAAAAAACGATTTAAACTGAATTTAATGGCAAAATTTACAATCAAATTATATCTAAACTGAAAGTTCAAGTTCTATTTTGCATGATTGATGGATTAAATCACAAAAAAGTTTGATAAATTATACTTTAAATTTCATGTAAACATTGATAAAACCTGTGTTTTGTACAACTTTGGCGAGCTGTAGCTAAAAATTGTGACGTGCTAGAACATTTCTGAAAACGGCATCAAATTCAGCGACCCAAAATCTACTAGAGACACATAATTTGATCCTTGAGACACGCAAAAATGTCATTTTTGTTACGCTGTGTAATTAGATAATTAACTAAAAGCGCGCGAATAAATTTTCAGTTTTGTTTTCTATACAAAGTGATATATTTGATATAAATTCTGATTGTTCCTTGGAAGAATATAGTATAGTATTTGCATGTATATAATATCAATCAACTGTATAACACTCAGGGACGCTATCTATTGTTCCATTGATGGCTGCTGTGGAGTGTTCCACTGCCAGTCAGCGTGCAGCCTCTACAGTTGGCGCCAACCCAACAGCGCGCCAAACTGTATTAAGAAGCGTACGCGCGTAATGCATAGTTATTGTATGTTTTGTCTGGCCGTATCGTGCGCCTATATAATGGGTGCGCCATTGAATTTGTAAGAATGTAGTTTCTTTCGTTTCTCCACCGAGTAGGCATGCTGCCTCTCAGTGGTAATAAATCTGTTAAAGTGAAGCCGTTCGCTTGATTTGCCGTCCGTTTTATCGTAAAAGACACAACGTAGGAAAGACGTCCTGGCCGAAACAACATATTAACAATATATTCATAAGTTTTCAAAGAAAGTGGATCTTGAGATTTGATCCTTCAAACGTTACCATAATGATTGATTGTAACAAGAACTTTCCGTGCGGCTTTCATAGAGGCAGTTAGCTTTAATACTAAATAACGTTGCTGATGAAGGGCACACAAAACACCCAACTGACCAATGGAGAGTGGTCCGATTGACGAAAAGCTTCTTCTGACTGGAAAGGAAAGGATGGTTTACTGTGTTACACTTACAATGCGTGTAAATTACCGCCGCCGTTAGCGCACGGTTATGAGGCCCTCAATAGAACACATTTTCCTATGGGAAGCGTGCGGGTGGTCATCGGTTTTTCAGTTCTGTCGCCTAAACGGTAAAAGATACCACTTTGGCGTCTATGGACGAAAGTTAGAGTATGGATTGATGAAACAAAAAATATTTTTTTGAAAATTTTTCATGATACAGACGATATTTTTTTCGTTATTTTTCCGACAATTTTCTCCATGGTGAAAATTTTTCCGAGAAATGTTTTTCTTTTTATATTTTTAATAGATTGCTGAGAAAATTTCCTTTCGGTTTGACTAAAAAACTTTTGTTCTACGATGCATAGTTCAGGAGATATGAATTTTCAAAGTTTGAGGTATATAGAGAAATCGTGAAAATTCATCTAGAGTTTTCCGGAAAAATAGGCCACTATAATTTTTTTGAATTTCACTTTTGGTCATGTATCCACGAGCTCTACCTCTGGTGAAAATTTCATGCAAATCGGAGAACCTTCGGCCCAAACCTGTCCGATAATTTAAAAAAATGCCCTGCTGTGAAAATCGAGCTCTTCAACGAATTGCGTACACCTTTTTTTAAACTACTTGTTGTGTAAACTATTATTTCTACATTTAGAAATCAATAAAGCAAAGTCATTAACGTTTCCTTTTTTCTATTCTTTCCAGGTTAGTCATTTCCGTTTTGATTTCGTAAGTACCTTCAATTCACTAGACAGCAATCAATATCTCCCGCCAAACGACGTTGAGGGTTAGCTGGGGCAGGCTCTCGTTTTTGTAGGCGATATCAATTTTCCATTTTGATTGAAGTTATCCAGCTATCTCATCGCATAGAGAAAAGTACTTTTTATTGCAATCGCTGGGTTGGTCACGAAAGCGCAAAATGACAAAAGGAAACAGTCAAAGACAAACAATTAAAGTTTGGTGGACTGAAATTCCTTCAAAACCTTGCCGTCTGGCGCCCCGCGTCAGTCATAAACGGAAAGCCTTGGATTCTCAGCACCTTGCGTGACTCTGTGCAAGAAATCACTGATTATCATTATTATTATTGAATTTTCTCAATGTTCTCCATAGCTTATGGTTTGCAATGGTGGTGACTATTAAGAATAACAACGTGAACTGTTCACGCACAACGCGAACAGTGTGCAACATTTCAACCCTGATCAGTTCAGTCATCGTTTTCACCATCTTGTTGTTGATCCTGTCTATGTAATCCATTTCCCTCTATTCCCATTCATGTAAAACAACCACATAACTAACCTCGAGTCGCCGCGAGTATTTCGGCTACCACCACTAACAAACACCCTTTTCTACCTGAACCTCACACACACACTACTTCACGCAACCCTATCGACAAACTTGAGCTCTCCATCATCACACCACCCGGACCACCGATTGCAGCATCCAGTACATAAGACAGTGGAAATTTCCCACCGAAGCCATTTCACTGTGCATGCAATGAGTCCTTCTACCTGCAGCCTACTTAAGGAGCTTGCGTGCACAGATATATTCATTCAGTATTCAGTATTTAGCCGTTGTATGGCACGCGCAATAAACCGTCGTAGTTCGAAAACCGATACCCAAAGCGTTTCTCTCACCGAAGCAGCCCAGCTGGTAGTCCTTTTCAGGACTGTTGTTAAGAAATCATATTCACAGTCTGAGCTATCGACACCCCAGGCATTCCTTCAGGAGAAGGAACTGGCCGATCATCCTTGGCATTCCGAAGAGGAATTGGCCGCCGAAGCAGGGATCCTTCAACCGAAAGGATTGCCCTCGTCATCTACTGTCCGTGATCGGACATTTTGGTCCTTCGAGCCGGATCTGCGTGATCCACATCCAGCGTGTTGCACCCGCAACCGTGGCTTGCAAACAGCCCATCGTTCCCATTGTTCCCGTCGATGCTCAGCAGAGTTGTTTGGAAAAATATTCCTTGCTGCTTCGATGAGGGAAATTGCCCTTAGTTGAGTGCGAAAGTAAGTCGCGAGTGAAAATCGTAAGTGCGAAAGTAAGTCGCGAGTGAGAAACATTTCGCGAAACGTGAGTGCAAAACAGAGTGAAAAACTGTTCCGAGATTGCGAGGAATCATCGCCGCGGAAGTGAAAATCGATCAACCAGTGCGAAAAGTTACCACGTGTGCAATTCGTTGAACGTGTTCGAACACGTTAGTACCTGTCGTCGTGCGGAAGCGAAACGCACCATCGCCGTGTTCGATGCCGATCGAGCACACACCAACGAAAACCGACCAGAAGGAGAGGATGGCGGAGCTGAAATCGCTTGTTCACCTACGCGGACAGGTGAAAGCGAAAGTGACGCGCATCCGCAAATCCGTCGAAGAAGCATCCGGAGCAGGAGCAGTGCAGTTGGATTTGATCCAGCTGAAGCTATACCAGCGGAATTTGGAAACCCACTACAGGGAGTACTGTGAGTTGCATCGCCAAATTGTGACTCTGACGCCCGCCGAGAAGCTGATCGAGCAGGATGAAGCGTACATCGTGTTCGAAGCCCAGCACAACGAAACCTGCATGCTAGTCGAAACGCTAATCCAGTCTATGACCGACACCACCGACATGAGACTGCAACGAAGAAGCCAGCAAGAAGAAGCACCCCGCATCATCGTCCAGCAGCAACCGCTGAAAGCACCCATCCCCACGTTTGATGGGAAACCAGAGAACTGGCCACGCTTCAAGGCCATGTTTCTCGATGTGATGAGAACCTCCACCGATTCCGACGCCATCAAGCTCTACCACCTTGATCGAGCATTGATCGGCAGTGCAGCGGGAATCATCGATGGTTGCACCATGCAATCCAACAATTACGCCCACGCATGGAAGCTGCTGGAAGAACGATTCGAAGACAAGCGCCTCATCGTAGATACTCACATCTTGGGTATGCTACACCTGAAGAAGATGACCCGACCCAGTGCAAAGGAGCTCCGTGAACTGATCGACGATGTAACCCGGCACATCGACGGTCTGACCCTGATGGAGGAGCAAATGCTTGGAATGTCCGAGCGTTTCGTCGTGAACCTGGTTGCGACAGCGTTGGACAACCGAACCCGAATGGAGTGGGAATCCACGGTGCCCCACAAGCAAATTCCCACCTACAACGAGACCATGGACTTCCTGAAGAAGCGTTGTTCAATCCTCGAGCGATGTGAAGACGCAATCGAGAAGCCCACCGTGAAGCCGATCCCAGCGAAGAGTTCCAGCCAAATGAAGACCTTTGCTGTCACCGAACCAGCAGAACCGACCTGCCAAGTGTGTGGCAACGGAAGCCACCCGATCTACAAGTGCGACGCCCTCCGCAAGATGTCCGTTCCAGAACGAGAAGCCAAGGTAAGAGAGCTCAAGTCTTGTTTCAATTGTTTGCGAACGGGTCACAGGAGTAGTGCGTGTAAATCCCTCTTTAACTGTTGGAAATGTGAAGGTCGACACCACACCCTTCTCCACCCTAACGAATCTGATGTGTCTCCACCCAAATCCAGATCCGATGATTCGAATTCCGAAACAAAATCCCATCTAATACAGTCCACTTCTGCCGTCTATCCTGCCAAGAAAGTCCACCATATGTGCAACAGTCTCTTGATGACCGCAATGGTTAAAGTGTTCGATGCTAATGGTAAACTTCAGCCTTGTCGAGTCTTCCTAGATAGTGGTTCCCAAGCAAACATTGTTTCACGTAAACTTGTCCAATCCCTGAAACTCCCTCGGCTCGCAACAAAGGTTGATATTGTTGGAGCCAACAATCAAAAGTCATCCCTGTCAGAAGAAGCGAAGCTCAGAATCCAATCTCGTTATTCCGATTACAGTGCGCAGTTAGAGTGTCTTGTTACTGATCAAGTCACTGGCCCAATACCGTCAGCTCCCATCGATATCAAATCATGGGACATTCCGCCCGGATTTGCCCTTGCCGATCCAAATTTCCACATTCCCGGTGAAATCGATCTCCTCATTGGCATTCAGCACTTCTTCAAGCTGATGATGCCAGGACAAATCAAACTATCCGACGATCTTCCAATCCTCCAAGAAACCCGTCTTGGATGGGTGGTCGCTGGAGCTGTTAATTCTGCTCGTCATAAGCCAGACAAATACACTGTTGGTGTACAGTCGTTAACCGGTAAAGTAAATCCCTCCTGTCGAAACTGTCCGCCCCGTCGTACAGTGTATAGTCCCACAGAGAATCTCTCCCTCGATCCACCTGATTTTCCATCTTTCCCAAAACGATCGATCTTTCGAAAACGAAGCCCTGTATATCCCTTTGTTTCTCAAAACCTCGAAGATACCCAATTCATGAAACAGATTCGTCAATCAACAAACCCAAAGAGTTGCCAGTTACCAATCCAAGTAAATGAGCCCCTGAAATCCAAACAGTCACGGAATCCTCCAACCGCATGTGCTGAAAACCCGCTTTACGATCTTCTGCTAGAATCCCGACAGTCTTTAGTGAATTCTCGTTCTTCCCCCAGTAACTCAAACCGTACGTCTAGTTCGTCCACACTACTCGTTAACCAGAATCAAACCGTTACAACCAAACCCATCGTAATCAATCCAGGTCAACAACGTCCACTTTCCGTTAATACCGTTAATGTAAGTGATTCCGCTAATCTGTCAGATACCCAACCCGTAATGAATCCAAAAATCACTGTAGCACCACTGCCCTCAAATCCACCGGTTTCACACTTTTCGCTGGCGGGAGAATGTTCACGCACAACGCGAACAGTGTGCAACATTTCAACCCTGATCAGTTCAGTCATCGTTTTCACCATCTTGTTGTTGATCCTGTCTATGTAATCCATTTCCCTCTATTCCCATTCATGTAAAACAACCACATAACTAACCTCGAGTCGCCGCGAGTATTTCGGCTACCACCACTAACAAACACCCTTTTCTACCTGAACCTCACACACACACTACTTCACGCAACCCTATCGACAAACTTGAGCTCTCCATCATCACACCACCCGGACCACCGATTGCAGCATCCAGTACATAAGACAGTGGAAATTTCCCACCGAAGCCATTTCACTGTGCATGCAATGAGTCCTTCTACCTGCAGCCTACTTAAGGAGCTTGCGTGCACAGATATATTCATTCAGTATTCAGTATTTAGCCGTTGTATGGCACGCGCAATAAACCGTCGTAGTTCGAAAACCGATACCCAAAGCGTTTCTCTCACCGAAGCAGCCCAGCTGGTAGTCCTTTTCAGGACTGTTGTTAAGAAATCATATTCACAGTCTGAGCTATCGACACCCCAGGCATTCCTTCAGGAGAAGGAACTGGCCGATCATCCTTGGCATTCCGAAGAGGAATTGGCCGCCGAAGCAGGGATCCTTCAACCGAAAGGATTGCCCTCGTCATCTACTGTCCGTGATCGGACATGAACATAGCTAGAAAAACGTCTTATAAATACAGGTTTAAAGTACATTCATATTATGATAAATGCATTGCACCATATTTATGGAATTCAATGGTTAAACTTTATCCTATTTTACGGAACTTTTCAAACCAGTCCTGGAGAAGACTGTATTCTTGACTAGACATGTTTTATGTTGGGAATCTGCAGACAGAGCTAACCTGGGAGAGAGAAATCGATACAAAATTTATGTACGTCAAGATGAGCTGAGATTCTGCTGTCACAAACTGTCACTGTGAGCCCAGAACTTGTAGAATGGACATACATGTTACAGTATGGCCCATAAAAAAATGCGAAAATGGTCATATCATGTTTTATGGTAGTTTTTACAGAGAAAATGTAAATGAAACATAAATATTATTCATTGCTTGTATTGTTTAATCTATTTAGACTCAGTTTTTTGCTTTGGATATGATTTTTATCTGTTACTTTCATCTTACCAGAGAGGAATTGGAAGCATACGTTCAAATGTATTATGCAGGCGTTGATTGCAATATCTGTGTGATGAAAGCTTTAAAACATCAACGATGGCGTGGGATTCTTCACAGGCCTTGTCTCCAGCATACGCCCATATCAAATGATAGAATTGGTGCATACCTGGGTAATTGGAGACTTAAACATATTTTCGAAAAAAACGGCTCATTTTGGAGAGCTTTGATTAAACCTTCATATAAGTGTAATAATCGGCTCCGTTTTGCTCAAAACCTATGAGCTAGTATTAAAATAAGTTGTCTCTAACCGATGGAACAAATTTCATCCTCAAAAATCTGTTATAGACCTCCGTATTTATTTTTTATTCAACCTTAACAAAAAATAAAGACATATCAAACCTATAAGACGCAAATGCCCTCAAAGCTATGACTCTGGCAAAATATTTTATTGTGATCATGAAAAATACGTTCTCTAAGAACTCCTCCATCCTCTGATACCAAACAAATTAAAATTTTCAACAATAAAGTGTGATTTTCGAAGGTGGAAAGTTTATCACCAGAGTATACGACAATCAGACGCTGTTTCTAGCTTTGAACGGACAAATCCTTTGAACTTATTTGCTTTTTAACATTATTTAGGACAGTATGAAAAATATGTCAAAAACTGTCCTGGATAGCGAAGTTGTGTCAGAATATACTACATTAATCAGAAATTACATTCACTATCAAAAGCAACGAAAATAACGCTTATGGGTGCTATATTCACGTTCAAACAATTTTCGCATATTTTTATGGGCCATACTGTAAAAGCGCGTAATTGATCAAAACATATTTTTGCGTTTCAATAAAGTTGGCAACAATCGGTTGAAAATCAATTCCTGCACTCTCAAAAACAATGTCACGATAGCACCTTTTAATTTGATCGAGTATAAAGTATTGAGACACGCATCTTTTAACTTTTTTCCAATCGAAATGAAAAATAAATGTAGATAAAACTATGGCCCTTTTTCCATGTTTGTCCAGAAAGATCGAAGGTACACAACAAAAGAAAACTAGCGATATTCCCCAAGCCTGCCTTGATTATCAAGTTAATACCGGGAAGAGTCATCAAATTATAAATACTGAAATCTATGAGATTGTTCTAGAGAATTTGAAAAAAAAAACAAGTTGTTTTGTCACATTGGCAATTGTAATCGCGTAACAGTCACAGAGATGATATAAGAGACTTAAAATGTAGTACCATGGAAATTTCTATCAGAATTATTTTCTGACTATTCAACCAGTAGAAGCATTAACTTAAGAATGCTAATGTCGCTACTGTTCGTGTTACCAACATCTAGTTTGCCACGCGCTCCGGTCCTCAAAATGTCAAATAAATTTTAAAATCATCTACTACAACATGGCATCGATCAAACAATGGAAAAATACAGTTAAAAGTGATAATACCCTAATTCAGTTTTGTGAGAACAGTGCCATTAGCGTTCTACTACTAATATTTCTATTATTCCATATTGGTTGAATAATAGAAATATTAGTAGTAGAACGCTAATAATAGCTGTACAAAATTTCAGCCTCAAATAACCACTTCTGAGTTCTTGGTAATATTTTGAAAATTTAGTTTCTTCTCATACTGTTATGAAATGCACACTTGGTATTTCATTTACTCAATGCCTACTTTTGTCAATTGTTACAAATATGCAGTTATGGGCAGTATAGTAATTATGTAATGACAGAAACTGCTTCATGCGGAAACAGTGTTGATAGACTCACACTCAAAATCTCAATAAATACGCTCTCCCGTGAGAGCAAACTCATTAGAGATCCGTTTCGCCTATCTCACGCTTGAGATTTTGACGCAAAATCAACTCAATCAACTCAAACCGTAAAAAATGATTCAGTCGCAAAACCCGGCAAAAACTCGTGAAACCCGAATGTTGTTGTTAACGTTAGAAAGGATTAACATAATTTTACCAGACTAACAAGAAATTATTGCCGTGTGTGAGTAAACTGTCGAAATACGAGACAATGAGTTAAAAAGGTGAGCCAATTCATCCATGATTTTTTGACTGCTGAGTTGCATGATTGACAACTCACGCATGAAAAATCTCAAGCGTGAGTTGTGAGAAATTGAGTTTTTCACATCACTGTGCGGAAATTCACTTCCCAGTGGTCTCTGTTATTCCAATTTGACACAATCGGTAGTAGGCAATGGATCCATCCTTGGTAGAGTTATTCCTTTAATGCTGCTAATCTTTAAGCGTTATCACTTTACACGACTTATGGCCTTCTCTAATATCTCTTTGGTCTGGGAATTTCATTGTCTGTTTCATAGTCAACAAAAGGCGCCGCCACTTTCAAGCAGACCAACAAAATCGTCCCCAGCCTCAACAATTTGTCATTATGGGCTCAATTGAACGAGATCAACGAGTATGCTACGAGTGACGCTGGGTCAATTTTCAATATATTTGAAACGAATATCCTATACAATCTTCGAATTCAATGCGCCAGCTGGTAGAGCAACCAATCGCATTGAAATTTTGAGAGAGCTTTTCTCTTACTTTACGGCACATATCTAGGGGGCGCCCCAGTGAGTTTTCCAACTTTATTATTTTGGTGCCAGTCTAATACCTACTGATCCAATAGCTGCTCACAGGGAGACACAAAACTCTGAGAATTATTTTAACCAAAGAAAATAATGTCACACGGCTCTATTTGAGTGTTGTTGACGTATGACGATATCCGTGCCAAAAAAAATGCATTTTTAAACGTAAAATCTGCTAGCTCTTTGTGTATCACGCTTACTACTTCGCCTTCTAGGTCTGAAGCATACGGCGTCGGAAGCTGTGGGTTGTAGGAAGAGATTGTCGATCAAAACAACTCGAATGACTTTTGGCATGTGTAATTGTGTGGCAGGTACGAAGATACTCTATGCCCTGGGAAGTCGAGAAAATTTCCAACCCGAAAAGATCCTCGATCGGTGGGATTCGAACCCACGACCCTCAAGCTTGGTCATGCTGAATAGCTGCGCGTTTACCGCTACGGCTATCTGGGCCCCGTATATAATTATGTGTTTCAAGGAAATATATCTTATTTGTTCATTTCGAAATGGCCACCCTGAGCTGAGATATACCGTTTTGACTCATATTCCGAACACTTAAGGCCAACAGTGACTTCAAATGCATCTGATTGGCATAAATTGGCAGATATTTGTGTAAATTTTAGTTTCCTCGCAAAGCCTAACTGTTAGCTGTTGGGTGCACCGATAATAATGTTGATTTAAATAGTTTTAGTATTGTTTTTGCGTTAAAGTATGGAACAACATTTTGATTCAAATGCCGAACATTGTGTTCATTCTGTCTCATATTCCGAACACCTTGCTTCAAATTCCGAACAGCACGAATAAATCGTATTCAAATGAATAATTTCGCAAATAAATTTATTTAAGCTTATTCTTTTGGTCTGAAACTAGAGAATCATCACTACTCCCGCGGTATTAATAATATTGGAGACGTCAAAATTGAATTTCAATTGACTTCCATTTCCTTGTTATTTGGTGACATATTTCAGCGAAACATTTCAACCAAATCGTCATCCAAAAACCGAGTGTTCGGAATATGAGTCTGTTCGGAATTTGAGACAAACGGTACGCCTTCAAACGTTTTGGAAAGTCATCCACGATAGCCGCAAGTTGATCCACAGAAATGTCATCCCAAACCTTCCAAAGAGATGATTTCAAGTGCTCTATGGATTTATGCGGTGTTCTGCAGGCTCTTGACTTTAGGATGGACTATACTGCCATGAATCGCAAGTCAGTCCCATCTGCAATTTCGTCAAACTTGAGTTGAGTTCAGTTTTCAACATATCTTCCAATGCTCTTTCAGTGAATTAATAAGATAATATGATTTGTTCTGAAAAAAAAACAGCAAGTCAAATTGTCCCATAATGAAAAGTAACCGCCTATCAGTCCCACTAAAAATTTCCGCATCGTGTAACACAAAAATGAACCGTGTTTTAATTATCGTTATATTTTTCTCTGAAAGTCCTCGTAGTGGAAAGCAAATTGTGAAAGTTTTATTAAGACTGGAACATGTTCCAATTCTCTGGAATTTTATGAATATTCGTATGGAAAACGAGTTTGGAAACTTCACAGCCGATTTTCTCAATGCCTTCTTTTTACAGATGGGATTGTCTTGCGATTCACGACAGTATACTAAGTAGTCCAACGGGCTCAAATCCGGAGCATTGGAGGGCCATTCCTGTTTCGTAAATGAACTGGGACTTCATAGATTTCATTAAAATTCATTCAAATCACGATTTATTAGAAATTTTCCTGTAAAAAGCCTTGAACCAATAAGAATCTATGACAAAAGGTCGAAAGGACATAATGTCGAAAGACAAAAGGTCGAAAGGACAAGAGGTCGAAGAACAAAAGAGATGGGACAAAAGGTCGAAAATCCTTTTTCAAAGAAGGAAAAATTTCCCACCATGCAAATCGTTTTCGACCTTTTGTCCTTTCGATCTTTTGTCTTTCGACCTTATGTCCTTTCGACCTTTTGTCTTTCGACCATTTGTCCATAAACCAGATGCACCACTATAAATGCAAAAAAGCAAACATTTCAAGCAAAACATTTGTTTTAAACAGTTTTACGATTAAATTTCATGAATATTATTCGATTGCTGGTATCATTTCCGCGTCGTGCATCATAGAAAAATATCACATTGCCTTTCATTGATGCGAAACATGTCAAAACTCATTACCTTTACTATTGGAGCTACCTCCACTAAGGGAGCGTTTGCTCTAGTGGTGTTTGCACAGTTTATATGATTTGTGCTTCAAATCATCATGGAGAGTAGTGTTTGATCGTTCGACCTTGACACTTGCTCCTGCGGGAGCGGGTGATGAGGGCAGGATCAAACATGTCGAGCGTCGGTAGTGAAGCGGTGAAAAAGTGATCGGTTCGTTAGTAGTGTTTGATCCTTCGACCTTGACGCTTGCTCCTGTGGGCGCGGGCGATGGGGGCAGGATCAAACTTGTCGCGCGTCGTTCGCTCAGAGAAATGAAAAAGCGCCGCGGATCGCTAGTAGTGTTTGATCTATTGATCGCGTCGCTTGCTCTTGCGTGGGCGAGTGACGAACACTTGTTCGGCGTTTAATGCGATTATCAAATTATTTCGCGAATCCGGTTAGGCGTGATTATGTCATGGATCGCATCACCAAACATTGGTGACTCCCAGATCTTTACCTTATCCCACTAACCCAATATCCTCTCCATGACAACCGTGGAGATGCAGAGGTGATCTCGGTCTCTAGTAACAACGGTAGTCACACTAACATTCCTTCCCTTCCCCGATGACCGTAAGGACGTGGCCGGCGCCGTTATTGACTTTTAAATTTGAGCTCTCGATTTGTGCACATTGAAGAATGGTAAGCTAATCCCAAGCCCCATTCATTAATTCCCTGTGCAACTTCGATTGTTCTGATCAATCACGGAGTAGCAACTACGAATTGTACGGTCATCTATGCTTATGCTTATGCTTATGCTTTGTGCTTCAAATCATCATGGACTACACTGCCATGAATCGCAAGTCAGTCCCATCTGTAAAAAGTAGGCATTGATAAAATGGACTATGGAGTTTCCAAACTCGTTTTCCATACGAATATTCAAAAAAAAATCCAGAGAATTGGAACATGTTCAAATCTGAATGAATCTATCACAATGTGCTTTTCACTACGATATCTTTCCGAGAAAAATATAAAGATAATCGAATCACGGTTCACTTTTGTGTTACACAGTGCTGAAATGGGGCCAGATAGCCGTAGCGGTAAACGCGCAGCTATTCAACATGACCATGCTGAGGGTCGTGGGTTCGAATCCCGCTGGTCGAGGAAATTTTCTCGATTCCCAGGGCATAGAGTATCTTCGTACCTGCCACACGATATACACATGCAGAAATGGTCCATCGGCAAAGAACGCTCTCAGTTAATAACTGTGGAAGTGCTCATAAGAACACTAATCTGAGAAGCAGGCTTTGTCCCAGTTGGGACGTAACGCCAGAAAAAATAAGTGCTGAAATCTGTAGTGGGACTGATATGCGATTACATTTCATTATAGGACAATTTGACTTGCTGTTTTTTCCCTTTTTTTTCGAATAAATCTTATTTTCTCATTAGTGCAGCTGAAGATATGTTGAAAACTGAATTCAACTCAATTTTGAAGAAAATGCAGATGGGACTGACTTGCGATTCGCGGCAGTACAGCAGCAACGGAAGTTGTGGAAAATTAAAGCGTTTCGCCATCTTTGGATAGAAACTGAAGAGTTCGCTTGATTTGACGCCGGATTTTCTCACGTAATTGTGGAATTCAAACAGAGCTTTTCTTACCTCTCCCGACGCGATCAACTAATGTTCCAAGTGGTTTCGTATTATTGTGTCACTCACATTATTTTGATTTCGCAATATTCAGATTTTTTGCAATCACGGATTTTCTTTGACAAAAAAGTTCAACAATTGCCCCGCGCAACACTTTTAGATTCATTGTGAAGGAATTTTAAACTACAGTTAAACCAAACTCACGACGAATAATAACAGTAGATCAAGGTATTTGACCGTATACAAGTGCGCTTATTTTATTTAGTTTGAGTGTCAAAAGGAATGCTGTAGAAGTATGTACGGATATGCTGTAGATGCCCATAGAAATATGCCTTGGAACCTCAGTGAACACCATACCGTCGAAGCACACTGTTTTCCGACATCGAACTTGCGTCGAGCTACTTCGTGCTACCTATTCTTCTTTCCGCTGTTAAATTTTTAATGTTCTTGAAATTTCGATGATGACGATGATTACGATGACGGATCGTCGAACGTAATATTTGCTATCGCAAAACCGTCATTTACGATAGAGACTACATCATGATTCAAGTATCGTCCTGGTGGTTCCCGTTGTTGACTGGTATGCGGTATAGGTCCGATGACAACACCGGGTCAATTTTCGTTTCCAAAACTTATTACCAATGGCTGGCTGCATCGCACAGTGGTACCGCCCATAGGTCATAAATCGAAAAACAAAATGTCTTGGTTGTCATGCCTTTACCTTTTCATGGATCAATTATGATCTTAAGAATGTAAAAACAGAAACTTTATAGACGTTCCTGTATGATATGCATAGTAAGGCTATGAATGATTGAGTGTATTTATCATATGTGAAGAATACGTTAAAAATTAGGCGATTCCAGCAATTTGTTTATTGTCTTCGCAAATCAGAACCAAATGATTTTTCAATCAGTTAAGATTACAGAACATTAATACAGATGTATATCCATCACTTCCGATACGTTTTAGAGTGTTATTTGACATCTAGGATTCAGTATTGATGTGAGTAATGAGGATAGAAATATACCCACTTCGTAACTACATCACTTTATTTGAAGAACGTTTTTAAATATGTTCTTAATCACATTTAATCAAACTTCTGCCACCAAATGATCATGTCTGAGTAGGAAAATGAACCTGTGAAGGTTCTAGCTGCAAATATTTGCAAATAAGTTAGCACCGTGCCTTCAAAGTTGTGAGTTTTTACCAATTAAGGCAATGGTAAAAATATTCATAGAATTGATTAGAGTAAAGTGGGGCAAAGTTTGAGTGGGGTAAGAGTTTCTTTTTCAGATTTCTAGCTCAATTCAATACAAATCTTATAAATGTCATGGTGGTTCGAATGCTATTCAAGTAAGAGACTTTCAATCCAAATATCATAAAAATCGATTGAGATTTGGAAAAGTTATGGCTATTTGTTGTTTTTCGACGTGAATATTGTAATTTGTGGTCAAACTTTCGTTGCATGGCACCAATTGAAGATAAAATCTTTTTCAATATTTTATGTAAGGGCGTTTCTAGGCCTTTCATAAGGTTGCTTTGAGGTGTATTAGTTTTTGCATAAATACTTGAAAACAATTTTTGGTCCATAGTGGGGCAAAAGTTCGAATCAGCGGGGCAAAAGTTCGACCCATGTATAAAATCACGGAAAAATTTTCAAATTGCCTAAAATCCACATATTATCTTCAAATTTAGTTAAATTTGTCTGATCGTGTGAAAACTGTCACCAAAATTTTACATTTCCACTTAATTTTGCGAAAAACTGCTATTTTTGAGTATATTACAATCAACCCGATTTTGGGCAATTTTTTGATGAAAATTTAGCGAGTATTTTTCGTCAAACTTAAGTTTACGGCTGGTGTAAAGTATGCCTGTCATAAAAGGATCGATATTTTGTGTTTTAGCCAGCGAACTTTTGCCCCACACTAGATTCGAACTCTTGCCCCACCGGTGGGGCAAAAGTTCGAATAAGACAAGCAATTTTGAAACTGTTATAACTAAAAATGGGTAAATATTCTTACACAAGTTTGTTCAGCAAAATTATAGCCAATATGTTGAAGGTTCACTGGATGGTATTTGTTTTGTTTTAACTGCTATTATTTTCCTGAAAACTTTGATTATACAACTAAGGTCGAACTTTTGCCCCACCTTACTCTACATACCAGTATATTTGTAGCTAACTGGAATGGATATACAAAATAGTGAAATTTTTACTACTCATACTTCAATTTGATATGAATGCACATGCAACATTGTATATTGATTTAACAAGTAGTTTTAGTGAGGGAGCTGAGACAATAAAAGCCTATTATATTAGTGTTGGTACAACAGCCATTCTAATATGTATGACATGACTTCCCAATGTGTGGGAGGAATGACATGAAATTGTTCTTGTATTTATTTTGAGCATCAAAACAATATATTCAACGACATTCCAGCATCTATATATACAGTGCTAAAAAAATGAAATTGTGGGAATAAAAAATGTTAAGAAGCAACAAAATATTACCAAACAATGTATTAGATATTTTTCAGATGTAAATATTTGAAACTTAAGGTTAATAACATTAAATGACATGTTCGTTGTTCGGTTTTGGTAGAGATTTGATGTGAAATTGGCATTATCAATCAATAAGTATTTCAAGTATTTATTTTGTATGCACATCTTCGGCCAGTTGAGATGAAGCTTTGGACACAGCATATGCAACGTGGTCTTTGAATGTCACTTTTGAGTCCAGGAGAATGCCCAAGTCTTTGACTGTTGATACGCGCTCAAGTTGCGTGCCTGCTAGAAAATATCCGAAATGGAAAGGTGCATGTTTGCGGCTGAATGATATAACGGAACATTTTGACACGTTCAACGACATTCGATTTATTTGACACCATTCAGCGAAGGCTTCCAACTCATGTTGTAGAAAAACTGCGTCTTCCGATTGCTTTATCGTCCAATACAGCTTCAAGTCATCGGCGTATGAAAGCTTCAGGCACTTAAGCTTGAAATTAACATCGTTCATTCATGTATAACAGGAAAAGAAACGGACCGAGGTGACTACCCTGAGGAACTCCGGACCAGACTTTAAAGGGGGACGAAACGTGATCTCCAATTTTGACGGACATATTCCGACCGGTTAGATACGATTGGAGCCATAGAAGCATGCTATTTCCCATACCAAGCTTATCAAACTCGGCCACTGCGATTTGATGGTTCATCTTGAAAGACACGGACACCGTCTTCAGCCATTTAGCTGCACAGACTGTAACTAAACACTAGACAACGAACAAGCATGCTCCAGTGGCACAGCCGAGAAACATTCCTGACGAAAAGTCTCGACGGCTGAAGCGGGAATCGAACCCACACCCCATGACACGAAGCGATAACTGCCTGGCGACACTAACCACTCGGCCACGAAGCCCACCATCTTGTCAAATGCAGCGGAGAGATCCGTGTAAATGGCGTCGACTTGTTGACCAGCCTCCATTAGGCGTTAAATGAACGAAGTGAAGCAAGCCAGGTTAGTTGTCGTCGAACGTTTGGGCATAAATCCGTGTTGATCAGGCGATATGTAATGTGCATAGCTTTGGACCAATTTTTGCAGAATAATGACCTCGAACAGCTTCGAAGTAACGCTCAGCGCAGCTTTTCCACGATAGTTGGAGACTAACTGTTTGCTACCTTTTTTGAAAACTGGAAAAACGTACGACTGTTTCCAGCAATTCGGAAACACACCAGAAGCCAGGGATAGGTTAAAAACCCTTGCTAGCGGGGATGCAATTGTTTCTGCACAACGTTTAAGAACTAGAGAAGGAATGCCATCCGGACCGGATCCTGTGGACGATTTCAATTCCTTGCTTGCTGGTGCAACCATATCGTCAGTGATTATGATTTGATTCACGAAGGTGGAAAGCCGGGGAACATCTCTAATTGCTTCATTAACAATGTCTGGTGAAGACGTTACTAAATTGCGTGCGGAACATATCAGCAATGTCTTCTTTGGAATCGGCCTCATGTAAGCCGTCGGACATCGTAGGGGGCAATCCAAATTCTTTCCGTTGTTCATTGACGTGTTTCCAGAAGCTTCTAGGGTTTGCTTTAAGGATGCTTTGCAAATGGTCCTGATGAGTGTGTACAGACAATCATTCAGCTGCTTATATTCAGTATGCGCTTGCATGTACCGTGCTCTCGTAGAATCTGTACGAAACTTACTATGACGTCTGAGAGCTGCTTTCTTCACCCTCTTGAGATTTTTCAGTTCGGAATTAGACCAGGCTGGTTTCGAAGGTTCACGTTTGACCTTGACGGGAACGTACTGATCTATGCCGTACAACAAGATAGCAGAGATTGTCGAGGCAGCCAGATTTGCATCAGAATCTCGAAGAACGTCGTCTCAGTCAACATTTTCGAAGAAATCGTTCATTCCGTTGAAGTCAGCGTTACGGAAATCGTAGAAAACACTTTCGGAAACGTCGTGGAAGCTTTTTTGCGGATATATCTCCATTTTCAGCAGTATGGGAGGATGATGCCTGCACGTTTTAACAAGTGGCGATGGGGCTTGCATTACCGTACTAGCATCTCGTAATTCCTCGCTGACGAAGCACAGGTCTAGCACTCTAGGAAGACGATGCGTTAGAATTTGGTAGAGATGAAGATGTCGGTATAAAGCTAGTAGCAAAGGCCGCCTCGGCAGCTGCCACTGGAATACTGGAATCGGAAGGGCCATCAGGAAGTGGAAGGTTTCGATAAAAAACGTACTTGTCTGGTAAAGCAGGCTGGATGACCTCGGCTACAGACTCGACAGCAGGACCGCGACGGCTACGATGATCGCTGGCAGCGGATGGCCCGACTGAGTCGAGCTGAGACGAGGCCTCCATAGTGCTATCTAACATGCGTCGCGTTGATCCATCATTTCGGCATCGTCCGGTGGTGAAACATCGATTGGTGATCTGTTGTTTGCTATGCCTTCCTGGTTTGCCGTTGTTTGTGGTTTCCAAAAATTCGACTTCACGCGATTATCAATAAACTCGCGGTACTAGATTCCTTTAAGCCATGTCGAAGAAGACAGTGCATTAGCCTTGAGATTTGGGTGCTTATATCGCGTTGTTGGCCGATTAATCTGACAACCTCAATGTCATCTGTGCCAAGACGACGCGAGGCCAAAGCTCGCACTTGCTCAACGGTAACGTCACGAGAAATGCGGGATAAATATACCGTCGGACGGGGCTACTTTTGATTCCAGGGGCTACTTTGGACACTCACCTTTTGGATTTATTAGCAGCGTAAATATTGATCTGAGCAATTTTGTGTCTTCGGCACTTTTGTTAACCAATATATGCTCTACCACTATGCATGATTTTTTCTTGGAACAACATCAACAATAACAGGATAAACAAGAAAACATTTCAAAAAAGCCCGAATAAATATTTACAAGGTATAAAACATTGGCTATACAAACATTGTTTGAATTTTACCCATGTCTTGGAAACTTATTGGGAGCATCACAAAACTATCGAATCGTCATGTTTCATGAAAATCTTGTGATTTGTTTTGCTTAAAATTGTTGTTTTATTAAAATAATTGATCAAAGGTCTTATTTTTGCGACTTTTATTTTATTATAATGTTTTGATTTGTGTATTTTACAACTTAAAAAAAATAAAATAAATGTTTGTAAAAGTGAATAGACATAAAACACATATATTTCAATACGTACCAATGCCAAATTCACAACATAATCTCTAAAAAACTATTTTTCGTCATATTTTACATGAATTTGTAGTTGCAATCCTTCAAATGCCTACATTAAACTACTCTTAAGCCAGCTCTAAACTGCTAAGAAGCTAAAAGCATATTACAAAAGCAAACTTACTTCTTTACAATCTTGCTAAACTTTACTTCATAGATTGCGCTTTTAATGAAAATTACTTACTGATATTAAATTAGTTACCGGTATTAATGTGATTCTTCAACATATCGTTAATATAACAGTAAGAATAGAAAAAAAAGAGTTTTTGTACATAATTCATTTATCATCGCAGTACCTAGTAGTTACGTCGTTCGTTTATGTTAACTTGAAAATCGAGCATTCGTAACTGATAGTCAAATTTAAGAGGAAGATGAAAATTTAAGTTTCATACTGCAAACTGAGAATAGTGAATGGCATGTTTCGTTGAAATTTGTTATATATGTGTAATTGATTCTAGCTTTGCAATTTTCTACATTAAATTTATCATTGAAAAACGTTCCATAACATCACAGTGGACGACAATTTATTGAATCAGTTTGAAAGTTATAAGGAAAAATCATTTCATTAGCAAATTGTGAAAATGTCCAAAGTAGCCCCTTTTTTGTCTTGAAGGACACACTTTTTTCGCTATTCAAGCATTTTTGTTATTTCTTGATGGATTTGCCTCATATTTTGCACATTTGTTACGTACATATACAACTTAGATATAGGCAAAAATTATCAACATCTATCCATAAATCTAAGAGCTAAAAATCCTCAAGGTTAAAGAATGTGGAAATAATGTCAAAAGAAGCCCCGTTTGACGGTAACCAAAATCTTTGCGTAGGCGCGGCGGCAACAATATTCCCCAGGGAAGGTGACAGTGACTCAGAGGTTCCATACATAAGCGGTTTGGGTTGACGTTTTTCGACGTGAGACTTTCCAAAAAGCCGACGCTGAGTACTCTGATGTTCTAGGCATCAATGAGCTTGAATTGAGGAGCGTCGAAAAGTTGGTCCTAATTTCTTTTTTTTAGCTCAATCAATATTTCATGCTTCAGGCTTTCGACCATTTTGTTGTGCCAATCAAGAACTTTTTCCTGGCCCGATTCGTAGGCAGCGCGTAGAGCCTTTCTCGTGTGAATATTGTTCATACACACTTAAATTATTTTACGGATTCCTATGAAATCTCAACAGCTCGGTAAAATAAATTAACGGAGTACGGTAAATTTTTACAGTATTCGGTAAAAAATCATCGGAATCCGTTAAATTTCGACTAGGTTACGGTGTTTTATTTCACTGAACTGTTCAGCTGTTGAGATTACGGTGAAATTCACCGTAAGAGCTTAGTGTGTAAGAGATGCACACTTCTTGTACATCCAAAATAGCTGTTCGTTTTTCATCACATCATCAAATACTGAGCTGTTGGAGCTATTGCATTGAAGCATACCTCAGGAGGCTTCTGTATGCTCTTTACAAAGATCTAAGAATTCACGGGACCTATGCAAAATATGTGTTTGCATTCACTCGAGATATTTGTGTGTAAATTCTTATTGAGTTTCTGGCACATTTTTTCCTGGAATTTGACCTGAAATAGATTCACTCGGGCCTTTCATCATTAAACCTTCCGTTTTTTCTAGGTTTCAATTTCTCCAAGTACAGCAGATTTTTCCGGGGATTCCAGAGCCATTTTTGCATTTAGATACTCAATTTCCTGGAAAGTCGAGAAAATTTCCAACCCAATTCAGCTTTTTTCCGTGTAGATATTCTGGGATAATTTCGCTGATCTCATCGCATTGTCATAGATTTCACATTATTTGGTGACAAATATCCTGTTTGATTTATATTCATGAAAAATGCAATAGTTCCAGAAAGCGTGTGGTCAATGTCGTGAAATGATCAACCATCAACGCCTGTTCTCACTATATGTAGATACAGCAGTATGACGACATTCCGTAATGGTCTTGTTTGTTCGTTCATCCGTTAACACCTCGCGGGTAAACGTTTTGTGGTCACGAGCGCCACCTACCGTCAAGTAAATATATGCATATGAATGCATCAGCTGGAATTGATGATGGGGCGAGGCATATGGGATAAATCTGTGCAAACATGGAAGCGTTCGGCTTATCTAATCTCACAATGAATTCCTTCATCACATCTTCTCTGTGGTTCGCAATTTTAACGTCTCTAGTGTTTCCCATTCCAGATTACGTGCAGATGCGAGCACTTTTCCTCTTTTGTACCCCTCTGGAATCGTATTTGGTAGAGTCGCTTCGCTGGCAGCCTGTTGCTGAAATGTAACTTCCCCACGGTGCTTCTCAGACCGTTATTATCGAAAATAAAATCCATCAACTCTGATGTCACCTGTCGTTTTGTAGGACTATGGACCGATGCACGAGTTCACTATCTGACGTTTGAGCGGTGCCGTGCTATTTACGTGACCATGGCAACAAGTGAATTCGGCATCGCTCAAACGTTAAATAATGAACCCGTGCATAGGTCCATGGAGCGATGCACGCGTTCACTAGTTGACGTTTGAGTGGTGCCGTGTTGTTTATGCGACCATGGAAACGAGTGAATTCGGCACCGCTCAAACGTCAAATTCGTGAGCACGTGCATTGATCCATAGGGCATGTCTGGGCAAAAAAGTTGTAGGGCGCATTTAGGAGTTTGATGGTATAAATCAACAATTTCTAACAAAACGGCGATATTTTCAAGGTATTTTACCTTCCGTTATTATGAGAAGAAATGCATCATCAAAGTTTGATTCAAAGGTCTATAACAGTCTTATAGGTATTATTTAACTCTGGACGATTTTCTAAACAATAGATCAGCCCTGTTCGAAGAGTGACCGTCCAAATTTACTTTAATTAGGTTAACATAGCATTCGAATATCGTTAAACGTCATTCATTGTGTTCAATAGCAAATCGGGATTGCAAGCTATTAATATTATTTACATAAATAATGATTTTTTTAAAGGCTTTCGTGCTATGAGACATTATGGAGCCAATAACATTAGCCCCTTCCGTCTGAAAAACGTACTTTCAAACTTATTGTTTTCGGTTCTGTGATGCCAATACCATCTTTTTATCCAGTAAGCTTTTCAGTCCGGTTTAAATTATTTTGATTGAGTTTTTATCTGATTAATAGTGAAATTCGATTTCGTTATCGAAATGTATAGTAATTCTCTATCTCTAAGCACGGTTTCACATTTGATAATATCACGCCACGGTAATTGTATGATTTTCATACATTTTTCATTGAACGAGAATCCTCAAAGAATCAATAATCTCAATCGATTTCTGTTTTGTTTTAGAGAGGTTTTAATGAAAATCATATGGGATGAAAATTCTTCCCCATTATATCACGCCAAAATTTTGTTGGTCCGTGATATAATCGAGAAACTACTGTACGACAATCCCATCAAAAGGGCGTAACTTTAAAAAGAGTTTTAAGATTTATTCAAAAATTTTGCCCAGAGATGCAATTTTGTTATAGGAATCAACAGATAAGCACAAATTTCATGGAGCTTTTTCCTGTTAATCACGGTCTGGCGAGCACCGTGTTCTCGTCTAATTGCTAGTCAGCAGAAAAATGTGCGCTCTCTGCACTTTGAAGCCCTTTCGCGGGCAACGGTGGGCGATAAATTAACCAGACAGTCTCTTGTCTCCTTTCGTCCACATTAGGGCTCTTTGGCAGTTGTGTGTTCGATGATGTCTAAGTGTATGATGGCAAGTGAGATACTTCTAGGATGATGTTCCAGGAAACAAGCTGGTATCTTTTACCCTTTGAGCTTCCTTCCATACATCAGAAAATTAGATTCAATCTCCAAAGATGGTTTACAACGATATGGTTGAGGTAGTGTGTATATTAGACTGGCCCACCTTAGTATGGGAGAAAAATAAAGTTGTATAATTCCACGGGGCACCCACCAGGACTATTCTTTAGGGTTAGAGGAAGACTTCCTGAAAGTTTCAGCTCATTTGGTCGTTCCATGAGCTGGCGCAATTGAATTGAAGTTAATATGGAATTTTCAGCTCCAACATATAGGAAACAGCACATCATCTCCTGTTTGAGTCAGGAAAATTGTTGATCGCGTTCAATTGAACCCAGAATGTCAAAAACACTACTTGATACTATAGCAAACAATATTGTAGAAGGTTGTATGATGATTAAAATTGATAAAGTTGGTGTTTTAACTATCTGAAGTAGATTTGCAATATTGCATAGTATTCCTTCAACTTAGCTGGGTGGTAGCCACTAAGCACATCATAGCCACCTATGACGCTGGGCGAGCTGCGGCACAAGGTGCATGCACATGTGTGATTGTACGGGAGTGCTGATCTAAGCCTAACTTTCAACAACTGAAAGCTTAATGAAAATGAGCTTAAATCCAGATACAACCTCCGGGAACTATGCTCATTAGCGTATCAACTAGTGAATTTGTCATTCTGGGCTCAATTGAACGCGATTAACTAGTGTACTAGACGAAACAGTGGCATAGGGTCAATTTTCAATATATTTGAGACGAATATTCCATACAAACTTTGAATTGAATGCGCCAGCTGGGGGAGCAACCAAATGAGTTGAAATTTTGAGAGAGCTTTTTTCTTACCCTAAGGCACATATCTAGGGGGTGCCCCGTTGAATTTTACAACTTTTTTGTTTAAGGGCCAGTCTAGTGTATATGAATCAAATATTTTGAGAAAGGAGAATCAAATTTAATCGCGATTTCATTCTTTCTCCATATCTGACACGGACTGTAAGTGTATCCATTTTTATGTGAACAAAACCAAATTCTGTACCAAATTTGTTCATTTGGACCAGAATCTTCTGTGCAAATTTAAGCAGAGTACTTCAATTCTAAGGGAGACAAAACGAGCTTGAAATTTAGAGAAAATCCACCAAATATAAACGGTGGCATTCCATAGCCTAATGGGAACTTTCGTGGTTACAAAGCAAAGCCATGCTGAAGGTATCTGTGTTAGATTCCCGGTCGGTTCAAGATCTTTTCGTAATGGAAATTTCTTTGACTTCTCTGAGCCATAGAGTTTTAACGTGCCTGCCACACGATTTACGAAGGCGAAAATTGCGGAAGTGCTCTTAGAACACTAATCACAGAAGTAGGCCCAGATAGCCGTAGCGGTAAACGCGCAGTTATTCAGCAAGACCAAGCTGAGGGTCGTGGGTTCGAATCCCACCGGTCGAGGATCTTTTCGGGTTGGAAATTTTCTCGACTTCCCAGGGCATAGAGTATCTTCGTACCTGCCACACGATATACACATGCAAAAATGGTCAATTGGCATAGAAAGCTCTCAGTTAATAACTGTGGAAGTGCTCATAAGAACACTAAGCTGAGAAGCAGGCTTTGTCCCAGTTGGGACGCAACGCCAGAAAGAAGAAGAAGAAGAAGGCTCTGAAGCTTAGAAAATTCAAAGGTTCGCAACATAACTATCTGACAATTCACAACTAAAATAACAACATTTTTCCCTAAACTTTCGCCAGCTTTGCTCAATATATGACAGTTGTTCCAAAACTTTGAAACATAGTAGATATTCATGCTATGATGACTGTGATGATTATAATATATTACTGTGTTCATTTGAAATGCAAATATCAAAAGGCGGAACGAAACGCCTTATGCGGTACGATTTTTTTTTACAAGAAAGGTGAAGTCAAAATAGTTATTTTTGCATTTTCTCATCGTAAAAGGCTGTTTTTCATCACGCCAATCTGTCATAAAACGGCCTACTTTTCCTGCACTGCATTATGCAGTGCGGTAATAGTCATTACCTAACTGAAATCAGTTGCGTAATTAATATTACGCAATGCTTTTCCATTACGCAACTGTTTTGAGTGACGTAATGAATAATTACACAAAAATTGCAAAATGATGATGAATGCATCCCGATATGATTTCTGATACACTCATGTACTCATCTATGAAATTGCAAAAAATATTGTACGCAACTCATTGCAGAACTCGATTTTTACAGCACTCGTGTCGTGATTATCATTCTGCACCTTGTTGCGTAAACTACTATATTGCAATTTATCATCGTAATAGACTGGTTTTCATGACACCAATCTGTTTTTAAATGGCCTACTTTCCTCCATTGAAATATTAAGTGTCGTAAAAGTCATACTTTCAGTAGCGTAATGATTCTGTTCTTCTTTCTGGCGTAACATTCAGAATGGGATGAAACCTGAAATAACTAGTAACTATATTTTACAAATTTACTTTGTTTACACTTTATCTTTTATTAATGTGAGCGATGTACTGGAACAAGAGGAGGTACTCGAGCACTGATGGTATTAGGGCGATGTTTTGCATACAAAATTAAAGCTCGTTTACCCCTTCCTTGAAGTTAACGTATTCCATTCAAACTTTCACAGTAACTTCAAGTGGTCTAAATAAACAAATTTTGGGGGGGTAACTTGAGATTTTTGTAGTTTGATTATTATGAACCACCCTAACAAAAAGTATCATGGAATACTGTGTTAACTAAATTGCAAATCAATTAACGTTTCAATAAAGGTTGTTCATATCCAATAAATTGTAAAGAATTTGCACGTACCCATTTGATCTGTGAATTCGATGACTACGAATCATGTCATAGTCAAGTTCCATCTCGAAGAAATTTATTCAACTGTTGTCCGCATCGAAACCAAATTGGGATTGTTGTTTCTCACCCATCAGTCGCTTTGAACTATGATTGATCAGTTTGATCTTCATCAAGAGGGCTGGGTGGCACGGTTCAACAAATGCGTCATGAATTTCGTATCAATCTTGATATGTAGTATGAGCGACCTACACGGTTGAACAGCACAGCCAGCGGTCGGTCAAGAGCAATCATCCATGCAAGATTGTATCATTCGACTAGTTTTACACACTTGGCACCAGGGCGGCCTGCCAATTGCCACTAATAGCTCACTCTTATTAAATCACTTCTTTATAGATCTTTATAACTAATATGTGTATTCCGCGCACGGGTTGGTGATTTAGCCGCTGCTCGGGAGCAACAATTGAATGGAATTCAGATGCACGATGCAGTAATTTCTAAAAATAAAGCCTAACCGAAGTTCATGGGAAATGATAGTTGGCTTAATTCTCCATTGTGCAGTTAAAGGAAACTCCAATTTGATGTTTTCAGTATTCAGCGAACGCAATCAACTCACTGAAGTCACCATTTGGTCAAAACTAGATGATTGCGTAGGTGAACGGGTTATTGATGGTCATGATAGAGACGTATACATAAATTGACGCTTATATTGAGCTATTCGGTAATCCAAACCGCATGGTTATTAAATTAATTAACTCATTACGCGTGGTGAAGATGGACAAATTATGGGTGAAATTATGAAAAAAAAATCCACGTGCTGTACTGGGATTTGAACCCAGGACTCTTGTATGCTAGACGAGTGCTTACCAACTAAGCTACCGAGCCACTTCTTATACATGCTGAATGACAGTTGTTGATATACTATGATAAAATATTGATATAATACATCTTGTTGTCATAAAAACTATTGACTTCCATTCGGCTCCTGATAACTGATTAATACCTCTTAACTCAGTATGTGTTCTATTAAAATGCAATAAATGCATTGACATTGCGAATTTCTTACCATAAACCACTTATTCTCAATGGGAAACTGCGAGACTGATATCCGTTTATATTACTTTGTGCATCATTTCCAATAAAAGCATTACTGACCAGTTACACTTTTTTGAATGCAGCTTTGTTACCATAAATAATGAAAAAAGACTCAATTATCATTTATTAAGGCAATTTTATATTCACAAATGCCGATTCATAACACTATGCTCTTATCTGTGTATTTATGACAGAAATACTGAGTAACTGAGAGCTTTCTTTGCCAAATGTTCATTTAAAATTTGTATATCGTGTGGCAAAAATACACTACAACCTGGAAAGTTGAGAAAATTTCAAACCCTAAAATATCCTGACCTGTGGGATTCGAACATACCTCATCCTGAATGTTTTTGCTAAATAGCTGCTCTTTTGTCACTTTTTTGGCTTTTGGAACCCTCAATTTATAAGGTTATTATTGCAAGCACATCAACAGTCTTCTTCAATGATTTGATAAAATCCAGCAACCACGTGTAAGAATGAAATGTCACCGCTTCTATAATACGGCCTGACTGGTTTTCCTCTCCACCCCTGATCGCTGCTTCACCTGACAATGGAACCGTCGTGTGAAGGAATTGGCTGCGGTATCCTAACCGACTTCTGGTTATTTAATCGATAATTACATTAAAAAACTGCCAACAAACATTTACACAGGAGGAAGCAAAAGTCATCGTTATGAAATGGAAACTACATGAGATATTTTCTCCTTTTTGTCGCTTCCATTCTTGTCGCCCGCGAAAACTGCTTTCAGTTCAGTTGACTGTTTATAGCCGGTGTCTTGCAGGAAGGTATCTACTGGGTTAGCTAACCTCCATTCCCATCTGTCTACAATATGGTTTGTTTGGAATGATTTATTAAAACGGATACCATTGGGAAAACTTTAAATCTAGAACAACTCGTATCAGCGAGAATCAGTTACGCCGCTGATGACGGAATTCTGGAAATTTAATAAGAAAATCTTTTTTCCCATGCAAATTATAAGACATGCGATTTTAGCACAAGCATTTCGTGACACAATCGAATAATATTCAGCCATGGCAACAACTGAGTCTATACGAAAGTATAAGACCGAAGTATGATTGTTCCAAAATTAATAGTTATGGCAGATAGCATATTTGGTTGACGACCCAGTCTAATTGGATCGGTGTGGCCACCGAAGGCAAGATTTATATCAGATTGGTAGCTAATGGAAGGAGAACTGAAAGCCAAAAAAATATGAATCCGGTTAATTACATTGTAATAAATAATATACCTGAAATCATTTGGATTGGACTACAAAAAGTATCCTATGATTTGTTACTTACGTCGGACACAACAGCATCACTATTAATTCTCCGTTGCCGAGCTATTTGCATACACTTCTCATCAATCTTTGCCTGGATATTGTACGAGCTCGTAAGTGGCAAACGGAATGTAAATCCGTTTTTTGCCTCAATTCGATGCACCACCAGATGAGCGGTAGTGGCCTGCACTTGAAACACCAGGAATGACACCATAGCACGCAGAATCTATATTTAAAACACGAATATAATGAATTCCTTATCGCCAACCGGCACCGTGCAATAATGTGCTCAAATTTTCAAGGTTAATACTAAACATCTGTATGCACCACGATGAGATGCATGACCGCCGTTGTATGCGAATTACTATCTGCTGTATATGAGCACTTTTATCGCCAGCCAGAAGGCATCTAGAAATTATACTGTTGATTTAAAATAATTAGGACAGGAATGTACAAATTTCTATCAATTCACAAAAGTTTTACTATAGTAATGATTAAAGATACAGTCAACTCTCTATAACTCGATATTGAAGGGACCATAGTCCTAACTCTATACTCTAGATCGAGTTTAAGAACACAAAATCAGTGCAAATGCGATCCAAGGGATCATCGAGGTAGCAACGAGCACCAACTTTAAATAGATTTAAAAAAAAAAACAATTCGGCGAGCCTCGTTGGATAAATGTAAAATTCGCAATTTGCAACTCACTTTATCTTCAAGTCTTTCCTGGCTAATTGGGAAGAAGTTTAATTTAAGGATATGCCAATAAGTGTCTCATAAATCTTTATAAACTATCTTAATAAAATCTCGCCAACAATTTTCTTAGCTTTTTTGTTTTTTTGAATTTATTAATATCATTCCAAACATTACATTCATTTCTTATATCTAGCTGTTCTGTGTTGTTAGACAACACTATCATCCTAATTTAGTAAAACAAATTTAAGATCTTATTAACATTTTGTTAACAACATATTATATTTCATTTGCTGTAGCAGTTCAGAATTTTTTACAAGTGAGCTGATTTCACCTGCTTATAAGAGAAAAAAAATACGTTTTGAATATACTTAACCTAACTTAACCTAATCATATAACACATTAATAGTGGCAATAGAAGATTGTAACGATTTTTGCTTGAAATTATTAATTATTTTATTTGACATTTGTTCCAATGTTTCAACATCGGATATTCTATGTAACTCATCGGTACTATACCAGGGAAGAAGCCTCAGAATCATTTTCAAAATTTTATTTTGAATTCTCTGCAGAGCTTACTTCCTGGTATTACTACAGCTAGTCCATATTGGTACAGCATACAACATGGCTGGCCTGAAAATTTGTTTGAATATCAAAAGCTTGTTCTTAAGACAAAGATTTGATTTTCTATTAATAAGGGGATAGAGACATTTCACATATTTATTACATTTGGCTTGAATGCCCTCAATGTGATTTTTGAAAGGTAAATTTTTATCTAGCATGAGCCCTAGATACTTAACTTCATCTGACCAATTTATTGGAACCCCTCTCATCGTGCCAACATGTCTAATTGATGGTTTCAAATAAAGAGCTTTGGGTTTATGTGGGAATATTATTAGTTAAGTATTAGAAGCATTAGGAGAAATCTTCCATTTTTGCAAGTATGAAGAAATAATATCCAAACTTTTTTGCAATCGACTACAGATGACACGCAGGCTTCGTCCTTTGGCGGAGAGGCTTGTGTCATCCGCAAACAAGGATTTTTGACATCCCTGAGGTAACTCAGGTAAGTCAGATGTGAAAATATTGTATAATATTGGTCCCAAAATGCTGCCTTGAGGAACACCAGCTCTTACAGGAAGTCTTTCAGATCTGGAGTTCTGATAGTTAACCTGAAGTGTACGATTTGACAGATAACTTTGAATTATTCTAACAATGTATGTTGGAAAATTAAAGTTTTTCAATTTTTCATGCCAAACACTGTCGAATGCTTTTTCTATGTCTAGAAGAGCAAGCCCAGTAGAATAGCCTTCAGATTTGTTGGAACGGATCAAATTTGTTGTACGTAAAAGTTGATGAGTGGTCGGATGTCCTTGGCGGAATCCGAACTGTTCATTGACAAAAATCGAATTTTCGTTGATGTGGGCCATCATTCTGTTCAAAATAGGCTAGAATTCCGTAGATTTATAGAGTTTTCTAGGATTCCAGTAAGGGTTCTGAAATACCTATGGGAATTCTGAAATTCCAACGAACCCTAAGATATATTGAAGACAATCTACGATTTTGGAAGCAATTATGAGGGGCTGTGTTGAGTTCCGGTTGAAATCTATGATTCCAATGACAATTCCCCTGAGATTTCATGTAAGGTTTGCTGGGACTCCAATTGGAATTCTGTGCTTCTGGTGGTAGTTCTTAGGCCCAGAAAGCAATTCTGAGATTTCTATGCGTGGGAATTTTTAAATTTTGCAAGGATTTCTGCAAATCCAGTAGGAACTCTCAGGATTCTTATATGAATTCTGGATTTTCGATAAAAGTTATGGGTTTTTAGTAAGAAATCCGGGATTTATAGGAACCCTAAAAGAATCGTGCAGGTTTTATGGGAGGTTTTAGAAATTTTTGGTGCTAATGCCGGATTTCAATGGGTGATCATAAATTTCGGCGCGACTTCTGAGAATCTAGTTGAAATCCATAGATTTCTGTTAGAATTCTGCGAGTTTGATGGAAGTTCTGGGATTTCAGTAGAAATTGAGAGTTCTGGTTTTTATTTGGAGTGTTTTAATATTTAGAAGGTTGCTAGAATTTTAGAAAATTGGTAGATTTCGGTAGGAATTCAAGCGTTTTTTGTGGTAATTCTGGAAATTCGGAAGATCATTCTGGAACATTGTAGAGAATCTTGTGATTCCGGAGAGAATCCTGTCTTGAAATTTTGGAAGGAATGGTGGAATTTGAAAAAAAAATCTTTCGATATCTGAAGAATTGGTATCTTGATGGAAAATTTTATATTTCGATTTGAAATTCCACGATTTCAGTATAATCTCTTGTATTTCGGTATTATTTTTTGCAATTTATGGTGGAACTCTTGGGAATCTTTATTCACTACCAATGAAAGCCTTCCAGTACCAATATTTCGGTACCTAAAATCAGTTAGTATTACCGGTACTTTCGGTACCGGTACTACCGGTACCAAAATCCTACCTCCCTCGGAGCATGACAAAATTTGTAGAGATGGTCGGGTTTCACATTTTACTAACTCGAACCTGACCCGTACCCGACTTATCTCAATAATTCAATACCAAACCCGAACCCGAAAAAAATCGATGTTCAAACCCGATCCCGACCCGAAACCCGAGAAAATTTTGTGAGATATACTCGAATGAAACTCGAGTTAGAAATATGGTATATTCATCGCAACATATTTAAAACAAGCTTTTTTGTTGCTCTTTTCATAATGCTCATCAAACCCGACCCAAACCTGCAAACCCGATTTTTTTTTTTGCAAACCCGAACCCGACTCGTACCAGATAATTTTGTAGCCATTCAAACTCGACCCGAACTCAAGAATTTTTAAATTTTCAAACCCGTACCCAAAGTATTGTAACTACCCGAGCAAAGTCCAACATCAAAATGAAAGCAAGTTGAAAACATATACTGTTTTCAGCATCAAGTTGATATCATAATTTGATATCAATTTATCAATGAAATATTCGATATCATATTTTGTTTTCTTTCTGCTATCATTTTAAATTTTTACTTATATTTTCTTTTTATTCAATTATAAATTTATTCGTGCTACATGTTTAAATACTACGAGAATATAAAAATAAAGCATTTATCTAGTCGCAGCCATGTTTCAATATCAATCGAAAATATGTAGAGTAAGGTGGGGCAAAAGTTCGACCTTAGTGGTATAATCAAAGTTTCCAGGAAAACAATAGCAGTTAAAACAAAACAAATATCATACAGTGAACCTTCAACATATTGGCTATAATTTTGCTGAACAAACTTGTGTCAAAATATTTACTCATTTTTAGTTATAACAGTTTCAAAATTGATTGTCTTATTCGAACTTTTGCCCCACCGGTGGGGCAAGAGTTCGAATCTAGTGTGGGGCAAACGTTCGCTGACTAAAACACAAAATATCAATCCTTTTATGACAGGCATACCTTACACCAGCCGTAAACTTTAGTTTAACGAAAAATACACACTAAATTTTCATCAAAAAACTGCCCAAAACCGAGTTAATTGTAATATACTCAAAAATAGCAGTTTTTCGAAAAACTAAGTGGAAATGTAAAATTTTGGTGGCAATTTTCACACGATCAGACAAATTTAACTAAATTTGAAGATAATATGTGGATTTTAGGCAATTTGCAAATTTTTTCGTAATTTTATACATGGGTCGAACTTTTGCCCCGCTGATTCGAACTTTTGCCCCACTATGGGCCAAAAATTTTTTCAAGCATTTATGCAAAAACTAATACACCGCAAAGCATCCCTATGATAGGCCTAGAAACGCCCTTATATAAAATATTGAAAAAGATTTTATTTTCATTTGGTTCCATGCAACGAAAGTTTGACCAAAAATTACAATATTCACGTCGAAAAACAACAAATAGCCATAACTTTTCTAAATCTCAATCGATTTTTATGATATTTGGAGTGAAAGTCTCTTACTTGAATAGCATTTGAACCACCATGACATTTATAAGATTTGTTTTGAATTGAGCTTGAAATCTGAAAAAGAAACTTTTACCCCACTCGAACTTTTGCCCCACTTTACTCTATATCTCAGCGAGTTCTCAATTTGCTTTCAATGACAGCAGAAACTGTTTTCAATTTGCTTTCACTGACAGCAAAAAGAGTTTTCAATTTGATTTCATGGGAACATTTTTCTGCTCTCAGTTTTGATATTTTAACCGTTAAAACGACCAAAATGACAACAAACTGAGTTATCAAAACCCGCGACAGCACAACATCAAAATTAGTTTTTAATTTTATCTCAAGCTTTGCTCGGGTATGAACTACAATTTCGTTGTTCGAATGCGAAAATGGTAACTTTGGCAAAGAAAACTTTTAGCTAATAACTGTGGAAGTGCTTATAAGAACACTAAGCTGAGATGCAGGCTCTGTCCAAGTGAGGACGTATTGCCAAGAATAAAAAGAAGAGTTCGTATGTAGATGACCGACAGTTTTCCATCATAATCCAGTCGTCTATTTCTAAAGCTACGAAAATAATACGCATCGTAATATAACATGAAGAGATGACCGCCGCGACTCGCGAGTCCAACTTATCTCTGTCGTCTGCCATAAAAAGAATTGCACGCTCTATATACCGAAAACTGATAACACTTTACATTGATGCTCTCTCTCCGTTGCAAGGCAAAGAATCACTGCAAATTGTCTACAACTGACAACGACCAAGAGAATAACAACAAGAAATGCTTCCCCAGAGTCCGAACGTAAGCTGCTGCATATGGCCGTTTCAAGATTGTTGAGCTGCTTCAGTCCTCGACTCCATCCCTCTTATGAGCTCACCATGGCCAAGGGGGTTCAGCAGAGCACTGGGTGATTTCATCGGTCGGTACAAACGACCATGCGCCAACTTTGAGAACCGATTTGTTTTGGTCTCGCCGACTTGGCCACTCACACGTGCTTTCCGCCCCATTCCATTTTCCCGAACATGGTCTGTTTATACTTGATGCATGCCGGCCAAACCTAACGAAGCGCTTCTATGAATGAAATTGGAGCATCGTGTCGGCTTCGGCCCTTCGTTCGCTGTTGCCGAGCGAAATCAGCTGAGCCGCGACACTCACCGATTTTTGTGTGTAGTTGCTTGATAAACATGCGACAATATGTATTAACCGGCATTGGGTGCGTTGTGCATGTTTAATGGCACGTTCGGAATTGTAATAGTTTCAAACAATGTTTCTCGAATTAAAGCACACCGCCCATGCAGAATTATAGCTAATCGGACAGATTATCTCATATACCTAAATTAAATTTGATTTGTGAAAACGGAAGACTCACACCTTCACGAGTCGGTATATAAACAACATCGACTGTTGTTGTGCATTTCATAGATTTTCCAAGGCTTACAAAGATAGTCAAAATTTTACCCGCAATATGAGAAGCGTTCAGCCATAAAATTATGCAAAACGTCTTTATGCTAAATGATATTATGCTAAATTCTCTATACCTCTTTCGAAAAACAACGAGTTGCTTAAACTTTTTTTAAAATTATTCTTCTACTTAGCGATACGTCCCCACTGAGATAGAGCCTGCTTCTCAGTTAAGTATTCTTATGAACACTTCCACAGTTAATAACCGAGAGCTTTCCTTGCCAATTGACCATGTTTGTATGTGTATATCGTGTGGCAGGCACGAAGATACTCTATACCCTGGAAAGTCGAGAAATTTGCCAACCCGAAAAAATCCTTGTCCGGTAAGATTCGAACCCACGACCCTCAGCTTGGTCTTGCTGAATAGCTGCGCGTTTACCGCTACGACTATCTGGGTCCAATTATGTTTACTAGATTAATTGTAACAACTCCCGAAATGGCTAATTTTGTCAGAACTTGTAATAATCGGTTGAGACGCTCTCTATTTGTCTGGGTCAACCGCCGGCAACCTTAAAAATAAATCGCATTTTTGTTTTTCGATATTTTTGCATAATTTTTCACTTGCTCTAAAAAATCATTTTTTTATCACTTTTAACTTGATTTTGAAGATATTCTTCAGTCGCCATTTTGTTTGTTTGCATTGTATGGTTCATTTTGTTTACCAATATTTCGACCATGTATTAAGGAGATTGTCTAAAAAAAACTAAGAAACCACGCAAACCAGAAGAATTGTCTCTATTGAATCTTGTTGAATAGTTAAAAGATCCTTCCAAATTAACACCTTGTTTCATCGCAACATTCATGTTTCAATATATAAATTACCACGAATAATCGAATGCAGGTCGGACTCGATTATCCGGAGACTTGATCATCCGGGATTCGATTATCCGGAATTTTAGACTCGATTATCCGGAATTTGTTTTTTATAGATGTTCTTGTTTTTCAATTTTTATGCATAAATCTAAGATAATTTGGTATTGCAATGTACAATATGAATGTTTTTTAAGTTTTGAACGTATTTGAGAACAGGGGGGGTTTGAAAAAGTGTTCTTTTTTGTGTATGCTGATCAAAAATTTTATTTTCTTGTAAAGACCCCTACTGTTACTAAAAATAATTTCTGGCTACGCCACTGCATCACATAAATAAAACAACGGAAAAAGATAATATTAAAGTCCTTTTATCTAAGGTTTCATTTTTTTTCTTAGTGATTCGATTATCCGGAGGATTTGATTATCTGGAGTAAAAAAAAAATCGATACTCCGGATAATCGAGTCCGACCTGTATCAATTTTTTTTTCATTCCGGATTATCGAATACTCCGGATAATCGAATCACTAAGACAAAATTTGAAATCTTTGATAAAAGAACGTAAATATTATGTTTTTTCGTTATTTAATTTATATGATGCGGTAGCGTAGCCAGAATTTTTTTCTAGGAACAGTAGGAGTCTTTACAAGAAAAAACAAACTTTGACCAGCATACACAAAAAACCAAACCCCCCTTTTCTTAAACACGTTCTAAACTGCAAAACCATTCACATTGTATATTGCAATACCAAATTATCTCAGATTTATGAATAAAAATTGAAAAACAAGAACATCAAAAAACAAATTTCGGATAATCGAGTCCGACCTGTAATAAAATTGATACACTTTGTTTGCAAATGTTGTGTCAAAATAGAAAGTAGGTGAAAAATAAAGCCATAACAGTCTCTTTATGAACTTTCTCTGTTAAAAATCAAACAGTCCAAAAAAGTTCTGTAGCTGTAGATATGTAGGCTCGTTACGGCCATGTTTTGGTTACCCAAAAATATCAGAATATACACCCAGCGAATCTCAAATAGCGCTTCTCGATATGATTTCTGATGGCCTTTCACGAAATTGCAAAAAATGTAGTATGCAATTGTTGTTGTTGCAGCTGCAGAACTCAGTGTTGTGAAATACTCAATTTCTCATAACAGTTCCACCTCAATCATGCAACTCAGCTGTCAAAAAATCATGGCTCATTTTTTTGACACATTGTCTCGCTTTTCCTCAGATTACTTACACACGGCAATAATTTCTTGCTAGTCTGATAAAATTATAGTAATCCTTTCTAACGTAAACAACATGCGGGTTTCACGAGTTTATAACGGGTTTTGCGACTGAATCATTTTTTACGGTTTGAGTTGATTGAGTGATTTTGCATCAAAATCTCAAGCGTGAGATTTGCGAAGCAGATCTCTAATGAGTTTGCTCGAACAGGAGAACGTATTGATTGAGATTTGAGTGTGAGTCTGTCAACACTGGAAGAACTCGCTATTCCACTGGGCTGCAATTTGTTGTGTAGTAGTAATTTACGCGACAAGTTACAGAATGATGTTTTTTTACAGCACGAGTCGTAAATTTATCAACAAGGCCGAGGTGTAAAATCACGACGAGTGTTGTAAAAATCGAATTCTGCAACAAGTTGCCTACGATATTTTTTGCAATTGCGTAGAAGTTCACTTGAAGAATCGGAAACCATATAGAAATGCAATCATTATTATTATTATTAATTTTCTGGCAATTGTTGGGTAATAATTCATTGCGCAACTCAAAACGGTTGCGTAATAAAATAAAACGTTGCGTAATATTTGTTAAACAACTGATTTCAGTTGCGTAATAACGATTACAACACTGCATAATTCAGAGCAGGAAAGTAAGCTGTTCCATGACAGATTAGCGCACTAATAAAAATCCACACGTTTGATCCGTGTGTTTAAAATTATGGATCGATTCATGAACGTCTATATCGATTTGTTGTGATTTTCTTATAAACTTCGTGTGTATTACACATTCAATTCTTTAGTTTTGCTTCACGGACTGATTCATCAACCGACAACATAAATTCCATAGTTTCCCATATAAGTTCCTGAAGCTTTCCATTTCAAATTCGTATGCGTCAACGTATGGATGCATAGATCATCACCCAACACGGATTCAGTGTGTTTAATTTATGGTTATCTTGTGTCATGATCTGTTCAACTTGGTTCCGTGTTCCAAATGTCTAGATTGTTAGTGATCAACCCATAGCGAACTAAATTGCGATCGGACCTCGTGTCGAACGACAGTCATTGTCATGTTCCAAAGAGAAGAAGGAAATTCTGAAGCTGAATGTGTTGGAAGAAAATTTTCGGATTCGTTTTTCTTTCTATTAGTGAAGATGTCCGAGTGATAATGAGGAGTTCATTCTTATTTTCTATAAACAAAATGCATTATGGATTTGCGGCGCCCCGCTTGTTTGCTGACTCACATGTTTGGAAAAAAAAACATTCAAGTGAGCTAGCGACAAGCAAAGGAGCCTCGAATCCATATTTTGGTGAGCAAGAGTTCTTCAATCAAATTTCTTCTTTCAGTCTCATGACATGATGTTCTATCACACATGACTATCTAAAGTCACTACTTT